>NC_046626.1:14808003-15421639 GCF_900324465.2 Anabas testudineus | reverse complement strand
GCATGAGAAGATTTGGTGTCTGTCAACTGCAACGGATGTTTTATAGCTTATGAGAATATCGGTAAAGAAATGTTTACAAATCCTGACAACTCAAGGATCATACTGTAGCAACCTTCTTTCACTTAAGGTAGAATTTGTCTTAGTGTTAGTTGGACAGCTCTAACACAGCACAGGTTTGAAATGCTCGGAGGGGAGGTTTGATCAAGTTCACATTACCATTTGACCCTACAGTACAATAAGCATGTATCAAACACAGAGAGAAATGTCCATGTTGGCAGCTGAACGATTTAAATATACAACTAAGTTAAGCAGAATATCACATATTCGGCTTTTCTCTGAATACATACATCCTGTAGTTGTTCTCCATTTAAAATAGCATAACAATAACCAAACATAAATTAAAATGCACTACAAAATAGAAAAAAAACCAAAAAAAAAAACATAGTAATAATTTTTAACACCGACTAAAGAGATGCTTTAAAGACACTGGGGCAGTTCAGAGAGTTCACCCATTAGTAGCCAAGTCTGCAGTACGAGTCAGCTAGTACAGCTCACTTTGAAAAGGTAAACTCTGCAGCGTGAAGCAAAGAGTCAATCATTTAAAATTAAAAAGAAGGAGAATGACATTTTTTTTTTTTTTTTTTTTAAACGTGAGCGTCTTTTTCTCTTTGGCGTTTACACCTTTAATTTACCTTGAACTGCAGAGTTCACCTTTAAGGCTGAGTGAAACACCCAGGAGGAGCTGTGATGACATGGAGCTCACTCATGAGGTCATCATGTGGCTTCACTACTCGTTCAGTACAGTATATACAAGAGTCATGTGCATGCGCTTTAGTTCCTCTTGTTTCTTTTCCCTCTACAAAAAAAACAAAAACAAAGTGGCTCCAGTTTTCAGTACTTCTAAAAGTTGACATATACACAGAATGTAGTAGCCTAATGTTTTCAGCATTGCTAAAATGCTGAAACGCATTCCTCTTCTGATTAAAATAAAAAAAGTAAGTCAGCGCCCCCTTTTCTGTGGCATAATTAGCACTGCAGTTGCTTTAAGTGAGTGAGAAGGCTGTGCCGTTTTATGGATATTCATATTAGTGTGCGAGTGAAGGTAAATGATGACATACGACTGAGGATGTGTGAACCAAGTGGTGCAACTGCGTTTGCACGTGTGTCAACTGTACACCCGGCCCGTAGTGTTTCTGAGTATCGTATGTGCATGTCCAGTGCTGTTGAAGTAGGTGTAAGGGAAAGAGTGTTGTGGAAACAGCTACACTTGTTTTCTCTAAGCAGATTGGTAATACTTTAACAGATCTGTGATGGTTTAATAATCTCCTAGAAGGTTTCAGAGAAAGAACTATGTTTGGTGCTAAATATTGTTAATACTGCAGAAACTACTTTAACGCTGTAGACAAAACTAGGTTGAAAGGACCTAAAGAATATATTAAGCACAAAGTAGATCAGCTGACTCTATAATAATGTTAAATTTGTCCAAACACAAGCTTTATACATGTTTTATACATGTTCAAATCAAGAAAGCTGTTCCAGGACATTTCTATGGAAATCAACAAATCTATGTAGTTCTTTCAAGGAAACTTTCTCTAAAATTATAAACATAAAAAATACTGGGCTATAAAATAAATTAATACCAATGTTTTTCAATGGTCCTCTCATGAAGGAGAAGCAATGATTAGCAGGTCTAGTGCATAAGATGTGCATAATGCTGTTAGATCCAGATTTGAAAGTGATTAGGTTTGATTTATGACCAAAACTCCTTCAAATTATATATATAGAAAAAAATAACAAATGAAAACGGTCCTAAAGAACAGTGTCCATTTTTAGACAAAGTGTTTCTTAGTGTCAGGGCTTCAAATTAAAGCCTCACTTCTAAACCTGGACTGAGCAGTTTAACTGTTTTTAATGTGACTGATAAAACAACATGAAATGTGTCAAAAGTCAAGGTTAATTTAGTCTAGTGTCAGTGTTTTCCATCCAGCTGTTGCCCCATGATAAAACAAATCATAAAACATGATAGAAATTTCATGTGATGACTATTTGATCAGGCCTGGAGCGTGTGTGTGTGTGTGTGTGGAATAACAGTGAACTCGAGGGGAGCCCTATAGCAACGCCTTCTCTGAGTAGGGGACCTGTGTGGCATCTGAGGAAGGTGCTATGCTCGGACCAGAGGGGGTGCTGTAGTTTGGCGTCGGTGTCATGCCTGTGTGGTTCGTGCCTGGGACGGGACCAGGGGCGCCAGCGGGGTTCTGGTAGGACTGAACATCTGCTGGGGCCATGCTGCCTGGAACTGCAGTGTAGACCGGCGGCTGGCCCATGTACATATGCACATCACTACGGAAAGAGTGAAGCAGCTTTATTAACAACAATACAGCAAGCAATCAATAATAAACCCTAATGTCTACTGTCAGTGACTAATGACTGATGTTAGACTGCAAACAATCTCATAAAAGTGGATCATTTCTAAAACTTGTTTCTGTGTCTGTCACCTAAACACCAGGGTATGTGAAACTCACCAGGGAGCTGGCTGGCCAGGTATGGGGGCTCCAGCTGGAAGCTGCTCCATGGGAACAGTGTAACCCTGCACTGCAGTACCACTCATGCTATATGAACCTGATGCAGGTTGCCCAGGGTAGACCTGTGATCACAAACATGCAAAGCATGAAAATATTAAAATAATTTAAAGTCCAAGCATCCAGCAAAGGCTTTGATTCAAAAGCATTCCCCTGTATGCATCTGGTTAGAGCAGCGGGTATTACAGCAACATGTCAACATATTCTACATGATTCAGAGATGTAGTTTCTAGACTTGGCTTTTCAGAGACATGGTAAAATGTAAAACTCAGTTTGTGTTCCATGTGTTAAATTATTGTAAGGCTAAAACACAATGGGCCAAAGCATCACACAGTCTCAAGGTCAAATCTTAGTTCACTATACCTGCTGTGCTGCAGTGGCAGGCTGCTGCATGTAGTACTGTTGGCTCTGCAGTTTGGCATACATGGCGTAGACTGGATCCTCATTCATCAACTTGGCATACAAAGACAGAGCTTCCATCACCTTCACGTTGAGCTCTGACAGCTCCGAGTGCTTCCTGATGATACAAACACACAAATACACATAGACAGTTGGATTCTGTTAATTACATATTTACTAAAAGTCTCAGTTACACAACCTTTTTTTATTTTTAAAATTAGGCTAAAAACATTTTGTGATTCTCTGCTGGCAAAAAATTATTATTATTTCTGCACCTGTCTATATCCTCCAACTTCTGGTCAATGAGGGGTCCCATCTGATTGCAGGCACCTGATAAATAAAATCCATTTATCATATTACTGATTTCTTCTCCAGACAACATGAATCCATCTTTACAGTAAACTATTATTATTTTCTTCAGTCACCTTCCAGCTGTAGTAACTCAACGCTGTCCGACTGGTTGTCTGTGGGATCTGCACTCTGAATCATTTGCAGGAGCTGGTCCATTTTGTCCTGAAAGGTTTCAATAAAGTTCCTGTGATGAGTTTATTTAACGAACTATGAAAAACATTTCTCCTGAAGAAATAAGCCCATTACTTTGTATTTTTAAAATGCTAAATAAGAGCCTTTTATAAGCAGGTGATACTTCAAAGGGAAGATCCTATTTTTGAACAGAAGTTGTACCAACAATATTTTAATGAAACTTTGCGCACAGTTGAATGCTTACCTCGTCTATATATACAGGCTCCTGTTCGGGCTCTATGGTCTCCACCTGGATGTCTTCACTGAACTGTACTGTTTTCTTCTCTGTCTTCACTGCGGATTTCCAAGTATCAGCGGAGGCGACAACAGCAAAACAATATAACAGCAGCAGTTAATTACAAAATGATAAGAAGTTCTTAATATTCAGTAATTGTCAGAAACTAGAGCAAAAGATTGGTGCAGCTATAAGATGAAAATAAAATTGAACAGACAAATTAAATTTGTTCATAGTGACTTAGTAAGAATTAGTAACAGACAACACAATAACAATAGACACAGTAGCAGAAATTGCATAATGCAACCCTAACCCCAATCTGCAATATGTAATATATAAGCATTATATTTGAATGGATTATTAACAGTTCAGTAGAGAAATAAATCATCTCTATCACTATGACAGACATCTGCTGTATCTAAGTGATACAATATTTTCCACTCTGGGATCAATAATACAATACTACTAATGGATTAAATGGCCTACCAATGTATTAGAGATGACAGAAGTGGATAACCAATGTGTTTTGTGTGCACTCACTCATCTCAGGCTCTGCAGTGAGGTCAGCAGTGACAAAGTTAGAGGGGAATAATCCCACACCCTGGTATGTTTCCCCTTTCCACCAGTTGGGATCACTGAAATAAAGAAGAAGATTATTTTACTACTTTATTTGTAGAGTTTAATATTTAGAAACATCTCTTGTCAAGTGCATGTTTAACTCAGAATGACAGTTAGCCGCTTTAAATCCTCTCAGTTTATTGACAGGTTGTATCTTGTGGGTGTTACGCTTATTAGCGAGTCTACCTGTCGTCCAGGATAGTGATGATTTCCCCTGACTTGAAGGTGAGCTCATTGTCCTCAGCGGCCTCAAAGTCATAGATTGCACGGACTTTCCTACCATCTGACTTGTGTGAGGAGAGCAGGCTGGAGGTGCTCGGGTAAAGGCCCGACAGAGAAGTCTGTGGCTGCTGACGCTGCTCCTTCAGTGACAGTTCAATAGCTGCAAACAAAAGAGACAGATATGTGATTGTGCGTTTGCCCTTGACTGTCTTTAAATGTTGCTCAGCATCTGCAATTTGTTAATCCAGTGTAAACAGTGATTTAAGCAATGTGACAGCGTTAAGAGTGTTAGTGTCTCTTTAAGTGCATTTCTCTGTCAGTGCCACAAAAGCATTTCAGACATGCTGAATCAGAGCCATAAGTCTCCTTACCTTTGGCCAAGTCTTCTTCTTCTTTTTTGTTCGTTGAAGTGGAGGGATCCTTTGCCACCAAAGCAGGGCTTGCTTTTGCCTGCTCTGCAGCCTGTGAAAAAGTAATTATCACATACTTTGGCAATTCAACAACTTGTTGCTCAACTCAAAAAGAATAACACAATAAGTCTCCTTGCTTACACAACACAAACAAACTCAGAATGGTTTACTTCAGCAAAGACCACCACGTTGACCCACCTGAGAACCCACAGCAGGGAAAGTGACACCCTGCTCGCGTAGGTTTTTGATCATTGCTGAGATCAAACTGAGTTGTGGATCATTGCGGAAATCTTCTGCCCACTCCACCATCAGGGCCTTCAGCTTCTCACACACTTTGGGGTGACCCTGGACACACACAAAAACAACTTATGAGAACAAGGGCAAAGCATGAATCAACTTCAAGGAGGAAAGCTCGCTGAAAATGACCACAGACCTTGTTTAAGACATTACTGACTTCACTGGCAAACTCCCTGGAGCACACCTCCAAGTGGAATATCTTCCCACAATTTGAGACACAAGCACCAAGAAGCTGTGAGAACACAAAGGGGGGGAAACATTAATCTCATTCACTAATTAATCAATAAGAACAGGTGACAAACATGCAGCAACAATTAAAATTTTAGTTATTCAGTGCTAAACAACATAGGCACCACGTGGCCTCTCTATGAAGCGAATGTTACTCTTATAATATAACCCATGGTTGTTTGCTTCCAGCCTGCTTACAGTCAGTGCCTGCATAGCCACATGTGGATCCTTGTGGTTCACTCTTCTCATAATGGAGCGGAGACATTCTTTCGGTCTACAACAGAATGAAGTCAGTGGTTTAAAGAAATGAATTGTGCAGCAAATATGAAAGAACAACACAGCTGTGCTAAGTAAAATATGTCACTATACAAGTTGAATGTTTATCTTACATTTTGGCCTGATCACTTAGTGGCCCAGGGTGCTACCGTCATCTCGGGGATACATTTTTTTACTTTTATTTTTAAAACCCATAAAGAAAACCTGATAAATGTGAATGTTTGTGTGTATAGAATGAAGACAGTTAACTAACCCAGTGCGTGACTGCCCTATTTTATCACATATGTCCAGAATGAGGCCCCAGTCCTCAGCTGTGTTCATCTCACTGGTTGCTTTCTCTGCAGGAAAGAAGCACAACACCCAAAGTGAGCAAACAAACAAACAAACCAGTAAGATAATAAAATAACTTTTTTGACATGCAGAAGATTAAAAATAATAGAAAATGTTTACAATACAAAAGTCCTATATTAAATACTAATTTGAAGAAGATGTTTTTTGATATTGCAGCTTGAGCCATTATGAAAATAACCCAACACGTGTCTTTCATTCAGGTGTGTTCCTGTTTATTAAATGATTAAATTATTATTTTTTGACTGTACTTAATTATATAGTGTGTTTCATGGAGCAGCAGTAGTACATGCAGTAAATACAGTATCTGGGCTCTGTGTATTTGCTTTGATTTGTCTTATCTGGTCAGTAACCTCATGTAGCCATAAAAATTCACTAATAAATGATGTGTTCAGCTGCTTTTGTAACTGTGAAGGACAACAGTCACTGCCAAGAACACGGTCAAAATGTCAAATAGGGAAACTCCACCTGCAAATTAGTCAGTATGTTATTAGAAAAAGTTATTATTACATATTATGTTATATTACACAAAGCTGTAAAGGACAATGAACAGGACTTTAAGGTCTTGGATTAGTGGATATTTTGCACCTCAATGTGATGATGTAAGAAGATTTTTAAGGTAAATAAACTACTATATTAGACAATATGGCATAGATTTATACTATACTCCAGTATAGTATAGATCTATTTCTAAAGACACTTTATTTTGTGCAGGAAATATACAATATTAAGATATAAGTAGATATTATGACATTAGATTATAAATACCAAATCAAAGGATGGTGCATTTATTCCCAATCCTAGTAGCTGCTAGACACCTTACAACATATTTATTCAACAAGAAGCCAAACCAAATGAAAATGATGCATGTTGAAGTAAAACCTGACAGTCCAAACATCACTCATCATGCACTTGACCAGATTATTAACATTTACAGTTTGTTTTCAAGACTATAGTTTAATTATCACTGTTCAGGGAGGTGTTTGTGTACTAAACCCACGCCCTGCAATGTTCAGGCTAATCAAGTAGTTAACCACTAGACACAGAACAGAGAGAAAGAAGCACGCTTCATAAATTCATGGTTTCACTCACCACCCACATCCTCCATCACTTCTAGTAACAGACATATGTCAATATCATTATACTAGCAAGCGATGGGCAGGTGGCTAGCTAGCTAGCTGTTTCTTTATTTTATGACATTTACTTCCCATGTCTATAAACGGCTGCACTGACAAAACGACAACCACACGGCATAACTGGAATAATAAAAACTAAAGCAGCGTTAAGGCGAACACTTCAAATGTCAAACTATATGAACGTTTTCAAAGATTTTGTATGCTAGTTACTGCTAGCTTAGCTAATGCTCCATATAAGTCAAGCTAGTTAGCTACCTCTACCTGATCCAATCACAATAAACACAGGGTAATTTACATTCAACAAAATGTCAGTACTTATATTGTGCAATATATACAGCAATACAGCCCTACAACATTAGCGACATAAGACCAAAAGCTTAAATAAAAGGCTGCACACGGCTAGAGAACAAAAACAAAGCTGTGTGACAACAGCTACTTGAGCTAGCGTTAGCCTCCAGCTCTGATTACTCACCAACATCTTGGTCAAATGGGTTGGTCGTGAAGAGAGGCATTGCTGGTGCACTGACAACAACAGATTTCTGCCTTCTCCTATTGTTTTATTTCCCTCTCTGCTTTATTTCATACGATACAATGCATAGTAACAACAACTTCACGAATGTCAAACACAGCTAGATGACTCTGGTCTTCACAGTCACTCGTTCGCCAGACGGCAACAAGCGAGGCATGCTGGGTAACCGGAGCGGCCCCGTGTCGGGCTAAAACAGTTTTTATGGACTGTAATTGATCTGTCACACTTAGACACCAGCTGAAGCAGCTGATCCCTGCAGTAAACCAACCTTCAGCTACAAAATTAACGTGGCTGTAAAAAAAAACAAAACAAACAAACAAAAAAAAAAAACATGTCATCGTCAGGTGATGGTGGTCATGTGACGCTCCTTCATCCCGTTACAGCTGAGACTCAACAGAGTAACGAAGTACTTTTACTCTATTACTGTACTTTAATTTTTACTCCACTCAGAATTATACAGATACAGAAATAATACAAAATATAATCCATTACTATGAGGACAGATCAGCTGACAGTAATACTAAAGCATACAGGACATTTAAATCACAGTCATAAATAAACTTTATGAAGTCAATCTCTCTTTGAATCTGTACATTCATTAACTTTAATAAGGCCTGAGCATTAAGATTATGAAAATATTGTACTTTAAAAATATAATGAAGCACTAGATTGTGATGTATTATTATTATTGTATAGATTAACTAATAGTTCGTACATAAAATTACAAAAAGCTGATCTTTTTGGTGACTGATCCGTGCAGATTTTCTGCTTTACTTCAATAGTCATGTAACATTTGTATTTTTTAACTGAAGTACTCAGGTTGCTTTTATTTAATGTTTGATTTTGTTGAAGATGTGAAACAGTTTATTATGAGAAAATGTAAAAAGAAAATAAATGAGGACGCAGTGGTCTGTGTATATTTTAATTGTTTGGTTTAATCACTAAATAAATATTTTAAATATTCCTGTTGAAGCGTCTTTATGTTTTTATCAAACATCAATATCAAGGTACTGTGTTTGTACTATAATAATTGTTGTTGTAGACCTGAACTGAGATTGAGGATCTAAAACTACACCTACTTACTTCAACAAAACAGGTCATATGCCCCAGTACCTTGATTCGTGCAGTTGTTCTCTCCACTTCCTACATTTACATAATCTTTTATTTATTTTTCAGCTCAAATTATTCATATTTCTGTTGCCCTGTTTTACATGTTATATTTCTAACCCTGTTGGTGATGACTGTTGTTTATATTTAGTCAGTTAGAATTAATTGTTTTCATAGTCAGACAAAATAAACAACTTGGTGTATCACACTGTGTATTTAATGGCTCACAGCACTAGATAGCTGCTATAATTCCATCCAGACAATATTGCTTTAACATGACTGGTCACCTTGTATAAGTAAAAGGCTCTGATATTACATGTCATGAAAAAATAAGCTTAAATAAGAAGTCTATACTTTACTACTATAATCAAAGCCATCAAATAACCCTCTAATGTCTTACTGTACAGTGGTTTAGTAAATCAAGGCATAAAATAAAAATCTATGTGAGTCGCATATTGGCAAATATATCTTTCCTTTCTGAAAAAGTTGCTTTCATGTCTAAATAAAAAGCAATGACTCCAAACATATTTCCCACTTTATTGTGATACAAGTCTTGAACTCAGTACTGTAAATTAAGGCATAATGAGCCTTGAGCTTTAAGGATTACATTAATCTGCAAAGGTCAATCATCTAACATAAACAACTGATTATGCAAATCCTAAACATGTAACATATTTCACATATTGTATTTGGCTAAATTAATAAATCAGGACAAAACATTACATATTGTTAATGTGACATACTTAATAAAAGTCATACTGGCAGTCTAAAGTCTAAGAAATACTGTCCTTCAGAAAACAGCAGCACTGCTCACACTGAGCATCTATTATAAAAACGTATTCATTTCAGATAGTAGAAAGGTTAAATTTACACTAACTTCAATTCTGTGCATGATCTATTTGCAGTCATTTATCATCATACTTATCCTTTTTTCTGAATCAGTGAATTATTTTGACAGTATAAAAATAGTTATATTTTATTATCAACACAGTCCTCTTGTGTAGGTTTATGTTTGTGATTGTAACAATTAAAATGAAAGATATAAAATAAAACATTAGGAACTTCAGTCTAAACCAACAATTTGTCTTTTGTAAAATATTATTTACAGATACACCTGTACAACAGTGGCAGCACCAAATAACAACTTAGCATAACCTAAATGAATGAATACTGTGCATTCTTCTGTTTCCTTCAGTACAAAATCAATGTGTTGGCTCTGAGCTCGTTCTGTCTTCGGCAACATACTGTGTTGTAAAGTGCCTCTCAGACAAAAATCACGAGGCTTGTTCCGGCTTTGTCAGAGTTCTCTAATCATCCAGATCTCTTCCTTGTATCCTTCAGTATCCTGGCATCAATTTCACCCTCTTCACTCTCTTAGGTAGATGCTATAAGACCGAAACCTTTACTGTAAAGAGAAGAACAGAAATACAACACGTAGGATCTATTAAACAGCTTTACAATGTCCTTCCAATATCTACCATCATCATCATAAATGTCAAGACACAGCACTCTGTCTCACAACCAGCTCTCTGGTATCTGGCATATCAAGTGAAAATTTAAAACAATTTAATGTTCTATAGTAGACGTGAGATGTGCATTTATTAAAGCATTCCTAGATTTTCCTTATTGTGAACAAACCAAATGAGAAGTTGGGTCATTGTCTTTCATAAACTCCTTCTACAGGTTTGAACTCAGCCATTTTAATAATAATTATTTTCTGCTTTAACCCTTCATTTGTAGATCCTGTGTTTTCAGGGTCATTGTTCTGCAGCTTGTCCATCTCAAGCAACTCCCCATGGGGAGATAACTTGAAATTTGTCATCAATGATGAACAACCATGGTTCAGAGACAGCAAAAAAAGCCCCAAATAAGGAGCCTGCTAAACCCGTGGATATGATTTCTGCTGCAATGCACACAGAATATCCTTTCAGTTGCCTTCTGGCTTATCCCTGAGCAAACTAAACATAGACAGAAATGGAGTTGTTGCCAGCACACACCGCTGTTGTTCAAAGTCCTTCTGATGGTGGACTCACGAACACAGCCACTGCAAGAGAGGCCTTTAGTTTTCTAGAGGGGGTGAACCCTGGGGCTCCTTGTGATAACACTTCTACAAATCTATGTTGATAAGATCATAGTAAAAACACAGATTTAGCTTCATAAATTAAGGAACTGACGTCCTAGACTCTGGCTTTAAATTTCCCTGGAAATAAATTTCCCCCTTCAATTAATAAACAAATTTGTGCCTCTGCATTTTCCATGGTAGCTGATGAGGACAGTGTGATATTGCCAAAAAACAGAATAAGAGGTTCTCTTCATTTAGTTTTCAAGATTCATGTGAAAATCAGATGACGTTGTAGGTTACACAGTGTTTAAACAGAAATAGGGAAAAATGGTTCATCAACTTTCAAACACTCTAGTACAGATTATTCTCCTGAGGCCTCCGTCTATGTCCAAGTCCAAGTCCAAACAACTAAAAGCACATAAAGAAGCCACACTGCTGCACTAGCTGACATGTAAATTTATATTTCAAGTGATTAAGTGAAGCTTGATTTAAGGTCATTTAGTCTAAAGCTGTTTTTTAACATCAAACATTAACTGTCATACATCATTTTTTAAATTGTCAACATGACTGAAGAGTAATGGTGCTCATAATCATGGAAACATGGGCCTCTACATTTTCCAGGGTAACTGATGAGGACAGTATGATATTGCCAAAAACACCAAAACAAGAGCGCAAGAGTAGTTTTAGAAATCGTGTTTTTTGAGTCAATGCAATTTTTGGCGCTCCTCAGCACCTGCACTGTTTACTCCTGCAGGAAAGTTAGAAAATATGCACTGTAACGAACTAAAACATTGCTAGTTTTAACACCCACAAATTCAATTTTCTAATTTAACATTTGAAAAGACCTGATATACAGGAGGTACTAACATTCAGAGGCACGTTCACAGATGAAACCAATGCGGTCAGTGCAGTAGAAATCATTCCAATTGGCATTATGGATGAGGCCAGCACAGTCCTCCCCCTCTTCATGGCCATGGGTCCAGTTATCAGGCTGGCCCGGTTTCCACTTCCTGATATGAACAAAATTAAAAACATGTATTAAGACAGAAAGTGTTGTAATGCATACATTCATAGAAATATGATGTTTTGTACAGAATAAGGCAAAGAATCAGGTCAGAAATCATAAAAACACAAAAAATCAATTTTCTCACGTGAAAACCGGTATCGTGCCATCCACCCACTTCCAGACGTTTTCCTTCTCCCTGTCAGTAAGGCCCAACCAGAAATAGCCTTTTCCTGCAGCTGCATTTCTCACAAATTGCTAAAAATAGAAAAGCAAAAGACATTTTACCATTTTTAATAATTCTAAATTGTTTGCTTGGTTCTTTAATAATAGTTTGTGTTATTTACCTGTTCATCATCGTCATTGATAATGAGCATGTGAGATGACATGTTAGTACAAAACTGGTGGGCTTCATCAAAGTTGAGTCTCTGAGAACCAGAGGAGAAGTAGTAGCAGCTCTCTCCAAACTTTCTGAACTCAGGTGGGCAACCTGGGGCAAGTCATAACAAAAACGTCAAATTACATAAGCTAAAATCCACGAAGAAACCATTTTCACACAAGGTATTATTAAAAGTACCCCTGTGCAGGATTTACTAGCCATGCTGTGTGTAATCATACAACTCACCGGGTGCTGATGTAGCAGCAACAGGGAGCTGCACCTGCTTGGATACAGATACTTGTGGTTCCTCTTCTTGCTTGAGAGGTTGAGGTGGCGTGGGGCGTTCGGAGGCCCGAGTGGGCTGAGGAGGCGTTAAAATGATAGAAGGTGCAGGCAGCCCAGGTGCCCCTGGAGGACCGGAAGGCCCGATAGGTCCGACAGGCCCTTGTGGCCCTTGTGGTCCTGCTGGTCCTCTGAGCCCCGGTGGCCCTTGTATTCCTGGTAATCCTGGTGGTCCATTCCTACCAGGAAGTCCTGGTGTCCCAGGATCCCCTTTGTCACCAGTGCTTCCAGGTCGACCTCCAGACCCTCTTGATCCTTTAGATCCTGGAAGACCCCGCACCCCGGGTGCACCCGGTGGACCTGAAGCACCTGGAGGTCCAGCAGCACCTTTCTCTCCTTTGGGTCCCACCAATCCTGGTATCCCTCTGTCTCCTTTATCACCCTTTTGTCCCGTCTGGCCCACTGGCCCCTGGGGACCCCTGTCTCCCCTGGAGCCCCTTGGACCTGGTGGACCTAAAACAACAGATGATGACTAAGGTCTTAGAGTGTTTCTGCACTGTCAGAAAGGAAACATTTCTTTCCTGTACTTGGGTGTAGTTAAATAAATGATCTATACATGTGTGTTATTACCCTGCAGGATGGTGAAGTTGGTGATGAGCTGTGAGTGCTTCCTGTCCACCAGCTTCATCTCCTCCATCACCACAGACAGGTTGTTGACTTCTTTGTCCAGCCTGGCAGCCAGCTCGTCCTGCTGGGCACGCAGGTCTTTGCTCTCTGTGCTGGCATCTGTCACGCTGGTGTTTAGCCCCACTAACAGGTCTGAATGTCGCAGCACTGTCTCAGCACAGGACCTCAGACCATTCAGGTCGGAGCTGATGGCGCCTAGAAGCTGCGAGGAGAAGCTGACATTTCCTGACAAAAGGTCCATGTTGTTTTCATGTCTGTCTAATCGTGTTTCCATCTCATCAAACTTAGATGAAGTGGTGTTATCGTGGTCTCGCTGGTGGTCCATCAGCTCACGCAGTCTTTGTTCATGCCCCTCAGTGAGAGCTGAGGTGTTCTGGATGTGGCTGGCTAGTGTGCTGAGCTGAGCCCCCAGGTCATCCAGAGCGTCGCCGTTGGACCGAGCTAGAGCCGAGTTGTTTGCTTCCAAAACCTGAAGGTTTTGAAATTTTTCCTTTAGCCACTCCGTGTCCACCTGGGTCTGTCTGGCTGTCTGCTGCAGAATCTGATAGTCGTTCTTCAGTTTTTGCACTGCCTGGCCTGCGTCTTCGACTGTCTTCTGCAGAGCACTGAGCAGATTGCGCTGCTGGGACTGGGAGATGTTTAGTGCATAGACACTAACCTGGGTCTGGCTCAGCTCTTTGACCTGACCGTGTATGCCTAACTGGAGCAGTGCAGTTTCTTTCTGGAGGTTGTTTATCAAGCCACCGTAGGAGGTCAAGGTCTGATTGAGCCTGCGCAATGAGGTAGCATTGCCTTCCAGAAAACTCTGCAGGGACACATATCTGTGTTGCACATCATCTCCCGTGATCTGAAGCTCGTCGAGAATATTCTTGTTTATATTTGCCTTGAGGGCAATGTCATTCACTTGATTCTGCAATGTTTCCAGATGTGACTTGAACGTCCTGATTTCACTTGTGGCATTAACTGACTTCTCTCCAGCCTGATCATCTGAGAAGGTAACACACAAAAACATTTAG
The DNA here is from genome assembly GCF_900324465.2 of Anabas testudineus. Classification (NCBI taxonomy): domain Eukaryota; kingdom Metazoa; phylum Chordata; class Actinopteri; order Anabantiformes; family Anabantidae; genus Anabas; species Anabas testudineus. Next base: position 15,407,304 of record NC_046626.1, on the reverse strand, counting down.
AGTAAATGTAAGAGTCAACTTTGAATATCATAACTAATATTGTGCTAATGAATAGTACTTAAATACCTAGTTTCTTTAAATCTGTCTCCACAGCATTGATCTTGCCTCCATAATTCTGTATCCCCTCTGAGACACTGTCCATTCTCTGGACTACTGAAAGATAAAACAGTAAGTACAGTATACATTTCGGTACATTTCACAATTTCACATAAAAACTTATACAATAAAAAAACATGTACAGGTAGAGATTAGAGATTGAAACTAGCTCTACATCCAAGTGTTTCTTACACAACCAGTAATATTAATCCCATTTACAATAACTCTGGCAAGAGCTATTCTACAGCTTTAATGAAAACTTTTACTTATGGAGATTTTAAATACTTCTACTTTAAAAAGATTTTACATTCTAAACCTTTACATGGAGTCCTTCTCTCACCGCTTACAGATCTCATCAAACCTTAAACTATAAACTCTGAAGGACGTGTGTTCAGCTGTGTATGGACAGCAGAGGGAGCTGCTGTATTCACGTCCATTCAGCACAGAACTGGAACCTCACACATCAAATTTGATCACAGGATGTTGAAGACAGTGAAAGTTTCCTAAGATTTTTTTGTAGCCCAGCAACTAAATATCTATTCCTCAAAAACATTTTCCAATTTTCAGAGAAAGTTCCACTTGATGAACATAAACAGAGTCAAACACATAATGAATACCACACTACTACACTACTGCCTCACGACTGCAGCGAGAGTCCATCCACTCTCCGCCATGGTTTGTTTTTCTGTCGGTATGTGGGCGTCCAAAAACTGCACTGGAAAACATCCTAAGCTTTCACTGTTATCATTCCAGAAGTGACAAAAACACGAAACAATAACATGCACTTGAGACAAACAAAATTACACAAGCCCAGTTTTGAGGATATATTGGTTAAATGCTGGCAGCTGGAGTGTGCAGCTTGAAAATATTCAATTTCACTTTTACTCTAAAATGCTAAACTCGAGTTAAAATACTGTGCACATTTGTTGCTTAAGACATTTAGTTATTTAAAATATCATATTGCTCTATTCTTGTAACATACTGTCCTTCCTGCACTCTAAAATACCTCCTTATTTCCCTTTGTTAATCTTCTCATACCCCAATGGTCCTGTATTGGAAAAGCACTCTGATAGGACATTATATAACATGACTAATTTGAGAAGGGCTTATTGGCTGCCTATTGTGACCTAAGGTATGAGCCAAGGTATGAGAATTAGGCAGTTACCCAACATGAGGCCCAGCAGATTATTGCTGATCCATGGTGCAGATGCAGACCTGGTGTAGTGACACACCAGGTAACACAAACAAATAAATTCTTAACATAATGGGCTATCAAAGGGTCAAGACTAAGAAATATCTTAGTCAAAAACAAAACCCAGAATCCAGCTGGTTGCTCACAAAGTCTATTTTAGTGTTCAAACTATTTTGGACACTTGCAGCCATTTGTGAGTCAACCTGTGGTTCATGAGACAGCAAATTGCTACCAAGCCATAAAATCTCCTCTGGGTTGTTAAGCCAGAGTTGTTACTGCATGGTCATCTGGTGTACATTAGAGCCAAACCATCAAAATCACTTGGGCTCCACGCTACCATAGACTCGAAGCTGGAAACCCAAAAGAAATCGTGACGGCACTGACGAGGTATTATGCAGATTTAGATCTACAGTAAATCGTTGTGTATAAGGTCTATCCTATCTTTGCCCAAACACGTTTTGCATGATTGATTTGGGCCATAAATGTGTAAGATTGGTCAATACACAAAGCACATTCCACGCTGATGGCCTTTGACATGACTAGAATTCCTTTCTGTTTCTATTTTATGGTACTGCCTTGGCTCAAACACCGAAAGACAGCAACCATGGGTTGCAATAAGGACAAAGTTGTGCAATAAATATGTTTCCTATTTCTGGCTATTACTAGTCTCCAAATTATATCAGTTCAGTGGAAAGTCAACAATGGATACTGTCAAGAGACGCTCTTCAAGTAGTAAATCTTGCTCTAAACTCTAACTTGGTTGAAGTTAACTGTTCACTTTGTTTTCAGCAACACATTCATTTGACTTTCATCAAACTGTTCAGACTAAGAGAGACTGCACATGGTGAGAAGAGGACATGGAAGGAAAGAGGAAATCTTGAACTGCACTAAAAGAAATGTAATTATTTAGTTCCCTTACCTTTGTATCCAAGGACAGCCACTGCTATGGTGAGCAGGGCACAGAGCACATAGAGGAGTCCAATAGCCGCCCTCAGTGCCCAGTCATTTTTACACTTTGTGCACTCTGTACCCTCCTGAATTCCTGCAACATGCAACAGGATCTGTGTCACAATGCATTGTACAGTACACAGTAAGTGCAGTTCATTCTAATAAGTGTGCAGCATTGAGAAATAGTAACTATTATTGAAATTACATGGGATGTTTTTTCATTTCATAACTAAGTTTAGTACTTCATGTCTCACGTGGGACACACTGCGCTTTTCTTCAGCCAAGTATGAATTGGAAACATTTGCCCTTATGAATAGGCAAGAGGACTCACTATGAAACTTTCAAAACACTGCACATATGTGATGCATACCACGGAGAAACTAAAACAGTACTATTCCCCTTCTGTGTCATTCTTCACTGGCATCTGACCTAAAACCATAGTGCGCGTTTGGTCCTTTACATTACAGATGTGCACTACAATGTTAAATATTATTAAAAATTATACATAGGATATTTACTTGACTTTGTTACCAGACACGCCACTCTAAAGGGTAAAACGCTATTAATACTGTGACACTGATACCAGTACATTACAGCCTTCGTCAGGGTGTTACAATAAATAAAAAAATAAAAAAATACAAGCACAGACACTTAAGTAGTACAAGACTTGACACAAAATAAGTGCAGATAAGTGAATGGAAGAAAGGCAGAGCTTTACAGGATCAAGAGCCAAATCAGAAAGGCTGAGTAAACAAACAACAAAACGAACTGTAAAGTCATTACAGAAAATATAAATCAAGAAGTGAGACGACACATTACATCTACAAAAATCGAGTTAATCAATGCATCTGATTGCTTCTATTTCTTGCCATCTTTGCCGTCGCAATGTTTTAACAATGCCACTAATCGAGCTGTTCAAAACATGCCCCTTGGCATTATGGGTAGGTCTACTGTTGCCACTAAAGGAACAGATGAAGGTTCTCCAGCGGCAGTGACACCTTCATATGACTTCTTCCCTAAGGCAGAATCAGAGATAAAGCTTTGTCCGTATTGGGACATGGGACAATCTGTCTCCTTCCCAGTCGGGGGTGGGCCAGGACCACCAGAGGGGCACTGGAGGGTGGCCTCTTTGGCTTTGAACCCACACATCTGTGCAAACATTGCATCTGACCACCTCAAAGGGGCCCAGCCGCGGGGATGTATATGCAGGCCACTGTTGTCCTTACTGAAAGCCTCATGTAGGGACCCAGTGGATGGCTCCATTAGAAACCTCCCCCGATCTCCTCCACCACTGGTCCTGCCTACATGCTGCTTCAACGCCAACATCAAGGGATGTAAACAAGGCTGTCCACAGGTCTAGGGTCAAGAGCAGGGCAGGAGCGGTATTTCTGTATTAATTATGCCATTATGATTATATTAACATCAATTCTTAGTTGCAGCCATTTTCAGCACATTTCAGACTAAACAGCTTTGGTACCTTCCGGATGTAAGGGAAATAATTACACCACCAGGACAGTGCTAGGGTGAAAAAGTAAAATGTAGTATCAGTTATGTAACTCTGAGCCTTAGGAGGAGATTTAAAAGTTGCAAATGATGGAGAACACAGTATTTTTCCATAATGACGAATTAGAAATTCAAAATGCTCAGTTACCTTTGGGATTCTGAGTGGAAACTCAAATGTTCACGTTATTTGTCCATAATGGAACAACATATGATGGTAAAATAAAAAAAAAGGTACTCTAACTGTCATGACTATAATCTAAATGTGTCTGCGCAAATTCTAAAGTTTCCAAGAGTTAACATGTCACTATTTAGGCATCGAACCCAGACTGTCATGTTCTCTTAGTAATGATGCCTTCAGTGGACTAAATTCATTCTGGGCAGAGCAACCAGTGGTTCAGTCCAGGGTTGCTTGCAACATTTTCCCACTGCTTGTCACTGGAGTGTTTTCTGTTCCCCTCCAAGGGATTTTGCTTATACAACAATTCTGTCAGCAATGTGGTACTTGTAATGAGAAAGAAAACACACTTCCAAGGTAGCTGCAGTATTCTGTTACACAGTATCCCGACCGAGAATAAAACTACTGCTTTTCCATAACAATGCTAGATTTGGGCTACAGTACATTTCAGACTTTACTCATACAGAATATTATCCTAATGATGATAATCCAAGTATGCTCCGGCAAAAACAATCACATATGTCACATATGAGCTTTTTAAATGGCTAATATGAAATTTAAATTGGAAATAGATCCTTAACATCCACAAGTCACCAAATATTTCACTTCTTCTTTGCATGCCTGCTTGTTAAGCTTTCGTGTTACAACCCAACATGTCCCCCATTAGTCAGTTTCATAAGGACCTTCGTGATCTACTGCTTTCTGTATATAAACGTCCACAGTACATAAACATGCTGACAAATACATGTCATGAGCTGAGTGAAAATTGTTAAACCAAACGGAGCGGTGCAGAACACGGGAGGCTTTTGAGAGTTGAGAAGCTGGACAGCAGCCAGGACGTTCCAGTCTACATGTTGGACTCCTGCCACATAATCCCCAGAGCTGAATAAATACCAGAAAAGCCTAGAAAGACCAGAGGCATGGTGGAGGATAGTCTTATATTATTGTCAAGTGAAAACCATTCACCTCCAGTTTTTGGGGAAGGGTCAAAATGGACTCATCAGACCACATGACCTTCTTCTTCCATTGGACAGTTCTTAACCCATTTTTAGTAGTTTCATCCATCTCCTTTAATGTTTTCTTTGCACAATGCCAATTATTTGACCCTTCTGAAACAGGTTAACATCTTTTCCACCACCACAGGATGTGTCTTCTGGCCTGGTTGTTTAAGAAATGAGAAGCTACTCACTGCATCAGTTAAGGTTAAATAACTTGTTGCCAGCTGAAACATAATAATCCATGCAGTAATTACTGACCTATTTGCTTAGTTAAAACAAGGCTAAAAAGACGCTGTTACACTTGATCATTAGATGTGATTTAACAAAATGTAATTATGGGTTGTAATAAAGTGCTTCCAAAATTGACCTACGGGGTCATTTTTTTATGGGAGGACCGTCTCCGGGAGGCCTGACCTTTCCCTCTGGTGCCATCATGAAGTTATGATTCTATGGTTCTGAGTAAAATGTCTCAACAACAAATGGATGGATTGCTTTGACATTTGGTTCAGACATTCAAGTCCCCCTGATGATTATTTTTTATGCCACTGATGAACTCTTAACCTTTCATGTAGCACCTTCATTGGATCAGATACTATGGTGTGAACAAAATCTACTGACATCAGCCACAATTACCAAATACCAATGTGCTAAAATGTTATTGTCATTAATATGGTGAGATTAGCATTGAGGTCAAAGCACTACACACTGCTGTATACAGTAAAAACTATAGTATAATAACTAGCATGATTGTTTATACTCTGTCTTTCATAACCTTGCTCTTTGGAAAAACATCTGCCAGCAGCAGTGTGTCATTTGTATAGATCTCAGAAAAGATGTACGTGATAAATTACTTTACGCCAACTTTAAGATCAAGTCAACTAGTATTACAGATCACAAATTTGCCTTCATTTGTATAACATCCAATAGCATTGTCTTTCTTTAGGTAGACACTTCATCATGTAGTGGGACAGGGATCAGATTGTTAAATCTATAGTTACTTGCCTTGCCTATCTTGCCTTTAAAATCAGACTAATAATAAGAACTTTCATTCACTGTCCTGAAAGTGAAGCCAGAGACGGAGGGATTAGGAAAAGGACAGAAAATCTAGCGTGTCATCTGTGAAACTGCTGCATTTCATTTGGATTCTGGGAGGAAAAGACAGAAATCTCAACACCTCTTCCCTTATTTCATGTACCTGCTATAAGACCTGCCTGCATGTCACATCTCACTCTGGACTGGCAAAGGAAATTTCCATGGCAGCATAAAGAAAGCCTGTTCACTCTTAAGCTTTTTATGTGTAAAGAGTGCGATATTATGTTATATATACAGTACCTGGGTGGCTACCACAGGAATTATTTCACTCCAGAGTTTTTCATTTTGTTTCACATGAAAGCCAAAAACCAGTAGCTGCACAGACAGGCCATGTCTCTCGACTCCACCTGGATGGAGTCTGATGGATCACAGTGCTGCAAAATGCTGAATTTTGCATATTTCCTGAGGGAATGCACATATTTTTCTTTTTTGTGGTTACATTACTGTGTGGTATGCATCTGTCTACAAATACAACAATTACGCCCAATTGTGGTTCATGTTACACTTTGTAATTTCCACAATCTGCCTTGTACTGAAATAATTTGATTTAAAGTCATTGTTTCAACAAACCAAAACACACACAAGTCGACATGCAAAAATGTGAATTAAAAACAAATATATATCACAGCTTAACAATGTGGAGAAGACGTGTAGCGCAGACGCCATCATTAGGCATCAGATTCCAAATGGAGGAATCCATTGAAGAATATTATTGGTTGCACATGTTTCACATTCATCACAATTCAAACTACAACCAGTTTGAATTTTTAAATGAGCGTTTGTGTTATTTGAAGAATGTTCATATGCAGACGAGATGAGATATCTGTTACTTCACATGTTTCACCATCTTAGTATTAGCAGTTCAGAGTTGAGTATTGTCTCTTCCTGTCGTTGTTTCTGTGTTCTGCACTTGAACTTGAGCAAATAAACTGGCTAAACTGCAGTCCAATGTAATGTAAGCATGTTAAGATTGATAATGGTACTAATGCCTAATGTTAGTTTAGCTTGAAGAACTTCAGAGCCTGATTTCTGTCTTAAGACAATGTTAAACCTTTAACAAAGTGCACTGGGGTCTGGCCCTTACAGCTACCACAGTATTATTTGTCGCCAACTGGAATGTTAACAAGTAAACACTCTTCAACAGGGGAAGTTACCACTGAGACAAATTGCTGAGACATTAGGGCCCTTGATTTGCTGAGATAACTTTGCATGCCTGGGCTGTGCTTTTTTCACTCTCTGCTAACAGGTTTATGACACTTTAAATTGGGTCCTGGACCTCTAGAACATCTGGACCTTGTTATAGCGGAGCCAAATCAAAGGTTGCATGCCAACATTAGATACATCATCCCTTTATGTCAAGCATCACAGGAATAATGATAAAGTTTTAACTTTGGCTATTTTGGGTTTTTAGCACTTTCCAGTTTACTCTGCAAAGTTTATATAACTACAGGCCCTTCAAAACTCTGGCGTGCTTATGGTCATTTGCAAGTTCCATGGAAGTTGTGCAATAGCAAGACTGTAGTTGTAGTATAATAGTGTATTACTGGCAAACTGAGAAAATATCCTTCAGTGGAACGGACTGTTGAGGAAAAACTTTATGGTGCACATCTCGCTGCTGCTTTTATTTTTTTTACATTTTTAACATTCATGGAGCCTAATTGGTAGAGAAAACTGTTAGATGGCCTATTAAAAGTGGGATTCAGATCGAGTGAAGCAGCAGGCATGGATCCGATTAGATCTGGTTTTGTCATCCCATCTGTACCTAGTTAGAGGATGACAGACTATGATAAATAGGTCGTATATATCGTAATCCCAAGAGACAGACTTCTAAGCACGCAAGTGTGCCTCATAAACAAAGCTGGGCCACTGTGTTGGGGATACTATGTGAAAAAAAACAACTTCCAAAAAAAAACCTTTTGTGTTCCAGTCACCACTTTCCATTGTAAAGTGAAATCCAGACTTGACTGTGTGTGTCTCCTGCTCTGACCGTGCATAGACAGCTGGAGTCACATCTGCTGCCACAAGTTTTTCAGGGGAAGAAAACAACATGTAATGCGGGTCCTCCGTGAGCTGGCACGCAGAGATGGTGTTGGCAGGCAGGATTTTTTTAATGTAACTGAGAATTAATATTCCCACGGAAAGCTGTAAAATCAAACTCTAATAGCACCTGCACCGACACTGTTAAACAAGAATATTTTAAAGCAGAAACACACACACACTTGACACTACATGATATTTCAGCTTGACATTTACAATTCTCTCATGTTTAAAATAGAAATATACATTCCTGCCTATAAAGACTTACTGCATTTTCTCTGAGGTGGCGGTGGTCAACAAACTGACCCAAACCAACTGTGACGTACTCCTTTGAACTATCTACTAGTTTATACTATGTATCGCACTTTGCATTATAATTTTTTAGCATTTCTCCAATGAAAAAGCAGGTATTTTATTATTTAAAAAAACTTTGCATGATTTTAGAAAAACATGGAAGCCATAAACCAGCTTTATTGGCCTGCGTGGAGAACAAGAGACCCTCTGGCTCCTCCTGCTCCAACCCTGCTCATGTTCCAGTCTTGGCATGTTGGAATGAGGTAATTTCAGAGTAAAACAGGACCATGTGAACCTCAAAGAGAGAGGGAGAAGAGGGGGTTGGTCATTGAACTTCACTTTCACCATGTCAGTCACAGTGCATTAGCATCTACTCTGTGGTTTGGTTCTTCTGCCTTCATTGTGGTGCGTTTAAGTGCACTTCTACAAACTTCCAATCTTCAATTTAGAACACTCGTTCTTTAGCAGTCCCAGTCCTTTGTCTGTCCTTTGTTCACAAACCAATCATAACGAAATTAAAACTCCAGGATGTAATAAAAATTACCATTTTGCTTGTATTATTGTGGATGCTATGGAGCAGAGGCTTCAGAGCAGTGACTTCTACTCTCTGTTTTTACTTGTTCCAAAGAACAATTTCTTTTTGGAGCCGCTGGTAACAGCAAGGCCAAGGAAAGTCTTTTTGTAGATGGCCTTCTTTTTTTTTTAAAGGGATTTGATGTTTTCAATACATAAATTACTCTGCATGACTTACTGACAAGAATTATTTGGTAAAGGTGCTTAAACAGTGACATCCTTTACATATTTTGCAGTATTATGCACTATTATGCACCTTGCTGACTTCCATCTACAATTCATTTATTGAGTAGTTGTCACATTAGACAAACTAGTCATAATATGTAGAATACGCACAGATTGCCAACACATTAAATGTGGTAATTATAAAAGACGCCACATGGAACAAGCAGTGGCCACTTCAAGAAAGAAAACAGCTTCCTTTAGTGAGTTAAGTGATTTACAGAGTTAGGCAACACGCACAAAGGGATCTACAAGAAAATATGTTGTAGTTTCAGACCAAATCCTCCAACAACAACAGGAAACATGTCCCAGATCTTGCTATTTCTCAAGAACGCGTTTTGTCCAATTAATTTTCCTGTTGCCAGCCCTTCCTAATTTCAACCTCACCACAACGACATGAACACAAACTGAGACATATTTTGTCATGTGGGTTAAGAATATTTAATCACACACTCATTTGGGCCCGAAACCGCTGCTCAGGTGCCGAGTTAAACACTCCACGGACCATCTGTACACTTGGGTTTTTGTGTGGTCACGCCTGCTGGGTGGCCTGCCGTGGAAGCACTTAATATACTGAATCAGCAACAACCACCAGCCAGCCTGATGATCATCAGCCCGAGCCTGTCTGAGTTTCTGCTGTGCTACATCCCATCACCGTCCAACCAAGTCTGGCTTTACTGAAAGATACTGACCACAGAAAAGATCTACTGCCTGCTCAAACCAGTGCGGTTTCACTGTGGCCCATGTCAAAACAGCAGAGTTATCTAACGCATTATAAAAGCACTGTAACGGTATCCTGGTTTGAGACCTCTGAAACTTTTTTATTCTCAGTTTGAAATTGAAAATCAGGAACATCAATAATTGTTTAGATGCAATTTCAATCCTCAAATTATGAAAAATCTATCCACACAAGCACAAACATCTGCTTTTGTGTAACGCGGGTGAACCAATACTTCCCATTTATTTCCTGAACTACTGCAAACATAAAACTTGAAGGATGCAGGTGTCTTCAAGCAGACTGATATGTTTTTCTGCAGTAGGTGTACAGATGTCAATACACAAACATATGCCTGACTGAGCAGGCATCCAGCTGAGTCAAAGTCTCCAAAACTACAAGTACTAAAGGATAAACAAGAATAAACAGTGAGCGATCTGTTGGTTTGGGGCCATCACAAATCATAGCCAGAGCAAATGCACCACGGCCAGGTCTGAGAGGTGGATAGAGAGCAGCACGGTGACTCACAGCAGAACAAAGACAAATACACATTTTTTATTCCATCTTTCTGCTGTTTTTCTAAGAGAGGAAGCAGCGAGGTTGATGTTGGCCCTCTCTGGAGTCGAAAGACTTCGATTAATTAAAACCCTGCTGCAGCGCCGTGCGCAGAACTTCTTCATCTGGTGTGTCTGAGACTGTTGAAAGAAAATGGAGTCAGACACTTCAAATATTGTGAGTGTTGCTTTTTGTGACGAAGCCAAAACCGGCTGTGAATGAAGAGCTTAGCAAACATCCATTATGTGAGAGAAGACGCCCAATCAGATGACAGCTGGTTGCAGGCATGTCATTATCTTTGGCCAGTAGATCCCCCCAGGGACACAGAGAACAGAGTAGTGTGAAGATGTTTAGGCCCAGTTTGGTCTAAAGAACTACGGCTAAATATAAAACCATTTACTGGCCTTCAAAGCTGACATATTTTATACCGAAAATCCTCAGCGGTGTGAAGCCAAGACATTTACAAAAGAAAGCTCAAGAGCACAGGAGTCTGTTCAAGTGACCTGCAGCTGACCTACGCCTGTCTGCCCCCCCATCCTCACATGTCACGTGTTGTACTACCTGTCTTCATCTCTCTTTCTGTTACCCCACCTTTTTCTACTTCTTTCTAATACTGTACTTTATGTTGTCTTCCTCTTCCTCCTCCTCCAACTCGCTCTGCTGTTTATTAAAAACACAAGCAAGTAATCTTTCATTAGGACGACAGAACATGCAGTGCACGCATGCACACCCTGGAGGGGGTTGTAAGTAACGGGCAGGCGTTCTAAAAACATTCTCTTCTAGTAATAAAGTCCCCGTAAATTAAAGCCACTTGCTGTTTTGCTCCCAAAAATAAGTCGGGCAAGGAATGTGAGTCCTCAGCTGAAAAAAAAAAACTGGTGACGAATGAGTCGTCCTTGAAAATGAAAAATCATATTAATAAAAGAAGAAAAAATAAAACACTGCTAACTAATGAACACTGAAACGAAGAAGGCTGCTGTGAAACCAATCAACAAATAACAACCTTTTGTAAAATTGCCTCCACTTGAGGTTTCTCTCTTCTTCCATCCCCCTCTTTCCTCTCTTCATGGCACATTGCTGACACAGCACAGCCCAGTCATGGACCCTGCAGGCCCACAATGCCCACTCCCTCTCCACCTCTCTCACACGGAGCGTATAGGCCTGCACTGAATAAACTTCCATTATAGACACAGGAAGCAGCTCAGCAACTTCTCAGGTTTGAACATACTCTCTGTGGGATAACAGACCTCTTGTGGAAAGCAGATGTCAAAACGAGTCAAGGACCTAATTTCACTTCGGAGTAAAGACATACGAGAAGCACAACATCAGACTTCTCAGTATTTATACTAGACAAGTTAAAGGAATGGCTCAACAGTACATTTCTAATAGCTGCCAATGGAAACCCAGCGTCTAAAACAACCTGTTAAAATATAACTCACTATGTGGCAAACAGTTTTATTGTTTTATGCTTTATGAACAGTTAGTAAATATACTAATTATGACCGAGTTAGGAGAGTATTCAGCCATGATGTGGAGAAACTGAGTGAATACTTAAATTACAGAAGAGCATTATGCTGTTGGTGAAACTTTCAATGCACAGGAGTTATTTTCCTTTAAGTCTTATCTGCTCCAGTACAGCTGCTCAGTAGGCAGCTAAGTATAAAGTACAGATGTTTGTGGTGAATAAACATTTTAATGAATGGAGTATATTAAACTTTCCCAAAGAAAAAGAAAATCCAAACCCAAGAGTTGTAATATCAAACAACGTGGACTCCTGCTACACTCACACTTTCTGACATGACGGCTGCTGAATGCTTGGGTGACAGGATTACTCTACAACACCTCTTAAACCAGAGCGACCGCTGTTAGCATTTCAACCCAAAGTGAGGAAACCTGATCTTTGTTCTGGGACAGAAGCAGAAGAAAGTTTTCACCAGTGACTGATTCGTAACACACGGAGAAGTTATGATTCGTCACAGATATGCTATCAAAGAGAGAAAGATACAGCTGCACATCCAGATTCATTCAGGGAATTACAAGAAAAGACAAAGATGTTTTGCTTTCAGACCAAATTATCTTGTTATCTTCTCCCCTTTTCACCTTGGAGACGACTGAAGAAGAGTTACAGCCAAGCAAAATGTTATTTAAGCTGTAATATGGATAATTGGTATCATATGTATTTGTATGAACCAGAGAAGCAGTTTCTCATGTGGATGTCGAGAAGTCACGTGGTACTTACCAAACCTCTTATAACCAAAGGACTGCACTTCCTCCTCATCAACAAAGTCGTCTGGAGGGAGAAAACAGGCAAATATGAATGAACTGTGAACAGATACAATGACACACCACACGTCCAACAGAGCTCCAGTAAACAAATCTCTCTATCTATGATGCTAAAAGCAGTGAGGGGCCGCCATTTGAGAGCATAGGCTCTCCGTTAGAGATGCATACAGTGAAACCCCAGTGAGTTAGTGCTGTTTACTCATATTTTATACCTGTTAATCACCAGACAGGTGCTCACTGGATAGTTAACTACAACATGTCTGTGTGTTTTTGTGACTGTTACCAGTATGTAAATATAAATCTTGCTTGGTATCATCTTCTGGATCCAGACACTGCACAGCTTCAGTGAAGTAAACACACATATACGTAGATTGTCCCCCTGAATTACCACATGCCAGTGGACACCCACATTTAGTGTGAAAGCATTTTAATTTGTATTATTGTTCTAACGTGGACCACAAGGTGGCAGGATTCATTTTATATAATATGGGACTTGTTGAGCTTTCACGTTTGCCCATTGTGCGCAGATGAGGACGCCACACACAGTGTAAAACACCAGCTCACCACACCAGAGAATCACATCCATACAAGCTTAATAAAACTTGTGAACCCCAGACCACCGTTACTCATACACTGGTGGATTTCATGCAGTTTCATTGCAGCAGGTCTTTGGATCAAGTAGAGCAGCTACCTCTGACTCACTGTTTCCCTCGTTTCTTTGTGCCAAAACAAACTTTTAAAATAAAAAGCACAAGTCTTAAATAAAATAAAATAAAATATAAAGAATACAATGTTGAATTATAGAATAGTTAGTGTCGGTTGGTGTTTGATGTGCAGCAGCGGCCAGATGCAAAACAATCCCAAACAGTGAGTCCCTTAACTGAAACCAGATGTCAGACGGGAGCTGGAGCCCACGCATTCCTCACGTCTGAGCGCAAGAGCGCAGAAAAGTGACAAAGAAAGAGCGAGATGACAACAAACTATCATCAGTGCGTTTCCAAATGTCTCTCTCCAGATGTGCCTACCTTTCATTGTGCTTTACAGGACTCTACAGTTGTGAAGCTGTTGTTTGAAGTCACATCCACAGCATCGCAATGGCATGTGCCCAAATGCGCCCACCTCGACCGCCGCAGCGCCTCAGATCTGCGAATATCCCGAAATGCTCCTTTATAGCAAAAAAGAAAAACTCAAAACTCCATCCGAAACACTTCTAGCTGGGAATGACCTCCTTCAGGTAACGTCGCTGCTGCACCTCAGATGCCACAGGAATGATCTTTGTTCAAAAGGGGGAAAAAGTACGTAGGAGTTACACAAGCAAGTGGAAAAAAAACGGATCTTATTCTATTTATGCGGTGGATTGAAAAGATGCTGAGGTGTGGGCGTATCCTGGTCCAGCTCAGCACTCCGGTGGTACCCGCAGCAGTAAGCAAAGTAGCTCAGAAAGTGAAGGGACCAAAACAGGAGAGGAAGTGGCGCGACCGGAGAGCTGCTCGGAAAAACCACGTGTTCCCACATCTGTGCGCACCGTGTGCACCCTCAGCGTTCATCTGCGTGAGCCAATGTGAGGATCACCATGCACAGTCAACAAGAGGTTTCAGCTGAGCAACATGTGGGTTTGTGGACGTATAAAAAAATTAAATAAAATGTGTAGTTTGGAGAGCGCAGGAGGAACTTTAGTAAAATCGTAGTCACTGTGTCTGTGAGTGTTTTAATTGAAATGATAAATAGATGTAAAAGATGTGGAGTCGTTCATTTTAAATTTGGAAAGTTGAGGCTGAGGTTGGTGAGGTAGAGAAAAAATAATACAAGAAAAAGTAAGCAAGTGAAGTTTAGTGATGGAATTTCATTGTTTTCTGCATTAATTCATAATAAAATGTGATCTGATCTTCATCTAAGTCAAGAGTATTAACAAATATAATAATAAACAACATAAAACACTCATAGTGCGAGTGGAAGTAAGTATAAGTATGTAAACCCAGCAATAACCTCAACCAGGCGCTTCCTGTAGCTGTGGATCAGACCTGCACATCATTCAGGAGGAATTTAAGCCCATTCTTCCTGCAGAACTGCTTCAGCTCAGTCATATTCTTTGGACGTCTCGTCTTTTTCTTGCCACTGTTTATATAAGTATGCTAAAACAGCAAATGGGCACTGTTTCATACACATTTTCAATATTTAATTATTAATTAATTCACCTTATTTTGTCACACAGTTGTTAAATATCTGCTTTCTTCCCCCCTGAACTTTGCTGTTGAACAAGCTGCATTAACATCTTTCACACCAGGTTTGTGTCCAACACAGTGTTAAACTGTTCCATCCATTATACCTCAGTCGTCTGTCAGTCAGTTTATCCCCTGCACCTGTTAATCTCTTCAGTCCAGGACTCCACACTTTGATCAGCGTCACAAAACTTAACACTAGACCACATCGTGAGCTGGTTTTAGGGACTCACTGCAGCATCTTGAAGGAAGTTAGTAAAGCTCTAATAAAAAAAAAAAAAAAAACCCCAAACACATTTGCAGAGATGTGTGAACAAGAGATTGACAGAAACCTCCATTAAACCTCAGCTAGTGTTAAGTTTTTCGATTGTGTGTGTGCGTTTTTATTGTCAACTGTTTTACGTTTAGGTCAACGCTGGGAGAACGTAGAAGGAACGTTTCTCCTGCAGTGTTATAGGAACCAGGTGTTGGAGGTGTGAGGGAAGATTCAGACTGGGCTGCAGCACCGGCTGTTTTTGATTATTATCTAGCAAAGGACCCTATCTTCTGGGTCACAGCATGCAAAGAGGGCACATTTTTGGAGAGAAACAGGGCACCGATGAGGAGATGGGATCCCCTTTCACCCCCGAATACCTCACATTCCACGACAAGCAGCGATACTAAACATCTTCATACTGAGAGAGATGTTTCACTGCAGTTGTTCTGGACACGCGTCTGGTTCTAGCTCAAAACTGAACTTCAGCTAGTGAATACGGGCTGGTTGAAGCGATCCATCTTCTCTGATGTTGTGATATTTTTTTCTTATGTGAGAGTTACTACAAAGAGCATCGTAACTGCACAAATCTATAATCAATCAAATAACAGAAACAATAAAGTTTAGTTCACTGGAACCACAGTTGTTCTGTGCATGCTAGGATTAAGCTGCATTAAGGATTTCCCACTGAGGGATAAATGAGGGACTGATGTCACCGCATTCAAAGGGCCACAAAGCAGCACAATGTTTTGGCAGATAGGATAACTTTCAGTACAAGAAAAGACATTTTTTCACCTGTGTGAAAACAATATGACCTGACCTAATATCACATTAATTGCGTTTTAATCCAACGATTACGTGTCTGATTTCTGTGCACAACAAGATATTTGGCTCGTGTGACATCCACCGGTATCCGTGTTCTCACACATCAAATTAAAACATTGTTTCCGTGGTTTAAACAGTATGACTGTCATGACTAAGCAACCTTTTATGCAAAACAATCCTCCCTGGCACCGTGTCAGACGCTGGATTAACGGGCATCAACATCAAGCAAAGACAGTAATAGGATAAAGCTTCAGTGGGAAGAGCACAAATAGACGTGACCAGGTTGAGGTAACGTCAACGACTACCGTCCACGCACAACACTTTGTTTATTCCTGCCAGTGAAGAAGCTCCTTCAGCCTGCTGCTGGTAAGTTTCTTCTTTGGGATGGTTCCTTTGAGCAATGTTTTTTTATTAACTCTCCTAACTTAGCTTAATAAGATGTTTTTCCTTACATCATGATGAACTCAAGCTATATTTATCTCCTTTGTCTTTCAATATAAAATTATGGGCATGAATAAACAATTTCTTGTTATATCTGCTGCACTCTGTAAAATTATACATTTGATTTAGGCTCTGATGATATCAACTAGAATATATATTAGATCAGCTTTAGCATTTGTTCATTGGTTGTACATGTTATCTACACCCCATGTGTTGTGAATATGGATTCTAAAAATGCTGAGCATCTAAACAACCTTAAATCCGTAATGGAAATAAACTACACACACCCCCCATTTGCTTTAAATCCCTGCTGGATGCCACCTTGTGTAACTCCTCTTGTTGCTGAACTGGAGCAGAGCCTCAAGTGAAGTGAGACAGATGAGTTTAACTTGATGGTTCTTTGGCAAAAAACTGCACATAAACAATTTGCGATTTCAGAATCTTCTCAAGGGGTTCTTGTGTGTGTTGGGTTTTTGTGCCTTGATGGAGCCTGACCTCCGGGTACAGCAGATTTTCCAGACATAAACAAACTGAGGTAGACCCCACGATGTATCTGATTAGGAGCCTCATCCCTACTGCTGACGTCCTCATCGAATGGCTGAAAGCAAAGAAACCTAAGGCAAAGTTATTCTCATTCAGCCTAATGTATAACAGATAATACAATTATACAATTCAAATCAAGCAGTGGGAGGAGATGGTTACAGCAATAAAATCAATAAGATGTAGTGCAACACAACAACGTAGAGTGAAACTAAATATTCAAATTCAAATATTCAAGTTTTTCTAGGTTAAGAATCTGATAATATGATAAATAGTTTTTATGGATTCTGCTGAAACTCATGTTTGTGTAACCAGCTATACCAAACTGTCCTTGACCCATTTCTTATTTGACATCCAAACCTGAGGTACAGGTGATTGTAGTTGACAGCCGTGCAGCGCCACCAAGTGGCAGACCTACTTATGACCGTGTCCTGTATTGTTGATATTTAATCATGCTCAGACTCAAATCCTATTAACTTTCTGGATCACTTCTGATAGCACCTGTTGTTCTATGTGTATATGTACAAACGCATGCACACACAGAGTTGTGCGTCTTCGTGTTCACTTTATATTTGCACCTCCTGCATGTCTTTTCAGGCTGTTTTGTTCTTCTCCACCAATCACTGTGACTGAGCTCAAGGATGAAGCTGCTGCTCGGTTTGGCTGCTCTGGTGGTGACACTGGGTTTCCTCAGGTGTGCTCCTGAGGACCAAGGCATCTCAGAGGACACACTAAGGCGTGAGTTGGTGCAGAGGAACTCATATTTGTGTCTCTTATGGAGCTGATATAAACTGTAAATACAGTATCATGCATTCAGTTATTTTATAGAGAGCAGTTTTGATTGTTGTTCATTTTGTCCAGTGCCATATCCGTTCCATTGCAGTAAGAGTTTTAGCTACATTTGCCCCATTGACTGTGAAAAATGTGGTAAGTGTTAGAAAACAACATCTCACGCAGGTTTTCTTCTCCTTGTTTCTTTCAGAGTTATCTATGGACGGTGAGAAACTTGTGGATGAGGAGGTGAACAGAGCTCTGTATGGGGTGAAACAGATGAGGGAGGTGATGTGGAGGAACGAGCAGAAGCACGAACACCTCATGAAGTCACTTCAGCACAGCAGTGACAAGAAGAAGGTAACACCTTCGAACCTTTCCCAAAGACACAAACACACCACTAGATAATGAAAACACGTTGAGTGTTAATGCTTCTGCCACCAGGGGGCAGCACAACTGGCTAAGGAGGTGACTGACAAGCTGGAGGAGGCAGAGGAGCAGTGTAAAGACTCCCTGCAGTCTGAGTGGGAGGAGTGCAGACCCTGCCTGGAGGATGCATGTAAAACATTTTACACCTCCACCTGCCGCAGAGGATTTGCAACTTTCCAAGCCAAGGTATCAAAAAAATCTATATCTCCAGCCTCTCTAACCTTTGACTTACTCTAACAGGCTCTACTGAAAAGTTGAAACTTTACCTTTCACAAGCGTTCACTTATTGAAACGCAACATATACAGACTAACTAACAGTGAAAAAAACACACTTCCATATTGTAGGTGGAGAATTTCTTCCGCAGAGTGTCAAGGCGCTTCGGCCCCCGTGAACCCCGCATGGATGCAGGGGACATCCTGGTGAACCAGGAGCCCGAAAACACAGACACAGAGGTTTCACGCATCGAGGACTCATTCAATCACCTGATGAGCAAGGTGGGCACGCTGGTGAACCGAAGTGTCGCTCTGGTGTCCAGGATGAGAAACAGGCTCGACAAAGCCCTTCAGGGAGCCTTCCTGAACAACACCGACCTCCTGATGGAAGAAACCACCCCCGATCCCTACTACCCAGCACGGGACTCTGGCTTTCTGCAAGGTGTGGGTCTGGAAGAGGTGATGGACTCCTTCTTGGACTTTGGCAAGAGTGTGGTGGAGGAGTTTGAAGCTGTGGTGACCCAGGTGTTTGATGGCCTTCATGAGGCTGTGGAAGAAGAGACAAAGAAAGGTACACCAACAGCAGCTTGTCGGAAACACTAAAGTCCAAAAGAGTCTGAAAACCTGATAATTATAGATTAAGCTGGTTGCATATATTAATTTAAAATATCATGATTAGTTGAAATGAAACTTCTTTGGTCTCAGTGGCACATGGTGGAAAACTGTCAAACATTAAAAAACACTTTCCTCTTTGGTGCAGGGAGGAAAAGTTTCCCCCATTTCCTGCAGAACAGAAAGTTGTGTAGAGACCTTCGCAAGCAGACCTCAGAGTGTTGGCAGCTACAGAACCAGTGCGATACCTGCCAGGGTGCCCTGATCACAGGTGAAGCACCCCCACCCACCCACACACACACACACACACCACACACACACACCCACACACACACACACACACACACACACACACACACACACACACACACATTAACACACACACGTGACGGATCTTTCTGATTGCAGAGTGTCCCGCTGTCCGTGAGCTGCACATTGAGCTGGATGAGGTCTCCCAGCTACTGGACGTCTCCAGAGAGCAGTACGACGAGATCCTGTCTATTGTTCAACACCACACCGATGAAACGGTCAACTGGGTCAGTGACATGGCCGCTCAGTTCAGCTGGGTCGCTCAGGCTGTGAACAGCAGCAGCACTCCTGAAAACATCTTCCGCATCACCATGGTGAGCAAGAGGAGAAACTAAAGGACAGGAGTACTAGTAACGGTTATCATGAGAACCGAGACCAATAGTACTCAACATGTTAAAATACTTAAGATGAACAGCAGTATATTTACGGCACCTTTCTATTGTAGCTTTGCAAATTCGAAACCTCTACAGTAGCTTTTCATTTTCTATCCAATAATGATCAAGAGAGTGGTGAGGATATGACAGTACTTCTTTCACTCTCCAGGTGGAGCCAAAGAGCCACAATGAACAAAACGAGTCCATCACTGAAACCAAGGTGGAGGTCAACATCCTGAACTCTCCTCCACTCATCATCTCTGTTCCCAGAGAGCTGGATCTGCTTGATCCAGCCTTCATCCAGCATGTGGCCCAGGAGGCTCTGAACAAGTACAAAGAGATGGTCAGGTGAGAGCTTTGATAAGGACAGGTGTCATCCACCATCTATTGTGTCTACTGTACATTTAATGGTTTCTGAATTTAACAAATTCTTCTTCCACACAGGTATGAAGATGAATAACTGCTCCCAACACTTTGTATTTTGAGCTCAACTAGAACACGTGTTTCTGTGTGATGGTGTAGTCTAATGTCAATACAAGTGAACAATGTCAATTATTACCATTTACTTAATGTAAATTGAATGTTAACGTCTTACCTGTTGTAAAAACTGTGTACATAAATAAAATACAAATAAAGGTGTGACTGAATTAAAATAAAAAGCCAGAAAATGCAAACAGGCTTCACAATAAAAGTCTTGACTGCCACAAAGATATCTGAGGTTTGAATCTGAACAAGGATCATTGTCTGTCACAGGAAAGAAAAGCTTTGAGTAAAACTTTTATTTTTTTATCTGTACAAAATCATATTAGTTACCATTCTCAGTAAGTTCATTATCATCTCCCCACTAGTTCGAGTCCCAACTTTTAGGAACAATCACATATTAGGTTCTCGTGAGCGACACAGAAAGAAATGTAAAAAAACAAAACAAAAAACAAACAAAAGAAAAAGTTCACATCTTTGTCCAGTCCAGTCCTTAAGCTTTCTTACTGAATCGCATCTTCTCTGAATCTCTTCTCACACGTGGCTGGACAGACAGTTGGAAGTACCTCTAAAAACACGTTAACATTTTTTAAAAGTCTCATTTTCTCAAGGGGGAATTGAAATTCGGAAACCATGATGGAAGCTCTACGAATGCAAGCACCATTCGAGATGTTCTGATAAATGTCACTTGTTGGTTTTTGCATAGTTGCATTTACAAATGAGATTTGTGTTGCGGCTCTGGATAACGTGGCCTCCAGCAAACACAGAACTAGAGACAATGAAGGTATGTTTAGTCATAGTTGATGGGAGTCTAGAGAGAAGAAGACAAATAAATATTACAGCTGTATATATGCTTTACATGATGATATGAATTCATATCTAACAGTTCGGTGTACAATCTGTCATGGGATGACTCATCTATTTTCAAAGTCAAACTGTGTAGATGTGTGCATTAAAAAGACAACTATGTTAGTCTGTTTGCAGCAAACACAGTTGTGCACCCAAGACAAACTGAAATGCACTTAAATTTCACAGCTGAAATGTCCATTTTAAAACATTTATCAATGAACCAATACCTCTTTATGATTTAAAGTCCCTGTTTAAATCAAAAAATACATAAGAGCATAATAAATTGACTTGATTTGCCATTCAAATGACCTTGTTAAAAAGAATCGTACAAAACATTTTAATATTTCCCCCCCCATTCGTTCTCTCGATCGCACCTGCTAAAAATACATTTTATGCCTCATCTACTTTGACCTGTACATTCTTGCATCTGTACAGTACAGCTTTTTCCTCTACTTGACATCAGCCTTCTCTATCAAAGCCTTACAGTCACAGCACATACAAGTCAACCACAGTTGTTGGTCACTTAAAAAAAAAAAAAAAAAATGCACTCTTCGACCTACATATGCAAACCAAACTCATTTACATATAAAATATCTTTACTTCAATAGCAAAGAATTGTGTTTGCAGGAAAAAATAAAAATGGGGATTTCGGAGAGGATTGGTGAAAGTGAACCTTTAAAAAAAAAAAAAAGTAAAGTAAAAACTGTGCATCTGCAAGTAGATTTGAAACTAGAAGAAAATCTTTGTCCAAAATCTCTTTTTGATCACAGTGTTGTGGCCAGTCCATGTGGATTATTCTGATTAGCAGGGTTCCCCGAGCTTAACGTATCGGCACCAATTTACACACCTAGACATTTTCCTTAATATTTAGTCTCTGGGAATAGAAGGGTCAAACCTCTACTTTACAAAACATTTTCTTCTTGCATTTGCAGGTATGCCAGTGTGGTTGTGGACTAGCCTCACAAAGTGTCTGCAGCCTTTTTTTTTAACTTCTCTGTTAACTGAAGTTTGAACTCTGATAAAACAGAGTTCATCCCCAAATCCACCAAACTAGAGGTTGTCGCCTGGCTGGTACTGTGGCTCTGTGGCTGTAAAGTAGTCTTCCAAAAAGGACTGGATGTACTCGAATGTGGGTCTCTCATCGGGTTCCTTCTTCCAGCACTGCCTCATCATCTCATGAAGTGACTCGGGGCAGCCCTGGGGACAAGGCATTCGGTAACCTCGTTCTACCTGCTCAAGTACCTCTCGATTCACCATACCTGAAAGAAAAAAAAAAAAAGAAATCATGTGAGCAGACTGTGTTTATATCGATTTTTATAATACAACTGAATTAATCCATTCTCAAATCCATAAATCCATTCAAACAACAAATGTAGTTTGTTACTTTCCAGTGCTGAAAGGTACAAAATACAGAATAATTCATGCATCAATAACTGTAAAGTGAAATGATCCATTCGGCATAAGCAGCAATCTGTACAGTTTGTACACACTGAGCAAAAACACTGAGGTTTGGCTTTAAGATGGATAACATATGGTGGTGGGGAAGATTATCCATCCACTACAGCAAATCTAAACAAATACCAAACAGTGCTGCTTCATCTTCTGGCCTCTTTCAGCCCTGCTCGAATACCAGAGTGTAGTTTCCTTCCCAAGACAGGAAGACAGTGATCATGAACCCTGTGACACAGAGCTCCATGGGGAGCTCAACTGTGGCTAAAAGAGGTTATGACACAGAATCAATGGCACGGCTATAGCTGCATCTTCCCTCCCTCCCTCCACTCCTCCACCCTCCAACATCTCTCTGTGGGAGAGTAGGGATCAGATTATCTCACACTTGGAAAGAGGAAAGGCCCAGAGCAACTGCTGAGAGCAGGATATGGTGACGGTGGTTAGTCAGATGCTGAAGTGTTAGCATGATTTATACTTTGTGTCTGAAATCCTGATCCCTATTAACATGCCTGTCCCGTGTCTGAGTGTTTAAAAGTGAGTAAAATAGAATCAGATGACGTGTTTCCAAGCAGACGCTTCTACTCCTGCCTCCTACTGCGTCTAATCTGTCAAGCAAGGAAATAGAAGTAGGACTCCCCAAAAAGACCAGTGAGTCACAGAGCAGTTTTGACAAGGAAAGAAAGGGGGTTCGCCCCTAGAATTTGTAATTTGTAGCTCTGGGGTGAATTAATCAGACTGCACTGGCCACAGGAGGCAGATGGCCCTGTACAAGAGCTGGTGGTTAAATCTGCCATATGGCACAGTCTGTAATCAGTCCCAGTCAACCAGTCAGTCACAGCAGACACACTGCAGTTCAGCACTCAGACAGCAGGGGGCAGATATGAGATGGAAGAGAACAGGGAGAGGGATAACATGTATAAGGGGGAGGGGGGTGCTTTCCCATGTCTTGACAAGTCATTAGACATCTGCCTTGACTCATCCATATGCAGTTCTATTTTGATTTGCTTGTGTGAGAAAATACTATTAAAAGCTTCTCCGTCAGAACAGGATGTTGGAATAAACCCAAGTGAATGAATGAATGAATAAATGACTGAATGAATGATTCCTGTTTTCCAGGACTAAAATTTTAGAGAACGTGCACTGTGTAGCTCTTATCCTTACCAGGGTATGGTACTCTGCCCTTGGTCACCAGTTCAGTCAGTAGTATACCAAACGACCAGACATCTGATTTGATAGTGAAGCGGCCGTACAGAGCTGCTTCAGGGGCTGTCCACTTGATGGGGAATTTAGCACCTGGAACAAGAAATGAAGAATTAAGCAAGAAGAATAGAACGGAGTATAATGTAATTTAGTTCAAGTATGGATGAAATGTCCTAAAGAAATAGGAAAACAGATGTCGGGCTGCAACAAGAAACAAGTTCTACTACTGATTGATCAGTGGTTGGTTTTTAATAATAATTAGTTTGGTCTAGAATCTGAAACAAGACAATATTCATTCAGAAAATTATGGCGTCACAAGTCAGTTCACTTCTTTTAGCTCTGAAACAAGCGTTAGATGTAACAAATGAACAGAACGTACAGAGAAGACATTGCGTTATAAATTGGTTGTCTATTTATAGCCTGTGCAGATCCTCAGTGAGTCTCTGTGCACCGAACACATCCGGTTCTTAACACACACACACAAACACACACACACGGACCTTGTCTGGCGGTGTATTCGTTGTCCTCGATGAGCCGAGCGAGGCCAAAGTCTGCGATCTTGCACACCAGGTTATCCGCCACCAGAATGTTGGCAGCTCTCAGGTCCCTGTGGATGTAGTTCATCCTCTCGATGAAGGCCATGCCGTCTGCAATCTGGGGCGAGATCGAACGGGAGACAAGACGATCACATCAGGATAGAACCAAAGTAAATTTTAATTAGAGAAGATAGATAAATCGTCCATTCAGGGTAAATATACTTCACTGATGTTAAATTTGACCCAGATTTGCACACCAACATTAACAATGTGTAGTAAAAGGAGATTATATGCAGTTGTGACGAGGAGATTTAATTGGATAAATCTTTAAACACAGCTATCCAACACCTCCTCACACTCCCTGTCTATTCCCTCTGAGGTGTCTCCGGGTTTCGGTGCGCCTCGGTCTAATTCTCAAACACTTTTCCACTCTGTTGAATGCGGAGAAGAGGGAGCCTGGGACCGTGGAGAGGCGAATTAAGAGCAGATCACAGTAGGTGACTGAACCAGCGAGTTTAAGTGGCCTCTCATGAGCACTGTTTAAGTGCCACAGGCAGTTAAGTGGTGGAAGAGGAGGGGAGGCACATTCAGCAGTGAGGAGAGAGGCAGGGGAGGGTAGAGATGTCAGGTTGGATATTAAATAAATATGACACAGAGATGGAGAACAAAATGAGCCCTTACTCACAGGGAGTGAATGTTTGAGTCATTCACACCTACACACTCTCTTTTCTCTCTTTTACTCTGTTTTATTGCTGATTCTGCCTTCAGCAGCTGGGCAGGTAAGAGGCACAGGGAGTTTCTGTGCCATTGTTAGTATTCAGAGCCTGTGTTTTGATCCTACCTGTGAAGCCATGTCCACCAGCTGGGGTAGCTTCAGATATTTACCATCACCCTCCTTCAGGAAGTCCAGTAGACTACCTGCGAGGAATTTCAAAGACTACTGTCAAGCAGAATCAATACATAGATCTGTGTGTTCATGTTTAAACAGAATGTAAAATGAAATGCAGCATCAGATGTCTGTGTTGCTTTCTGTTTTGTTTTCGTCTTTTACAATAGGAGTTCAGTTCAAGAGCCACATTAATTTACTTTACTCAAGGTTACAAATTACTGCTAGTGCTACAAAGTACAAGGAAAGTAATGAAATTTGATAATGTTTGAGATGTTTCATGCTACATAGTGACATCAGCTCAGCACAGGCCAGGGCTTAGGGTGAAGACCGTGTGCAGTAGTGCTGTAGGGATGGCTAAGGTCAATGCATCTGTGCACTTTACGTCAGCTAAGTTTGATAAGCATCAGGTTTGAAATCCTTCCATTACTACATGAAACGGCATGACTTTGCAATGTCATGTTTTATAACTACAACAGTGGTTAATTAATCCATGTTAGATTTCAGTATCGTCGCTGGTGTGGCTCTAAAAAGAGCTGCAAGGTAACGAAAACACACTGGGTATTCTGTTATTACATTAAACATCCCCTACAGGCATGCTATGTTAAAAAAAAACAACACTGTTTGCAGTAATCATCTGTGTCTGAAAATAGAAAGGAAAACAGCTTTTTGGTATCAAAGCCACACAGCCATCATCAATGTGAAGAAGCCTTATTTCAGTAGCTCCTGGCCTGGTTTTGCACGTTCAATGCGCCTTTTATCAATGACCAGCAGTTTTTATACGCCACTCCAGTACTCCAGTCTACAAAGTCCCAATTTGTCCTCATTATTAGTTTTTATTTCTCTGTTCCTTTATATCCGTTTTTACCTTTTCCCATGAACTCTGTAACAATGTAGATGGGTTCCTCAGACACCACCGCATACAGAGGCACCAGTTTGTCATGTCGGAGCTTCTTCATGATCTGGGCCTCCTGCAGGAAGGCCTCTGGAGACATGGTGCCTGGTTTCAAGGTCTTGATAGCCACTTTAGTAGTGCCATTCCACGTGCCTTAATAAAAACAAACAAACAATGTTTTTAATCTTATTGAAAATACACAAACAAGCAGTGCGTTTGTGCACTCTTACTGAAAAGTATTATCGAGGAAATAATTAATTTAAGATTCATCTAATGGAACTGTTTTAAACCTTTTAAATGATTGAAAAGTCAATACTGTTCAGCCAGTGATCTCTGGCACTGGCTGAACAGCAGCTCAGAGCAGAAAGAACACAACAGCTTAAATAATCAGCCACTTCCTGGTTGACAGCCACTTACTCACGCCCTGCTTACATACAATGAGCTGAGGCAGGAGATCTACTGCTTCCGTCATAAAGCTGACCTTCATGAATGAATCATAGTGAACAAACTGCATAACACACGAGCTGAAGGACAATGCCGGGCAACGCTATGCAAACATGTAATAGAGAATACACGTCTACAGGACGTATTTAAAAACATAATAGACAAGCACGTGAGCTGAGAAGGGATTTTCACTGTCACCAGCAGAAAATCCATCAAGAGCAGACAGTGCAGGGAGAGACACAGGGATTCCTGGGATTGCACAGTAGAGGCTTGCAGGTCGAGGCTTGCTGCAGGCCAGGCTTAATGAAAGCGTGAGTGATGAAAGAAGAGAACTGAAGCGTAGGAGGTGACCTGTGATTACTGAGCTGTTTGTGTGTGTGCATGTGTGTGTGTGCAATCAGTAATCAGTACATCAGTATGTGGGCCAGTGTGGCAGCAAGGCAGGCTCTTTAAGGTTGGTCACACAAAACTGTATGAATCCTGCTACTCAAGTCATATGCATGTAATACATCTGAACTGTTTCGCATTGAAATGAAGTTGTTCTAAATAATGTAGAGTAAATACTTTGTACACCCTAATGGTCGTGAACGTACACTGAATGTACATGTTATTATTCTTTACTAACTGATTATCTGTTTCTGAGAGTCTGGTGATCTATGTGTGTTGCCATCACAGGATGTATTGTATGTGTGTACAATGCATTTTGCAGGTTTAAGTCAATCAAGCATCCATTCATCTCTACCGCTGAGCAATCTACATATGCTCCAGTGTGAACAGATGTATTTTGGAAATGTCTTTTAATACACTTCTACATAAGCTTTTCTTACAGATAGAATAAGAACAAAAAAACTCTGACTGTTTCTGTGTGAGGAGGAAACTTGTCAGCAAACATTTCATAAAGAGAAGTAAATTTAATTAAATGGCAAAAAAGTAGATTCTACTGTTGAAAATAGTTGCTAATTTGCAAATCCACAGTTTTCTTTGTCTTTTATGACAGCAAACGGAAACCGTGTTCTGACATTTTCTGGAGCAAATTAATAATTGATTATTTAGGAATATATTCTGCTAATTAAGTGCGACATGAAGAGGTGGAAGAAGTTCATGTGGAATTTGTGCAGTGTTGACCTTTGAGGGAATGAAGGAAGTCTGTAACAGACACATCATGTTATATGTGTCCTATAATCTTCCAAAGAAGTATTAAGGGCTCCATAAAAAGATGCAGCACGATTTGCAGGCAGCTGTTAAACCGGAGTTATCAACACATATACTGTGCTTTACGTGAGTAAACTGTACTATAATATTGTGCAGTTAGTGCCATGAATCATGCCATCACCAAGACAAAATACCAGTCATCTCATTAAACCTTTGTATAAGACCTCTGCATGGCAGATATGCATGTCCACTGAAGGTCCCTTACCCATCCAGACTTCACCGAAGCATCCCTGGCCCAGTTTGACCTCCAGTCGAAGGGACTCTCGCGGGATTTCCCAGGCATCTTTAGCTAGTCCCTGAGTCTGAGGCTTCACTGTGGGGCACACAGTCGTCAGCCTGTAGCACAGACCATCCGCATGTTCTGGACAGGAGCAGACATGTAAAAACACAGGGAGAAAAGAAAACAGAGAAAGAATGAGCTTTAAGCTGGAGCTTGACTGCGATTGGCCAGACAATCCACACCACCAGTCGGCTGAACAAAAACACGATTAGTATTTGAGAAGTACGCACACAGCCCTAGCAGTGCTTTGAGCTATACTACACTGGGTTGACTGTAAACACGTGATGCAAAATATGCACAGTGCTACGTGACAGGTACAGCAAACTACAATCAAACCACAGTGAAGCTGTCGATATTGCCCTCACTGTCACAGAATACTCATGACCTCTTCATAATGATTTCTGCATGGAATTTAAATGCTAAAACACTTAACAAGGGATATGAGTGAGTGCGGAGCTTTGAATTCACCAGTCATTTCTAAAGAGCACTGCTTTGAGTACATGCAAGCAGGTCAGTGTCAGCAGCACAAGAACAGAAATCAAAATGTTAAAGCTTCTTAAAGTAGTTCTTCTTGTGACAGTCCACAGGGGATTTTTAGAAACAGCTGCCTGCTCATCAATATTGTGCAGATTACAGCAGGCTTAAGACTGCTTTTTTATGATTTTTCTGGCCTTTTTTATGCCTCTCTTGGCTTACGTCTCACATGGTTTCGCTTTTTTGGGACTTTTTTTGTCGCGACTACGGAGCTGTGTCCGTGTCAGTGAAAGCACTGCTTGCAATAGGTTTAGAATCACCATATAAAAAAAAGTTAAACATATTCAATACATGTCCCAGCAGCAGATCTGCAGCTGAATAATGCATTTTCCACTGCGAGCGCTGAATTCGTTGGCTGAAACAGTGCATGAAACAATAGGGAGTTCTGGAAAAAGCCTTCAAAAATCATGCACTCGACAGGTTCACAAAATATCAGTCTGACAGGAAAAATAACCAACTTGCATTGAGCTGAAGGATCTGTCAACATGTAAACAACAATTTGTCTAAATGCTACCTGCAGGGGAATAAGAGCTGCATACCTGTGTAGTGTTTCACCAGCTTCTGTAGTGTCTCAAACTGGGCTCGAGTGGTGATGTAGTAACCACCGTTGTCCAGCTTTCGGATCTTGTAGTGTTTGACGTTGTCGCCCTTCACTTCATCCCAGTCCCGGATAGACAGAGAGTAGGCACCTTTGAATCACACAGAAACCAGATAATGATACATACAGTTGTAAAAGAGACTCAGAAACACCTTCCAAAATATTCCACTTCACATATGACTTTCATCAACGTCCTGCAGCCCTCAGATATTAAACAGCAGCATTACAGTGCTGATTTCAAGGAATAAACCCTCTTACCTTTGGTTGTCTCGCTCTCTCTTGCCAAGAAAGTGCCCCGCTGGTTCCCTGGAACCAATAACAAACGCTCTGCATCTTTGCGGCCCATTTTACCAAAGTACCATCTGCGAACAGGGAGAGAAAGCCACACAGTCAGTCACAGGAGCTCTCACTGATTTATAAGGCACAACAAGTATGTTTTTAGTTGTGCACTGAGAATATGGTGCAGGTGGTGGGATATTTAAAGGCTGGTGATTAGAAAGTTCTCTAGCTTTATATGAATCCCATCATAATATATTAAACATCACGTGTTTTTATATGGTTACCTTCAAAGTCAGCAATTAAATAGCTTAGAATCTCATTCAAGTCCATAGTTTACACCATGCTGCCGGTTAATACATATTACAGCTCCATACAAGAACTACATTATATTTGTACGTGCAAATAACGAAAGAATTTGCCCTTGGTTTTAAACAATCAAATAATCAACCGTCTCTTGTTTAAAAAGAACAGTCTCTACAAGTCCCATCATGTCAGAAACAAGTTGAACTGTATTTCATCACAGGTACATGTTTTTCAGAGGACTGCAGGCAAAGTTAACTGGCTGGATTAACCAGTGCTTTTTAGGAGCAGTTCAAATAACTCATGTTATTAAAATGGCTGCCAGACAATTGGAAACGAGGCCAAAACTAACCGTCTCTGACAGCACAGTCCGTTAACATTTCTGTCACTCTGGATAAAGAGCAGGTTCAACAGTGGGAACGCCACCGGCACCGAGTAACAATACAAGACTCCATTGTTTTAGATTCACAATCGTGTAAGTGCTGGGGTAGACAAAATGTGTGAACACAGAGGGAGAAAATAAATGGTAAATAAGGATAAACAGATTGTTTTCTTACTCTTCAGCCTGTATGGAGTCGGCTGGGGCCACATAGTTACTGGGGATATAACCTTTCTGTCCGGTGTTGATGGAGCGAGCCTCCCACCAGTCACCCTCCCTAAAGGGAGAAATCAGTAATTATAAACACACAATGTAGACACAAAATGATGACCCACTCTGAAAAAGACTAATGCCATAAAAGCAAAAAATAATTAAGTGTTAAAAGTTGCTGAACCATGACAGGAACAATCATATTAAGGGGGAATTTATAAGCCATGTCAGCGACTTTCGATTGTTTACTGATATAAAAGTACAAATATAACAATGCAATAACATTATGTCAAGTCCTGCATTCAAAGATTAAAATTAATTACAAAAGTATCATAACAAAATATATCAAAAGACCTTTTACTGATATAATATTATAGAAAACATTCACAGATTGTTAGTATTAATGAATCAATTATTTCCTAGTCTGGAAGACTAAGTCTGCCTTAATTGCTAATTTCATTAACTAATGTTTCTCTGGAGAAACTTAACAGATTTTTTTTCTTCCCTGATGACACGGGCATATTTCAAGATGATAATGCCAGGATTCATTGGGCTCAAATTGTTCAGGGAACATGACAAGTCATTTTAACACATGGATTGGCCAACACAGAATACAAGAATACAAGATCTTGTACCGGAATAAATGTTGTGACATTGCAGAAGTTTACTGAAACAATGCCACGGTGAATGTGCGCTGTATTCAAAGCTAAAGGAGCTTCAACGAAATATTAGACTGTGTGACTTTTCTTTTTTAGACGGGCAGTGAATTTATAATAGGATTAGAAATTGTTTAGGCCTATATTCAGCTGAAGTCTGCTGACGAGTAAAGCTTCGGTAAATGTTATTAACATGAACTGTATAGTAAATGCGTTTGCTGCTTTACTACTAATAGTGGTACATTTTAATGCATCGCTAGTACAATTCCCTGAAGTGGAGGAATGATTTGTGGCAGGAGAAAAGTGATGGGGACTAAACAGATGGCCCATTAAAGGAACCCATTAACCCAGACAGATTTTAGCCTGAATATCAGAGATACAATGAGGGATTAAACACACACACACACACACACACACACACACACACACACACACACACACACACACACACACACACACACACACACACACACACACACACACACACACACGATGTTATTTGCACAAACATAACCATACGTACATATAAATTCTCACAGCAGGAGTTTCACAGTGTAAAAGCAAATGTACTCACGTGTTGTTGATAATCTGGAAGCGATCCCCCTTTTTGAATGACAGATCATCCGACGTCCTCGCTTCATAGTCGTACAACGCTACGAAAAACGTTACACCACCTGAGAGCAAGAGACATGAATATGTGATAGTTAATCCCACACAGCCTGAAAAATCTAATATGTAAAATATATATACACAAATAGGTATAAAAAATACCTATTTGTTAATTTTTGTACTTTACACTTGATTGGTTTTTACTTTTTTAGCTAATAAAGCATACAACAGATCAACAATTATGTTAAAATATTTGACATAATACAACTCTACTACTATTACACTCTTCTTCTACTAAGACTACAACCAGCTATCTTTATTCTGAGAACTCATGTGGCAAACAATATTTTTGACTTTTAACCATCAGTTGTATCACTTCACTATCACAATTCAGTGAATCAGATTGTTGACACTTAATCGTATAATATAAAGGACAAGAGGAAACTCCAACCAACCAACCAGAATAGGATGATATTACATATCATGTCACTAAGAGTCTTTTTCATTACCAACAAATCTCCCAAAAGTCATTCTAAGCCTTGTTGGAACTAAAACTTTAACTTCTTTGGCTCTGAAGAGGCAATCCCTGCATATGTTTCCTATATTACAGACCTGTTTGGAGTTTGTTTGGTCTTGATGTTTTGGCTCACTCGTTTTAGTCTGATTTGCATAACATCTGCTGCTCATAACACCCTGTGCACAACTAGTGTTCATTATCAGTTGTACACTGATTTGCACCTAATGACAAAGTTATGAAATGTTGTTTTGAGAGTATTAGGTTTGCAAATTACTTGAACAAATTTACATTCCTCATTTTGGATAAAATGTTGAAGTAAATTTCATCCATCTGTTAGATACGTAGAGTCTGTGGTCCCATGTTCCCCTCTGGAACACACCCTCTGCCTAGACTGACCTGTGATGACACTGGGGAAGGGACTGCTCACAGCCACTGAAGTGAAAGAAGTCGAGGCGCCGCCAAAGGGAGTCATCACTGAAGTTGCACCACCAAATGGTGTGAGGGCTGCAGCATGACTGTTGTAGCTGTTGTTGTGTGTCTTCATAGCTGGTGAATGACCCATCAGGGTGGGATCGGGCCCGTAGTGGCCCAGGTGGGCGTTGACCGGCGTAGCATTTGAGTTGTCGGGTCTGTACTTCAATGCTGCACCCTTGTCCTCTTTACTCCTGACACAACCCATTGTCAAGCCTTAAAGTAAAAGTAGGAAAAAGAAGTTTGGTTGTATTTACAGAAAGAGAAATATTTTAGAAGCATGAGTTTCAGAATCTAACTGTATAGTGACACAAGACTGTGAGAAAAAGGCAAGAAGACACAATGAAGCTACTTTTCACATGGAAAACTTTCTATAATTCAGTAACATGGTCTGTGAAAAGCATTTAGACTTTAAATTAGCTTCAGTTCTTGTTGGACTGTGTTTAAAAATGAGGAGGCACCACACCATGTAATCTCTTCTCTCATTCAGTCACTCTTTTCACTGTCTGCAGCCTTTT
The DNA here is from genome assembly GCF_900324465.2 of Anabas testudineus. Taxonomy (NCBI): domain Eukaryota; kingdom Metazoa; phylum Chordata; class Actinopteri; order Anabantiformes; family Anabantidae; genus Anabas; species Anabas testudineus. The sequence goes on along the minus strand of NC_046626.1, from coordinate 15,374,333 downwards.
GTCCTGCAGATGCACACTTGTAAAAACATGATACATATGGCATAGAAATTCTGTAGGAGAAACCTACCTGGGGAAAATCGCATTTCTTGTTTACATGACAGTTTAAGAAAACAGCTTACATGATAGATCTGAGTGTAACTGGGTTACTTATGTGTTCCTGCAGCAGGAAGATTAAAATATTTCATGTATGATCTGCCACTAACATCACAAGTCATGAGGTTACCACTGACTCAGAAATTATCATAGATCAATAGTGTATTGGTTCATAACCAAAGGGCCTGAGTTCATGCTTTGTCATTGGGCTGAGCTTTAATCACAATGCAGAGAAATAATTTTAATATTGTTCATGTTGGCCTGAGGCTTTTTGGAGCATCTCACCATAACTCTGCCCTTCATACCGAGTACACACCAATGAGTGACCTCACATAACTTCACAAGTCCCAACAAAAGACCTCGGCTGTCAAGGCAGCGGCCGACGAAACCAGATCCTGTTACACCCAATGGCCATTTCAGCTCTCCCCTGTGATCACACTATCACTGACACAGATTTGAGAAGCACAATTTGGTGTCAAGAGGTGCTGCTCTCCCCTCCTGAGCTTACTGATATATGAGACAATCTGGGTGTGTGTGTATTTGCTGCACATTAAGACTGTGACTAAATTACTTCACAGCAATAAAAGGATATGATAAAATCTCTGGTCATTTTTTGGCTCAGTTGGTGTTCATCTCTGAGTGTGAAACATTATTTTTAATGTTATTAGAAGGAGTAAGATGCTCCTCATAGGAAGAGAATGTACAGTGTGTCAGTTTATGAGCAAATGAATTGAACTGTGAACTTTCCCACTGAGCACAATAAAACAAGCTGCTCACGCCAAGACTGATCAAGTGTCAATGACTCACATCCTGGCATTTGTAAAATGTTACAACATAGTTTCATATGTCTGTCAGCGACAGGCCGCACACGCTGATATATGTAACTGCGTAACAGACATTTGTGCTCCTGTCGTTCACAAATACAAGGTGACCGCCAGTGTTTAAACTGGTGTGGAAAACAATGAAAATAATATCCTCTTGAAACTATGGCCTTTGCTTGTGGAGGGCTACGACGAGACCAAATGAGGGTCAACAATCAATCTATGGATCTGCATATTTTACATGGGTGGTGTATTGATTTCCTCCTATGAACAAAGAATATTGACTGAAAGCCAGCGCTGAGGCAGCAAAAACAGGCAGTAGGATGATTGAAAGGGGCTGTAGGAGGGATGGCCATGAATTATTATAAAAGACGTTAAAAAGACAGGAAGCAGAGGTAAAATGTAAATGAACCGGGTTTAATTTTCTGTTTAGTCATTTGTAGTTTGCTGTAGTCATGATTTGTACTGTGAACAACTGTGTGTCAGTAATGCTTCCACTTAATTTACCACATGAAAATTTTAAAAAGACAAGACACAACCCAAAAAATGAAGATGTCAAAGTACTTTTTCTAATACTACAAATGTTTCTATTGATACTGTAGATAGTCATTTGTTGCAGCCCTATTTTAGTATTCTAAGACCTACACAAACTACTTATAACACCCTAAATAAAGTCACTGACAACAGAGCAGGAGCCAACATAAACACAACCAGCACCTTTGACCTTATGTTGTCGCACATGTCAACCACTACACACTTCCAAATGCTCAGAACACTTAGTGGCTGACCCCATCGCTAATGCTACAGCAAACTAAAAACTGACCTGAAAGAAAACACGGTGAAAGAGTGTCGCTGTCGTCTAAAGATGGTATCGATGGGTCTAATAGTCAGCTGTGTCCTGAAAACAAATTCTCCTAGCTGGAACCAAGAGTAAAGAGTGAGGACTAACATGCATTTTTTTTTAAATCAATATAGCTACAAACTCCTTCACCTATCAGTAGTTTCATCTTATGTTTAAGAGTTTGCTTAGGACATCTATTTAAAACTCAAATAAATCTCAAACCTCTACATTCTAGTTGAGCCCTTTTAAATTTAACCACCAAACTTTTCATATAACCAATGTGCTACCCAGCTTTTGAACCACCCATGGATTACTGCGCTCTGTGAGGAACAGAGGACTCACCTCCAACCGTTTAGTACCACAGAGAAAGGCTTTTGGTTTCCTCTCTATTCTACCCTGTCTACCTTTTGTTATGGAAAAAGAGAAAGTACTTTGTGGTGCTCCCCCACAGATTCACAAATTCCTGGACTATACAATCCCATACACATGCAAACACAGAGCAGCACAAATGTTAATAAAGGCACAGACACACTATTCTTAATTTGGAGCCGAAAAGCCCAACAATAAATCAAACCAAGTGCTCCAAATACATATTCAAAGCTACCAGATGCCTCTAAAGACGGGGACAGATTTACAGCTGCAGCTGGTATGAATGGACACTTTCATCCCTGCACAAAACTAAATACAATCACAGTTGTATACAACATATGCTAGTTAGTGGGTAACTGCATCCAAACACTTCAGAGTGTCAAGAACACACATTTGTATCATGGAGTTTCTCTGAGGGTCTCCCCTGCCCCCCGCCCTCATCCATCCATTCAGCTACGGAGTATTTCATTCATATTTAGCCTCGTCTTACATGACATGTCTGACTCCCAGTAAGAAAAAAACATCCATAAATCATACAAATCAGTGAAAGTCTGAGAACCTTTTTAAACAAAAGAATGATTACTGCCAGTGTTTTTCCCCCCTTGTTTGACAAATTTACCAAAACTAATGATGGCTCTAATCAACCTCACTGAAAAACCCCATTACAGGCAGATTATTGTATCCTCTCTCAGATGGTTTCCTAAATGAGGCTGATACATAAACAATGAGATTAGCAGGAAGAAAAGTGCCATTCTTTCAGAGGCTCTCAGGGAGCACAGTAAATACCCCCTTGAGCTCAAACAGAGATGTGGGTCATGGATCTGACTCAGATACTTTTTGTAAAATGTGTTTGCTTAACTAGAACTCTTAAGACCTCTGAGACTGATAAACAGTTTAAGATACTTCACTTACATAACCAACACTGTATAAAACTCCCTTTGTATCACTGGTGAAATTTCTGCATCTACACTATTAAATAACACACAGTTAACACACACATAAGAATGCAGAGACATATTGAATGTTACTAGAAAAGGAAGTCAATTTATGCATACTCCCACTCAAATAATCCCAGGCATACTGTACTGGAGAACACAAAAGGCGGTGTTCAAACAAATGCTGGAGCCGGACCCTATCCAAGGACATGTGACATATGAGGCTGTGTGCCAGACTGCGAGCGATGCCATGTCAGATTAAAGAGACAGAGGCTGATGCTTCCCACAGGGCCCAAAAGGAGAGCTTCAGAGAGCGTTCAGCGTAGCTGGCAAGCAGCAACATTCAGGAGGTAAAATCCCAGCAGTGAATGTCGTGGAGCCACATGGTTAGCTCTACACGTTCTCACATAGAGAGCAGCCAGTGGGTTAACACACAGCTACGTTATGTGTAGAACATGTTATACAGAGTTGCATTAAGAATCAGTACAATTATATCAAGAGTGGGGGGAAAAATGGCAAAGAAGAAGCGTGTGACACAGCTCTTAGCTCCTGTTAACTTCCTGACTAATCTGATAAGATGCAACTGTACTGGGAGAAGTCATTTCACCTTTGAGTCTTGTGTGATCTTTACAGTGATTGTGGACATAACTGTGAGGGAAAGGCCACGCTTCCAGGGTGTGAGAACATACAGTCAATGGACCGCAGATGAGTGACACTTTACTTTGAATAAGTACTTGTATCAACACTCAGTACTGTTGTGCAAAAATCTCCTTCACAGCCTGCACCACAGTAAAGAAATACCCTCCTAGTCAGCACTGAAGACTAGATTATAAGACTGTGTGAAGTGTTTGTATTCAAAACAAACAATTACCTATGATAATACCACTAGAACTAGTTATAAATGATACTATGAAGGGGCTCACATTGCTCGTTTTGACCAACAAATAGTCAAAAATCTGTATGCGTTAATCTTCTAGTGATTTAAAACAGAAGAAACTGAAACTGATTTACTTTTGGCATTGCTGCTTGACAGTTTACTGAAACGACTAATTGATTTTTACAATGCTGTGGATGTTTCCCATCGATCTTTGAACACTACAGGAAAGGTCGATGGGTAGATGGAGTTTTGGCCGTAAGAAGCATGGACGTAGAAGTCCACCAGCCAAACTTACACATACTTTAAAAAGATAAATCAAGCACATGAGCAGGAAAGCTAAGCTGACAGACCTGCTCCGTAAACACTGGCCACCATCGCAGAGAGACGAGAAAGTACAGGGGGCTGCAAACCATTACTGAAGCGTAACTCAGTAATTGCCCTGGCACACTCTCTGACATGCAGCTCGGTCTTATCTTCAGGGCAGCCTGCCATCTCTGCCAATCACAGTGAGTGGAGGGGGCCGGCGGACGGGAGAGAGGAACTTCCTTCCGAATCCATTCATGCCATTGAGGCCACCTGCTGTGCCTGTCAGAGACTGGAGTGAGGCTGGGAGAGAGAAAGAGCCATCTTCAAGCTATTTTAAAAGGAAAAGCTCCTCTTGTTGTCCACGTCCAAGACTGTGGATGTCCGAAATCTCAAGATTCTCTCTGTGTCGACAAAAACGGAAACGTTTGTTCAGGTTCTCCATCGTGTGGGTTGTTCTGACTTTGGTCTTTCCAAAACCTGAAAGCCCCTTGTGAACAAACTGTGATGATACTGTAGAGTCTGATTCACACCATGAGGACACTCGACTCGCGGGGAGAGAGAGACTCCTCCATGACTCTGGTTAAACTCAAATCCCTGAACCTTGGCCAATACCACCTGTTAGTGCTCCTCAGTCCTCTGCCAACAGCCTTCTCCATTCCAGCTGTGTGTGTGTGTGTGTGGGAAGGAGACATGGCTGTATGGCCAACTGGAGCTGTCCTAACAGCAGGATTACCATGGAGGAGGATTATCGTGGCACCAGAGTACAGCACACCAGCAGACACATGCACAGTGAGGGGCTCTGAATACACAGAGACCTCCACCAAACACAACACAGCAGCAGCATTTCTGTGTCACAGTCCTTCTTACAAAGAGTTGGCTTGAAACCACCGAGAAAAGGCGTGGACTCCAGGGGTTTGTGTCACTTTGGAAACTCTGTTGTAATTCAGCTTATCATGCAATAAAGGCCTGCAACCACCGAGGCCTACAGCAGCTGATCGTGTGTGTGTGTGTGTGTGTGTGTGTGTGTGTGAGAGGTAGGGTGAGGCGCACAGAGAAGTTCAAGTGGTTCAACTTTGTTGTACGAGAGAAAATCAAGCTCACATTTGAAACGAAGCTGTGAAATCTGTAATAAAGTGCGATGCGATTTGTTATTGCGCTTGTCTCCTGGATAAAACAGAGCAAAAGCAACACTGTAGCCTTGTTTTTCCTTATTGTTGCCTTTCTCCCATCGAGGATCCACATGGATCCGGTCTAGGATCAGGGTTTATTATCAGCCCCTCTTTAGTTACAGGGTAACAAACTCTCTCGGCCTTTTCTTTTCTCCAACTTTCTCCAAGTGTCACGACACCTCGAGGCCCCGTTCACTGCTCGTCCAGGACGTTACAAAAAAAGGGACTTTTATTGTAGGGGGGAGCGCTTCTTACCTGAAAAAGCGACCGTAGCAGGGTTGTACCTCGGCTACATGCGTCCTGTGGTCTCTTTCTCCTCGGGTTTAGTTCACGTCGACACACCAAAGTAGAGGAAAAACCAAGCAGCCTCACGGACGTGGAATCTCAGTCTTCCGTCTGTCCCATACTGACTACTTCACCAGCTCAAACTCCTCCGCTCGCTTATATCCCGGTGAAATAAAGATAAACCCGCCGCCTGGCGACAAAGACGGCTCAATATGGCGCAGTAAGCGCAAAGCAAAACAGTTAAAACATCCACAAATCACCGCCTGCTGTTAGGTCAGTGTCGTCCTGAAAGACACACAACAATAGCCGGACTAGCACCGAGGAGCAGACGAGGCCAAAGAAGGAATCATGCTGCTGCGTTCACGCACCCGCGTTAGAATCGTACTTCCAGCGCTTCAGCTGATCCCGGAGCACTAACACGCCCTTTTGACTTCATGGCCCCTTAATGTCCATGTGCTTCTATGTTTCTTACGACTAAATAGACATTTCGCTATCAATAATAGCATCTTTCGTGTTTGCCCGTGCCATGTGTAAATGAGAGCTGCAACTAATGCTTTCTTTTTTAATGCTTGGGAATTTGTTGGTGTGTAAAAATACTGAAACACTCCTGCAGAGACCATGTCACGGAATTGCTGCATGGCTCTGTATGACCAACAGAAAACCCTGTGATATTCAGCTTAGAATGATACAAACAAGCTAGGAACTACAAATATGGACGTTTTGTCAAAGTAGTTGCTGTATTTATTTTTTAAAGGTGATTGTCTAATTATTTAATGTGTATTAATCACTCCTGACATGGATATATCATTCTGCAACACAGCGTAGAAAACATTGCTTGTTGCCTTTTAATTTGTGTTTTCAAAAGTGTATTGCTTAGAGATTTTAGAGAATTTAGTACAACTTCACAAATAACACCTAGCATTTCCTTTTCAATTGCTTCACATGTGTAGGTTTAACTGCATGTTCTTTATTTTCCACCAACCCTTGAACGTCGCACGGTATTCTATTGAATGGCTTTCCCGTGTGTCCAATATGGCCGACGTCCCTGTCTCAGATTAAGGACAAACCTCTCCACCTTGGTCTGTTAAAACACAAAAAGCTGCTCACATCCTTATCACGCGATCCAGTCATGCAAAAAAAGATTTTACCCTGCATTATTTAGACTGAGGCTTGTTCTTGCATCGTGCCGTTTAACCTTTGAACCTCATTCCCAACATGCGAGCGTCTGGCGCCCCCTAGGTTTTATTGGCGGGTGAAGGAGGTCAAATGTGTAATTATAGTCTCCTTTTAAATTGAAATGCAGGCCTATGCAGATCCAAATGAAGGGTTTCTGCAGCACAGGCTGTAAAACGGATTGCAGTTAACATATGTTACATGATATAAGCTGCTATTTATGGCTTCAGTGGCTTCCAAAGGTAAATGGAGTAAACCTAGCACTATATTACTGATGCAGGTAGTTATAGAATAACAAAAAGCTGGGGCAAAGCTATTTTTGAGCATAGAGGGTGATTTTAAGACTGAATAATGAAGAGCAGGTTCAGTGGGTGAAGACGGTTTGAAGGGATTTGCTGGCCCCTGCTGGCTCTGACTGCTCTGTGCACAGACAGCACTGCAGGTTGACTTCAGGGGGACCACCACAAAGAGGCTCCAGAGGGAAACAAGATGCAATTTACCTTTTTATTAACAACATCACAATGGTTTGTGCTTGTTTTTTGTGTCACTTACTGTTTTTTTTCTAAAACTGTTTTTTAAACATACCTCTACAGAGTTTTCTTTAGTGAATGAAACATGTTCAGTATTGAATTTTATTTAAACCACTGCCTCATTATGATCAATAATTGACATTAATGCTCAAACAAAATGTAGTTCATAAGATAATACAACTCCAGCTACTGTCAGGTGAAAGGTTTGGTAGGATATTTGGATTTTTGTGTTTGAGTTTAAGGGGTAGTATCTAAATGTTTTTGACCGAGGCTCCCTCTTCTAACCAATCAGACAATAACATGTCATTTCATGATAACACCTACCTGAAGGGTTGGTGGTGGAGTGTCCAGAGCAAAGCAGAGCTGTGTCAAAGCAGGGGCAGAGTTAAATCAAATTAGTTTTAAAGTTAAGGAAGTGTAATCATACAGATATGATTTTGGATCAAGTGTTCAACCATGTTCAAATCTGATGTTTTGTTAAATCCTCTCTCTACTTGATTAAAATCTCTACACACAGAGTGATGCTACTGAGGACAGTCTCCATAATTGAATCATTAAAACACAAATACATGTTGCAATGAAGGTTGTATTTCCCTTGGTCTGTTGTCTTAGGGGTGTTTTAAATCTCGCACAATGTTTAATAAATGGAGGAATCATTACAAAGATGTTATTCTTCATCTAATATTTGCTTTTATCTTGCGACGCAGTGATAGTGTTACGTCTTCAAGTCTCTTAAATGAAACAGAAGAATCATTTTTAAGTCAGTTGCTCACAGCTTATTGTCATATGCAGCTTGTGACAAGTAGATGCTGCTTCATAAAAAGGATCTGGGATGACTTGAGCACAATTTACCAAATAGTGTCAATAGTAATACATCAGCCTACGTGGCTTTACCATTGCCTTTGTTCTGCTGTATCATGACGACCAAATAAAGGTGAGTGGGATTAATGATCTTTCCCTTTTCCATGATGTGTGCGCTACTGGTGACGCTCGGATGTTTCTCATCTCTCCTCTTGATGGCGCCGTTTGTTCAGGCTACCGAGCTGCGTCTGTCCCCGCTGTTCCAGGCCTGATATTAGTAGTCTGCTCCGGTTCTAACATATGGGGTTGAAGTTGCGCTCTTCATAGGAATCACGCCCCGTGCAGAAGTTGTGGATAGGCCTCTCAGCCGGTGACTGGCTCTGTTCGTCACGTTGCGTCAGCGTAAACAAAACGCTGACGTGAACCTGTCTCCGCTTTTACAAACTCTTCAATTGGTTGGTGAGCTATAGGTATTCTTCAGGGGGGTACAGTGCTGAATTAAAAGAAGTGGTGACCTCTATAATGAAGCTTCACACACGAACAAAGAGTTTATCATTATAGGCGTCCTATAAATTAAAAGTCTCATATAACACGTAACATATGTGCAGTTTATATATGATGGATATTAATGCCAGGTTTATACTTGTCAAGTGTGGTCTACTGTTTTATTCTACTGCTATGTGCAAATTATAAGTAGCATGTTAAGGAGAAACGGCAACAACAGAGGTTCGACTACGAAATGCACCAAATTAGTCACCTGCTCAATATGTGGTAGGAGTTAGGCCGCAGTGCTTGTTCTCTAATTGCCACATATGTAACTGTACAGCTCCAAGCCTCTAAGCTTTATTCGTTTTGCCGTGTGATTCAGCACATTATAATGGTACACATCATTTCAGAATAATGCTGGTTAAATAGTTGAATCCTTTATGAAGCCACGTAGGCTGATGGCACTCTGAACCGGCTCCCTGCGTCACCAGCCCGTGGTCAAATCAGATTACGCGTCTCGTTGATTTCAGCAATCTAAGGGACAGGCCGAGGCCTTGGCGCTGTCATAGCACGGCAATTAAAACCACCCCCTTGATATCCAGTGAGCAATTATTGGGAATGATCACAAAAAAAGTCAAAAAAAAAAAAAAAAAAAAAAAAAAAAAGCGGCAATGTGAGACGATTCGTTCCAGCACTGGACAGCTCCCGGCTCCCCAGAGGCCTTGAACTTGCTCAGCGGAAGTATGACCCCCCCCCCCACACCCCCACCCCCTCCCGCTCCATCAAAACCGTCCAGTCACATGAAACCACCACCAGCACAGATAATCATTTCCCACTTCGGTCATAATCATAAAAGCCTAATTGGACTTATTGATGACGCGCGCACACGCCCGTGTGTGTGTGTGTGTGTGTGTGTCGCGGTGAGGGGCAAATGGATTTGTATTAGTCACATCGTCCTGTGCAGAGTTCACGCATTCATTCCCAGCCATTTCTGGTTTAAAAAGAAGAAAGTTTCGAAGTAAACTTCCATCTTAGGAGGGAGGTAGGGGTGGGGGGGTGAGTCTGACGGATGCATCGATGAGGAAGGAACTGTACTATTATATTCCGGGAGGAAGACTTGATGACGTCTATAGAATCCTTAATGTGACATATTGGAGGGAGGGGGAGGAGGAGGAGGGGGCAAGGCTTACGATGCATGGATAAAAATCCAAGGCAATCACAGCCCAGGACAAAAGTTTAGAGCAACGATATGTAGACGAACATACGGCGCACTTTCCCACTGAGTTTTTGTTTGCGACGGGTTGAGTCCTGTTAACGGTGTATAAAAGTGAGACAGGCTGCACTGAGGGGAACATAAGGAGACGACGGAGGCGCTTCAGCCAGGAAAGAAGTGCCGTGAGAAAGATACCGTCTCTCACTCTCTCTCTCTCTCACACTCACTCTCCACCACAGCCGCGCCCGGATCACATCCTACCGCACAGCGCTCTCCCTGCTTCCCTGCTATAGGTATGTGCTTTATCTGAGGATTGTCTTAAAACTCGGAGAAATTCACTATGGAGAGCGAGATAAAGTAAAGGAAAATGAGCTTTTTTTTACTCTGCACTGCATGGAGAGCTGATGCTTTTAACGACTTTGGCGCTGCATGCAAAAAAAAAAAGGACTGGGTGTCAATACCAGTTAAACTTTTACGAAATGGGATGAAAAAACAGAGAGAAACATTTTTTTTTTTTGGTTTGTTGGACGCTGCCTTTACTCAGTTAACTGAATATTCGATCCAGCTCTTTTTAGTTTGTTATAAGAGAAGTAGCGCAGCATGTGAATTTGACAGAACAAAGAGCGAGCATGTTGTTTCTAGGAGTGACTAACCTGTTCCATGTTACTGTTTTTCATTTTCTAACAGCATGGCCAGTTCGAGTAAAGCGACTTTAATCTTGCTCATCTACGGAATCTTAATGCACTACAGCGTCTTCTGCACACCTATCGGACTAAGTTACCCTAAAATTAGGTAGGTGTTTGTGCGTAAGCAGTTTTCTAACATGATTACCGCATTATATGTTTTTATTTATTCATGTAAAATGCTGCTGAACACGGTTTTCAATGACGGTGTTTGCACTGTGGTTTTATTATGAAGTGATTCGGACACTTAATTTCAAAGTGTGCGTAATTGCGCAAACAACGCGCGCTGTTTTAAATGTGATAATTTCGAGGAATGACAAAAGGAAATCGCACTTTCAACGCACGCAAAATGCAAGTCCTGTGTGGAAAATGGCTGTGTAAATTGTGTGGAGGTATCTGTCCGGTGGGATGGTTCACAGAACTCCCCTTATTAAAAATGAGAGTGCAGTCAGTGCAATGGATAGCCCTTGGGATGACGGTGGACTGGCGTCACCAAGGAGAGGCGAGGCAAAACGAATCGGAGAGCTCTTTCTATTTAAGATTTATTCTTTTTTTTTTTCTGCGAAAAGCTTATCCACAATTTGGGCGTGGTTCTCATTGATTCTAATTTTCCACAGCTAAATGCAGCATTGTTTTAATCAGGTTTTGGCTCCACGCCTGCTCGAAATGTACTCATTTTCACACACATTGTTTCGGTTCTTAAATAATTAACGAGGCTGCAGCCTGTGTTTAATACACAAGCACCAAGTTGGAATTTAAAACAGATTTCGCCAATTAAAAAAAATAAAATAAACAGTAAAAAAATAAGGTTTTACACATTTAATACGTTTTAAAACATTATTTTTTGCCTAATTTGAATTATTTCGTTTTCCGGTTTTATTTCGAAACACTAATCTTCTGCATTTTCATTTTTATTTTCTTCCAGTAGCTCTAATGCATTTAACCTCCCACTGATTTGAGAAGCGGATGCAGACATTTTGGCATTCTTTCACTGCTGCTTCCCACTTGTGCACAGATCAAATTTGTGATGAACGCTCTCCCTTGTTTTTTTTTTTTTTCCAGACTTGAAAACGACGCCTTCGATGAGGATGGCAATTCGTTATCCGACATGGGTTTTGATAGCGACCAGATTGCTATACGAAGCCCACCGTCCCTTAACGACGACGCCTACACTCTATACTACCCACCAGAGAAGAGGTAAATGCGCCTCCGTAGCACAGGCTAAAAGCCTGGAGCTGGATTTCATTTGAAAGACTTTTTTGCTGTTTGCCATAATGTTTGCTTGCTTTGTTTTCCCCAGAGTTTCTCATGTTATTTGTTCAGTGTTATTTTCATGCGGAGTAGCCTAAAATGTTAATCCCAGTCTTGGTAATAATCCAGATAAAAGGTCGGCAGATACGGAGGGATAGCCTGTGTGGCTCCGATTTAATTGCACCTGATGTGACACTGGACCTGCGGGTGGGTGGGTGGGTGGGTGAGGGGGGGGGGGGGACATTTTAGGCTACTTTTGATCATTGTGTCTGCGCTTTTTTTAGTCACTGATGATCTATGTGTTTTCGCGTTTTATTCATCTCAGACCAGAAAGGCATGCTGAGGAAGAATTAGATAGAGCCTTGAGGGAGATCCTGGGTCAGTTAACAGCGAGACATTATCTCCATTCTCTGATGACAATTCGTGCAGGGTAAGGGCATTTCTTATAAGCGTTCACCTGCAGCCATCCTATTTTAAGTTTCTCCGCTGCACAAGTTCAGGCTGCTGCATCACCGTCTATCATTTGATGTGAGTGTTTTGTTATTATTATTTTTTATTTCTCCACATTTATATATATATATATGCATATAAAACGTCTGGACATTCCCATTCCACCTTTTTGTTTGGTGTTTTTGTTGCACTGCGCTCCTCTTTAAAGAATGAGGGTCGATTTTCTGATACTAAGTGCACTGCGATTTATGTGTTATTAATCCATAAATTGATTTTGTTTGCCCAAGATCTGATGAAAACTCCCGCGTCAGAATGTGCAATGGGCTGTATGTGAATCATTTATGACTTTTTCTAAAACGCTTAAATCACTGTTTCTTTTACGCTGTCTTGCTTGTCGCCCTTTTTCAAACGAAAAGAAAAAAAAAAAACAGGATAAAAAAAGAAAAGGCCCACACATGCATTATTAATGATTCTAAGCAACTTTGCGCAAGAGATTATCAGAGCTAAAATGTGAAATGTAAAAAAAAGCAGGGAGTCTGTCGAGAAGTGGGAGGCTGCAGCTTTAACTAATGGGCTTTGTTGTGTGTGTGTGTGTGTGTGTGTTTTTGCTGTTGTTGTCTTTTCCAGTGAAGACAACAGCATGGAGGACGAGTCAGAGCCCTTATCCAAAAGACATTCAGATGGGATCTTCACCGACAGCTACAGTCGCTATAGAAAGCAGATGGCCGTGCAGAAATACCTGGCAGCGGTTCTGGGAAGAAGGTACAGACAGAGAGTTAGGAACAAAGGACGTCGACTTGCCTATTTGTAGCGTTGTTAAAGCGCCCAAACTGCCCTCCTGTGTATATACATCCAGTCGTTAAATCAAAGTCATTCAGATATATCTGACCAACCAGTGGATTGCGCCTGTGTTCTTTCAACATGTATTTATGTATGAAGTAAAGCCATTAAAATGAATATTTTAATAATAATATCGTTTTTTTTTCTTTTTGTACAAAAGCACTTGATACCGCACAGTTATCCTTTGTGGACCAATATTTTATTTTCATGTTAAGATGTTGAAAACTGAACAAAATGACTTAAAAAAAACAAACAAACAAACAAAAAAACAAATAACTAAAAAAAATATATACATAAAAAAACAAAACAAAGAAAGAAGTTAGAAAAAAGATAATTGTGCACATTCAACGTTATGCGCTTGAAATCTTTAAAGGTCATCTACATATGCAGAAAATAAATAGATTTTAAAAAGACAATCAAAGTATTGAATGTTATACTTATTTTTGTAACCAACGTTCTATTTTTTTAGTGTTGTTTGTTTTCCAGACAGGCCCAAAGAAGCAGTGAGCATGCTATGTGAGGCATATCGGGCTTATCCTAAATGATAGATGTTGCCCTTGTCCACCCATCTCCCTGCTCCCTTAATGGGAGCTCTGTGGGTTTGTACAGCTTGCTGCCCCTCCAGGGGAATTCAACTGGCTTTTGTTGTAAACAGCCTTCACTTTGATTGACTAACATGGTCATTCATGTAACCAGCGGTAAAACCCAACCCTCTCTTAAACTGAAATTTCATTGCAGGCTCGTGCAAGGGCGAGATTGCCTATATTAAACATGAAGGAAGCACAGGAGCTGCTGTTGACAGTATGCAACGAACACTGCTTGCTCACTTGCCTCAAAGTCATTTACTGTAGGAGAAAAATCATGCTTAACAGGACTGTGTAAAGAATGTTCCATATGTGTGTATTAAGTACAGTATAGAAACTACACAGTGCACATATTCACCTCAGTGTTGTCTGTGTTCAGTCAGCAGAATTATTTGGAAGAATGTGCTTCAATTGTTGATTGTGTTTGGGCAGCACTACAGTTACCCAGAAAGGCACCAGGGGATGTACGAAGCAGATCAAGCATTTCTTTTGACAAGAGGTGTCAAGGAAAGGTGGCATCTGAGTTACAGTTAGGAATATTTACCTGTTAGTTCTTGTTTCTTGGTGCATGTGGAACCTGACACCTTGCTAATTTTGCTTAGAAACTGCATGCCATTGTGCTTTTTGGATTGTGCTCTTTGGGAGGTAGGCTCTGCTAAGCCTATTTCAGCACCCCCCCCCCCACCCCTTCAAATGTGATGGAAATGTGAACTAGGAGGGCTAGAGGTGGTGGAAACTGGTACTGCACTGACTTGTTGAATTTTTGCCTCCCCAGCTGCTGTCATTGTGGATATCATAAGACAAGACACTGGACGCCCTTTGTGCTGAATGCCTTTGTTCTGGTAGCAGTTTGTTGGAGATTCTTTTGCTTCTAGATGCTAAATAGTTGATTTGACAGTGCCGTGGTTCAATCGTTGAGACAAAGCCGATCTGTGTGTTAGACGTCTACTGAGTATGTGCAGTGAGGATGTGATGAAGAGATGAGTAGAGTGTCAGCAGAGAGAGAGAGAGAGAGAGAGAGGTATGCATGTAGGAGATGAACGAGGAGGAGACAGTATGTGTGTGATACAGAAAGCAAAGTAGGCTGTTGTGTAAGAGACAGGTTAGAGACAAGTTGTTGCTTCTGGAGGAAGAAACAAGAGGCGACAGCGCCGCCGCCTCACCTCAGCTTCCAAAGTGAGATCAGGGTCAATGAGTCTGATAGAAAATATCAGATGTTGAATTCCCTTCACTTTGGTATCAGCAGAGGGGTTAACAGGATGTGAGTGAAGCTGCACAAGGCCACTCTTAGAGTTTCCCTCTTGCACTGGAATGGAGTTGAATCAAATTCAGCCCTCGAGCAGAGGGATCTTCCCACTGACTTTTATTGGAGAGATTTCTTATGTATTTATTCAATACTATGCAAATGCAGCTTTATGCACCCCTGCAACCCAATCAGTGGCGTGTGTTCCCCCACACAAACTATGAATACACTATTTATCCAATTTGGCTTTATCCAACATGTGGACGTGTGCGCGGATGTAACTGTTTGCATATTGGTGCGCATTTGTGTTTATGTTCGAGTGCGTGCGTGCATTTGATGTTTGTTTGTGTGTGAATGAGTGACTGGGCGCGAATGTGGAGGTGGAAACAGCTTTTGGCTTTGGTGCCTTGCTTCAATGTGAGAAAAAAATAAAACTTAAAAAAAAAAAAAAATCGCCACAAGTGACAGATGGCAATTTTAGTGGCCCTACAATGCTGCAGTCCATTAGCTTACATTGAAACTTCCTTTTACTCTGTTTAATTGCTCGGCTTAGTCTGCCCCAACAGTAGTAGAATTAGGCTTTCTTTTTAAAGCATGGCCAATGATTTGTTGAGTAAAAAAATTAAAAAAGAATAGAGTGTATATGTTGGCGGAGCAGGCAGTGTGTGTGTGTTTCTGTGTGTGCATGAATTTGGGGTGTTCAGTGTCTGTGGGAGTTGTGAACAATGACTAGTGTTTGTTACTGTTGATTATTTTGATATTAGTTAGTAATTTATTAATCAGAAAAGAGCCCCAACATATTATTTACAACTATGTGCACCGCTATCTAGAATAAAAGGGTTTCAGAACATGACAGAGATGTTGTTCAGATCATAGAAATGCCTGTTGTTGATATTTCTGAAAGCGCCAAACGCCTTACTTCAATGTTTAATCTCTTATCTATCTGAAAACAATGTGTTTTAAAAGTGAACCTTAGTACAAGTGACATCGTTATACACACAGGAGTCCTTATATGGGGTTTTACGTTTCTCAATGTTATGAAAGTGTTGTAAGATTTGTATGAATAAATTTTTGTAAACAACATTTTCTAATCAATGTCTAATCTTTGAAATACATCATTTAAAAAGTTGCAACATATGTTATGAAACAGGAAGAGCAGAGAGTTATTTTCACACATCCTGACTTCAGTTTTCTAGATTTCAATCAAGCTTAATTGTTCCAAACAAAGACAAGTTAACAGAATCTCCCAGGGCCACATATTTGCTGAGCAGAGATCTTCTCCTCAAACAAACAGAAACATCAAGTCGTATTACACAAAATAAAGTCAAACATCCTCCAACAAGCAACCACACCAGCTGATGACGTTTTCCGGTGGGTTTTGTTGACCTGAGATGCTATGAAGTTAAATATATTCCTCCAAAGCCACATTCAACAGAAGTGAAACAGCAAATCTGAGAAACTCACAGCATTGAGTACTGAGCAGTGAGTAAATGACGCTTCACTGCAGCATAAACAGAAAATGAAGTGTATTTTACTGATAAATCCTCAGCTCATTATGACTTTTTAACGTGGTTGTAGTATTTCAAGTTGCAAAAAATAAAACGTAAATAGGGTTTGATTAAAGGGTAAATATGCCTGCACGATGCACCCGTAATTCAAGCCGCAGAACCCCCAACATGTCCAATGGGCTCATCAGGAAAAGCTACAACCCTGGACTGTGCAACAGAACTCAGAGATTCCCTCCTCCCTCCATCCTTGGCCTTGGAAGTGCAGCTGTGTCCCAGGAGAGAAGAGGATGGGTGTGGCAAAGGAGTGTGTGTGTGTGTGTGTGTGTGTGTGTGTGTGTGTGTGTGTGTGTGTGATCTGATCCTCATCAGCCAGCAGAAAAGAGAGTGTGTGTGTGTGTGTGTTTGTGTGCGCACATGCACCAGAGCTCAACTAACCCAATCAGAGAAATGTTGCATGGCAACGGTCCACAAAGGGACACGGTTATGTATACGCATGTGTCAAGTGTGTTTGTATGTGTGGAAAGGAAATGACACAGAGAGATTCTGTGTGTGTGGATGTGTTTGTGCACAAGCCTATATGTGTGTGTTTGGCTATTTGTGTGCACCGTACAGTCAGTCCTTGAGTGGGATAGGATTCTGCATTACCCCTTACACTTGTGTACACATACAGTGCTCACAGGACAGTGAAAGCACACTGCATGCCTCCCACCAACACTGGATCTACAAGAAAACAGGTGGTAAACACGATTATTGAAACTCAACAAAAACCAGCCACAAGAAACGGCCACACACTTTCTGGAACGCACATCGTCGTTTCACCCCCGAGGACAGTGATTCACCAGAGTTTCCCTGTAGAGATGAAAAGGCTTGGCAGATTGTCGACTGTCAGTGTTTGAGCTACCTGTGTGATACATGGGACATCTTCATTCTTCATCCCTCCCCTCCCCCGCTAATGCTTCTCCTTACTTGTCAAAAAGAAAATCAGGCTTAGTCCTGATGACAAGCTGGGATTCTTAGATTTCCTCCATGACATTTTTTTTCTCAGTGGAGTGACTGCGTCAGGTGAAATGAAACATTAAATATATTCATTAATAAACTGGATTTGATATTCATGCCTTGATATGCCCACATGTGGATAGTGAGACAAATCCACCAATTTGTTCCTGTAGGCGTTGGCTTCATATGAGAGGCCACCCTCAACCAATTTGTACACAATGTGCATTAATGCCTGAATCAATAAAACATGACTCCCCCTTCCTCGTAGTGCCGCATCACGGCTGATCTGTGGTGTGCATCGCTCCCCTTCTTACCTGGTCCTCAGTGTCTTTGAGCTGTTTTACACTTGATCTGAATTTTCCAAAGTTATATCCCTGGGTTGTTTTGTTGGCGGGTTCTCAAAAGAAAAATGGGAAAATCTCCCAAAATTAGAGCTGCCTGAACAGGCTGGCTCCAATAAACTGAGTTTGGATTCATTCATAGCTTTTAATAATGCTCCCTCTGCCCTGCTTCGCCTCTAGACACATCTTAATCATGTATAAGTTGTTTGAGGGGGAAGGGGAGGTTGTGTTCAGGGCTTTTCCAGTGGGAATACTCATACTGCTGCCACAGCCACACCCAGTTGTCTTTGTTGCCATGTGTCTGATGAGCATGTGAAGCCAGAAGTGCGTTTGTGTGTGTAATAATGATTTATTGCTTGTATGATTAGCATTTCTGAGTTTCCTTCAGTTGGGTGTTTTTATTCAGCCACAACACAAACACTGCTCCCTCCCTCTCACCCTACATCTCTCACGTGTGTCGTAGTTAAGAGTGAGTTACAAGAGAAGTCCAGACACAGCAATGATGCAATTACACACACACACATACATCACACATCCTCTCCCCACCCCCTTTGCACTTCACCTCATGAATCATTCAGTGGTCAGGTTTGGGGGGTGGGGGGGCGGTCTGATGCCTACAATGAAGCCTGTGACTGTGGCAGCCCCAAAGGCCTCCAGTCCCCCCTCTCCCTTCAATCCCATCTTGTGATGGGGTCTGTCACATCAACCATTAAGCAGGAGGCACTCTGCAGTGAACTGCAGTCCCTCTGGGAGCAGCGAGAGGGAGCGAGACAGAAGAGGCAGGGAAGAAGAAAATAGGACATGTGGGCGAGGGTTTGCAGAAATGGACCACTGATCAAGAGACGTTTCTAGCTTTGAGGGAAACACTTTAGGTGTGCTGCTTGAGTGGTCATGGATAACCAAACTAGTTGTCATTTAGTGTATTCATCTCTCCAAGCTAAGTTTGAATATGATTGGTGTATAAAATAAACAACACTGTGAGTGTGCTCTTACAAAAGATGCTCAAACTATTATAATATAATATTATATTATGTCCAAACTGTATTTCAACAGGTGTCATATTAAATTGTGCAAAATAAATACTAAAAAAAGAGAGAGCATGTAAATGTTATTGTCAGATTGTTATTGTTAGATTGTTGTTGGGTGCTCATGACACACATGGTCAGAGACCAAAGGCTTAAGGTGAACATGTATTTGCATGTTTGCGGGTTTTAAAAGGTTCAGTTTTCAACCTTACAATCTGCAAGAGTTTTTTCTAAATGGTAAAATATCTGACGTCAAGAAAACAGGTGGGAAACAACAATGGATGCAGTTATAGGCGACTTTGAGCAATGATTTTATCTGTTCACCGCACTTCAAGGATGAATTAATCCACAGCCTTCCCCAGTATGCAGCAGGATTTTTAGCTAAGTTGCGATGATCCTGTTTCAACCCTGCCTGTGTGGGTGGAGGAATCAGTGTGTGTGTGTGTGATGTTACACTGCTACAGTTTATTGAGACAGCATCAAGAGCCAATAACCGACAACCACTGTTTTAGGGCATCGCCCGGATGACAGGAAGCCTTCCATAAGCTGGCCAAGATGGGATGACTCAAGGCCAGAGGAGCCATTGCATAAAAAGGCATTATAACATGCGTTTGCAGTTTTTAAAAAACATTTAATCATGTATCAGTGGAGCCTCACAACAAAATATAAACCCTAAATTTTGCATATATGGCAACTTTAAAAGGCAGTGGAATGTCATATCAGCAATGCAAAGGCAAAGCACAACAACAACAATAACAACAACAGACTATAAGACTGGCTGTGTGAGTCTACTTTGGCTTCCAGTCATTACTAGTCCAACACTGGCCCCAGACACTGGGATAAGCAGATCTTATAGCATAACTCTTGAACCATCTTTCTTGGCTAAGAGTCAGTTCTTCAGTTACTGAAATGCAAACAAAGATGAGGTACTGACTCCGAGTTGGCCTTTAGGTGCTTTGTGGAAACTGGATATACTGTAGGTTAGGTATGCTAGTGTTGGATAGAGCCCACACTATCTTGTTCTCTGTTAACTAACAACATATTAAAGGGTTCAGCTGCACTGAAAAAAACATCTTGTTTTGTTGATATCTGTTCTGTGCTGAGCAGGTAGTTTAGATTCTTATGCCTGTTGCTGCAGGAAACAATGCTGCTGGGACTGGTACAGTAAGGCTGAAGCAAACGTTAAAACTGTGAACTGTAAAAGAAACACTGGGCTGAAAGATGCTATAAATGCACAGTAGAGCTGAGAAACTGCAGAGTAAAGTGAACATTTTCAGTTTTGTTTATTGCAAAAATTGCAGCAAATTACAAAATTATAATCTAAAAATATTGACTCACATTTATACACAAGAAATAAAATAACCATATGGTCTTCTTTTTCTAGATACTAAAAACAAATGTAAGCCTCTCTAAGCCCTTGGTATTTCTCTCCCGATGCTGCCATCTCTTGGGATTGATATATCTATCTGTACCACTACTGTTCCCAGTTGGTTAGCCATTACGAGTTTGTTACTGTCTTGGGATCTTAGCCTGGTCATTTTAATAATAAAATAATAATAATAATAATAATAATGACATGCTTTATTAATCCTCGAGGAAATTGTGGTTGGACAGCTGTAAGACAGTAGATATCTGCACCACTATGCTATCCTCCTATCATCATACACCCTGCTGCTGTTTCCTGGATTCTCTCAGGGACATCTTTGCACAGCCTGCACCTGGAGTCCTGCCTGATGTGGTAGACCCCAGCCTCTACGGATTTTGTACTAGAGCTTGTTTCTGTGCTCCACGACGGTTTCCTGTTCTTCCTCCTTGAGGTTTCCGCTGCTCGAGGTTTTTACTAAGCATGTCGTCATTTGGTGCCACCTAAATAATCATTTTCCCAACAGACTATCGGGATTTTCCTAATGCTTAAATGTGAGCATTAATAGAATAATTTGCAAATATGACTCTTAAATAACGTTTGCAGAATTCCTTTTCCATCTAAGTGCATTATGACTGAGGAAGTCACTGGAAAGCCAAACTTGTTAGCACACATTTTCAACAAGCTTATGCTCACATGTCCCATTCACTGCAGTCAGTGGTACTTAACTGGAGAAATCCCCAGAGCTTGTGGCTCTGTTTTGTTAAACATCAAACACATTTTTTTTTAAAGCCGCCTTGTCCTGATGCAGTTCTCCAAGAGACATGAGCAGAGAATAGTTGTGTCCCACATGCTTCTCAAAATGTGAGTTAAAACCAACGGGGTACGCAACAGCAGGAATGTGGTGACTTTACTAGAGAGTCATGTTGTTATAAGAATAGTTAATGTCTGAACTAGAAACCTTTGACTGTTTTACTGTGTGGTATTGTCTTTTAATCAGACCATGCACTACAGCATCCGGACTTCACAGTTCAGAGTTCATTGTAAAGTGAACAAACGCTGTGCTGCTTCACCATTCCTTTGTCTTTTATTTTGCCTGTAGCTCAAACACTTACAGAGCTTGTTCTGGATTGGGCGACGCTGAGCAAATACTGAATAATGTATCATTGCTGGAGCAGTTAGGTGTAAAAACTCAGTGTGACATTAGAGAGAAGAAACACGTTCTTTTTTTATTCTCCCCCCGTCTCTCTCACCTGCCACCAAATGAATAAGAAAGACAGCCTATTACTCCTCCCCCCCTGCAGATATCCACTGTTGTATTCCTTTCCACATCATTCACCTTCACTTCTCCAAAGTTGTGACAGATTTCTTCAATGAGATGAGTGTTAATGAATGGTGAACATTTGAGAGGAAAGAGGGGCGCCTGTCAGGTTCAGGCTTCACGGCTTGTGAGCACATGAGAGTCAAATTTACACATCGACACACAGCTTGTGGTTATGTTATCTTTCTGCCATCCATCTAATGAATGAGATAGGAGCATGTTTGTGACTATGTGTGTGTGCGGGAAATGCTTTAACGTACGAAATACTGGTGAAGAAATTAACAAACTGTGTCAGAGTAGAACAATAATAAATCCTAAGGAGAGTGAAGTGTTTGACAAATTGATGCAGAACAGAGAAACTGCAGTTCTGCAAGTCACTGATCTTATTCCAAATCTTTTGTTCACAATGGCTACGATTCTTTTTTTAAACTTTCTTGTATCACCTTTGCCAAATGCCCCTTCTCCAATCTTCTGAACATCTCACGCTTGCAAGTTTTCACATACGGAGATCCTGGAGACGGCTTTATCCCAAACCTCACATGCACATCAAAAAGGTAAGTGTTCGCTTTGAGAGGCGGTGGCACAAACAGGCGTGGACATTTTACGTCTTTTCACACCTATTCAAAACAAAAGCTACTGCCTGTCACCGAGCAACACGTAATTCTTCGGGAATCGTCTGTGGCAGCTCTATAAAAAGTGAAACTGTGTTATAAGGGGAGAGGTGTGAGTGGGAAACATAGGGAGGTGAGGCAACCAACCAGGCTCTTCATTCACACCTGTGAGCGACTTCCTGCGCTCCCTAGGGTACGGCATCCGGATCACATAGTAGAGAAACAGTTTCTGCCTGTGTCTCCTGCAATTTCCCTTTGTCACTCTTTCCTTCTGTTGTAAGGCTCCCCTCCTACACAGCTCTTGCCATCAGGGATTCATTGTTACATTGATTGACACATTGCTGAGACAATCATAGTTCTAAAGCAGTAACCCATGACATCCAAATTTTATGTTGTGCTACTTTCTGTGTAACTGACTCATATAAAACTATGGTGATTCAAACTGTATTATATGACCTGGAATTTGCTGAGCCATACTTGGCCCAATATTACATCTATGCTTTCTGAGAGAATTTCAAGTGCATTACCACTGATGATGCCTGTAATGGATGAAGGAGATTTATTAGTAGTATAACTATTAAATATATGCCTTACCAAACATTGAAATAAAGTAGTTAAAGGAACAATATGCAATACATTTACTGTACTGAATAATAAAATCAAAATACCATGCCATCAGATATTAAAGACCCATGCTAAGTTTAAAACTCAAGTGGTTAAAATCTGTAATTTATTTAGTTTACAGTACAAAAGTGTAATGAAATACATATTTTATCCCTTTAAAAATCTAATTTCACTGGTGTGTACTTCTACTTTTGTACTCAAAGTAAATTTCAGAGTAATTTTTTACAAGTACACTAAAAGTTTAAGTACACTAAAAGTGAATTAAGTACACTAAAAGTACTCTTCAAGCCTTGAGTTCACCTACTTCCTCTACCTGGATGCAAATGCCAATGATAAATCATTTACATACTTTTTCATTTACGACTGCCTCGTGCATTTGTATTTATTACAATTATTATTCTTCACTTGGTCAAGTCTGTGTAGATTAAATGTGTTGCATCAGGAAATAATACCAGATCTACACATTTATCATGAGGCTGCTTGAAAATGCAGCAGATATTCTTGTCTCTGCAGACATGGTCACCGATGCGCTGCTCATTTCTGCCGTTCTGTTATTTGTAGTCTCAGTAGAACAGCTCATGCCTGTTTGTTTTGGGGTTTGGCAGCTGCTGTCGGTCCAGTGACATCACCGTGCTGGCACAGTGATTACTGAGAAATGCAGTGAAAACAACACAGCGATGACTGCTAAGCACCAAAGATGTGTTCAAATAACAACAAACACATGGCAATTAATCTGATTTCATTAACTGACGTTAAGGCACAAATCATCAAAATGAAGTACCTAATTCAAAGCTTCTTTCAGAAGAAACAAGGCTTGAACTTTGGTTATGGAGGCATAAAACTAAGCATATTAACAACAGCTGACAAGGTCAACAATTGAGTCAGCCTTGTATAAACCATGAGCAGACTGATCACATATTTCTAAGCAATAAACACTTAAAATAAGACTATCAAAATAAGTCAGCCTCAAATGTAAGTGAGGTCATTCAACAAACAAACAGCCTTTACAAACACGCTGCATCTCCAAGCACATGTGCTGACAGAAAGTCTGAATTGGCGTTATAACAGAAAAATGAATGATGCAGACGTACCAATAAAAGGGTGTTAAAGTCTCCTAATGATGCAATTAAGCTCACTGGGTGCAAGGTTTTTTCATGACATGGTTTGACAAATGAATGTGCTTCCTTAAGCTACGCTTATTGTAATTCGTGCTGGTTAGATACATGCAGCCATCGTTCATTATAATGATAATAATAAAGTCTCACTTTAGAGTTTGTGACAGCTAACACGTGTATAAAGTCTTCCAGCTAAATATCCTGACAGAAAATGGAAATGAGGATTAAAAATACTCCGATAAATTTGTAAAATCATCACTGATCGATTTGACGGCCTATCACTGCAGCCGTAATATGAAATTAATTCAGGAGCGATGCTTTTGTAGTTTTTCAAAAGCCTTGTACAGTAGGTGTCTAGTTTGAGAAACAACAATGAAAGTCGGTGTTTAATTCAGCTGCAGAAAAGCGAGTTTATTTTTAGTGGTTGTTCTTTGAATATTAATGAATCTTTTTTTAAATGATTTAAATGAATGACACATTATCCAGTCCTCAAGAAAAACAAGTCTTCATGTGTTGAATGTGACCACGTTATTATCAGTTAATGATACACCTAAAGGTGCACGTTGATGACATCACATCTGTGATTAAGCGTTTCTTGCCAAACCTCCTGCCAATTTGCCCTCTGGGTTACTTCCCTGATTCACGGCTGATTGCACAGTAACTGGACACGTACTGGGAAACAGCTGTCACTCAGTCAAGTCTCGGAGGTGTCCATCACAATGGCTTGTGGATCCAGAATATTCACCATCTGCCGCTGTTTTGCTGGACGTGTAGCGTAGGCCCTTATCACTTCCATCGTTTGGTGTAGGAGATATCTAGTCACTGACTGACAGCAGCATGTGAGCATGTTTGGAGCCATATGGAGAAAGATTGACTGCCGCATGTTGGCACAAGGCGAAATCATCAGTGTTTAACTGTGAGTGGAAAATTCAGCACTGGGCCAGACAGATGCCATATATCTGTTCATTTATGACATTCATTATAGTTTTAAACAGCTAAAGCAAATTTAATCAGTGTTTGCAAAATGTTAAAACGAACTTTTCCTACATGTGAATATATAGTCATGGCCTCAACTACAAACAAGTTGGGGACACAAGCGTTCTGATTTTACCACTAGAATATCGACATGTTATAGCTGAGGTTAGGCAACTTTACTTTGGGGAAAAAATTGTTGCACATTCATTCGTGGAGCCCATCCACCACTACACTCTTACTTTCAGCCTTGCTACACGAATTAATAATCAAAAAATAACTTGCACCCCTAATTCTGAGTGACCATGGCCTCAGCCTGCATATTTCTAAAGTAAAGTGACACTGCAGGCACTACGGTCTTTTACGAATAAACCGTTACAGCCCAAACCAGTGCCTAGTCAGAACAAGGCCGGTAAAGAACAGGGAAAATAAAATGCAGCGTTCAGAAAAATGCCTCAAGTTTAAAGCTGCGAGGTAAGTGAGAGTGTATCGATCTTTGGTCACAACATCTTCCTCTGTCAGCAAAATTCTATTTCAGGACGCACCGTATCTCAGGAAGCCATCGAGACCTGATTTGTGGTGAATGACATTACATTACTTTGCCTATCCTCTGCTCCCAGTGATCTATTTCTGTTCATGTACTTTAAACTCTGTTGTCAACTAGGTTAAATTTAGACAGAAAGACTGAGGAAGGAACAACCGTCATGTTGTTGTTTAGGTTGCTCTGCATCTCCGTTAATTGCCTCATCCCTTGGGTAAACTCCCACTCCGAGCAGTCTCATCTACCTGTGTGACACATTACCTTCCTAGTGTGAATGAAACCTGGAAGTAATGAGTAATAGTTTTCCTGATGTCAGCAGACGTTCGCGAGCAGTGTGATGAAGCAGAACCTGGATCTGCAAAGTGAGACGATTTCGGCTGCTCTCACAAAACAAAGCTACTACAAGAAAATGTCTGAACCCTCCCCTCAAAGCTGGTGGTGCAGTGGTTTGTCCTACGAAGCAGCAGCGGAGACTCTTGGGTGTTTGTGGGCGGTGGCAGTGACAGGTAAATCTCACGAGAGGAAGGGGTCTCGCGTTTCGTGCACTTGGATCCCATGTGCTCCACTTGCTGACAAAATCATTTGGACAGCAAAACAAACATGTCGCGCTTTACTGCCTTAACAAAGATGCTCTATTGAGTCAAGTGTAAACACGTCTACCTGCAACAGACAGTGAAGGGAACCTTTTTACACGGCCAAAAACAACCCTCTCTGGAGAGAAGCACTGAACAATCAATGAATTCTGATTAAAACTACAACAGCAACTGTGAGGCTGGTGCAAATGAGACGTCCCCGGTCTGGGGAGTGATGCAGCGTGATTCATGGCAATCTTGAGAGTCATTCATCCGCCATCAGGCAGTCATCGTTCCCAAACCTCTGGGTCAGCCACATAATAAATATAGATGTTGACACACAGATTCTACCAGTCACAGGAGCAGACAATTCATGTTGTGGGTGGACTGAATCTGGCCCCGTGTCCGCACCTGACACCCTCCAATTATATGTGACAGATGCTTGGCGCGTGCACACGCACATTAATACTCTGCGGTACGGATTGAAATCTCCATATCTGACACTGGGCTTTTTCTCAGACCCCCCACCCCACCCAAGAGACTCCTTTGTTCTCTGGGTGTATGTGACCAGATGTGGCCCTACTACAAATTTAATAAAGATGCAAAGATGTGAGAGTGTGTGTTTGCCTGCCTGTATGTGTGTGATAGACTTTGAGACTGGAGTTTTGAGTGTATGTACCTGCTAATAGAGTGTGTATAGATGAAACTCTATGACTGTCTGTGCACGTGTGTGTGTCTGTGGTGTGTGTTTCAAGTGCATGTACTGATCCTATGGATGGGGTTCTCCAAACCGCCTTATTAGCAGGCTTCATGTGTCAGCGGTTAATCCCCTGGTCTCTCAGGGGACGTCCCCTCCATCCTTCCCACCTCCTCCTCCCCCTGTCCTCCTGTCACCCCCTCATCACCACCTCCACAGATGGGTCCTTTTATTTCCCCACAGAATACTAATAATGGCCATTGAAGGATTCCAAAGGGGCTGGTTTACCCCCTTAACACCAGCACCAGGGCTGAATGGCATAATGATGCAAGTGGTGGCCGTGGGAGGGAAAAGGGAGGGTCCTACGAGCAAACAGACAACAGCTAGTGCAAACAAAGATTTTCTGTGTGGATGTTTAAGTGCTTCCTTTTGAATTCATTAAGTGCTTCAGTATTCACTCTGGAAGTTGTTTTGAGATAAAGCTTTTTAATAAAGTTATAACACTGTATACTTCTGAGTTTCACTGTGGAAACACCAAATAAATAGGGAAACGGATGTGCTTTAATAAAACTGGGAATATCATACAGTTTACGTCCATGTCAGGTAGCAACATAGAGGTCAAATTATTAATGTAGGTGCAGGTGATAGCAAACGGAAAAGGATAAAAAGAGATAATGAGTGTGCTACTACAGCTTCTAATTATAGAACAACAATATTGAATGCCTTAGTCTTGCTGTGGTGTATGGCAAACACAGCTTGGAGTCAAGTCACTTAGTCTGTGAGGCAGGAAAAGGGGAGAACAGGGAGATAGAAAGGATGAGGGAGAGCTATTAAACAGCTTAGGTGTCCCACTGCCCAATCGACTGCTACCAACTCTCAGTGGTTTCCTGTAACAACTCACAATGCCAGCCAAATGTTCAAGACATGTAAACTATCTCAGAAAAACAAATTATAAAACAAAAACAAATAAAAGAAGCTTTGCACACTGGCTGCTCCAGCTGGCAAGTTCAATACTAAGTTCAATACTGTGATGACACAAACGACGTAAATCTGACATCCCTCTACTGCAAATGTAAAAGTTTAGCCAGGTATTTGAAAGACATACATTTCGTGATCTTAAATACAGGTCAAAATAACACTGTCGACATTATTGTCTTCAGTAAACATGAAGCTTTAGTAAAAATTCTGTTATTATTAGTTAGTTATTATTATTATTATTTTATAAATTTCAATTTCAATTTTTTCTTTCTATCCAATATTTATACAGACATCGTCTTATTGAAAAACAGACACAACATATGGGGTCAAGTGACAAAGTTGTCAAGTGACTGTAGAAATTATGAAGCGAAAAGGACGTCAGGTGAAGTTATGTCACAGTGTCCACATAGGGACAAAGGTGAGCACTGGTCTGTGTTAAATGATAACGTCTGTCAATACCATATTTTCAACAATCCCCATACAGATTCTAAAACCAACAATAAATGGCCGTGTGTAATAATCGTCAGTCCTCAGCCTGGATTAGCTTCCTCGTCTGTGCTGTAGACCTCGGCCAGGCACACTGCTCCACATTCTGCACATTGCACATGAGCAGAGGCACTTCATTATTGGTTTTAATGTCTTTGCAAGGACTGTTGAATATCTAATTACTGAATATGCTAGAATTTATAAGCTTCATAAGTTTTCATGTGCAAAACTTAAGTAAAGCATCATTGCATTGTAAAAGACTAGCAAACATCACCAGAGTTGAGACACCAAACAGGTGCTGTCTTGTCTCCGACCTTCTTTGGCTGACACTGGGCCTTTGCATCATATCATAGGAAAGAAACAGCAACAATCTAAACAACAGGAAAAGAGCAAGAAATAATCTTTTATGATTGGTGCTGTTGCCTCCTTGTGTTTTCTCTCTCTCTTATTGTGTTCTACCCAGGTGCAATCATCCCTTGCTTCATAAATTTGCTCACTGACATCAACCCTTAAACTATTCTATTACAATCCTCCACTTCCCTAAACAATAAACATGCTTCATGTGACTTCACGTCGTCCTCCTGGCAGGTGTCACTAGGTGAACTCTTAACTGATAACCTGTCGCGGTGCATCTGCGTTCGAGTCCCTAAGCCCACTGCATCAGACAAAGTATACAGCATCCTCTCAGTCCTCCAAGGGCCTGAATAGAATATAGTAGGACATTTGTTTGCATGAATATTACATTTTTTCCTTCAGTCCTATGTTAAATTATTGAGGAGAATGCACTTTGGAAAACAGTCATTGTGAGGTGTTTGGAAGATATTGCAAATTCTATCCTTGTGGGTCTTTTTCCCCTCTGTTTCAGTGTAAAAAGACCTCTGCATGAGCTTGAGAGATGGAAAGCGTGGAGGAATTCCTCCCTGCTGGCTCAAGCACAGACCGACTCGTCTGTCTGCAGAAGCAACAGATGGCCATGGTCTTGGGTTGCTAGGAAACTGGTAATCAAATACTTTAATTCAGATTGATTTGGGAATCTGAGGTTTATTAAAAGCAGGGTGAAGTCTTTTGTTATTCAGAACGCAAGATGTCTGAATTCTCCTTATTTTTGGTTGGTAAATATTTGAATGCCCTCAGGGTTGGATATAGACTTGACATTGAACTACAGTATATATGGATGAGCTGGATGTGCACAAGGCTGTGAATGCAAATGATTGACTGATTCATTGACTGATACAGGTATGAACGGAACAAACAAAGAAATATTCAACATGTTAACTGAAAACTAAGGTGATGCTGGATCACTGGGCTGCTGGCACCGTTTCCATGTTAAGAATCATGGGTTTTGGTTTTTCACAGTTGTTTTATCTTCATTAAGCATTGGAAAGAATTACAGATTTGAAAGATCAAAACTATCTTGATCTTTCTTCTTCAGATATAAAGTTTAATTCATTAATAGTAAAACATATCCTTCCTCAGCTTAATACACACACAAGTTTTGTTGCTACACTCTAAATTGGTCTTGTTTACAGCTTATGTTAGTTAATGTTCAGTCGTTACTGCCGTGTTCAGGACCCTCAACTTGTTGGACTGTGTTTAAGAAAGTCTGTATGTCACTGGGAAACATGCTGGTTGCTTCCTGTGTGCTGAGACGTGGATGTTGCATTAATCAGCGAGCGTTGCGAGGTCCTCTGCACATGCACATGCACATGCACATGCACAGCGCTTTGAGACGACATCTACAGTAAATACAGTACCTGTCTCTTATGATGGTGATCTAGAAAACTGAAGCAAAACCAGAACTGAGTTGTGTTAGAGAATAAAGCCACTATGTTACATGCCTCATTTTACGTGGATAGATACATAGTCCTTTTTAAGTTTTAATATTGTTGTTTATTCAGTGAATGTTTTTATGACCTTTAACCTCAGCCCTAAATATTCACAAGCTCAACTGAATAGAAGAAGAGAGTCCACAAACTAGTCAAGGGGTCACAGAGAGTTCGGAGCAGAGAGGAGCGAAAGCTGTAGAGAGCTGTGATTACAGCTGGAGGGTTGAAAGAATTATTTTGGAAGAAGAGGCTGTTGCTGATTTTTATACTTGTTAAACCAGTGATGTATCTGCACTGACATACTTGGAGCTCTGTTTCACGGGAGGTGTAGTTTTTCAGGTGCTAAAATTGAATTGCTATTTAACTTTAAAATGTTAAAATAACAGAGGTTTCAACTTTTAATAACAAATGTTGCAGCGATCAGTTATCAGACACTGATACTGATCAGAAAATATGAAAAATTCAGAGGAATGCACTTATTTTTTTGACAAACATGGATGTTAAATGGGAAACTGCATTAAATCACAGAGCCTGGTCCAGATGTGTCAATGTGACTTCTGCTCTTTTTACAAAAAGGCTTTAGGCTTCAGAGCTTTTTCTGCAGTTAGTCACTGTGGAAAATAACTTAATGTATCTAATTTGTTGTCCTATGCAGCCTCAGTCAAGTCATTTAGTGATGATGACAGAAGAGAAATGTGCTATATGCACAATTGCTTTAAGTGATGTAACTTATCAGCATTAACTTATTTTGAAGGTCTGGTCACTTTTCATTAGTTCGGCTTAGTAATTCTGATTTGAAAACTGAAACCACACAAAACAGAAAACGTGAGAGTCCACCTCACTGGCCTGATATTTGGCAAGCACAGAGGTCTCCAGATGTTGACTGTTTTGTACTAGAGTTTCTATCAAAGAGCAGGTTTGCTGATTTGGCCAGCACCGGCTCAGAAACAGTTAAGCCTCTTGTGATGCTGCAGTGCTGCAGCCGGTTCCTTCAGTTAGTGGGACAGATCAGAGCTGATATAACATTTCTCTGGGGAGTTCATAAATAGATACAAACAGCAGACAGACAAACCTAGAGGAAAAATATAGCCGCTGTTTGTTGCTGTTGATGCTGATTGTTGAAAACGGCGTATTTGATGTGTTATTTTCTCTTTCATCTAAAAATAAGCATACGATGGTATTCCTCAGTCTGCTTCTGTTTTTATTTCCTCTACGTACAGCAGAAAAGTCGTTTGGGAGGAAGGAAGGAGAGGAGATAGTTACAGACACTAATCTGCAGATGGTTCATTGGTTTGCACATATATGTGAACACACAGAGTCAGAATCTACACTGCCGTTGGACTGCCTTTCAATGTCACAACATTTATTTCTGTCCAGAGTTGCATTAGTTTACTTTAAGGTTTCTCCAGCACATTGCAAAGATCCTCAATGGGGTTAAGATCTGGACTCTGTGGTGGCCAATCCATGTGTGAAAATGATGTTGTGCTCCCTGAACCACTCTTTCCACCACATGACCTTCTTCCATTGGACAGTTCTTAACCCACTTTTAGTGGTTTCAGCAACCTCCTTAGTTGTTTTCTTTGCTTGGTGGATGCCAATAATTTGACCCTTCTAAAACAGATGTTACATGTGGAGAAAGCACAGAGGTCTCACATATACACTCACGTTTACCTTTATTCCACTTCCCCACAATCAGCAACAAGATGATGAACACTGAGCAGAGCGGTCACAAACTGTCAGCCGAGTCTTCAGGCGTGATCCTGTCAGAGCCGTCAGTAGCACACTGTGAAAGTGAATGAGAGACAGAGTGAGTGTTCACAAAGTGTGAAGCACAGTTGTGAACATGGACATGTCAGATTTATTTACCCGGAGAAAATAAAAGCGGTTGGTCTCCTCGTTAACCAGTAAACCTCGACTGAATAACTTTAATAGTGTGGATGTATTTTTCCTGATAAGTGTCACTAGCCATCACTTACTCTGGGGGAAAGGTTAATTCCCCCAAAATCACAACCTGATCCAGCAGATTCTGCTCACATATACGATAATTTTTCAACTAGGATCCAAATGTAGTGTCCACTGTGACATTGTGAACCACAGCCTTATGTTTGACACTGCTGACCTTTAGGTCATGTTCACTCTGATGTGCTGACACAGATTAGACAGTTAATACTGCATTTTTGCCTTTGAATGGAGGAAAAATACTTTTGTTGGATCATCTGCCTGTTGAAGTGTTTTCCTCTGTACGACTATCTGGTATCTGCATTTTTTATAATAGTAGTTTTCAAATATAATAATGAATTCAAATATATTATAATATGATTTTCCATTATGATTTTATTTTGTATTTAAATGTTCACAGTAGATTTAACCAGAGTCAAACTGGATGCTGCAGTTTCACGTTAGATCACAGCGATGTTGCTTTAGCACTATTTGTCTACATGTGCAGAAACTACCCCGCAGATCCCATTACAGCAACAACAGCTCTAAAAGTGGAGAACTTTAACTGATAAAACACTTTACAGATATCTACAATGTGCATTGCCTTGTGAGAAATCATGCTAAATAGATCATAAATCAAAGTAAGTATATTAGACATCTACTTTTCTTAGGTGAAATAAAATTGTAAAGTAATACTTCATTTTAATCAGTTCTAACACTCTTATTTAAGAATGTGCTCTGCAGTTTTTTTTAAATGTCTTCTCTCCTAAGAATAGATGTGAAAAGTTTTGTCTCAAGACGATTTCATACTCATCAGAAACCATTAGACGATATCAAAACCACATGTCAGAGACATTTCCCAGTGGCAACACATCGTCAACCTGGTGACACATCCGGTCCCCATCCACCCCCACCCGTGCAGAGATTCAAACTGCGGTGAAACTTTAGAAGAAGAAAAAAAAAAACGCCCCACACATGAAACAAAGCATCTTTGTAAATAGAGGACAAAATCTCTTTCTCCAGAATTTATTTTCAAGCTAAGGGATCTTCAAATATGATGCACTTGTCTGTGAAGCTCACAAGGTGTCTCACAGTGTCTCCAGCCCTATAGGAAAAAGAAATCTAACAGAAATATACACAGGGAGATGCACAGGCAGGAAGGTCACACTGCTGCAGGTGTCTCAAGACAGCTGTTACAAAGCAGTCTGCGGTGATACAGAGTGACAGAACTGTATAGCACTGGATAGAAAAGCTGCTTGCAGGGAATATCAGCACAAAAGTGTCAGAAATGTGAATGGGTAACCACAATCCATACAAAACAGATTTTATTTTACAGAGAAGTGAGGGTTATTGTACTGTAAATGGTTGCATTATTACCTTCCAAACTGTAAAAGAATACGGTTAATGGAAGTGGTATTTTTATAAGTTAGGGTTATTCTTTTGATTCAACATGTATCTGATCAAATTAAAGATCAAATTCCAGCTTGGTACAACAGCAAATTAAAAGCGATGTCAGTTTCACTTTCATGGATCAGGTAGGTTTTAAGCCGCTAATTAGGCACAAGACATTTTCATGTGACACATTTCTACTTTTTGTCAGAAAAGTGTTGGGCCAAATCAGGACATAGACCGCACCTTCAAATTTTGCTCTTCCTCTCTTCTTGAGCTGTAACAATGTCTCAGGAGTTTGTTTTGCACTAATTATCTGCCGAGCGCAAATATAAATTGACATTCTTTCCCAAATGATTGTTTTGTTCACTGGAGAAGAAATGTCTTTTTTTTTGCACTGCTCATTTTAGTCGGGATAAGTTTGGTAAATTGGTCTCCTCAAATGTCTAGAAAGTTTTTAAATATGGCTGAACTGCTGAAAACACATCACAAGCTTTATTCTCCTCTTGTTTTTAATCTGTCTTTAAAACTTTAAGGAGTGTACACACATGGGCTGAGCATAAAAACTTTAAAGCTGCACTAAACTATCATTTAATATGAAAAATAAGATGAATGAGAAAGGTGCTGCTCATAGTGAGAGCACCCAACTCTGCAGCTGTGCAAAAACAATTCAGCATATTTTGTCCCATTAGTTCGGTTTTGCAAACACTTACTTTACTTTTTTGTTCAATCTAACCGCTCATCTGTTTCCTCTCCAGATGTGACGGGCAGCTGTTTTAAGTAAAGAAAAAAAAAATCTCTCAGAAACAGGCTTTACCTCCAACAAGCTGCTCGGTGTCATCCTGAGTTTCAGGTGCCATTGTTTTCTAGTGCACTGGGAAAAACCAGTGGTGAAGAAGCTTCACACAGTGCCATGGAAACTGCACTGCCAACTGGTGGTTTGGTGGTGTGACTGCGAATAAACACAGACACACTAGTGCCGCACAATAATTAGAAATGCTCCCAGTGATGGCATACACTACTTGTGTAGCTGACAGCATAGGGTGTGTGCAGATTCAATATAGAAGAACAGCATGCCCAACCTGTAATCCCTCATGCCTTGAGGCACACAAATCTGGACTTATTTCAAATCTATATACACATGAATATATAAAATTGCATCAGTAGGAAAAAGATTTTTGTAGTTCCCTCAAATTTTGTCTCATTAGGCCAACAGGATTTCACCTACTGTCCCGTGTTCAAAAGAGTTTTGTAATCTGATTACAGTTTTTATCAGTGACTAACACAATGTCCACTGAGACGTGCTGTCAGCTCGATGCTGCACACCCTATTAATTTAGACACACAGCTGTTTCATCTGGCCATCTGTTTCAGCTGGCACTGTACTGCAGACGGTGCTATGTTGTTCTGTTTGAATCAGACTCATTGTTCTCTCTATGAAGCTTGGGACTTGCCATTAGTTCTCGTCAGGCAAGTCGTGATTGCCTGAATGCATCCAGCGCTTTCAAGTAAACTTTATGTGTCCTCTGTCATTTTGTCATTGAAGGATACTTTAGCCATTGAGTAGCACATCTAGCGGGTCACTGTGGATAGAGACGGCTGAACGCAAAGAGAAACGTTTGGCTCTTTCGGGCAGTGGACTGATTTTGACTGCACGCACAGAGGGGGTTTGTTGCTCACTCACCATAACCGTGCTGAAGTGGGAGGTGAGGCACAACAGGGGGTGTGTCAGATGTGATCAAAATGCGCGGTGTGATATTGGTTTCAAGGGCCACAGGGACTTGAACTCAGGTCAGGTCAAAGGCACATGTTTCATTACTTTATCTTGTGTTTTACATGACATAACCACACCCCTCCTCTGCTGATCTACAACCAGCCATGCGAGTTATACTCCTCTGACGTTACTGCCACATTCTGGGCTTCTTTTGTTTTTGTCCTGGTCTTAATTAGATCTTAATTGCCACTAAATTTGAGAGGTTGATACTAACATCAATGTTCAGTTGCATTGTTATTCAAGTTAAAAACTGAATAACAGCTTGGCTTATTATTATATATATATAATTATATATTATATTGATCAAACCGTTGTTTCTAGAAATGTTTAAAAAACTGAGTCTAACAGCCTAAAAAAAGGATGAGAAAATGATTATTATCTAAATGATTATTAAACTAGTCGCAGATAGATTTCAGCTATTTTATCAAGTGACTAATCACCACAGTCTACATAATATGAAAATAACATTAAATAAGAGTGATCTTGATGAATTAAGACAGGCTACAGTTCAAAGATAAAATTCTGTGCTCTCTGTAATGTAAACACTATTTCTAAGTTTCTTTGGACTTATATTTAAGGCATTTATGTACTGCAGTTTTATTTTAAGTGGGGCTGAATAAAAGTCTGACAACATGTCAATAGATATGAATCAATTTATTATTGTATGCTGCCAGCAGGGGTCCAAATAGCGACAGATGGCAGACATGTGTACCTCTTGAAAGCCGAATGACCAGTGAGAACAGCATGAGCCTGACTCTGCACAACATTGACTCACTTTTACATTAGTCATATCAGTGAACTGGAAGAATAGCAGCAAGGCACAAAACATTGTTTTCCTGCCATGAAATCAATAAGAACAAATAACCAGAGCGGTTTCCACTGTTTGTTGGGACTCTGGAAAGAACAGATCTGCACGTGCTTCTTAACAATTTGTCAGAATACTAAAAAGCACTTGCACATATAGTTCCCACAAGTTTTTTTATTTTGCAACAAACTCCCCCCAAATTGCTATAAGATCTCACAGCTGGGTATGAGTTTCCAATGAAGCTAACTTTGGGGTTAAGGTATGAATTATCAACTTTTTCGCTGGAGGAATTTCCATTTTGCCAGAAAGTAACTCTACCCAGGGCTTCTGATTAATTGCACTGTTATCAGTAAGTCAGAGAACGAAGAAAGAGAGTGGACAGGATAACAAGGTCTGCACAACTGAGAACCGTGGCGATGATGGTAGAGGATGAATAACAGTGAGAAAAGTCATTATTAGCTGCAACATTTAAATTTTGCCTCATTTAAATCTGTTTTTGCAGATGCCCATGCTGGAAACAGGGATTAGTGGTGTTGTTGAGTTCATGTGAACGTCTCTCTCCGAATGTGAATGTGTGCTATATTTATAGTCTAACGCCTTGTTTGTTCTCATGTCTTCTACCATCTCTCGCTGTCCGCTTCTGTCCATGCATTTCCATCTGCACATTGTCCACATGCGTAGGCGTGTTAAGTCCCTGTACATTATTAACAGGAATCCAAGGGAGCAGGTCGATAAAGCCCCTGCCCACCAGTGTCCCCCTGAAGTCCTACACACCATCTTCAAGCTTCTCCCTCCTATCGTCATCTATGGTAATCACCGGGATCACATCACAGCACATCCTTAATCATGCTGGGGCGGTTCTGGGAAGCCAAGTACGCAGTCAGTGAACCGCTGACCTCCACGGACTGCCAACTTCTTTCATCTCAGAGCAACAGTTTGTAAGTTTCTCCCCCAAAGGTCTAATTTAGAACACATCGTTCACATCACAGCATCACAGAAATGAGCGAATTTCAAAGAACACGGCTCTAATGTGAATCCTTACCTAAGCTCACCTTAGGTATAAGGACTCTGAGCTCTAATTAATATTCAGGTACAGTGACATTACTCAGGAGTAACATTTCCCCCAGATGAACGCTCTCGTCAAGCTCGGTGACGATGGAACAACTCACCGCTAATGACACTTTAGGTAAAAGATACTGTTTAAACCCAGGGAACAAATTGTACTCACTTAAGCCTGACTCCTTTTAAGTGAGATAAGTTTTTTTGAGCTATGAGCCAGTGTTATTAGCAATAGAGACTGACTGCAGAGCTGATAACACATGACCTGCAGCTTTGTCAGCACCGTAAAGAAGAGTGTGCGTAGTTTTGGGGCTTCGTGTGTGAATGTGAATCATTCAAAGGGAACTTTAAAGCGAACCTAAGTGATGTCGCCTTCACATGTTAGAAGATTTTTGCTCTGTGGTACTGAAAACTGTGCACCTTTGCTCAAGTATTGTATTTAAACTCTACTCATCTTCTACATGTAGCCAATATAATTAGTATGAAACTGCACCCTCATGCAGGAAAATGTGAAATGAAGGTGATTGTAACCAATAACAGCACCCAGCTCCTGATGTATGCAAAACAGAGAGATAGAAGATAATAAAAGATTAATGAGTAAATCTCTGCCCATGAATATTTGAGGAGGGGAAGTCTATTTAATACATGATCACTCTGTGAAAGGCTTCCTGTACATGCCACTGCCTTATTCGCAGATTCAGGGAGGATGCTTATTAGATTTTCAGGCGGATGGCATTTTCATTGCCCTACTCTCCAATGAGTCTCTTTCATAAATCATTTTATATCACTTTATATTTGGGTTTTATTCCTAGACACGATATATATATAGAGGAAAAACTGTCCTGAGACACAGAAGATGACAAATGGTGCTTCCTGGTGGTATTTCATGGCTTTCTTGCTCAAGCTTTTGTAACAGACAAATACATCATTAATAGAAATGTGACGCAGTCATAGAAGTTGTTGAAAATAGTTCTCATTAAAAAAAAGCACCTATTAAAACTACACATCCTCCTTCTCCACTGCCACACATGCACAAACCCATTATTTGACCATTTGCATCCCAAATTACTTTAACACTATTGATTTCTGAGCTTGGAGGGCCACACTTGACATAGCATAGCTCTGCAGCTCATAGCACTAACCGCTTTTGTGACTGACACACGGAGAGGGATCAATGGATTAGTTTCCATGAGATGGGTGTTCGTGGGGGCCGTAAACGTGCCTGGACATGCTAAGAGCGGGATTACCGAGAGGCAGACAGGAGCTCTCCGGTCCAACAGGCGCCCGCCGGCCCATCTCATGGCTCAAGATGGTGACAAATGGAGAATGCTGCCAGCAGAGTGCACTCACATCTCCAGCTTAATCACACTAAGTCAACACGGGAACTCACACTGTCAATCAGGCTCGGCCATTTATGCAAACATGTGCAAATCAGCAAACATCTGCATACACGCTTACACCGTTATTTGAGGACTTTTACATCAAGGTTTTCATACATGCCTTCATTTATGGAGCCTTAGCTTTGGTTTGTGTGCGTGTATAGCACTGCAATTCTATTTGGCTTTGCTGTTTTTCTATTATGACAAAAAAAAAATCTCTGTGATGGAGGATCAGCTATTTTCCTCAGAGCCACAATCTTTATCAAGGCTGACATCACTAAGACTTCGAGACATATGACAAATGAAGGACAAACATTTTTCATTTTTCCACCAAATGCATTACTTTGTTTATAGAATTATCCAGTAATGTATATAGACATATCATTCCCGAACTGGTGGTTGGGTTTGTTTCTGAGGGAGGTATTTCACCATGTAAGATATTTATAGCGCAGAAGGGAGCTGTGTTCTTTTGTTGCGTGTACGAGGGAAACCCAAAGCTGTGAGGATGATGAATGGCTTTAATGAACGTAATGCATAAATGTAACACCAATGGGAAAACTGGATGAAAATAACATCATGTCAAATTTTATCCTCCATGCAGCATGTGAGGAGACTTATCCCACATCCTATACATATATGATTTAACGCACACCCATGATGCCTCACACACACGAGCACCTATTTACCACGCCCACGTTAACGTTCCCTCCAAATGCAAACTGATCTCATTTCTGGCTCCTGTGTTCAACTTGATGATCACAGCAGCTGGGAAAGCACCAGTGACAGCAGATGCAAGCGATGCAGAGAGTCTCCCCCGTCTTCTTTGCATGTCATCAAAGTGGTGGTCGGGACTTCCGATTCCCCCGTCTCTATAGCAGTGTATGAATAATGCAGCAGTGCGGGGTTGCCTGCCTGACAGAATGACTTGATAAAAACAGCTGGGGAGACGTCACTACACTGAAAAAGGACTGCGGCACCTAAATATAAGCGTTGCCAAAGTCCCAGTAGCTTCTTCCTTACAAAAATAAAAAAAAAAGGAAGAAAAGAGATATAGCTGTGTCTGTGACTATATGTGAGGGTTGCATGTTTGTGCGATGGCACAGTGTTTTCAACCTCTGTGCCAATGCACACATCCAGAGTGAGCTGCAGGGATTGTATAGCAGTGCCAGAGGCAGGTGTGCTGCACCACCAGTCAATCTATTCAAGATTTGTTTTCTCCTCTTACTGGGGACTGAGAAGTGATTTTTATTTTGCCAGTCAAAATGGATGCAAAGACAACACAAGTAGAGATATTTAAAAAAATGCATGAATGAATTTTGCAGTAATTGTATTTGTTTGCTAGAACAGAAATATATCAGCACTGCTGACAATCACATTTTCAAGTACAAACCTCAGCTCACCAACTGTCCCATTCAAAAGCAAATATGTTGTATCGGGTGCAGGAACTGTTCAGTGGTGAATTTTAGCTCTATTATTTTTTTGTTCTGCAGTTAATTATTAAGGAATGTCACAGTGAATTATATCTTTCTTCAATCCACCCTACTCACTTCACAACTCATCCCAAGTACCTGATAAAGGCCTAAAGCTTACCTGAAGTATAAAGCAATCTGAGATGTAAAGTTGTCTTCAGGTACAGTGACGCTCTTCTTGCCAAACAGGAGTGACATTTCCCCCCTAATTGACGTCTTTATCAGACTCAGTACTACTGCTGTCACAACGTGCTGCTAATCGTGTCTTTTCAGAGGCAAACCAGTGGAATAGCTAACAGAAACTCCTGAAACGCCAGGAGCAAATGGTACTCACTTAAGTGTGACTCCTTTTCAATAGCAGTGTTTCGCTCTATTAGCTACTCTGGTATCAGCATTAGAGACTGTGAGGAACTTTAGGTTGGTACATTCGTTGTAGAGCTGATACACACAGGACCTGCAGCTGCAGTGTCAGCACAGAAAATGATAAAGAACTGACTTGAAAGAGAAGTTTTCATATGCAACATGCTCACATAGGAATCACATTTAAATGCATCCTTTCAAGAGTAGGACATGATAAGATAATTGGCATGTCCTGAAAATCCCCAGTGCAGTTTGGTGAAACCAAACCATCTGTAAAAATTAAAACAATGTATGCTGGCTACATGTAATTGTCACTTTTAATTATGCAATCTGTTTCATAATCACATAATCACAAGTTCATGACACATCATTTTAAATTATTACTTCCAAGGAACATTTTACAGAGAACTCATTAAGCTAATCACATTACATTTGCATGGCTATATTATCTAAATCAACACTGATAAGACACAACTGTGCAGTGTTTTGGTTGAGCAACCTGCACACTGACTGTATCTTCTGACCAGTGTTCCTATGGATACATACACAATTATCTCTTGTCTCATCCTTTCACATTATACACATTTATGTGGCTTAATCTTTATTTGATAATATTGTGTAGTGTAACTTTGAAGCCGTGTTTGAATTGTAAGCTGACTCTTTGGCATCAACACCAGAACATATGGAATTACAGTATGTTCTAAATGTGATATATTCATGATCTACAATGAAATAAATAAACAACAAAAATAAATATAGTGCATGTACAATTATTTGTAATGAATTATTTATAACTAATATGCTTTTATTAATGAGTGTAATTATTTTCAGTTTATGCACCTGTGAATAAATGTTAAATATTCAGCTTTTAACCACATCCATGCATTGTAAATGATAAAGACAGCACCATGTGGCCAATCAGCATAATGCTGTGTTTTTCACTGACTGGTGGGATAATTATCCCATAAACTGAATGTTTATGTGGAAAACAGTTTATTACTGTCCTAGCTCTAAGATATATAATATTATAAGGGACCGTTTGTCTCTTCCTGAGTCTGCACACACAGTATTATTTGTCTTGTGCTTACCCATTTGGATGTTGAACACCTCTTTGTGAGAAACCATCTTTCACCTCTCCTTCGTTCAAACATACCTGCACAGTGTTTGATATCATGCTAACGATCTGACAGAGTGGGGAGCACGTGAAACACAAGACATTAATGCCTGAGATACAGTGGATGTGCTCAAAGGTCAGCGTGAGTGTCACAAATCCACATTTCACTGAGCTACCTTGACTGAAATACCTTCAGCAGACGTTAATTGAAGGCTTGCAGAACTTGATGAAATGAGTATAAAGGTGACCTATACTGCAGTTCTATTCTGGGCGTATTACTTTTTATTACAGAGATGCAACTGCTTATAAATAGCAGCAAATCACAACTTGGCACGTTATTGTCATGGCAGCTATGAAGAGGAGATCTAGTAATGTTAAAATAAAAAGCATCCCACATTGCCATGGTAATGTTAGGAGATGTTTCTGCTATTTCGGGATAGAAATAAATGAGAGTCAAGTTTTTGAAATAACTTGTTTGCCTCCAGTTTGTTAAGATGGCTGTGTTTCTATCAGAATGAATAAGATGTGTGGCTTGCATTTTTCTTTCAGCTGAAACGCCTCTGTGGGGAAATAATTAGTGTAAAACTCAACCTCTAGATTACTTTGGGGCCCATTCAAGTCTCGCATGTCTCTCCATTAGAATTAAATTCCAATACATGCAGGGTATTTTCATTCATCTCTCTGTGTGTACGATCTTGGTTATGAAGCAGGTTAGTCCAGTGCACCAGAGGTATAATAACCATACGAGAGCCATAATGTACAGTGTAAGGGTTCTGTTCAATTGAGCATCACTCTGTGGCTGAGAGAAAATAAAGTTAGCCAATAAACTGCTACAAATGCTCCAGGAGTAATCCCCGATCAACATCAGCATGTTAACATGTTCAGCAGTGTTAAAACATCAAAGGGGCTGATGTGGGGTGGAGGTATCGCTACAGGTATCAGTGAGAAGATAAAATGAGGTCCCTCATGTCCAGCTTGAGCTGATGCATTCACAAATTGTGAGGTCTCCCTCACATCCGAAACACCTCACAGTCGTTTGTTACAGCAGCAGAATTGATGCTACACGTGAATCTCCCCAAGTGTGTACTTAACACACCTGACTGGCTAATTATTATTATTATTATTATTATTATTATTATTTTGCTACTGCCATTGTTCACAGATGCTGCTCTTATAAACATCAGGCTGCTGTGATCAACCCTGGTCAGAGGCAATGCTCCACTCTTTGTCCTCAGGGAGTGGAGCTCAGCACACAACAGTATTGAGGTGGTAAAGAAAGCCTGAAATATAAAAACTAATTCACGTTTTTATATAAGTTAACTACTGTACATGCTCCAGTCATGCTAAAACCCATTGGTCCCATTTTCCTGGTTACATAATCCTCTGTTTTCCCACCATGCCACATTCCCTGAGTCATCTTCTGGTTACACATTAATTCAATATTTGTGTATTCATATTTTAAAACACTGCAATCTTGGATGCAGTGAAAAGGCCCTCAAGTTAAATGTGTTCCAGTTCATTTGACTTGTTCGCTGTGCGCTGAACTCTGCTGAGTGTGTGTGCACGCTAAAGAGGCGGAAAGGGCAATCATGAAACCAGCTGTCACACAAGTCTGCTAATGTGTGGTGTTCTCCTCCCAACATCCACACGGTGATTCACATGTTAACCCTCATCAGCAGGGAATCCCTCAGCTTTCCCTCTACAGCCACAACCATTTCTCACGACAATGTGCACCATTTCTTTTATTGCAAGCACTCAATTATTCAGTACCATCAGCTGAATCCTTATTGGTATGTGTATATAATGTATGTGTGCATCTACAGTATGCTTGAGTATATATATGTGTGTAAACAGGTGCAGTATATATTTGTGTGGCGACGAGGAATAAAAGAGAAAGTGCGAAATTGAATAGCAAGGGTAAACAAGGGCTGCATTTCCATTCTTGGCTGTGCAATAGCAGTAAAAAAATTCATTCCACTGTTGGACTGATTTATCCCCATGTATGAGAAACAGAGTTGAACCTAATTTGGCCCATGTGTGGCGAAACACATCTCTATAAAATCATGCTTTCTATTACAGCATTTTTTCTTTTCCACTGTGAACCTGCATCTTTCTCGGGATTTCAAACAAGCAACATAAACATGGGAATATAAAACGGCGCCGAGCACCATGAGCTGGCAGCAGTTTAAAGGTTTGAGAGGAGAGTATGTGACCACAAGGTTGCCAGTTTGAATCCTTGAAGTGGTTGGAAATGTACAGAAAGAAAAGTGAAAGAATTTTGCTCGCTTCTGCTGAACTTCCTTGTGCCCTTGAGAAAGTTAGTACATTACTATGATGGAGAGTAGGTTGATGTTTGGTGCTAAAACACCATGTGTCATACTGCGTGATGATAAATACAGCTGCAACCACCGCTCTTCTTCAAATATCAAAGCTGTACTATATATGTATTGCATTTATAAAACAGATATAAATAACTGTTTGATCACTGTGTAGTTAATTAAGTCTGAAGTGACTATGTTTGCAATACACCTCAGCTCCACAGAGTGCTTCAGCTCATTATTCTGGTTTTACAACTTGCAACTTTACTGCCTGGGTTTGAGCTGCTTGTTGTAGCGACACTGCATCAAACTTCCATGATCTACAGTGAAAGACTGCTGGGGGGGA
Organism: Anabas testudineus; assembly: GCF_900324465.2. NCBI lineage: Eukaryota > Metazoa > Chordata > Actinopteri > Anabantiformes > Anabantidae > Anabas > Anabas testudineus. Next base: position 15,330,457 of record NC_046626.1, on the reverse strand, counting down.
AACTCAGAGGAGTTTGACGAATACTTGAGAGTTTATATGACGAGGTGACCAATCAGTGATTCAAATTTAAAGAACGCAAAGAGAGCTCCGGAGAGGTCGAGTTCCCGAGAATGGGAGAGACTGATAGATGTACAGACAACCCTAAAACATAATGCCTCCAGTCACAGCTGTCAGTAGCATGTAGGCATAACTGGTAAAGATCTTCTATAGTGTTTCTATCAGGAGAGCTTTCACATTATTCCTGGTTTCACTATAACATTGCAGGCAATGCTGCAAATCAGTAAGCAGGGTTTTATTATGGCAACATGGTCATGATCAGTTTAATGTGCTGACATAGTAGCAGTAGCCACAACAATACAATCAGATTCATCCAAGAAAATACTTTCTCTGCATCTATTTTTAATTACATATACATTTTGATATAAGACTTTATTAATATTGCTGCAGGTAGAAGCATCATATCACAGGATAAATAGAAATTGGTGAGCATGTTGCTGTTAAATTCCTATTTGACCTGCTGTCAAATAAAAAAAACAGGACAAGATCACTTTCAAGATACTAACATCTGTGTACATGCCTGTATTTCACCTTCAAATTCAGTTCAGATCTCACGCAGGAGACATCAGGCTGCTGAATGCACACCCTTAGTCATATATTTTGAACAAATTCCTTATCAATTATTCAGCCCCACTGCTATTTATGGCCCAAATGCTCTGTGTTTTCAAATATGCATGACGTATCTATAAAGGATTTGATGTCTCCTCGCCTCTGTTTGAGTGGCAGTAGGCCACAATGGGCAGGAAAACACAAATAGTACAAGACACGAGTGAGGTCTGTGTGTCAGGGTCTTGGTTTATTTCTGGACTAAGTGTCTTAGCTTGCGTGACGTGCACCGAGTACAGAGTGCTGATGGAGCTAATGCTGCAGACATGGGCTGTAATGTTCTGAAAGACCGCAAGTGCACAAAAAACCCTTCACAGAATAGGCTTGATGACACAGGCACTTTATATTTGGAGGTTCGGCACATAGGGGAAAGATTATCTATGGAGATTTTTTAGTCTGATTAAAAATGGGCATTTTAATTCAGTGGCATAATAAGTTGTATTAATACAGCAGAGCATGGTGAATGGTGAATGTTTAACCACCTTGGGAAATATTACCACATTTTCTATTTTTCCTAAAGATGAGGAGATTAAGAAAATAATATTTTCATGATATTACTTTGAGAATTACTTTCTGGTTAATGGATTAACACACTTACCACCCTTTTTACAAATGGACCTTCTGGTAGCTGCAGTTATAGAAGTTATGATATAAACATGCATTTTGCATGCTTTCATTTTACTCCTGTAAACACAGTTTATGAGAGAGTGTCTCATATATCATATATCTGCAGCGGTCTGTCGCCCTTCTCTAGGAGGAGATTAACAATACTTCAGTTAGTTTATTTCTCTCCTATAATGCACTTTTTAAAGGGTGAGAACATGTTTTAAAATCACATAATGTCATAAAGAACAAACGTAGGACATGAAAACAGCTTATAGCTTGTTTGATGTGAAGAAAAGCTCATCTGTGATCTTATTTTCTCAAACCGCGAGAGAGACCTTATCATGCTATTTATGAGTGTTTCTGTCTTCTGTAAAGAATATTTTCCTGGTGAGTATTGTCTTAGACTATTTTTCATAAAACATGAAATAATATCTGCCTCACAGAAAGTTGTGTGGTTTGAAACTTCAAGCAAAAGCCACAGCAGGAGGTATGAATATGAAAATGGGCCGGGTAGAACAATATCAAAAATGGCTAAACACGCAAACGTGTACATTTCAGTAGCAGGAATTTTGACAAAAACTAAACTAAACTTGTCCTCGTTATGGTTTCACAGTTCAGATCACAGTGATTTGATAAGCGATCAGTTCAAGAACATCACGGCAAAAGCCACTTAAATTTTAAACTTCCAGATTTCCTCTTTACTTTAAGGCTTCTTTTACATCCTCAGCAATAACACCTCATTTTCTTTGCAGTCAGGTGTATTTAGCATCTGTACACTATCACATTGGATTTAAAATGAAGCAGCGAAGATGTCAATGAAGTGAAGAGTTCTAGATTTAATTAAAAAGGGGTTTAACAAAAGCAGGTGATCAACTGTTTGAAATTACAGCCATTTTTATACAAACCTACTCATTTTCAGAGGTAATTGGACAAATGATAACAAGCAGTGTCACAGACAGATGTGGCTTTTTTACTTCTTATCCCTTAAATCAAGCAGATAAAAGCTCTGCAGTTGATTTTAGAATTGCAAATGCTGCAGAACAATTCGGACGGATGTTGCACTCCGATAATAACCAACAACATAACGTGAAAGCTACTAAGAGTTTCTGAAGTTGAAGACATGGGATATTCTTGATTGCAACTCAGTGGAGCAGCATTTTACTGAAGAAACACAAACGAATAGCAGCTACAGGTGGCTGCAGTGAAGGCCTGGAAAAGTATCTTGAGGGAAGAAATCTTTCTTAAATACTTCTGGCCTTACTATAAAAAGTCAATATTCCCACAGATTTAGTCCCATTATTAGTTAATTTAAAAAATTGTTGCATTACAGACTTTCTTTTTCCATCTGGATGCATTTTGAGAATGATGACATTTCTTGAGAAAGGAAATCAAAACATTTCTGAGTAGAAATTAATGTGTCGTCAAAACACCGCCACGTCCTGTGAACTGAGACTTTATTATCGCACTGAATGCAGATAATAGTGCAGTCATACATGTGCGTCAGTGTGAAAATGTGACAATGTTCCAGGCAGATCATCAGAGGAAGCAATGACTTGTCCTTCCTGTTTGTCAAGCCAATGTCTTCTGAGATGCGGAGGGTTTCACCCAAAAGTCCGTCTGAAATGCCTGACCACTCCCGACCCAGTCCATCCATCTGTGGGCCCTCTGAGCCAGCTGCTGGCCTCTCTCACGCTCCCTCAGCCCAAGCTGCTCAAGCATCATGCTCCAGTCATAATCCTTCCCCTGCCAGCTCACCCAGGAAGCCAACTCCTTCCCTCTCTTCTGAGCTTCTACCCCTTTGCTTATTTGCCTCACTTCCTTCACACAAACACAGTGAGTCCAGCTATAGACAGGCATTAGTTAACTTCAAACCCACACAAATCCAGCCCCTGCAGCACAAACATTTGGAAGACAACACACATCTGTCTAACTCTGTGCACCTGAGAGCATGTGAATGAAGGGAAAGGAAGGAAAATGTACAGGGTGTCCGGGTTTCTGCAACATGCTGGTAATTGGAAGAAGGAAAAAGCTTTGCCTTTGAGCTGTGCACAGATCACGCTATAATGTGACCATACTGTGGTATTACATAAGACTGTGTACTAATTAAGGCTAAAAATAAGCCTGGTCCAGAAGCTTTAAAAGCCAAGTTTCAACAGTGTTTCAATCTTTTAAAGATAAACAAAACATTTTCACTGGTATGTTTTCTCTAAAATTACACTTTTTAAAGTTGGCAGCAAATAAAAAAAGAAATTAAGCAAATATTGAACAATGTTAGTTTATTGAGATGTAATGGAGTAACTGCAGTGCACGTATGTGGTTAAAGGCCGGGACACACCAAGTGGTGGTCAGCTTGTTTTTTCTCGTCTGTTGGCACATTTCAGACCCCCACACACACCAAGCTCAGGAGTTTGATGTGTCACAGCCCCTAAACATATTGTTTCATAGTCGGTGGCCCACAGAGAGCACGAGGAGGTTAATTTTATAAGTTGAATGAATTCCTCCTTATGAAGTTATTCTGCAGATAAACATCATCATCTTAGAATCATGTTTCTTCCACCTGACAAATTTGAGTGTCTCCACAAAACCCTGAGGGAAATCTCTGTCGTCTCATTAGCTGCTAAATCCTCCTCTATGTTACCAGGTAGTTGCTATCTTTGTCCGTCTGCTGTTTGGTGGTGGGCAGGTAACTGAGTTTGTTACAGCCCCCCCAAATAAAGCATTGATAGAAACAAGCTTGATGAGGGTTGATGATGATGAGGCCTGAGCCACGATGAGATGAAAGACATTACGATGCTCTGTAGAGCTCAGGGCAACTGCAAGGTTGGATGATAATTATCTATGGGTTTAACACAATAAATGTGACCATTTCATGCATTGCAAAAATACATTTGCGCATTTTTTATAACCAAATAGGGGATATTTATTGATAAAGTTTGTGTAGGTGATGTTCCTTTATCAGATTGTTAAACCTCTTAAGCATAAATATCAAATATGGGGCGAAAGTATTAAAACTGTAACATTACAAGCATAACTGCAGAAAATAAAAAACATAGTCACTCCAAAGGTTTTCAGTAGCAGCTAGACTTGAATTACACCAACTTAAAAACATTATCTTTTCAATTTTTTTACATTTACCTGTTAAACTTTACTTTATTACCAGCTTTAACAGTGGTAAACTATTCAGTAGAACCTACTGAGGGTTGAGTTGGATGAATCAACTAATGAATACTACTATGAATCATCAAATCTGTCAGTGACATTGCATGTCATATGCGTAGTGTTTCGTCTTTCGCTCGGGACCTCCCGCCTATTTAGTGTCAGAATTTATCACTCATCCCATATTTACATTTGATTTCACTTTGTAGTTCGGTGTCAAGCTGCGTCTGAATTAGTTAGCGAAGATGCAAACATTGATTTCTTGCTTACTTTGAATTAAGCAGCAGCATTTCATTCCATCATAATCAGAGCATCTTTACTGTTGCACAGTTAAAGGTCCTGCTTTACCCTTGTGTGTTTGCTCAGCCCATCGATTTTGACTGCATACTGATTGGCCAGAGCAGAGGTTCACTCCGGCAAAGTCAGCAGGGCCAAACTCTAAATCAATATGAAAATTATATCAGAAGCCCTGCATAGTGATATGTGGGCCGGCTCCTTGCTGTGTCCATATCCTGCAATTGGTAATTTAAATTTCATTTTACGTTTAAAGGGTTAACTCCTCATCAATGGTGTTAACTCCTCAACAATAGTGATCTTTTTTGGGGGGGGAGAAGAAGGTGAATGGTTTGCCCTGTTTTAGATGTTTTAATAATTCATCAGTGACATGTCCCCAGGAAATGAGTCTTTTTTAATATATTCCTAATGGCCCACTTAAAGGTTATGTCTATCAGATGGCTCTAGCTGGAGACACTCTGGCATTTTAATCAGCACAAGAGAAGGTAGACTTATTTTTTATATTTATTTTTTAAACAGATCCCCATGTTCTATTGATTACATAGAAACTGTGCTTTTGTCTCGAGTGTGATGTGCAGAGGTGTTTGAAGTAAAGCTTAATTACATGAAAAAAAATCAGCTGAATCATCTAGTCATGGATGTGGCTCACAAAGAACTACAGCACATTCCTGTGCCGTGAGCATCTTCAAACAAATTCCATCGGTGTCTTTTTCAAATGACATTCGATATGTTTAAACAAATTACAGCTGTGTCAACAAAATGATGATAATGCAGAGCATTCAGTAAAAACATGATCTTGTTTATTTTCCCAACAACAGCAATTCTTCCAATAAAATATCTGCTCAGTAAAAGCATTGTTTTTATGGTTATGTTTAGATACTCAAAGCGCTTGGATTAAGGTCGGGGAAATATTGTTATGTTGCTTAAAAGCCCCAAGTGAACTGGAGAAAAGAGATGTGTTTATTAAAATGTAACCAAGAACTGCAATCTATTCCTAACATAGCCACAAGGAGACCTGCGTGAACCCCAAGTGTCCGATGTCAAAATACAGTATCTACACTAATCGCCTAGGGTAAAACCAGACTTTAGAACAAAATTCTTGAATATATGATAAGCATGCCGAGCAAACCACCAGTTGCCTTTGAGGACTGTGCACAATTCCTCAGGATGGAGACGGCTGCCAGAAAACATAAACCGGGCAGAAATTATGTTTTCTGCAAAACTAATTAGTGGGATTTTCTTGGAGACACAGTATTCGGACACACATACACCCCCCTTCCCCTCCAACACACACACACAAACACACACACACACTCCTGTAATTATCAGCAAACTCACACATGTGTATTTCTTGGCATTTGAGGATGTTCATTGTTACTGCTCAAGTAGAAATCCTCATATTTTTTTTGCTGGTAATGAAGGTGCTTATTATTTCCCATGACTTCTGACACTACTGCCATTGTCATCATTATCATCCACATCGTGTTATCTAAAGTGCCAAAATTCGAAACTTCTCACTATCTCATTGTAGTTGACTTTGTGAACTTGCTGCTCTGTGCCTGCAGGTGGTTGTACTGATGTATCGACCAAAGTCAATGGGGCACATGAATTTGTTATGTCCCCCGTACCCCCAGGACTGTGATAACGCCAGTCGTTTGGTGCCGGGGTTATGGCAAGATGAATCAAGAAATTGCCGGGTTGATGAAAAATACATAAGAGCCTTAGTAACAGATGACCTCTCTCAGAAAGGGCACAAGAAAGCCTTCGTTTCTGAGGATTTCTGCATGTTGGGCTTTTATATGTGACCGCTTGGAGATGCCGGGGTCTTGACAGCAAACAATTAATTTGCATCTTCTTGGTTTGTAAATATAGCACAGGACATAATCTGGTTATTCTGAGGTCAGTTGCTGCATGCTGTAAGAAGGGAGAATAATGGATGCACTTTAAGAGAGAATCTGAAAGCACTGAGGAAGACCAGGGGACAGTTGAGGACTCAAGTGTCGTTCAGCTCCTTTACCATCTGGTTCTACCAGACGGGTTAAGACAGAGGCATATGGAGCAACACGTCAGGATGATGCAGTATCTGAATTGTTAATGCTATTCCTTTCTGCCAACTTATGTGTTGACACAACTTTGATGTGTGAGTGCACTCCTTTAAGGCAGATTGACAAGTTAACCCATGGAGCTAATTTTTTTTTTATTAGATGTCAGAAGCGGCTTTGCAAAAAATCGAGTGGCTTAAGGAAAAATATCAAAAGAAATTTGCCAGGGGAAAATTCACAAGCTTGGGGTGACGCATCAGCAGAGGTAAAAAAAAGCGGAGGTCTGAAGAAGTAATAGCACTCGCATGTTGAAAGGTCAGGTGTGCGGCTACCTCCTTTCCCATGAGCTGCGGTGACATGGACAAAGCCTCTGAGCAGACCATCTCTTTATAGACAGACTGATCAATGGATGTCTGTGAAATGCTTCACCCTATCTTCCAGCTGCATATTCAAATATTAATGCACACATTTCGCCTCATCCTTGTGCAATGGAGCGACATAATAACAGAAATATAAGTACATCAGTATGTGAGAAACTTCTTTTCCCCCAGTGTTTCTAAAGGCTACGGTAGAAAAGGTAAATACCAAGATCTGAGGAGGAAAAAGACAGCTAATTAGTTTTGATGATGGCATATTCTTTTGTTGATGCTAGGCTGGCAATTTTTCCATTCAAGTTATAGAGTTAGTTAAATTTGTGCAGGTATTCTCTCAGGGTAAATATAGTTATGAGAAGATTTGTCCTAATTAACTTACTCTCAACCCCAGTCACAGTCCACCTGTCTGCAACCCAAATATGTTTTGTTTCCTCGCCGGAAAAAACAACTGATCAAAACTTTATAGATGACATTAAAAATGGTGACATCATCTTCAATACCAGAACTAGCAATGCCTCCGCACAGCTGTATGACCTCGCCAGGGGTGCAGTTTTCATGTACGTCTGTTTAAGCTCACATCCTAATCAGTCCATCCATGAGTCCAAGTAGTAAGTATGTTTACAGGTCTCCTCTGCATTTTTGAAAAGCTATATAAAATCTAGTAAACTGCCTCAAGTGAAAACCTTCACTGTTGTTGCTACTCTAGATCAGCTGGAACAAACATGATACACCCAAATGTAGTCGATTTGCATTCCGGGTAATGTTACAACCCTGGGTTTTGACAGTGAAGAAGATGGATGCAGATTAGGCTACAGGCAAACAATTCGCAAAAAGGTGGGTGAAGTTAATCCCAAAGAGAAAAAAAATGTCTGAGTGAACAAGAAAAGCAAAAATAAAATAGTAAAATGATGAATCAGCTATGTATGTTCTCATCAGACATACATTCTGTACTATAAGATCTGATGCAAAACTACTTACTATAACTTATATAACTAGAAAACACCCTCATTTTGTTGTAGCGTGTAGTAAAAACCTGACAAATGGCACTGTTGGGGTGAAAATGATTTGCACTTTGCATGCCTGTAAACTGGCTCGTAAAATGGTAATAAAATGTGCAAATATCCCATCAGTCCCTACAGTGTGTCAGAGCATAATCCTCAGCAATATTTAAGGGCCTTTAAAAGATCTGAAATTGTTAATGCAAAGCTGCATGGTAGGTACAGATTACCCAGGCTGACATTAGCATATGATCACGTCACTTCCAGCTATTGTTATTCAGATGAGAACAGGGGGTCAAATTGAGGGGAGACAGAATAGGAGACATCCACCTGCTTTGCAAAATTGATGAAGGGCACCCGAAAACGAACAATAACACACAGCCCCCTCTCAGCACTATATCTCTCGGTAAATTTCCAAAGATTGCCTCCAGGCAATCTGAATGTATACTCTTTGACAGCAAGCTAAACTGTTATGAGAGGATGGCAATATTGAAACATAAGAGGGGGACAATTCTGTGAGTGTACAGTGAGACAGCGTTGCACATCTGTCTTCATTTAAAGGTTGTCTCTGGCAGTGATTGTGTCTGGGAGGGCAGACCTGAACTCACGCTGGATAAATGCAGCACAGCTACCACCCGAGTGACAAGCAGGAAGGAGAGTTTTCAACATTTAAACTCAACAATACGAATGTAAAGGTTTTTCACCCATGTCACGTGATACTTTGTTTTGGTCACCATGTTGGACATATCATTAGACGGCATATGTGATATCGTCACGATACATTATGTCGTGAATGCATGGTTTAAATATTTAGCAATAGTTCATGTGAAGTGGGTGAGAAACTTGATCAACCATAAGACTGTACTTTAAAGTACTATATGTACATGTAACTGTTGTACAGCAGTGGTAAAAAATACAATTTAACTCTCATCTTCCTTGTGAGACAATTGAAAAATAGAAAAAAGGAACATAATGATGGAGGCTGCTGCATTTTGTCCACTTGTTTTTTTTCTCCAATTTCCAGAGTGTCAGCTTAGAGGTGTATTTTAAAGTTATTAAGTTATATATATTTGTGAGTAGGCAATCGCCTTGGGAACGTGCTATATATGTGTTTCGTCTGTTTCCAAGTCAGTGCCAAGGGGTTGTAAATGCGAGAGCACCCTGAAGAGTAAAATAAATGAAACTCTTGGCACGAACATTAGCAGCAGAAAATGTTCGAATTTTAACAGACCTCCATTTAAGGTGATGTGCTGTAAAGGACCAGATATGAAGCTCAACGTTCAACAATATCTCCATGTTAAGCAGATCAATCTCACATTGTTCTGATTTTCATGTTTGAAATAATCTACATTCCCAAAGTCCCTTCTCATATCTTGCTATTAATCTTTTATACCACTGGCTAATGTGACAGCGGTCAGCTTCGAGCTGAACATATAGTGAGTTCTGCATGCTGCAAAGGTGTGTGTGCACTCTGCAGCAGTCAGAGTGTGACTCATAGCTGTACCCACAGCCAACAGGCAGCCATGTTGCCACACCGGTCTGACCCAGTCCTCAGCACAGAAGAGACGTGCATCTGTCCTTCATGGAATCCATTCTTCATTTTGATATTTTGCACATGCCGAGTGTCATCTCCAATCTAATCCACTGAGCTCATCAGATACTCTAATCGAATGAACATGATAATTCAGCACTAATGCCAGAGTAAACATGACAAAGGGCATGTTTCCATTAGCTAATTAATGGGCTTCCTCATTACTATAATCATTTACTAAATGAAAAAGAGGAGGTAATGCATGTTTGGTGTCATATCAACTTCAAGACTGGATTTGTATCACATGAAACCAGAAGAAAAGTAATTTATGCAGTATGTGGTAACTGTAAATAATTAATTTTGTCTTGAAATCCGTGTCTCTCGTTTTCAGGATTCTGCATAAACTATCATAAAAGAACCTTGTTGTGTTCAGTGTGCACGTTCAGCAGGTTGTCATATTCATAATAAGCTTTGCTTTGCTAATCCCTTCACTTATTAATATTGCTGCTGCAGCTTTGAACAGTTGAATATAAGATATTAAACGTGCCAATATAGTCCACTAGAAGTGCTTGTCAAAAGCCTTCACAAGCCTCCTCCTCCAAACCTTGCCAACATCATAGCTGGAGGGAAGTGGGTCTGACATCTGTTCTGAAACCAACCTTCACACACGCTTCACTAGGGATGAGATGAGTGAGCATTTAGCAGCACTTATCGAATCAGTTCAAATATATGTCATTTAAAGTCTTCAGTTTTTTTACCCACTGTACCACAACAACCTTTTGTACAACAAAATATACAAAATAACTTTTCATAACTGGTTATTTAAATCTGACTTAGAGACCAATGATGTGACTGACAACTACTGTAATCAACAAGCCAACCTGACGAACCTGTCCACACTCATTTTGCTCTTTACTGGGAGACTGTGCTGCAGCTGCACGAGTAAAACCACCGCAGTGACAATAATATGATTTTACTCTATAATTCATAAAGTCAATGTCAGTTAAATTATTTGCTGATGCTTTGCACATTGCATGTACTGTTACTTAAAGGTGAACTTGTTGCGCTGCTACAAGTTACACACTCTAATGGGTTTTGAACATTATTCTACTACAGTTTCCAAAAATGCTTCTAGCTCCAACTTTACATGTAGGATGTTAGATAAATGTTAAAACAAAGGACTTGTCCTTCTCCTATGTCATCAGTAGCCTCCTGAAGATATTAAATATACATTTTGATGCAACAAAAAGTGAGTTTTTGTGAAGAAACATGAACATGTGAAAATAACAAAAACATGCTAAGATAACAAAAGCTTAAATGGAAAAAACAAGGCTCTGCATATGCTGAGTCGTGCTGATGGTGCTAGTACTGTATGATAAAGACCAACTCTTCAGTCTCTAGACTTTTACCAGAAAAGCAGTTTGTAGAGCATTCATCATCCCTTATTTTAATTCTTATTATGTGAAATTACAGTTGTCACTTACAATTCTTAAGTTGCACGTACGACAACTTAAAAATCCATGTGTTACCCACAAGAGAGTCTGGAGGTCACCAGTTCCAACATCAGCATGTTTGCTGGAAACCTCCACATCACACAGGTCAGTGTGCTATGAGCAGTGGATGGCTGACAACCACCAAAACATTAAATGGAATTCAGTCTGTGTGTATTTGAGTTTGTGTGTGTGTGTGTTGGCTCCCGATGCTGAACCACACACAGGTTTGTTTCCAAGATCAGTTGCAGAGTGTGTCACACGGGGCAACACATTGCGCCTGGGAGACAGCAGTTAGATGATATTGACATGTTTTAGTCTCTGTTGCTGGGATCAGACATGAAAAGGTCAAAGGAGTGTGCTCCATACTGATACAGTCAGCGATGGATCGAAGAGACCACACATCACAGTGATTTTTAAAGTCGTTTTTTTTTTTGTATGTCCTGGAGCAGAGTCATCCCGCTCAGGGGAAAGAGATGGAGGAAAGTAAAAAGAACATTACATAAGAAAATGTAAACTAAATAATAACTATCAGAAAAGACAGATACACCAACCTGCTGCGTTGAGATTATATAAAACACATTTGTACATTGCACAAACACACTGTACTTTGAAGACAGTATTTGTCACTATGTGCTCTTCTGCTATGTTTTAGTCAGCAGATAGATGGGACACTCTGTTCGTCCTTTTATTCATGACACAGTTATGTAATATGCTTTTCATCCTGTACATTGCATTGGAATTGTTTACACCTTCATATCTGTGGGGTTTTTAAAAATCCTACGTCCAGCTTTAGCTAACCCTGTTCAAAATTGAGGGTGGCCCTGAGGGACTTCACCAAAGCAAAGGTTTTACTATTTTTTCCCCTTCTTTGTCTGTGTACTATACAGATATAGCAGCTGAAAATAAGCTGGACAGACTAACCCTCTGTTTCCTCTAGACTCACTTATGGTCTTAAGGTGCCGTTTTTTTATCTTTTTGAAGGATGCTTTTCCCCCCATTTTGTCAATTCCAGGGCCTTGGGACTCTTTGCTGATGTTGGCCTACCTCATATGCATGTACGCCTGTGTCTGTGTCTGGACAAGGCTGTCTGTTTAAGACAGAATAAAGAGAAATGTCAGGAGCCCAGGCGAAAGAGCATGAATGCAAAAACTATTATGCAGTGTCGGTACCTGTTTTTCAACTGTCTGAGTTCCTCAAGTGCTTTAGATCAAACTAGATCTGAATCATTCCTAAAAGCATCAACTTTACTTGACTGCTAATATATTCAAAAAGCATTTGTCACTTTCAAATTGTTATTAGATTTGTTCTCCTCAGTACGCTATACCAAATCTCCAAATCTAATTATGGTTTGTAATTAATCACGAGGCATTAAGCTCAGGGTTTATGATTACTTTTATGCTATATAACCCTAAGCTCATTTGATTGCTGTGAAAGTAACAATAATCGTGGTTAATTATGTTTGTGGACAGAGAATTGGCTTGAAGTCGTCAGTGGTTACATAGTGTCCTGGCTGACCTTGTCCCAGTCACTGGCACTACATCCCAGTCAGTCCCACTTGGCACCAGATGGACAACCGTGGTCCAGAAACCAGCAGTGGCTGCACGCAACTGCAGCCAAACGATGCAGGAGATAGGAGGAGTGAGGAGGGATCTCTCCAATTAGGATTAGAAGTCTGTTTATTTAACCAAAAGTGCTTGGGTATGGTTTTCTCATTCAAGCAAGGTCGGGAAAGAAAGAGGAAACACACGACCAAATGTTTTCAGTGAAGACATATCAGAGTAGGAACAAATAAAGGTGTAATTCATATCATTAATGATGGCTGTAATCCTATTAGGCCCTACATGCTGGCTTATTTGGCATGGTTTGTGGAGCCACTGGCCAATGGTGTATTTCCTGCTAAAACAACAAAAATACAGCAATGAAACAAATGAAAACCAAATGCACATATAGTCACACACAAAAGCATACCTAATTAAGAGCATTAGCATAAAAAAGTGCAATTACAATTACAGTTAGTTTGTTGAAAGTTCCTGGATTCACAAGCTCCACAGTCAAACAAATCTCAAATCGTCAGCCTACAGCCGGTGTTACGACATATTCTGTGACCCAGGGATTTATATGAGATAAAGCAGCACAGCGTAATGTCAGTGGTTTAGGTTTGATAGAGAATTGAAGTGGTTTTTTAACATTCAGAGTCATGCTTGTGTGGAAACAGTTCCTTAATTCACAATTTCAATAATTAATGGTGTTATTACTGTTTGTAAAATGCAATTTTTTAAAAAACAATAAAATAATAGATATTATCACACAAAGCAGTTGTTCTGTTACTGTAATATAAAGTAAAATACAAATACACTGTGTGTGGTGCAACCTTTTAACTAACAAACCCCTTAAACTGATTCAATAAGGGTTTAGAAAGGATTCAGATTTGATCAAATGGTATTGACCCCCTGTTTACACTGAAGATTATATATGTACTTTATATTGTTAACTTTGTCGTATTATCATGTTTCGATCTATACACTATTAGTTACCAGTTAAATGAACGTTCACTGAATTGAACGCATTTTTAGCTCTTAAATCCTACTGTGCCAGGAGGTGTGGCTATGTCAACAACAGCTCCAAGACTCAATCAATCAGCTCAATGTGTGTATAATCTTCCTCTCTATGGAAAGGTAAGGCCTCAGACATCGTCTCTTTGTAATAAACTGAAAATGTATCTAGAGAGCAGATAACACCATGACAGAAATGATGCTGTGCAGTGTGTTTCATCTGACTGGTCCATTGTATTTATTACAATCAATTTTAACTTATTGCCAAACAAAGTTTGTTTGGACGAAACATAACTGGAGTGTTCTATTGGTTTTATTCAGGTCTGAGTCTAGCAAAGCATTTTATTAACTTTTTCCAGGCAGTTGTTTAGTTCTAATATACTGGACCCCGTTGTGTTTAAGAGGTAAAGAGGTGCACAATAAACAGAAAGTCCACTCAAGTTTTATTTTTTATAGCACTGTTCATACACAACAGCAATTCAAAGTGCTTCGCATCCACAGAAAAGCAAAGTCAATTAAATTCAAAGTCGAATGTCAACTTTGCCTTAGAGAACTTGTGCAAACTGCACGACAACAACACCCTCTGTCCTTAAACTCTTAACTTGGATAAGGAAAACTCCCCTCCCCCCCGAAAAAAGACCAAAACATCTATTTGATCAATCACTACAGGTCTAACATACATCTAAAAATATATTTTAGGGAGCTGGCTAATGTTCAGTATGTTTATGTATCTGTATTCATTTTTGCACAGATGAATCACAGGGTTGTTTTTTGTACTACGTCATTAGTTTTAACATTTTGAAGCGGAACGACTGCACAGCAGCAATAGTTCGCAGCTGACAGATACCACAGTGACTCTTTTTTCATATGTCAAGTGTGAAGGAATGAACATACCTAAAATATTCATTACAGCAGCCAAACTGTCAGAATAAAAGAACAGATTGAGATCACACAGGGATCCCTGGTGACAATCTTAAACTATTAAGTCCAGTGTCTTCACTATCAGAGACTTCAAGGGAAACTGAGAGACATGAGAGTAAGACTGCAACCAGATCCTAGTCTACCTGACCTCCACTTTTATTATAGTTTGAAGTTAAGCTAAAGAGCTTGAGGCTTGTGTGTGCGAGCATACACGCACGCATACGTATGAACTGTGTGGATGTCTGTGTTCAGAACTTTTTCAGTGAGCGTTGCCAGTAGAGGTGCTGCTGACAGGCACTGCTTTTGCATCCTCACAGTAAGTACAACATAAGATCTGTGGGATTTCACAGAAGAGAGTGGCTTGGAAAGGTACAACACATGCTGAGAAGATTCAGACGCTGACTGCGTCCTCACTAACAGGCTTCACTTTCCTGCTGGTCACTCTGTGGTGTGTGGATGTCAAAGAGCATCTTCACTCCCTTTCATATGTTGTGTAAATTGGCCATCAGTAGGCACGGTGACTTGGAGCTGACAAATCTGAATAAAAGATCTGTGGGACTTTGAAATCCTGTCGGTGTTAGTAAATGTGAGCAAATTAGCAGAGCACGAAATGTGAAACGTGTCTGGAGTTATTCGCATTCATGTCTATGCAAATGCACAATAGGTATGACAGTGTATGCATACATGTACACACTATTTACATTCTTCAAAATATGGGGCTGTGTTTGCACATAATCAGCTGCTGTTCTAGGTTTGTTCACATGCCAACCGAATGGGTCAAAAATAAAATCTGCTGCATCAAGAGTCTGGCTACGAACAGACGTTCATTCTCTCTGTGCAGCTTCATAACCTGGGACCTGTGCAGTCCTTAATTTACCCAGCCAAATGAAGCTCACACTAGGTATTTAATTGAAGGCAGCAGAGATTACACACTCACAAAGTCAGCTAGCACATTTCAATCTTACATGATAGCCTCTGTGCACAAACAACACACTTCATCCTCTGCACACACACACACACACACACACACACACACACACAGTACATTCACACACAGTCCCCAATAAAACTCCACTGCTCAATTATGCTCACAAATAGCCACATACCTCACAGCCCAGTCTGGGACTATAAATCATGGCATTCCCTAACATCTGGTCTCGAGGATGAGCAGAACAAGCCCACGGGGCAATTGAGAATGGGGTGGGTGGGTGGATGGGGGGGTGAGAAAGGAAGATGGAGAGGTGGAGGCGACGCATTTAACCATGCTGCAGTCGTGCGTGCTTCCTTGCTAACAGACATTTTTCTCAATCTGGCCTGTCACACTGTGGAATCTACTAAGCAAGATTAATCTCTGGTTTAGGATGCAGGTGACTTACTGTGGCATTTGTCATGTAATAGCAGGAGAAGAAGACGCGGCGAACAAACACACGGAGGCACACACGCCCTCTAGGGTGGTGGAATGCAGACATAGGAAAAATGTTCAGTCGCTGCTCTTCTGCTTAAAGAGCTTAAACGATCAACAGGTAGTGTTGAGTGTTCTGTATTGAAGTGGGGAGCTCTGTTCGATCAATCGGCTTCCTATATTTGACCGGGAAATTCCTTTCCAATAAAAACCTTTACATTAATTGTACTGTGCAGTAGCTTGGATAACGGTCTAGTTATTCCTAACAAGACTAATATTAGTTTGTTTCTGCCAAATATTGTTAAAAAACCTTACAGGCAAATACTCCATTAGGGGATATGTTAACCTGAGTATGCATAGTGGGCGAGTCCCCTGCTAGCTGCAAACAATTAGGCGCATCTCAACATGAGACAAGTTAACACCCAAGAATAATGAGCAGGTCAGCTAACAAGTAGCCAGCAGCCCACATCCTGATTAGCAGAGGAGCCGGTGAAAGGGCCACTCACACACTAAGAGCCATTTAGCATAATTAGATGTCCAGGGGAGAAAAGTGCTTGGACGAAGGGTTCATCGTTTTAGATCACATCAGCCTGTGAGTGTGCCATATTGTGGAGGAGGGAATAAGGGCCGTGAGCATTAGCGAGGGGGGAAAAAAATTAGAGTTAGTTTTAACTTTTAACGTAATTTCACACATCGTTGATTTTATGAAATGTATTTTGTCTAAGCTGTGGTGCAGATTCTATAGTAGAGGCCTTCATGTCTTCAGTGTCTTATAGTTTGAGATCCTTGGTTATTGTCTTTAGCTCTGCTAATGCAAATCATACTTTTACCAGCTATCTGCCAGAAAATATCAACCATAGATTCTTAGGTGCTATCTGCAAAAATGAAAACCAAAGGCTCTCAATTCACTTATCAAGGCTAAAACTACAGTAATTAATTAATCGACTGCTTGTTTCTTCATATTTGTGGAGAGAACCAGGATACGCATTACTGGTCAGCAGTAGGTTGATTCATTAGAGGTTTGTTTGAACAGTACTTCAAAGCCTTGATATTGACCTTATTAAAGAGAAACTGCACACAAAATTTTGATAGAGTAAAAAAACATAACAACACTGGCCTCTATTGGTTGATAGTCCCCTGAAACTCTGACCACACCCAATGAGAATCACATGCACATGGATTAGTACTGCCTGAAATACAGTAAGGAAAGGTAGTATCACAAGTTTTTTTATATTCCGATCGGTCAATAATTGATCTGTTTACGATTTTTATGAGACACATCAGTTGGTGTTGAAGCCAAGGGACTTGCTGTCGATGAGTTGGACTTTGTATTGCTTTAAATGAAACCAATATCTGGACATTGCTAAGCCTAATGCTATTATGCTGCTGCAACAACAAAAAATAAATGATCCCAAAGTGAGTTAAAACCCATTAAGTGCCTTATAAAACCCGATATCTCTTCTGTGTGGTTGTTGGGGTTCAGCTTTTTCTTCTGAGTAGCTTTTTTCAGTGACAGTTGCAAGTTGGTCAGTGTTTACTTTGGTGAATGTTTAAATGTGTATAGAGATGTTCAATGTGCTGTGAGTCGATGCTCTGTAAATTATGTGATTGAACATGGGCAGGTTTCCAGTTTCAAGATCTACAGAGGTTTGAAAAAGTCACAGTTTGTATCAGTGGTATTTTGTGACTCGTCAAAGACAGAAAGTGCTGTCTCCTTCAGGTTGTGTGCAACGTAACATTAGAGTAACACAACCCTTTGGTGGGTTGGTGAGAGCAGTCAGTCAGCTGTGTGTGAAGACTAAAGGAGGACGTAGTCCCAAACTCTTTCTCCTGCTGGAAAAGGTGAAGTTGGCTGTGTGGGATTTTTATTTAATTTCAAACAATTAGATTATGTAATATATTATGTATACGTTTAAAAATCGTGTTTCAATTTTGTTTCACCATGTGTTTATTATCTTTGCTTTAAAAAGTAGATTTCTTATCCAGAAATTTAAAAATAACAAATTTTAGAGTTGTAACTGCAATAGAGCGAAATAGTGATATTTATTCTTCAGATTATGTCAGAATCTCATTCTGACCCATGCCTAGCTGCAATAGTGTCAGTTTCTTACCACTCTGAGAATTAACTAAGACGATTTGGCTGAGAAGCCGTTCTTCTACTCTCAATAAGGAAAAAAAGGGTAAATTGCACATAAGTATAATAGAAAACCAGCATGCAGGAAGAGAGGAGGAATTGAGAGGACTATTAATTTGAAAAGACAGCGATGTACGGGGGATGCTAATTTGCTATAAGTTTTTTTCTTTGTTATTTTGTTCTCATTCAATTTTTGGTGACATCTGCATTTTTTTCCCTTTTCTGAGTTATGAGTCATCCAGAGCAAAATCCCTGCATTACAAAACAATTATATCAGAAGGCTTGGGTAATGCAGCAGGGATCCTGCCTACTGCCGCGGTGAGAAATGGAGGGGGAGAGGGTGTCAGGAAGGGAGGGGCAAACGATCCGAACGAAGGTGGTAGAGGAAAGAAGGAGGGAGGGAGGCGTTCAGGAAAAGTAGTATGACTCACAGATCAAAACAACCACTTTCAAGATGTAAAAAGTTTGTTTTTTTTCTGCTGAATAATGTCAGTTTCGCTTCTGCTTCATGTTCACGTCACTTTATGTTCATCAGATCGGCTTTGATGTAAATGTTTGTGTTGTGAGACGCTGATGATCATTAATCCATTAATGGTTCACATTGTTTCTGTGTGGCATTCTCGCTCTCTCTCCCTGCTTTTGTTTTTCTTCTGATACTCAATAATCGTATGCATCAAAGAGTATTTGATATGAATCACTGGTGTGTTCAAATCTAAATTTTGCTAATTCATTTCCCTGGTGGATCTCTTCACAAAGCCTCTTAAAATCATTGACTTATAATGAAGCTCATTAGTGCAGCTTCGTATTCTGTCCTTTTTCCCCTCTGCAGCTTACTTAGTCTTGACAAGCAACACTAACAAGCAGCTGTGGGTCTTATCAAAGATTTTTTTTTTCATTGTATAGAAAACATCAAACCAGAGCTTATTATCTTCCCAGTGCTAGAGCACAAGGATTAGAACTGATTGCTGATGATTCAATGACTTTTACTAGTGGTTTTACCACTTAGTGGGATAGGATTGTCAAAATGATGCCACTGATAAAGTGTTTTAAATGCTACTAAATTGTTTCATTAGCCTTTTAATCAAATAACCTTTTATATTTAGTCATAACACAAGTCATTTTTATTTGAGAGTAATAACAGCTTTCTACTATACAGATTGGCACATTTATGAGGGTGATCAGTATAATTTCCTTCTGGATTTATCTTTGCTAGACTGGGGGGATGTTTTTTATCTGACTCATTGTGGACAAATTATTACAGGAAGTCATGATGACTGCCTCTACTTTAAAATGTCCTCTTTCAATACGATGTTTCTCTGGAACTCAAAGTAAAAACTGTCAGCATGAATCCAAATCACAGGTGCTTCCTGTGGCTGCGGTTCAGACCGGCACATTGTTCAGGAGGAATTTGAGACCATTCTTCTTGTAGAACTCCTTTAGCTCTGTCATATTATTTGGACATTTCATGTATGTGGCTCTCTTCAAGTCATTCCATATCATCTCTATTGGGTTTAGGGCTGGACTCTGACTCGGACTGAAGCCACTATGTTGTATGTTTTGGGTCATTGTTCTGTTGCATCACACAACTTCTACAGAGTTTCAGCTGACGTACAGACATTCTCACATTATCCTGAACAATTTTTTGATACACTTGGGAATTCATCTTCCCCCAATCACTGCAAGCTGACCAGGCCCTGATGCAGCAAAGCAGGCCCAAATCATGATGTTTCCTCCACCATACTTTATGATTGGGATGATGTTTTCATAATGATACGGCATGCAGCAATGTTCTTTTTAGTAAGCAGCGACTTCCTTCATAGTGTCCTGTCACTCGAGGTTGCTTCTTTACCTCATTAATAGGTGTATGTTGTGCTCTTGGGGTAATTTTGACTGGCTGCCCACTTCTTGGTAGAGTAGCCACAGTCCCATAGTGTCTCCATTTGTAGATTGTTTGCCGAACTGTAAACTGGTGAATTTCTTTAGTCTTTGACATCACTCTATAACAATTTCCATTTTTTTTCAATTCTCAACAAAGCTCCCGCATGGCTCCCGTAAGCATGTTCGTCTCGTGCAGATTAAACTGAAATAGTTGGAGTTGTTTTTGTCAGTCAAAGTAAACTAAATTTGAGCTTTTTGAGGTCATTATTCAAAAGGTTTACATACTTTTTCCACTAGCATTGTGACGTTTTTATGGTTGTTCTCAATAAAAACATGAAAGATCTGAATTTTTTTGTGTTTTTACTTTAGCACATTATATTTGTTAATACTCTTGACTTCATGAAGATCAGATCATATTTTATGACAAATTGATACAGAAAACCGTGAACTTCCTTAAGGTTCCGATACTTTTTCTTGCCACTGTACAGTATAATCTACAAGTGCAGTCTTGTCAGCTGGCAACTAATGAATTCCTGCAGCATTCTGTACTAATGAATGTCAATGTGTCGCGGGTTCCTGTGGTGAGCAGGTGTGAAATCTAATGAAACCTCCAAGATACCCTGAGCTAAATATTACGTTGTAAAAATGGTGGTTTTCTCTGAGCTGTGTTATGTCTTTATTCTAGTAGCGGTGTTTCCTGTGATTACGTTAAACAGAACTGCCAATTACATGTGCTTTATGCCTTCAATATCACATTTTCATTACACAGATGCAACATGTAATATGGATGTCCTGCCATCGCCACACATTTAGCCTTCAAGATTTGCCATACCTAGAGTAGCATTATTTTGAATGGTCAATCACTCCACCGTAATTAGATTCTCTCTCAGTTTTGGCCGACATTCTCCCCCAGCTTGATACTGGACATTTGTCTGTGGTAATAATATAAAAACAATTCTATGGCAGCTGGAATTGAGTTTATGCCTTTCTCATTTTTAGTAAAAGAGAAGGGCGGTAACCAAATCAATCCTATCATCTAATGTCATTTCTTCCCAGAGTTGAGATTATGTAATATTTTATTATATAATACTGGACATGACCAATATCTTCAGACAAGGCAGCACTAAGGTGCTCCACAAGCTAATAGCTGCTCATTACTCTGGGGTTTCGTCTCCCACGTTTTCCTTCCTTGTGAGAAACTGGCTTTATAAATGTTTTCCTTGAGTTAGCTTACTCTTTGTGTCTGTCTTTCCACGCACACAAATTCATACCTGTGTATTTTCCTGCAAGTGAAGCTGTCATTTAATTGCCTTTTCCTGACACTAATCCTGCCGTGTAAAAGCTGGAAGACAGTAGAAAACATATTCATACTGTTTCAGTCATGGTTGGAAAGCTTCAAATCTTTGTGTGACAAAAAACAACTTGGGCTAATGATTAGCACTGTCTGTTAAATCTTTGAACAACTCAGCCCTGACCTTTTTGCTTTTATAGATGAAAACAGTGCAGATCTCCAGCTTCAATAAAGTATTTTGTGGGAGGAAAATTTAATCATGAACCACGGTGTTTCTCACAGCCAGACGTAACCTGAGTTACTAACCAAATCTATTTCCTGTGGCGAATGGTTCATGTTGTTTAATTAGACTCAACAGTTAGTCACCCATTACCTGTTTATGTACCAAAACAAATCTTGAAGACTTCTTTTAATCACTATTCCTTAGGGAGTTTCTAGGGGTTTCTCATATAGACACAGTACCTCTCCACTACCGAACAACTATATATCGATCAGCCACAATATTCAAAGCATGAAGAGGTGAAGTGATCAACACTGATTATGTCATTACAATGACCCATGTCAAAGGTGATGCTATACTGTACTAGGCAGCAAGTGAAGAGTCAGTTCTTCAAGTTGAGTATGCAAGGAAGGGTTACCAGTGATCTAGCTACAGGGTCATAGGTCATTTGGTCCGAACACATCTTAGCACAAGAACACACAGGCCAACTAAAGTACTCATGCTGAACATCAGAATTGGACCATGAACTCAAATGCAATTTACAGTGACACTGAGGAGATCATAGATTATGAGTACAAACAATTTGCTGGAGGATATGTTTATAAGCCACTCAACTGTCATTTACAGAACAGTTCAAAAATTTTGAAATGCAGGTGTTCATGTGAAAAGGGATGAAACACCTGTCTAAACTTGCAATGGCGGATAGGTAGACAGATTTTTACAACTGCATCAGAAAAGACTGCTATGTATGCAAATACATACAGCTTAAGTGATTGCAACATTCTTCCGTGGGAAATGCAGGTGGAGAGCACCACAATATGCATAAGATTTCCTCAAAAGATTTGCCAGAGTCCCAGAATTTATCTGCAAGTCACCTCTCAGGGAAATCAAAGCATTTCCTTTGGATTTGTGTCAAGTGACGCCAAGTGTGTTCATGTGAAATGCTGATTTTTTTTTTTTAACATCGAAGCTTTGCCAACTACAAACGACATGTGGAGAAACCAAAAAAGTCTGGATCCCCAGAGCCACAGATGTGTATGTATTGGATAATGAGGATTCAGGGAGAGTGGAGGAGAGCATCAGTATCACTGGATCTATTTTTGGAAGCAATAAGTCCTGTTTTTAGACAGACTCAGTAATTGAGCAACTGATAACAACACCCTGCTTCCACACTATATATAAAAAATAAAAAAGGCATGTAAGCTTCTTCTCAGAGATGTAAAGGTCTGTCGGGGTAGACTTGATGCAAATGGGAGTCTGCTGAAGAATTAATGACTCCTTGAATGAATTACTGCCTTTAATTTATTCTGCAACAAACATGAGATTATTTTCATGAGCAGGAAGCTGCAGTCTCAGGCTGGTTCTGATGTACAGTATATTTCCAGTACGCTCTGATTTAAATGTTATACAAAGACAGTTCATCTCTTAATACAGGTCAAGGCCACTGCTGGACGTTTGCAGTGCTGGTGACCCGCTGTGATAACTTGTGGCAGCATCATCTGCTCCAGCTCATTTACTATCGAGCATCAAAGAGAAAACACCACGACAGCTGCAAGTCCATCCATGACAAACACCCACACACACACACGCACATGCGCACGTCTATTAAGTTAATCTCTGAGCTGAGAACAGGATTGATTAGTGAGACCAACACTTTGCTCTGCACTAATGTTGATTTTCATGTCTCTTTGATTCATCTCCTCTGTTATTCTCCCTGACACTTCACCCCCGTAATTATGATCCCTGAAGGTAGAGAGAATGATATTAAAGTGACAAACATAATGTTTCCCTCTGTCTATCAAGCAGGTGAGATAATGGATACTAATGTGCAACTACCTTTGTAACTTATTGACTTTTGAATTAATGCTAATAAATCAGATTAAAAGTTGAAATGAGCTGTATATGAACTCCGAGGAGAATTTGTGTTCATCGTTTGAGGCGCCAGACCTGAGCCGCACTAGAGGCCGCTTTAATCAGCAAACAGCACATCCAACGAAGATCAATTTAGACATGCCTATGGAAATTATTTCTACAAGGCTGTGCTCACCGAAGGATCAATGACAATTAAAGGCAGCATTGCCTCTTTCACCTGGTCAGTATTGATTACCTTAAAGGATCTTGGCAGACATTGCTTTAAAGCGCGTCTCCCTGTTAATCTGTAGGAGTTGTTGTCGTCTCCGACGGGAGTTTGAGAAAACCTAAAGTTGTTAGCATTATTAGTCATTCCAAGGCAACAGATCAGGCAAGTAGAGGAAGAAACAAAAATAGTTTGCAAAGGTTTTCTCAGAGAGCCCACAGTCTCATGAGGTCTGTGCTCTGGTATTGTCACTGATCTCCTGTTTTTCCGGAAGTGGATTTTATCCTTCAGTCCTGCTGAGTTCCCCCGACAAAGACCTAGAGAACTTTTTATAGCTGTAACACTACCGCCACAGGAGCACGAAAACAGAGTAAACACACATCTGCGTGTGACACGAGATGCTTCTTGCTGACTGACTTATCCTGTAAATACCATGTAAATTCATTTGAATGAGACACGAATCACCGAAAAAAGACCATGCAAATTTTTAAGGCCTGACAACAATGATGTTGCTAAATTTTAGACCAAATTCAAGCTATATTTTGTCAATCACTGGTTATTAGCACACCCGGCTATACTCGTGTGCAAGGTGACATGCTGACTCTTTCTCTCTTTTCAGCAGGTTTTGTGTATAATTTTGTAAGAAATACTATATGCACACACACAGAGGAGTTAGAAAGAGAGACATTATTAATAAATTGCATTTAAAATTAATATACAACGTCTCATTCAGGTGCAGTAGCAGAATTCTGAAAGTACAAGAGTGAAAAAAAAAAACCCTACGAAAGTAAGAAAAATTAATCTAGAATGATTATTAGCTCTGATTTCCAAAGATAAATATTACAGGGTGACTAATTATACTCAGAGCAAAATAAGGAAATGACTACAGAACAAATAGAAAGACATGAAAAACAAGAATATTTGTACTGCCACTTTATTAACTGCTTTATAACCTGTATTAATGTGTCTCATTCTGAATATTATTTAGCATTTGCAATATGTCAAGTTCTTTATTTGTCATTTGCACAGAGGCGGGTGTACATATGCATTGGAATTCTCGCATAGTTATCTCTCGTCAGCTTCGGCACAAAAATGTCTCAGGAAAAGCCAGTTGGTAAAGGAAAAAAGGAAGAGCCACAATACATAAAAAGGCAATGTGAGATGAGAAAACAATATCCCAGCTAAAAGAAGAGTGCGACTGACCTAGAATGAGACAACAGAACCTAATGTGTTTCCTGGAGTGTGAGACAGGAACCACCCAATGTTTCAGTTTCCCTTCACGAAGAAAACATCCTCTACGTTATTATTTTTTCCCCTTGGAATAAAATTCAGCAGAGTCTCCAAGGCCCTCATATACTGTAAACATTTATTGGTTTTGTTGGGGTTTTTTTTTGCAGTGCAGATAGTGCGGGTCTTAATGTCTTGGTGACATTGAGTTGACAGAAAGATCCCCGGCAGAAATTCATCTTCCGCTTTCAAAGTTTAATGTCAAAGTTCACCTCAATGACTCACAAACATTTTGAAACTAATTAATGTGAAAGTTTCTCTGAATCATATTATTATATCTTCTTAGCATGCAATACTTATTATGCGATAAATTAGTTGTTAGCACCATGGTGGAGGAGGACAACAGGTAGAGCTGACATTTTTAGTTTATGCTTGTTTAATTGTTTCCATTAACTACTTTTATTGTACAGCATCAACTCAGGTTTTTATCAAGAAGCTGCAGTTGTGGCTTCAGCTAACAAATGGAAAGTATAGATGTTCACTTTAAGAAGCATTCAAAATTTGCAGACATCTTCTACCTTCTCTGTGCACTTCCTACATTCAGTATAATTAAACATCTAGAGATTAT
Source organism: Anabas testudineus (assembly GCF_900324465.2). Taxonomy (NCBI): domain Eukaryota; kingdom Metazoa; phylum Chordata; class Actinopteri; order Anabantiformes; family Anabantidae; genus Anabas; species Anabas testudineus. The sequence continues at coordinate 15,304,970 of NC_046626.1, read as the reverse complement.
ATTAGTAGGTCCAACGGGACTGAAAACTGTAACACTGGTATCATTTCATCAAAGCAACAACAAATTTGCCCACACAAGGAAACAACAAATTTGCCCACACAGAGACAGAAATAGACAACATGAGCATCACTGAATGTGGGAATCCTCCTTTCCTGCTCTCTCTCTCTCTCTCTCTCTCTCTCTCTCTCTCTCTCTCTCTCTCTCTCTCTCTCTCTCTCTCTCTCTCTCCAGTTTCACATTGGCAGCAAAACAATACACTGCACCAAAAAAAAAAAAAGAAAAATCAAATAGAGATTTCATGGTTCATAGTGTTTGTTTACACTTTACCATGTAAACATGTGGGTTTTGCTGCTGGTTTTTCCAGGAAAGAAAGTACTTTCTGACTCATGTTCCTGTTGTTATTTTATGAATCACATTTTGGGCAGGTACAAAGTTGTTACACTCCTGCAGCCATTTTGCATGAATGATGAATGCATGACACATGTAGGTCACTGCACATGTCCTTCGCTGTACTGTATGTGTATCAGCTTGCAGTGAGCACTGTGCATGTTTTAAATACTGTTCCCTAAATGCAACCTTTTACTGAGCATTTGAATGTGTTTAATGAGGTGTTTAATTCGTGTATGTGATAGAGACCATTTAGCTATTGGTGTAGCACGTCTGTTATGTTTTTGTAACTTGGGCTAAAAGTGAGAAACAAGGACTGTAGTTAGCAGCCCATATTATATTTGTACAAAATATTCCTGAAATCTGCATAAAACTTTAGAGTGAGAGTATCTTTCTTCACATGCCTCTGGGCTACTGCATTTAGGATAGATACTTTCTTTTCTGGGCCAAGTAGAAGGTGTGAAGCTATTAGAAACCAGAGTTCAGATGGGCTCAGGTGGTTATTAATGGAAAGAACCAGGAAGAGATCAGCCTCGGAGGATGAGTCACAGAGGCTGCAGCCCATCCCTAGGGGCCTCTCCTGGGCAGTGCTTTATTACCCAAGCCTTCCAGTTGTTGGGTGGGATCTGAAGAACTACCGCAAACTCCTTTTTAAGGCTTCACTGTGCATGATATTTTTGAACCTGCTTCTCAGCTACTCAGTGTTCAACTTGCCAATAGCTTGTTTACACAAGAGGCGTCGTTATAAATAAACATGTCTGGTGGAGGTGGCTAGAACATATAGAGATGATCCAGTGGCAAAGGGAACAGGTAGAAAATTGAGGGTCATCTATTTTGTATGTTTTCTCCAAGAAAAATGTAAAACAGGAGGACGTATCAAATGCTTGTATAGATATCCTCTCTTCTTTAAGGAAACATACCAGATCTGCATTAGATTGACTGACCCAGTAAAGCTATTAATATGTATTGTGTTCTAAATGGATCAATTCATTCAGATGAGTCTTTCATCGTGGGGGGAAAACAGTGCTGGTTTCAAGCAGAGAAACATCAAACTCCCGTCTCTCGAGGCAATATAACAAATACCTTGAGATCGTTACCAGATTCGTGATATTTCAATGCCAACACAAAGTCAGCCTGGAACACATCAGAAGCAGAAGCAAAAACTAACTTTAAAAGTGCCGTGTGATTCATAATTTCAGATCGAGGGCGATCAAGGGTTACATATCAAGGTTAGACAGGCTGCCTTGTAAAGTCGTCTGACTCATTCGAATAGTCAGAGCTGTCTTTGAACCAGGTTTTATATCCAGTTGCTGCTCAGTGGCAGACAGTAAGACATGCATGCATGTCAGAATTCAAGCACACACAGTACAATGGCTGGAGCCTATGAGTGTGCAGAAGGAAAAAAGATGGAATGGAAATAAAACACAGACCAAGTCAATATTTCTTTTCTGCTAAAATTGAAGTTAAGAAATCTTGCAGGGAAGGAGATGTTTGCAGCTATTGACAGGGATGGGGTCAATGACTTTTCCTTGATTTAACCAAATACCAAATTTTAATGATCAAAGAAAAACTTTACTGTTTGCAGAGATTTATATAATTGTATATTATTTAACATGCAGATATAATGTGCAATCAAATAGCTAAAATACTGTTCATACACATCATAATCTGGGGCTTTTGGGATAGTTGCTACATTCACCTGGTTGTCAATTCAACCTTGAACATAAGTCAACCAATTCTTCTGTGTTTTTCTATTTAGAACTTCCATATATGTAGTTTGTTAGACATAACTTGTGTCTGTGATGTGACTTGCTGTGTGTGCACTGTCAAGACTTGTCAAAGCATATTGACATTCCCCTATTTCATATGGTGAATTTTCTGTTACTGAGGTAAATATATATATTGTTTCTATCCCACAGCCCTGGCGTGTAGACACAGACACACGCAGAATGTGAAGCAGGACTTTTCTGTAAAGGAGTAAACTTTCTCAAAACAAGAAACTTCTGAAGTCAGGACCCCTGAGGTGCATTTTACACCTCCATACGCCATCAGCAACCGAACACATAATTTCCAAACCCTGCACTGCCCTGCTCTCTGGCCTAATTTGTTCGCCTGGGGATCATGAGACGATCTCTAATACAAGAGCTCTGCAGGTTTATTCAGCCTTACTGAACTGCATTTGACTTGTGCTATGGTGGTTCCCATTATCGGTCCAACAGTGCAGGTGTAAGAGTGTGGCAGAAGCTGCTACCTATTCACCGGTTCTCGGCTGAGCCTAGCAGCGCGCTGACACATCAGTTGGACCAATTAGCTTTTTCTGTCACTCTGCTGTCACACCATGGCTCAGCTTACTGTAACACTGAAGCTGGATGTTATAGCCACAAACCAGAATAGACCCTATGAGCTGAAGAATTACCCACCAAAGTCAAATTCAAACAAATAACATATGGCTTCAGTAAAATGAAACATTAATGTGTACAACATAACAGCAGATTAACTTTATCTGATGAAAACAAAGATGACTAAACTCTTCTAGCTATTGGTAAACAATAATTTGATTATACAAAGTTTAAAATATACTAATAATTCATAATTGATTCCTTTCCTGAACTCATTCTTGGATTGTCAAAATGTCAGACACAAAATTGTTGCTGTGAAAATATGTGTGGCGCGGAGCCAATAAGCAAATTAATTTAAAGTGTTAGATGCCTTTTTTTGTTTTATATGCCTCTGCACAGTGACAGTCAGGCAGAGGTATACAGTTTTCAGGTTGTCTTTCTTTTCACTCTTCCCATTCTTGTGAATGTGATTATTACTGAAACGTCTTGAGGGAACGTCAACGTGATCGTTTCAGTTTAGTTTGTGCTTCTAATAATAATCCAAACACCTGTCAGTATAATGAAATGGGATGTGTAAGCCATACATTATCATGCAATTCATGTTCATCAAAACAGATCATTATCACCTTCAGGAAGGAGTTTGCTATATTAGACTGCATTAATTTTATCTTGCAGTAAAATACGTTTTTACGCTTTTACTGTCTAGACGGCGCGCTGTACTGTAACTTTTCAAAATGTCACCACTGAAGTCTGTAACTCTCCACACATAGTCACTTTCTCCAGCAGTGAGAATGGCCTGAAAAACAATCTGAACTTTGAGAAAGGTGACGAAGCGGTGAATCAAACTGCTGGGGAAGTCTGCCGTTTGATTGTTCCGTGAAGAACCATCTGATAATGTGTTCGCTCAGCGTTGGAAGATGTTTTCTTTCACATTTTCTCCTCTATTCTTCTGCAGGTACATCTCTTCCATATCTTTCTCACTCTACTCAATTTCAAGCCTATTTTCAGCCAAATTCAATTTGAAGGCATTTCCCATTTCCCCCAACACTCCACCTCACAGGCTTCTGTTGCTGACTAATTTCATACGTCAACACTTTTGTCCAATCGGCTTTCATTCGTTCGCCTATGTCCTGTGCTCCATCTCTTTCTTGGTCCCATGGTTAAGGTTTGTTGTGTAAGGAGTGTGTCATGTTTGTCACAGCAGCATAGGGAACCAGCACAAAAAAAGACTAAACTAAACACAAACAACGGTACATTAATAAAACATGAGTGAACTAAAATGGGAGCAAGGACGGAGGTTTGAAACACATTCAGCAGAAACAACGGAGCTTCGGTGTAATTAGGTTAGTTCCATTTAGAGTTGGTTAAAAGTGGAAGGTGCTGCTCGCGTTACGTAACAACCATGAAAAACCACAGCGCTAACATGCCAACTAAATACAAATACATGCATCTTTGCACATGTGAACACAGAGTTATGCACATGGAGGTAACACTGGGAACTTTATGTCAGGAAGCTGTTCTTAAGATTTTAGTTTTTTGCCTTGCAGCCTCACAGCAACATGCTGAGGATAGAACACATCCTCAAGGTCCAATCTGAATTACAAATGTACTTGGAAGCCTTTTTGTCTCATCCAAGTATTTATAAATGTTTAACAAATGATCCCCCTTCACTGGTCTATAATAGCAATGTTGGTGTTATTTAGAGCAGCAACTCTAACCATTTTATCTCCCATCTGACAAATTATACACACAAAATATCAATGTATACATGTATGTATACATTTTTTGGTTGTGAAGGAAAGTTAAATTACTATTCTTGTCCAGAGGTTGCAAGCCAACAGTGGTTAGAGTCTGTTTTATTCCAGACAGTAACAGACTATTCAATCTGTGCACAATAGTTTGCAGTAGCCTATTTTGACAATGTGCCCAATGTGAGTAAGTTTTGTCTCTAAAATGTTACTATGTGCACTTTAAAGGTAAAGGTCACACTATGCTATAGCATCTAAATGAGCAGCAGAGAGGGGAGGTAGGTTACATGTGTCGATAAAGTCATGTTATCTGGAATAATGTGTGTTAGTGTGTTTGTTCGTCTCGCTCACTGACATATTCCAGGTGGGATTCAGGCTTGAACATGTGTGCCTGGATTTCAAAAACTGACAGTTTGAATGGTAAACATGTAAAAATGCACATTTGTAAAGCTTCAATTTGTTTACTGCATGTAGCCTGTGGTAGTGGAGCTGGTGGTTCACTTGTATTTTAAGTGTCTAGTGATGTACGTCCTGAGGGAGCATTACAGTACAGGAATATTAAGTATGTTTTACTATTTCAGTAGAGAGGTACAAGAAACATTTTAACCTGAATTTATGCATAACATAGCTTCTTAAAGACTTTGTATGATATAAAGTTGCATATTGATCCTTGTTCTTATCCTTATCACTTAACCTGTTCACATTTTCCACTCACCCCAACCAGTCGAGGCAGACTGGTTGCCCACCCTGAGCCCGGTTCTACATTAAAGGGAGTTTTTCCTCTCCAGTGTCACCTACTGCTTGATCAAGGTACTGTAGATGGCTCTACTTAAAATGGAAAAATAAAAGTATATATAAATAAGATAAATATTTATATTAGTACAATAAAATATGATTTTATGACCGAATATTACAAAGCTACATCTTCTTTGATTTCCAGTACACACATTTATAACTGGAATAAAAACAGAATGTGACTCCTAATTGCTTTTTTTTTTTAACATCATTTTATGTAAACACAATAAAACCTAGGTCTTTCAGCCCACCTGCCAACTACATTCTCACTTATCATCCTCTATTGCAACCGTATTGATGCCTACGTTCTTAGCAATCCCTGTGATACTACTGAACACAGGCGAATCAAGTTGAAAACACGAGTGGAGATCCACGGGGGCAGACTCACACAGGGAAATCAAAAACCATGGAAACATATTCACATGGGGCAATCGAACACCATGGAAACAAATCCATGTGACGCCATGCAGAATCCAGCCGGGTTTAGTTGTTTGCAAGCAGGCAAGGTGGGATTCCTCCTGGTAGCAGCTCGCTGAGTGGTAAGCTGGAGAAGAATACAATACGCTTCATCACCAACTCCACACCCTTTCCTCGTGCACAGTGCATCAACGCCACACTCGAAAACACCTATGAATGTTTAGTACATTCAGTTGAAACTGTTCCAATTTAAATGCCAGGAGAAAGTATTTTCAAATGCAACTGCAAAACAAATCCAACACATGGATCATTGGTTGGGATTTCTTAAAACTGAATTTAAATCAAAGTGTGCTGATTAATTTGTGGCTGTGAAGACTCCCACTCGAACTCTGAGAATATTCTGGGGTCATCCAGTCTGTGTTGATGGCTGTATGATGCAGCAATGTGTTGGTGTCACAGCAGACTGGAGTGATGAGATACGTGATACCCCATAGCCTCTGCTTCAGTAGGTTGCCAAGACTTTGAGTGGGCTAAACCTGAAAATAGAAAGGCGTTTACAGGGGCAGGTCAGATTGCTGATAATAGCAGCACTCTACAGTATATAAAGCCTTTCATCGTGATCTTCAATACTTAAGTAATCTCTCAAATATCTCTGAATCACAACAACACTAGCTTGTGTTAGGGTGAGCTCTTGGGCCTGGAAGAGTTTTCTAGATGTACAGAATAGTGTGACTTGGCATGTGTCACGGGCAAAATGACACAAAAAACATCCCTGAAACACCTGGCCTTGATTCTTACCCTAAATAACACTTGGATGTTTAAGTTTGTTTACTTCATAACGTCGCTGATGATAAACTTGTTATAATAATTTAAAACTAAATCCTAAAAGCCTTTTGGTTGTTACCACTGCAGTTTTAAACTCTGTGACTTTAGTGAGGATTTGACCACAGTTATTAACCTGATGACTGTTGCAGTAGATTTACTTTCCACATCACCTAGGCAACTTCATTTATAAAAAGTAGTTAGCAACAAATCAAGCCTGTCTGCAACAATTAGGAACCGTTTTAATGTGCCGAGTGATACCAAATGAAGACAAATTGACACTGAAGCAAACTGGATGCTTGTCTCATCTAAAGAAATCAGAGAGCGCTTCTCAAACACAAACCCTCCTCTGCCCCGAGTTGGTAGAGATCAGAATTGTTAATGTTAGTATGCACGGTATATCCATGTTACTTTTTAAAATCCCAACTGTGAGAAGAAACTTGGCAAGACCTTTCTACAATTTGCAAGATTGATTTTATATGTTAGGAAACAAAATGAACCTTTTTCCAACAGCAATCGATAAGTTTGAAGATTTGCTAACTTTTCTACATAGAGTATGTGGCTAGAGAAATAATAACATCTTTGCTGAGCGATTCATAAAAGCTGCATGCCTTACCTTTGAAAAGAATAGTAATTCAATTAGTACAAAACATCTCTGGTTGTCAGGCAACACCAAGGACACAATATTCTTTTGCACTGTGGCATTCAGCTGTTTTGTAAACTGTAATGACATTAAAGTGAAAATCACAGCCAAGGATGATTATAAACCCTTTCAAAAGCTTGGATGAATTGCAGCTCTCACCCACGTCCTGTTTTGTTTGATTCAGCCAACCGATGCGGTAAGAAGTGACTTCTGGTTTAATAGCATCACCCCGATGGCAATGGACACTAAGGACTAAATCATGATGCAGACAAGCTGTAAAGACAGAAAATGTTCTTTATTCTCACGTAGTGTCTGTGTGCATAGCCTGTGGCAGACATCAATTTGTAAAAAGGTGGAGTTCACAGAATATTCAGAAGCGAGTGTTACGCTAAAGTAGAACTGGCAAGGTCAAAACCAAAGCATTTTAATTAAAGGTAAGATGAAAGCGCATTCAGTTTATTAATGCCGATAATTTAATGTCAACCCCAAGAGTTGAAAATTATTTTCTTAGTCTATGTATGAAACAAGGTCTTGTATGTCGTCTTTTATTTTCCCAGTGATATTCCTAACCTCTTCTCATTCACATAAAATATGCAATCCAACTTTGTACAGACAGAATGCAAACTACTTTTGTTTGCATTTGTAAAAGGGCATAAAACTCCATCACTCTATTTGTTCTCTGCCTACTTAGACAGGTTTGCAAGGGGCTGGAGCCAGTCCCAGCTTGCTCTGGGTGAGAGGAAGGTTAGACGCTGGACAGGCAGCCAGTGCATCAGTATATCACATTTCAGGACATCCCCATAATTCCTTTTACGGCTGCCTTTTAAGGTGGTATATACAGTATCTAATATCAAATGCTTGTGTTTCTTAACTGTTACTCAAGAGGTAATTTCTTTCTTTCTTCTCCCATCCAAGTTCCATCTACATTAACGCTGTTGCCAAGCTGTGAGTTGTCTTTGGCCATGAAAAGTGTAGCCAAGCAGTGTGGCTTATTTGTGAGCTCATTAAGAAATCTGGTCTTCTACAAAAACAAAATAATGTGCAATGCTTAAATTGCACGTGCTAATAAAGGCACACACACGTAAAACTGACAAATATGGAGAAGAAATACCTAGAAATAGCTTTTAGTGCATTAAACCAATTATATGCAGTTTACATTAGTTGCAAACTGTTTTATCAAACTATAATAGAGGTTTAGATTTAAGGAAATGCTGTATACTGTATAGAAGCTCTCAAAATGCATTAGATGGGATACATGTGTTCTGGAAAAACTGGCAAGGTTTGTGAATATACTGCAAATAAATAAAAACATAAAGACTCATTAAAATAATTACAGTGGCATACACGGTCCAGCACTTCCAATGAGCTTGTTGTTTGGAGTGGTCATTGTGTCTCCAAGCTGTTTGTTGACATATTATCAACACAGTCTGGCAAACCACTTGGTTCTCAGGTTGTTTGAACCTCAGAAGAGCGAACCTCTCGGGACAGGAGATGTGAAGATTTTGATGGAATATTTGTTAGACGAAAGACACTCAGAGTTCCTGCTTTCATCCACTAATACGGAATAGCTAATGAAGTGTAAGCTTCATTTTTTTGATGCGAATCAACTTCATTCTCAAGCGCAAGATAAACAAGTGCCACAGATGATCACGGGGGGGAAAATATATCTTTTCAGATAAAAATCAAGATTCTTCTTTTGCGCCACTAAATCGATTTTCATTATGTGAATTAGAAAAAGGCATCAGAGTCGTCACAGTGCGGTTCCCTGTGACCAAATAAACAAAATTAATTCTGGCATTTTACTTCAAGTGTTACTTCTAGAGTTGTTTGGTTCGTACCAGAGGTGGAACTGTTGGTTGTTGAAACAATGACTTATCAAAACCAGTTGGCTTATCAGTCAGTCAGTGTTTGGGCACAAAATACACTGGAGCAAAAAAATCATTACTACTACTACTCCCATTACATAATGACAATAAAAACACACGCGTCCTGTTTTAACACAGAGCCAAATGGCCGATCAAGCTAACAAAATTTGGGAAAACATGTCACACCACCTCTGGCAAAACAACCTGCCTCCAGACAACATCGCCGTACAACAGAAAAACTACTCTGCATCTGGAAAAATGACCCTGCAGTGTTTTTCTGAACATGTTCCAGAACTAAAGTAAAGTACTTTAACATCTGCTGCAGTACAATATGCACTAAAACTACAATTCAAACGGTATTTTCACTGTTTTGTTAATGTTTTATTTCCTACATGAATAAAACAACTGGAGGTGTCTCCAATGCACTATTGTATACAACCAGTTTAAATAACTCTAATTGGAAACAGCTATAGCTGTTGCCAGTTATTCCTGAGTGTCTCGTAAAATTTAAATTTTAATCCCAAACACTGTAGACTGCAAACTGTGTTACTAAAGGTAAACTAAAACAACAAATGCGTTTAACTTGGTCAGCCAGTTTGCTGTTTCATTAAATCAGCGTGTTATCCCACAGCTTTAATCAGTCATGTCGTTCCTTCAGTGCACCAGCCAGCGCTCTTCTCTTTAGATTAGCTACTCTCAGATGTATGGAGCAGTATGTACAGAAGGTGGTCTTGCTTAAGACCACTAACACAGGTTGGTATGAGTAATGCTGCCTTCTCAGCATTTGTCTTGTCCTTTTCATTCCTTTTCTCTCATGACAACAACATAAACACGTGTCAAGACAAAACAGACTCCCACGCACACATTTGCCACCTGATTATTCTGACACTTGGGTGTACTTGTAACATTTACTAAAAAACAAAACAGACAGCATTCTCTAATTTCACTCACTTTTCAGATATAAGCAGTCCACACTGCAGTGAACAACTGTATTACATGTTAGAGGCTCACCATGTCAATATTCTCTACTTACTCTAATATGCAAATAAAGAAATATACATTTTCACCCCAAATTATTTATATTTTATACATGTTAAGTAGAAGAAAATCTATGGCCTGCAGATAGACACCACTTTCCCTCATCACAGACTGTTTATAGCTACTTCTAATCGAGAATATGTCTGCTAAGTTGTAAATGTTACTGGGGTTCACTTCTCTGATTTGCTAAATGAAATAACAGCCTCATAGAGCTGCAGTCTTGACTTCACATGCAATCTAGTCTACATGCACAGTTTTCTGTTATTCTATAACTAAAACAATGAACAGTAAGCAAGTGCAGTATGTTTTCCATGTAAGATATCCATAGGTCTTTAATTATAAAGTGCATTAAAATGAGTTTGTTGTGATTTGGCACTATACAAACCTTCTGTATTTCAACCAAATTACTATGACGTTATACCCAAGGGTATAGCAACAATGTCATTATGCCAGAATATATGGTAACTGTGTTGTTTTGTCTCTGTGCTGTAAATGTATATGGTTATTATTTGTCACATGTGCATTTTTGTGTGTGTCTCTACATGTGTGCATGTACATTTCATCAGTGAGTAATACTAAACCAAACAATATGATAATAGCATCCAGATAAATAAATAAACAAAAACTATTCTCACTGTCTCACTGTTTTGCATTGTTTATCCAGCTTGCCATTTCCATTATTTTCCTGCAGTGGCTTTTTAAAATGGTGATTGTAGCAGTGGAGCCTGCTAATGAGGACAGCGCATGTTTACTGATTTCACAAACACATTTGCTTGACCAATCACGTCACTCCGCAATTCTTAGCAGGCCAAGACTGACACCCATATTTAATTGATGTGAATTACTGTGCTAATAAAATGTACAAACAAATGCATAACAGGCCACACTACTGTTTTATGAGGCTTATATAACACATAAAGATGTTGAACTATATGTACGTGTGCTGTAAAAAGTAAACATAGCAAATAAGAAGCAGCCCTTTGACTTATGTCAGAGAATAACATAACACAAAAGGTTGTTGGTCAATGTGTTAATTAAAGCATGTTGAGTGACCTAACCTCTTAGTAATGTTGCAGAAATGCTCTGTCCCTGAAGAACAAACAACCAAACAGTGCACACAGCACAGTGTGTTAAATTAAACACTGCATTCTGTGTACAAACAGATGTCTGAATGCAAGATTATGATATGTTTTCTAATCAGCCCACAATTTAATGCTAGCGGTGTAACCGTTCTGAAAAAGAGGAACTGCAACACAAATGTCCACAGTCTTGTGTGGCGCTCATCTTCAACGACTATGACACGACCCAGGCTACTACCAGCTTATTGGAGACATCACATTCACTTTTATTCACTTTAAATCTGTTGGATACCTATAAGTTAGGGTTAGAGTTAATAATTAAAAACAGAGAATTTCCATGATTAGGTCACCTTTGCTTGATAAAAATAAAGTCGCAGCAGATACCAGATCTAAATAGTAAATTCTGCATTAAAGTTTCTTGCTCATTTTGTCTGGCTAATTCACATAAGACAAAAAAACTAACTAAAATAGCCTTTAAAATAATGTTTTTGATTGAAAGTAACACTATTTTTAGTTGTATTCATTTGTTATGATATTATTTTGTGTGAAGTACTTTGAATGATGTTAAAATTAGAAACAGATTTTGCAAGCTGTAAGGAATCGTCTAACCTCATCAGGGGCAGATGGGATGAAACATTTTATTATTTTCATGCTGTCACACCCTACATTCATTTGAAATAAACATTTTCTGCTCCTTATTCCATGTAACAGTTCCTCAGTTGATGCTGCAGTGATTATTTGGATTGTTTGAGGAATGAGGAATAAAAAAAAGTGCATGATCATTTACTTGACAAATAATATTCTATTAAATATTTTGCAATCAACCTCTCAGTTATTACATACTGTCGCAAAAATGATTTATCCCCCAACTGGGATCCTGACAAACAAAAGTGAAGGCACACCTTTAAACGCTGATCCTGCCAGCAGGGTTCATCACGATCTGCCCCACTGAACAGATTTCAAGGTGATGGTGTGCTGGCGGAAGTTAAGTCAAGGCTTTTCATCTTTAATTAAAGGTGAGTTGATGAAATAGTCATGAAGAGGGAGCTGACTTGAGGGGAGTAGTATCTGTGACTCATCCCCTTCTGCAGGTTTTCTCTTGCCACCCCATTGGGCAAGGTTGTTTCTGGCTTCCTGCTGCACTACAGTACCCAGAGGCCAACAGAGAGGGAGAACATGGAAGTCAATTTAGACACTGGTTTCACCCAGGAGAAAATGTGTGTACTCCCCAGGGAAATTCATGTTGTTTGGCAACAAGAGCAACAGGTAGATGGTTTGTTTTTAGAAATACAGTATTTGCCGTTTCTGCCTCTTTGCCCTTAAAGACAGAATCCAGATGAATAATGATCTTCTGATAATATGTTTGTGTTGTGATTGACAACCTCCAAACTGTTGCTACCTACACCGCCAGGGAGCAACGGAGAACTGCGATGGCAGTGAAAGACAATGTGAGTGTTGAGATGAAAAGCAATCAGGTGGAGCGGTGGATAGGTGGAAGGGGAAAAATCCATGCACAGCCTCATGTCCCAGCATTCTGTAACTGCAGTGGGATTTCATTAACTCACTCTAATAAGAACTAATAAAGCTGCTTTGCCATTGTTTGGTATAGATTTCTTCTTGTGCTCCTCTAGATGACTATAACGCCACCCCTTAGAGAGGTGGGCAGATCCATATGTTGGTTCGTATGTCTGTCGCAGCCATAGTGGCGTTCATTGGTTTTTCATGGTGAGTTATTGAAAGTGATGTGCAAGGCTTTTATTAAGGCGTCCGGGTGTTTGGGGAGATCTCGACTAAACTGACCTGTGGTAAGTTGAAGTTATTAAAACAGTCACTCCTCGTGTTTTTCTCACCAACCCTGTCCCTTCTTTCTCTTACCTCCCTCAGAGCCACACACCTACTTGATCGCTTTCTTTCTGGTTTGACAGCTCTCTCCCACTCGCTCTCGTTCTTCATTATTACTCTTCTCTAACTCTATCTCTCACCCTCTTTCTCTCCTGCTACCCACACTCTCCCTTGGGTGTTCTCTAACTCTCTGTAAACCGCTTTCAACTCATTCTCTATCCGCTGTCCTGTCAATTTACCTGTCCTTTGTTGCCTGAACTTGTCACTGCCTTGTAACAAGGGATCATTTCCCTGGGTCTTGTGATGGCAAAAGTGTACACTTGTCATAATACTTTCGTGACAGAGTGGCTCTTTCTGCTTCAGAAGTGTCTAGGCTTGCCTGTCTTTGTTCTGTTTTCCGTGATGTCCCTGTCCGACTCTAAACGCTGCACCAGAATTTACAAACAACACACCTGTATACACACAGAGCAACAGCGTGTTCCTGAAGAGCATCAACACAGTGTTAAACATCTAACATATATTGATAGGTTTGGAGCTTCATCATGATCATGACTGGACTAAGAAAGCAAAGATTTTCTATGCCTGAAGTACAACACAGAACTAAACTTGACAGGCTTAGTAAGTCATTTAGAGAGGCGTGACTCCAGGGTATTGGACTAGCTTTTTAAAAATGACAAAGAAAATAAAAACAGCTTTCAGAAAAGACAGGAAACAAAAATCCAGTGAGAGAGAACAACGCCAGAAAAGAGGGGTTACAAAGCATTAAACCTGACTGGTACGTTAAGTAGCACGAGTGCTATTAAATGGATGCAAAAGGAGAAAATATGTTACGCTCAAATCCTAAATGCCTCTCGGTATGTAAGCAGATATGTAAAGGAAACTGGTTGATGTACTGGTTTAGAGACAGGAAAGAATAGGATTATACTCGCCAAGTGTTTTGTTCTGCTTAAGAGTGAGCTCTAGTGGCAACACGCTGAACCACAACATCCTAACAAGCTGGACTTTATGTTCCCTGCTATGGGCAGTAAATTGCATTATGTGACTATAGCAAATACAGCTTCATTTGGCACAGAAGCCCTTCTTTATGTAAAGGGGAATCTTTGCACATTAGCCAAGTCAAAGATTAATAACAGTCATCAGCGTGTACTACTACCACTACTACATGGATACCACTTGTCTACAACTTGAATAATTGCTTAAAGTTGTTTTAAAATTGCTTAATTTGAGGAAAATCTACAACTAATTCATTTAAAGGAAGATTTTGTGCCTCCCTCAACACCAAAACAAACATTTCATTCTGTAACTATAAAACATTGAAAACATCCAGTAGCCAGAAAAACACTCATTCAAAATGACTTGAAGAGGGATTCTGGTGAAGGAAATGGTACTTTAATGGCTCTCACAGAGTGCTTAAGAGATCACCATCTTCCAAAACAAAACAATAATCTGCAGTGTGGTAGCCTGGAGATTTCACTAATGAGGAGAGATAGAGAGATAAACTGTTGACTTATATTACAGTTGCAGCTGAAAGCCCTTTAACTGCTTTTACTTGGCAAAGATTGTGGATTCAATAACTAAGTGTGGCGTACGTTATGAGGAGAATTTTGCACTTCAGCGCCTTTGTTTCGATATGGGTTCGGGAGCAAAACTTCCCGATCAACAACAGTGAAATAAATTTAATTTGAAGTCAGATGTTATGTGTTAAATGTAGGTGCTTAAGTGATGCTCTGCAGCATTTATGTAATTAGCAGTAAATCAGAAGTGAGAGTTTGTTTGAAAATCATTCCACAACTTTTACTTTGGCGGTCTGTTTCCCCTTTGGCTGTGAGAACATGCAGCTCCCCTTCAGGTAACTCTGACTGAAAGCAATTCAGCAATAAATCTCCTGACTACACGACGCTGTACGCACCTTGATTAAAAAGCAAAGCTATTCTATCACGCCGCAGCTTGTTAACCTTCCGAGGACGGGCCTTCCTCACACACAAATCACTGTCGATGCTCAGCTCTTTCGTTCTCTCTCTGACTCTCAGCACTGCCTCTGCAAACACCTTGTTTATTATTCATGTTTATCATCACACCATGTCCACTATTTGCTACCAGTTTCATGGATGGACTGGCAGCAATTTAGAGCTGCTACATGAAACCCGTCTTTACCGTCAACACTGAAACAGATCCCACTTAGTTTAACACGAGCCAACCACACTGATGTGTGCTCGCAGAAAGGCACGTGCGCACACGTATTCCACTGCCACTGCAGCCGCCCACACACCAAACATTCACACACACACACACACACACACACACACACACACACACACACACACACATACACACATCAGTTCTGGGAAATGCCTGTCAGATCACCATTTGAGTTCAACACCATGGGCTCTGGCCTCCCAGGTGCAGCTATCACTCTGTGCAGTGGAGGAAAGAGAAATGAGAGTAATGCTGCATTGATCGAAAAAGATCTACTGAGATGGTGGATAATTACTTCACAATGAGTTTCTTGCTTAATAAAAACCTATCGAGGCTCTAATCCTCTCTTCTGGCTGCTGACATGACACACAGTTATCCCCAGCATGTAGATTTCCATCTAGACTCCACACATCATCCGTGAAGACAGCTGTTTCATATTTTCTCAGAGTCTCTGTTATTTAACCAACATATTTCTACTAGAAAACTCAAACTTTTCAATTAGATGCAGCAGCTTGAGAGAGTCAAGGTCCAGGTCAAAATATGAGCATCATCAAAAGTATGTCTAATACCAAACTCAAAGTGCAGAGCAGGAGACGTGTTTAATTCTAACATTATTAAGAAGACGTCTCTACACAGTGACTAACAGGATATGATGAGAAGATATTTCCAAACACAGACAAAGAAACATCTTTAACTAATGTTATTCTCCATCTTAGAGCTACAATAGAGCGTCACATTGTGAGTTCCAGTTTGCATTTTAACAATTCAATTCCCTTGTTTCAGTGTCAGTGAGTTTCTTTGAATGGGGTTTTTCGTGTGATGCACAAAAAAAGGTCTGTGGTTTACAACAGATTTGAACTGATTGAGTGCTCTCATTCGCAAGAAATCAATGCCCTTTCAAACAGGAAATGATAAATATGATAAATGAGATATAAATTAAACCATTAGACTTAATGTGCTCAAATACGTTTGAACAGAATGTACTTTACTGTAAGATGCCTAACAGGAAGCCAGGGTTCATCCAAACAAAACAGATTCTAGCTTGACAGCCACCTCCACTGTCATCCAAATCAGAGAAGATATGAGAGTGATAACTGCATTGCACTTTTCAATACAGAATGGGGCTGTCAAAGATATGGCTACAGTTACAGCTGCAATCTATGCTTGACCAATCGTGCCACAGCAGGAGCTCAAAATAACCTGAGTTAAAGGGCTGACCCTGCATGCACCATGGTTTAATAACAATGCCACCTCTGCTTATCCTTAGTTACAACAAGAAGCAAAATAACCTACATCCTTTGCTTCTCCAGCCTACAGTTATTTCCTACTAGAAGGTAAACCTGCTCTGCAAGAGGACTTTTCACATACATAGTAATAAGACATTATCCAAAAGAAAAGCTGTAATTGTCTCCCAGTGAAAGGATGTTTAGACAGTGTGAGCATCCTGTTGCCTGGAGTCGGTGTGGTCTGCTTTTCCCGGTACAGTGCAGTCATGTTGCACTTCTTTAATGATCCCCTTATGGGAAATGATTTTATTTTCTATCACACATATTCGTGATGTACAGAGAGTTCATGTTTCACCCAGCTGGTGCTCAGATGACCAGACTCACGTTTATCCCTGCAATTACCATTCACTGCACACCAACCAACCCTTAACGAAATGAGAGCCCTTGATTCCTGACAAGCACCGTGTCTTACCAGCCATCCTCTGGTCCTGACGACTCATCTACCTACCATTTAATTGTCTATTTCTTTTGTCAGTGGTATTATGGCTGCATCTCTAAGGCCTCTGCCACCAAAAGCTCTCACTGCATCGAGGAGCATTTGATCCAACCACTTTCTACCACTCCACTGGCAGGAAATGAGTTGGTGCCATGATGAATGTGGTCGATTTTACACTGATGAGCTCAGCGATGACTATGGCTTTACTGTTTCCCAGATGTTGAGCTTGATGATGTCTTTTGAGCTCGGAATTCAGCTGGCATTTATTAAAATGGCAGTGAGTAATAGGTGCTTGGTATTCAATAGCGCTGCAGACAATGTCACCATCAAGGTTTTGTTTTATCTTTTGCAACTTGTTCACACTAAAGAAGTATTAAAAAAGCATAGACTCACATTCGGTGCTCAGTGTCGAGTTTCAGCATACTGTAACTGAGCAGAAATCAAATAACAATTAGCCTCACGCATAAACATTTGTGTTCTCTTGTCTTGTCTTCTCCTGTGAGGTTTGTTCATACGGTATTCTATGAGGATCCACCAAACTCCTAACTATACAAACTATTCATGAGATTCGACCATTAGCATAGACAACGTGCCTAAAATTGCTATAAGACCACCTGCCACACGTTGTTTGTCTCAGCTTACCACAACAGAACAAATTGAACAGAGTCAGCAGTTGTATTAGAGAAGCCAAACTGCTAGTAGTACATCTGTCAGTGACATGTCATCAAAGCAGCACTGTGCTGTGACAGAGATAATTACTGCTTAAGGCTGCATGAAGTTAGACAATAATTTCTAATGCAAAGAGCTCCATCACTAATATGCAAGGCAGTCAAGGGTAAAACCACTGAGATATAGAATAAAGATTTGACAGTATACCAACCTAAAGCAGATGTTACAGTGTCTTAGAGGATAGTACTGGAAAGAAACTATAAAGACAATGAGAGGGAGAGAGACATTTCCTACCTAAGTACAGAAATGTGGATGATGATGTGATGAAACACACCAAACAAATAATTTTAATCTGAAGCGGTGAACAGAATATTAAGTTATATAGCCTGTTGTATAAATGTTTATGTAGAGTCCAAGTTCATTCTGATGCCAACATGATTCATGAGAGGTACAACAGGTGTGAACACCTCGAGAACTTCATCATTATTATAAATTAATATTATGAGAAAAATCAAAGTACTCACATCAGGGCCTGAGTATCTGTTAATCAGGAAATTGATATTCCCCCATGTAAAGTAGCAGTGCTGCAACAACAAGAATTACTTTAATCATCAATTACTCTCATAATCGTCACTTCATTGTTTGGGCCATAAAATGTCAGATTATAGTAAAGTATGCTTCACACATTTTTGTTTTGCTGCTGTCATTTTTTTAATTGCTTGTTAATCTCTCAGTTTATATTCAGCTCTGAAAAGTTGTGTGTAATATTGTTAATTAGCCAGAGTCTATTAGTCTCTATATTTGGCCAATAAAGGAGACTGAGATGTACATTTTGATGAATTCCTACTGAAACACAATGGTCTGCACCTCCCTGCGTGTGCTCTGCCAAACTTGGAAGCAGTTTCCTAAACCACTAAACTACACCTCAAGGGCCATATAAATCACTTCGGAAAGGCACTGACAAACTACCTACTCTAAGTTTGAGAAACATGTTGGCCAGTTGTCATCTATTGAGCTAAGTCGGGAGTTCCTCTGTGGGATGCCGTGTGTGATGATAGGTGAATGGATCTTTGATCCTTAACCTTACTTGACGTCAGTAACTGTTATTACTGATACAGCAGCTATTCTTATACTGTGACAACGATTTCTCAAAGCAACGTGTTGTTATGAAAAGGAATCATCGCCTCAACTTTATCAACTCTCAGCATGATTTACTTTAAGTGCTCTCATGGTGGTGTGTTGGATTAAGTGAAGACATGAAACCTCCTGAAAAGAAAGTGACTACTACGCTCCTTTACTGCCGGATGTGTATGAAATAAAACTGCTGACATGTTGGCCTTTTTCCCCTAAAAGTAATGCTAATGTGTTTGTTTCTGCTGCCAAAGCAGACAGAAAATGTGGAATTAAAAGGTTTACAGTGACAGACAAACGGGTCTGTTGGGGTACAACTGTGAAAAATGTGACTTTCAGCACAAAATGTACTGTGTGTCTGAATGACGCATTGTTTGACCTAACCCCTGGAAATGTGATGTTAGCTTCCAGTGAAGAGGCTTGAAGATGAGATTAGACAGTCAGACATACAGTTACTCACAGAAACCATTGGACACCTACCTTCAGTAAATCATATATATTCAAAATGGGCATACACGTGTAAACATATCAGTGTGAGCGTCTACTTTTCTTTCTTCCAATTAGGTTCTCCACTGAAGGGTCATGGCATCAAATATGCATCGGCAAGATAAAAGTTTAAACAGCCGCAAGCTGTTGCATACCCTGCAGACCCATCCACCGTGACAACGGCTCAACATTATTCTGAGCAAATCGCCTACTATCGCATCAGGAGGTACGATGGCTTTTATTCAACCCATTATCCTTTAATCCTTCTACATAATGATACGTACAAATCAGCACAGAACATGCTGGCAGGCTGGGCAGGTTTTCAACGACCTGACAAAGTGAAGCAGAAACTTTTCAGGCAGAGATCCTCTTAATGCCATTGTTGATTGTGGAGGAACATCTCTGCCATGTTCTTTGACTCTAACCACTGACTCAATTAACAAGCGAAGGAAGCCACCCTTTTCCTAATGTCAGCCTAAAAACCTTTCCCCAGAAACCAATTACTGGGGAGTGAGTTCGCCTAATTTGTCGTGACATGTCTGGCTGCGCAAAAAACCAAGAAGACAGAGACAGAGTTGTGATGAGGGATCGGAGGTGCAGGCCACAGTGAGACGAAGAGTCTTTTTTTTCCACACACCCCATTCCAATTTCTGTCACTGCACGGTGACCTAAAGCTATAAGCCAACAGGGGCTGGAGCCTGATGCCGCCAGCGTTAGTATTCTGCATTCATCCCACTCACCCATCACATTTTTAAGGTCAGCTTCTATTTCCAGTCACTCTATCAGAAGATACCTAGCCTCATTTACGTATGAGCAAACCCACGTATGCACGCATACGCAACCATAAAATACAAGCATGACCAGGTGTGAACAGATACACATGAACACCTATCTGTGGAACTGTGGTAAGTAATAAAACGGTTCATCATGTAGGAGTAATCCAATAAGCTATGTTGATTTAAAAAAAGACATGAATCAGTTGTCTTAATAAAAGTGTTCAGCTGAGCATATTTTTACAGGCTGAGAGATGTTAAAGTATATAATACCTATAGTGTCATCCTGACACATTTTATCAGGTGGTTTCACACCAATTCACAACTTAATTCATGTGACTAACAGCTCTCAGGGTTTCTGAATAACCCCAGTGGCTTACATATGACCTCAATGACTTTAATGTGACTATGTGATGTTTAAATGGCCGGGACTCCTCACACAGCAATAAAAGTGATCAATCAACTTGGATAAGATAGAAGGTTTCTCCAATTTTTAATCTTGCATTATTTTACAGAGGCTCTAATTATCTTTTCACTGGTAAAGGGTGGTTGTTTATGATGAAATCAAAGCTTCGCTTTTAAAACGGAAAGTTAAGGACTCACATCTAAGAAACAGGGAATCTCTGAACTCACTGCAGCAACTGTAACTTAATGTAATTACTCATTAAGGCTTTCTTCCATCTGTCACTAAACATTTTTAACTTGCTTACTGTCAATGTTGTAAGATGAATCACTATCTGTTCTTTTTTTGTGTAAATTTCGACAAAGTAAAAAAATTACAAAGATGTTTTGTTAGCAGAGAAAAATCTGAAAGGAGGACTGTGATTGCACTGTGATGGTTGGTGACTTTAATACATGATATCTACCCATTATCTTTTATACATGTATGTTTTCCAAATTTCCAGCTTTGATCTGTACTTCTGTTTTGATTGTCCACATCCCGCCTCCTCCACATTTATCCTGGTTGGTGCTGCTTAATTAATCTAATTGCAATCTCTGTGTCAGCCTGTGCAATTATATAACCATCTGCAACTTATTTAAATATGTGTGTTTGTGAATGTGATAACCTATTCTCCATTTGTATGCAGTTTGCTCATCTACGTCATATACATACATACATAAAGAGATGACAAGTCTGTCTGTAGATGAGACAGTGGATGCAGTATGGTCACATGACTTTCCAGTGTGCAGAGAGGAGACAAGGTGGAGATGGATGCCACTGAACTAGTGCCCAAAACAAACGAGCAAACAAACAAACAACCGTCTTACATGGTGATATTTAGGGTTTAAGCTTAGCAACACTGAGCACAGAGGGGCTGTGCAGGCAAAAATGAAAGTTGCTGCATGGTGGAAACACAGGTTGTGACTACTAAAGAGACGGCTGATAGCCAAACAAAACAAACTGAATGAAACTCAAATTGCTTGTTGTAGTGTGCATGCATGTCTGTCCACACTGTTTCTAAACACCACTCCAAGTGTCACATGGCATAAAAACTGAGTGTCAATGCCAGGAATTCATAAACAAATGTCAAAAAGGTGTCTACATTACCCTACACATGAGATGAAAACTGTCACAAAACGTGATTTTTCCAGCACTGATTGGTAAATGCTAAGAGAAGGAGGATGTTAATGCTAGCAACAACTTGTGGGCTGGAGCACGTGCAGCAACAGGGTCACCAGTTGCACTTCACCAGTTGCACTTCAAAAGCCGTGTATGGAGAAAGTTTCCATTTGAAATCAAATGATTTCAAATGATCAGGGAAAATTAACCGAATTGTTTTCATTCATTTATAGAAATTATATATTTAAGAAAAAATAAACTGACAATAGAGTATTCATTGGTATCTTAACATATGGGTTGGACCAAGATTATGTTGAGCATTAGTCCTTTGCATTATTACAAATATTACTGGGATTTTAATTGATGTTTTTATATTTCAGGCACAGATCACAAGCCATGTTATTACTCACTAGTGACATAAACTACAAATGATCCTACAGCAAAGAACAGTCCAATGACAAGCTAAGGAACAACTTATAGATTTTGATGTAGACATAAATACAGCTGATACAAAACTCTTGTGAACACTAATTGGTGCAGTTTTTGACTATGTACTACTACAAACCAGTTCCATGTTTGTACTTGATATTTACTTGGAGGTAGCGGGGGAAGTTTCTTCCAAAAGTTGTATTAGTCTAAGCACACAGGCAACCTCAGAATAGACAAACAAAATAACACTGATGTTTTCTGTTCACTTGTCCCTGCTGCTGTGACCATGCGCATCAAAGCCCACATGTGTAGATGCAACAGTAGCTGTTAACTACAGATCGACTGCAGTGAAGGATAGGTGCAGAAAGGGTTTGTCAAATGTATTTAGTGGACAAAGATGTGTTATTTTGTTGAATATATTTTAGCAACATCCTCCTGAAATCTAGGTTAAATCTGGTTCAGAGAGGAAACTGTATTAATATAGACTTTTGAGATGTTTCCTTGTTTAAAACAAAGCAGCATTGGCTTGTCTCATTAGTAACAAATCAAGATGCATAGAGACAGATATGTCCAGATTAGCAGGAATATGCAGAAGGACAGAGTGTGACACAGCGTTAGCATGCTTCATTAGAGAGCATTGTCATCCCGGTTATGTGTAATAAAGCTGGCTATTCAAACAAGTAGCCAAGTGTGTGTGTGTGTGTGTGTGTGTGTGTGTGTCATAACAGGCGGTACACACAACTGCCATCCATCACCCACACACTGTCAGCAGGGGAGCAAAAGAGTACACACATATGTGCGCACAAACACACACACACACACAGCCCCGATGTGAGCTCTAGCTTGGCACATATTAGAGACAAATACACAAACACAAAAACACACAGGAGAAGAAAAAAAAGTTATCATTTCTCAAGAAATGTTCCTCCTCACAGTCTCAGACTTGATATTTTTGTGATATATTTATACGAGCCAGTGACTTCCATCTCTAAAACCCATCCCTGCAGTTTTAATAATCAACAACATATAATAAAAGACGGAATTAGAAATAGAAAGTCATCTAGCTTAGGGGAAAATCCAGATCTCTGACATCAGGACATGAGGAAAAAGTTTATTTGTGTGTTACTGAAATGACAGTCCTCAAGATGAGGCCTTTGTTTATTATTGTTAGCAGTGAGTGTTTACTTTCCATTAAGCCATATGATGATCATTTCCCTACTTTTAATTGGATTCACCTCATCACACTTTCCCCACAGTGGGTGGCACTTTACTGCAAGGACTAGCTCTTTATTTTTGAAGTTTGTTATTTCTTATGCTTAAACTGAGGCCTCAGAAAATTTAGATGATGGACAAATAAATAATAGGTTAATCAATTAATGTAAACATCCTGCCAATGTCTCTCTGTAGCTCAGTGCTAAGAATGGCTAATTAGACTCAGGAGGTGATTCTTTGTGGTTACTGGTGTTGTTGTTTTCTAGAAACCAGACAGGCATGAAAATGTTAGGAAGGTAAAAGTTTCCCTTCACATTTTTACTTAGTGACAGGGCACGCTGGGTTTGGATCAAATGGCTTGTTGGCAGTGTAAAGCAAATAGGAGGGGGAAATAACTGCTTAATTAGAGTGACAGCACATGTCAGGAAGAGGTTGATGTGGAAGTGAAACGTTGAAACACTGAAACATTAAGCTGCTGTGGCCACTCATCTGAAATTTTTGAGCAGTGCTCATAATGTTTTGTCTAACCTTTATGTCATAGCTGTGTAATCTCCCAGAATCTCTAGATAATAGCAAATGATCTCACAATAAAAATATCATATAACAAACTGAGGAGCATCGTACCTCGACAGAGGACATTCACAAAGCTCAGAGCAAAACTTATTTTCATACACACAATTCTTTTGTTGGAGTATTATAGTTTGATGAACCAAACAACAACATAAAAAATAATAACATCAATCCCACTGCTGTTTCTCTAATGCCAGGTCCAGACGACATCATATTTTCTGTCTGATGTGATGAGCACTACGTCAAATTAGACAATTACAGAGTTGTAAATTCTTATCAAGCACAGCTCTCCGTCTGTGCCAGAGTCTGGCTTGATATAACACTGTGCTTTGATTGTCTCCTTCTTTACAAGTGTTCTAGCTTCTTTAGAGGACATTACGCTGGGTAGCTTAATGACAACAGATGTATTTACTGGGTTGTCTCGACCTTGTTTTTCCTCTGTTGTCGCCACAAAGCTTTCCTCTGTTTTACAGTTTCATAGCGTCAGTAGCAACAATATGATGAATCCTCTGTCACTTTTACAGCACACTGTAATCTATTGATCAACAGTACATCTAATTCTGCAAAAAACATCTTTTGGTAAAGGACAAGACATGTGAGAGAGTCACAAAGTGAAACCATATTTTAAGAGTAGCAGTATTATTTTCCTATTAAATGTTAAAACATGTTAAAACCATTAAAAGGCAAAGTTCGGTGAATGTGAACCTTACTGCACTTAAAGGTGAGAATAGGACTCAGCGTTCTGACACCTGTCAGAGTTGGCTGGTCACAGTAACACTCTTGCTTTAAATTAGCTCATTTGCGGCTACCTATCTACACGGCTGGACTGTCAAGAGGCCGTGGCACGGTGTCAGAATGCGGCGTATTCTTCAAGACAGATCAAGACTAAACCACAAGCACACTTTTATTGCGATTGTGGTTTTGTGTGGATTGTGTGTTATTCTACTTTTTTTTGTCCTTTTCTCTGGTTCATCCTAAAACATCCCACAGAGTGTTTGTGTTTCATTACATTTACATTCAACTAGGGCACAGCTAAAAAAAAAGCTGCTTCCCTGGACATTTTAGGCGGGAGAAATCTAATAAAATAAATTGTAATTAAAATTTGCAGAAATGTAAAGCGGTATCCCTCATCTGACCACTGATCATGAACTTCATGAAACAATAATCAGTATTCATGACAGCGGTCGCTGATTGCCTGGACTGCAGCACTGTGTCCTGGTGGAGTTATGATTGATGACAGACTCTCATGCTGCTCTCTGTGTGTTTCTTTGGTGTTTGATGTCTCAGACCTGCCCCAGGCTCTTCCCCAAGCTCTTGCCTCCAGCAAATCATCTCATCACCCAAGCCGGCTAAACCCAGGCCATGTAGAGCCTGAAATAAGAACCACCAGATAAAGTACAAGCCACTGGCCACAGAGATTATTGTTTTCTGCTTTCTCTAGAAATATCTAGAGTATGTGATTAAAGCAGCTGAGGATGGAGAGGTGATGCGCTTAAGGGATCAGTGCATAGATGAGCTACGGTCACTTGAGTGTTTGGAGGAAAACACAGCACAGTGAAGGTAAATGTCAGGATTATTTCATAGCTTTCTGAAAGAGTGTGCTCTTTAATCTTTCTTGCCTGGAGGATAGTGTGCGTGCTTATCTGCTGCCCTCTTGCTGCACACTGCAGTCCTGTGCACAGGTGGTAAAAGGGGATGAAATATACAGTACAATAATTTCTGTTGTATGTTCCATTTTTTCATCATCTAAAACAAGCAATAAGTATTAGAAGAATTATCGTGGGATTAAATAATCCATTCGTTAGAGACTTCACATGAATCTACAGCTAAGACCTGGATCCCTGCATTTTGAGGCGGACAGACGTTAGAGCTGACAGACAGAGCTTTTTGCAGTGCACTGAAAGAGTTGTGATTTGTTGAAGGTCACGCTTTCTTGCTTTACAGGGAAGTCTTTGTCTGCAATTTCAATGGCAAACCATTGATTTGTCAACATGTGGCCCTCTATTCAGATGGAGACAGATCATTTCTTTCCTAGGAGCTCTAAGTGGTCCTGGCCAAATGACAAGCAACAGCTTGGCATATGAATAAACCACAGTATGGTGCATGTGAGAATCTTTGATTACTTTATTTCTAAACAAACACACTTGCTTCTATTTCTTAATCTTTACCCCACATATTTTCCACCACGTATCTATATTTACTCTGACAACAACGACAAGCTTGACACTCAAAATATTAGCTTGTCGCTCTCACAATTTAGTTAATATAGGTTTCTACTCTGCAGGGACCTGAAATTGCAATAAACTTCAATGGCATGAAAGGCAAGTTGTCATCATAGGTGGAAATGCTCTTATATAGAAATTGATCAGATTACTTTGATTTGCCATAATGGCAAGACTGACATTTCATCAAACCATTAGGGGCCATAAAATTGTAAGGAAGCAGCCCTGTGGAATTTAATTAAAAAACAACAACAAATACTACAATCTTTTATGTTTGGCTGAAGCTCACAGTACACGCACAGAGATGCTTTGTTGTTGACAATCATGAGACCAGACAAGGGTAATTACTCTTCCACAGCTATATTGTTTAAGTCATTTTGTCTGGGTGTGTGAACATGCTATCACCTGTATGATACAATCGATATTTTTGGTTGTGGAGTAATGGTGAAAATTAACTGTATTTCTGCAACAAAAACTAAATCAAGTAATGATCTTGGTCATTTATCAAAGCAAACATGCAGAGTAGTTGTTTGTCCATGCTTTTCAATTGTGAGGTTTTGGATGTGGTGCAATTCATGGTTAAAAATTGTGAAACTACAAATCATTGGTTTCAGCCCTGCAGGATGTTGTGTCTGCTGTCCTAGTTTTAGTCCTTCGCAGTAGTCAATGTACAATGTGTAGGCTATCAGTATGCAGAGTGAAACTCTTTAAGTTGTCAATATGTCTGTGCACCAATGTCACCGAGAAAAATCTGTCACTTATTTCCTCTTGGTGATTAAAACACATCAATAAAAGTCTAAGAGTCAAAAAGATACTGTACACTCTTTGTGTTTGTACAGTATGTGTGTGTTTAACACCTCCACAGCAGATTTCTCCTTTTGGACGAGCACCCACATCTTCTCCATGTTCTATCACTTTGTGTTTGGTGTGGGAACTTTACTCTTCACATTGACAGCATAGCCACGATCAATGTGTAATTCGCTAAAGAGGCACATTTGACACCTCTGACACATTCACAACAAAAAAACAATGATCATTGTTCTCATGAATACTGAGAGCAAAGTGTACTCTAGTTAGTATTTATGCTTGGTTGGTTGCACCTGAGGACTTCACATGTTGATCTTTGGTTCTCTTAACCTTGTGGCAACAAGCACTTACATTAGAGAGCAGGAGAAAATTTTGATTTTTTTTTTTTTGTTTGGCCGCTATTGAGAGTGTGGACTCCACGCACTATTAAACTAGCAGAGATATCGGCGTTTTCAGCCAGGCTGTTCAATGAATCTCAGCATCAGCCAATCAGTGTTAAAAACAAACAAGCCCAAGCTGCAGTCCTCATGGCCTCTCATCCCTTTGGCTAACACTGACCTCTACTCAGACCTGAGTGGTGAGAGGTAGCCCGCTAATCTAGCTGACCATAATGCTTTCAATCAGCCCCCTCACTGAGCCTTTCTACTCATTTTCCTCCTTCCTCTTCTTCTCGTGACTCCCACCCTTTCCTTTTCTCTCCCTCTCACCGCTTCTTTACTCAGCTCCTTCTCTCCTGCCATCACTCCCACTTAAACCCAGTACGCAGGGGGCCTGACCGAGCAGATTGATTTCCAGTAAGGCAGTGTCTGGAGCACATTCTGGAGCTTTCCGGACACATTCATCCTCCTTTATTGCACTCTAATCTCAAGAGGCGACCATGTCTGCTCCTTAGGCTTTGCTGTGGGCACAAACACAAACACACGAAATACATAAGAGCTTACACACAGAAACACACACACAGCCACGTGTAGCAAACAGTACAGTAATATAAGTATTTGGCTCTTCCCTCCAAAGGCTCCCGCTTAATAGTCAAGCATTGTTATTGCCTTCTTTATCTTAATGATTTTTATTGGACTATCACAGTCAAGCCTGTCCTATTAAAGAATAAAAAGACATTTAATTTATAGTAATGAATGGTAACTATCAGTATTAGTGCTCCAACAAAAGGAGACACACACTTAGTATTCTGGTAGCACAGGCAGGGCAACCCAAGTGTGAAAGAAAATACAATCTTCTTTGACCCATGCACTATAAGCATGAACCCTCACCCCTCAGTCCCCTGATACCCTGCCCACTCTGCCCACCAGCTGCCAACGGCAAGTGGCTCCCTCAGTGAAAATCCCTCAACCTTCTCCGGGTGCAGGCACCCTACAAGTCATGCACAATTAATGATGGGGTCAAAGTTTTAATACACTGGCCAACCATAGTTGCTATTCAGTTCAGGACACTGAGATCAGGACCTGGGATAATGAGATTTCTTTGCACCTGGTGATTACACTGAGCAGCCAACCAGAAGCAAAACAGATCAGGCCGGCAGGATATGTCCACTGATGGATCTATTGCTTAGATCGACCCACACAGTTCAAGTTTATTCTTAGCCATGTTCTGCCATTTTCTCCAGGGTCACGCTTTTGGGGAATAACACATAAGTCCTGGGGTTTTTCTAACAACAAATCTGAAAAACCAAGGCTGTGCCATCTTGTATCCATAATATATTGTGATAATTGGCCACAGTGCGATAATTCGATTATGTGTTTCCATACATGTTGTAACGAGGTCATGTCACATAAGCCTAAGAACACAATAATAAACCTAGCCAATACCAATACCAATACTAAACCTAGCTGTTGGAAAGAATGGATGAAGGCAAATGAACCTCAGATACTGGTGTGAAAGAAACTGAATTGGTTTACTTTAATATTTTTTAAAGTTAAGGTCTGTTATGTTTGATTGCTGATCCTGCTCAGCAGCAAAGACTGTATACTGATGTAACTTGTGGCAAAAAAAAACCTTGCATTATAAATCAAATTACATTAAGTTAAGATTTATTTGGCTTGTTTTGCCTGTTTCAAATCTTAACATATTTGGTTTATCATCACAGACGACTCAGATATAAGAACATTTTCACATTTTAGAAGACAGCATGAGGGGTTTGTTTGTATTTTTAAATTCAACTGACCTCAAAATAACAAGGATAAAGTGATAATTGAAATTGTTACTATTTTTATTAACCGACTAATTAATAAATTATTTCAGGTCTGCATATGGTACAAAATAAACTACCGATTCAAACTGAATCAAAAAAGCATTTGAACAGCTGGAGGCAGTGAATGTTTGGCAGTTTTGCATAGTTAATTAGTTGACGGCTCAAGAGCACGTACATTTTTGTTTGAGTGCATAATTTATTTAAAAAGCTGCTAAAAAAAGCCTTTATCTGAGAAGCTAATGAGATGTTGAATACTGAATATAGTGAATTCATGGATCAACACAGTCCTTCAATAATAAAAATGGTGTCTTCTCATTAGCCTATGGGAAATTTGCCCTAACAAAACCTGCTCCTGTTAAAACAAACTTTTATGTGTTGCAGACTTAAGACAAACTTCTACCTTCTTGTTAGGATTCCAAACACATTGTGAAGAGCCTCTCATCGGTTGTCGCCATGTCTGATCCCGCGTACCACGGCTGAGTGAAAATGCTGCCAGTGTGACACGAGCTGATGGGGTGCCGGGTCCCCAGCAGCTCAATAATGATGAGATAGATGTATGACAGCCACTCACAAGAGAGTGTCAGCCTATTTGTCTTTCTGTCTCCACAGAAAGATGGATGACCCTTCAACCCGGCACTGGTGGAAATATTCAAAGTGCTGCCATGTCAAGATAATCCCATCATCATCCCTCACCCACATGCCGGTCACTCTTCAGGATTTCACTTGTTTAGAATTGTTTTGACGTTAGCTGTGGATTAAATAACTTAAGCACTTAAGTGATTATTACTGATTAATAACATTAAAATAAATTACTGTTTAATTAAATGTGACAAATCAGATTTCTGTTTATTTTGTACAATGTTTACAAAAAACGTTTTTCAATTTTTCCTTTTCAGCTCCAATGTGCATACTACAATTCACCCGGCAGGTTTGCTGCTTTTCTACACTGCTTCTTTAAAAATAAACCAAGGTCTAAGCTACCATTTCCAAAGGGAGCCTTTACTGGCCAGCTGCAGGCCGGAGATGTCTCAGTATTGCAAGGTCTCAGAACAAGCATTTGGGAATCGGCTTTTTCTATAGACCTCCATTTATATAATAAACCAAACTTGCTGTAAATAGCAATTGTATTTTAGTTTCACTTTCATATATCGTATATATATTCACATGCTAGTTTCTTACTAGCCTCTCTCTTCAGCTACTAAATGTTTCACCGTGTTAAGCTAAATCCTAAAAACTAAATAATGAGCCGAAAGGTGCTAAAGGTGCACTTGTTTGTTTTGTGTGTGTGTATGTGTTTTTTGTTTGTTTGTTTGTTTGTTTGTTTTTGCAATAGCACACAAATAAACTAGTGTAGTTTTGTATCTGATGACATTCCTAATAATACTATTTTTAAAATATAAATAATTACCATTACTTTTTTAAACAACAGCATATCAGCATTATGTATCAGCTATTGGCCTCTTTGGCCTCTAAAGATCTGCACCAGCTTTAGCCATTGATAAATCCATTGCTCAATATTTGACTTTCTTACTTTTTAATCTTTCTCTGTCCTGCGACAAGATGCAAAATTCCCATTGTGGACCAATTAAGTAAAAACAAGAAAAAATCAATGTAAATACCATTTAGAATGTGTTTCTAGCAATGAATTTACAAACGTCGTACTTTGACTTTTTCATAACTACACTAAGACAAGCGCAGGGGGCAGGCTGGACGACTGGAGGAAATAATTATCTCCATACATTTCAGTCCTTCATTTCCCTTGGGGAATGCATCGCTGATGTACCCAGCCTCCATTTCCCAAGATCACATCATCCGTATGGCCCTTCTATTGTGGGTAATCTCATTCAAGTGAAATTCACACTCATTTAAAGGCAATTCTGCTCCTCCTCAACATTTTACATGTGCAGCTTTTGCCACTGCAGGCCTGAAACTCTGAGTGAGTTGTGGGATTGACTTCAAGGACTCGCAGCACACTGTTTGGCTCAGCCTCCTTTAATGGTGAATTACACTCTGATGACTCCCGCGGTTACCTTGGTAACAGCAGGTTGTGCCATGGAGAGTTCAGAGAAGGTGCGAATTGAGTTTGTTGATGCAACAGTTGTTAATGAGAAAATGGCTAGGGTGGATGGGTTTCTTTGTTAAATCTCTAGAGCCTTGACAAGTCATCATGGCATCTGATATATTCCTGACATTCATTCAGTCATTCAAATTCATTATATACAATTAAGCATAAACCGCATGCTGTATTTTCATTGCAAGATTTACTGAGTAATTTGGTTAGAATTAAAAACAGAAGGAAAGAAAGGATCATTCTGCTTTGGGTTTTTTTTTTAAAAGAACAATGACTCAAGAACTCAAGAATTTCAGCACCGCCACCATTCAACGCTCCTTAAAATTCACAATGTACTTAGTTAAATCTCTCAACATTAAGATATGCATTATGCTAATTTTTAATTCTTGAATTAGATAAAAATCAGTATGGATGAGGGTTAGGTCATACAAGTACTCCAACGCTACCTGATTTAAATTTGAATTGAATTAAAATAGTGGTTATTGTATGGTTAAAATCTACTGTGCTTCTCTCCTCCTCTGTGGAAAATCTTTACGCCTGACTATAAAACACTAGTTGTCTGTAAAAAGACCTCTCTATGACTGCAAAGTATAAAGATGCCCCCATTTGCAATTTCAAGCAACTCTTTATTTAGCAATTGATTGATTTTTTACTTTTTCCTAGGAATACAGAAATTAGTCAGAGCAAATGAATCCAGCTAAAACTAAAATTTTCTTCAGTCTGAGTTTGTATAAGCACTGACACATGCACTAGTTCATTCCATTATGGCAGCTATGAGCAACCACTCGGGCTACTCCACCATCCCTACAGTGACAGTTTGATAGATGTTGTTATATGACTGAATGGGATTGGTTTACAGGCCATGTGTGGTGTCACTGTACGTAGAATAAGCTCTTTAGTTGTTTTTCAAATCCAGAACACTGAGGGCCAGCTAAGGATAATTTGCTTATTACGCATTTTTCAGGCATTAAAGTCATGGAAAAGCAGTAATAAATATACTGAGTTTGTCCAACCACATGAAAATGTGTTATTGACCATGGACTCATTTCACCACTGAATCTGAAGGATTAATTAGGAAATAAAACCAGTAAGTGTATAAAAATTTGTTTTCAAATTACTGATAACATAAAAAGTTTCTTTTTGCTCTGAAACACTGGGGGCATGTCTGATGAAGCCGCTGAGAGCAGCAGAGTGGGTATTTAACTTCATGTACAGGTTCTCTCTCAAATACATAAAACCTCTTTGTGCCATTATGTAAAGTCATTATTTAATCTACAGCAATGAGTTGTCTCTGTCCTGTTATTGAAATAAGAAATACTAAGTCAAACTCAAACTAAAAAAATAAACACAACAGTTGATTGAATACATTTAGATATTGTGGGCTGCAAATCAGTGTTAAAATGTCACTGTTGCTTCTGAAAAAATATTCTCCAAACTATTTGAGAACATTTCAATAATAAAATTATTATAAAGGCAGAATATTAAATAATGACATTTAATATGATAATACTGTGTTTGAGTGCAAAGCTGCTCAGAGACTTATCAATCTTACATGTTCAATAAACTTTTATAATGTGCATTTGTTTCATTGCAACAAACGCAGGCATCTATCTATTTGTGTCAAATGACTGTAAACAGAATTATATAGAAAACCCAACAACCCCACTTAAGTAGCACCAGGACACAGTGAAGAGGAAAAACTCCCCTTAGAGGAAGAAACCTCAATCTAAGGGTGGGCGGCTATCTGCCTTGACCGGTTGGGGTAGGCATGAAACAGAAAAACAAAAACATAAATATAAACATTACAAAGAATAGTCCGAGCCATGTTCAAATACTAAAATAAAATACATTATGATGTGAGGCGTTTCTTTGCACAGCAGCCGGTGTGCAGGAATCTTGGGAATCTCTTCAGGTTAAAGTTAAAGCAGCAAGTGACAACACATCTATCAGCCTGCAGCCAACAATGCCTCATTGCTAAGGCCTGATTGATTTTTTTTGCTGCCATTTTTTTCCCTTTTCCCTAAAAAGATAAATATATAAATGTCAGCTGAGGAACGCAATCTCCCACCCCAAGTGTTTGATCACAGGCTAACTGGGCAATTCAATAAAAGATTTTTCCCCAGCTGGAGCCTTGCCAGCTGGAGCCTTGCCAGACTTTTTTATTAAAATGCAATCCATCTGAGTCAGAGGTGTTGCCATCATTGCTCCAATGCCTAGCTCCCCATTCACACCTTCACAGACCATACAGAAAACTCCTACTGTAATATATGAAACTATTGTCAGCAGCGTTTCTGGAAACCCAAAGACATCGCTGATCACTAACTCAATGGAAAATTCATTTAACATTAACATTTACCAGCGTTATTGAATGGATCAGTCAGTCATCAGAAGGAAGGCAAACACAAAAATAATTGGTTAGGTTGGTTTAATAAAGTTTCTAAAAGTAAAGCTCGGATCTGCTTTCACACTCTGGGGAAATATTCTCTCATTATGCTGGGTGTGGGGGAGGTGGAAAGACGCAATAAGGTAGATTTCATCCGAGGCTCAGCAGAAAATGAAACCTTGCGATGACAGTAGAGCGTGTAATATTTTTATCTGGTTCCACCCATGGAGGAAAATTAAATGAAAATTACTGTGTATGTTTTTTTGTTTGTTTGTTTCGCTTTTTACTCGCTCTGTAAGCGGCTGTTTCCTTCAGCAGATAGTATGATTGGAAACATTCAGTCTGCTATCTGTTGTGCTTGAAATGAGCATAACTGCCGCCTTTATGCTGGACAGGAGAACTGTCTCGCAGCGAGTTTCAGATGACAAACCTCACTAAGTTATTAATGCAGGTATCAGTGATTTCTCAGGATTACTTTGACCTTTTGGAAACTTTAAATGTCAGTCAAACGCTCAATTCTACACTTGCAGCACTAACATTCAGACTAGGAAAAAACGACTGGTGATATTGAACTGACTCTTAACATCACCGTACAAACAGTGAATGATTAAAATTTAGAGCACAGTTTTTGCTTTAAAAAATTTACTGAAACAATTACTACAGTGTTTTTCTTTCAAATAAGTGCAGCTCTATTGCTGATAGATTACTAATCTGTATGTACACAGATGCCAAAGACATGTTTGAGCTCATTTGGAAACAGTGTCTAGTACAGAGCTTGTTCAGAAACTTATTAATCAATGATTAAGAATAAACGATTTGTAGTTTCTTAATATTTTAGTTTCTACTTCCACTTCTATTTTCTATCAAGTGTCCAAAAGTTTTTTGAAAGAATTTGTGGCAGTGATGCTTTGTCACAATACAAGGAAGGTCAACATATCTGTGATGAGCCGTGACAAGATCAGGGGAAAGGATGACAAGATATCACCAGAAGTAAAGTTAGGCAGTGATATTTCCGGAAAGCCAAAACCTCACTGTCACAATGTATGACAAGCTCATTTTAAGCCAAAAATAAAAAGGCCAGTTTTCTGAAATGTGAAGGGTTTATGCTGCTCTATGTCATTGTTAACAATACATAAAGGTTTTTGAGTTTGGATTTACTGGTTGGAAAAAAACTATAATATATACACAAACATTATCTTTATTAACCAATATTAATACCATACCATGCAGACAGCCACTTCCAGGTCAGGTATATCGACAAACAAGTAGATTCAGCTTCATTGAAGGAGAACTGGTAGATACAGATCAGGAAAATAACAACATCTTACTCAGACCACAGTGGCTGAGTAGTATCTCATGTAACGTCTTCTTCTGACACTTAATGTATACTGCAAATCAAAAAGCTCTGCACCATGGTTTCTTGTGGATCAATTATGTGAACTATGTAATTGATTTATGTTTCAAACACCCTGGAGGAGAAAACGATTTCATCCTCAACTTCAATAAAACTGAATGTGAGAATGTGAGATTAATATTTTTTATCCTTTTCAAAATTTCATCAGTCAGTCTATATTAAATTTAATATGCTGGCATACGCAGATCAGACCAATCTAAGGCATCATGACATGGCTTTCACTGGCTCCCAATGTATCCAACTTATCTAACTGAAAAGCTTTTTTTGGCCATATTTTGCATATCAATATAGGCGCCTTCAGATTGAAATCCATCGCTATTTTAGGAGATTGCTTTTTGATGGCTTCTCATTACAGCAACGTTGGCTACGGGTCAAATGAAAATGTCATCACAGCCTCAGCAAAGGCTGTTCAGGGGGAGTCCCTTCTGACACAGACAAACATCTCTTCACACTTTAACCTCCCTCGCCTATGATAAGATGAATCACGGTGCCCGTTGCAGAGGCTGCGTGGTGATGGAAGCACTTGACATAGTGCCAGTCAGCCCATTTGTGACAATATTACCCACTTCCTACAGTGTTACTCACAACCTATAATCATTAAAAGTTAATGTCAATAAAAGAGTTTGTCGCAATTGCGGTTGCAACAGGTTGCCTCCAATATTTACACACAAAATGAGGCATTGATCTGTATTATACAGAAGCATCATTAGATTAGCATGTGAGCAGAATTGTCCAGCATGTGAAATGTTACTTCCTTTGACCACTCAATACACTTGTTCAGGCTCCTTTAGTACAAATTACAGCATCAATGCAGCGTAGCATGAAGGCAGTCAGCCTGTAGCACTAGAGGCATTATTGAAGACCAGGTTGCTTTGAAAGCAGCCTTCAGCTTGTCTGTATTGTTGGGCTGGGTGTTCTTGGTGATACCCCATAGAGACCCTACGGGGTATTCAGGCCAGGCAAGTTGGCTAGCCAATCAACAACAACAGTCATTTCATGGTCAGAAAACCAGCTAGTGGTAGTTCTGACACTGTGAGCAGGTGCAAAGTCCTGCTGGAAAAGGAAATTGGCATCTCCATACCGCCTGTCAGCAGACGGAAGCAGTGGTCTTAAACTTGGCAAAACACAGTAGAACAACACCAGCAGATGACATGGCCCCAAATCACCAACTGTGGAAACTCCACACTGGACTTGTAGCTGCTTGAATTTGATACCTCTCCACTCTTCCTCCAGATTCTGAGATCTTGATTTTCAAATTAAATGGAGAATTTACTTTCATCATAAAAATGGACTTTGGACCACGTTGCTTGTGCACCTTTTTCTAACCTGACTTTTCCTTCTTTGAATTTGCTGCAGCTCCGTAGTGTGCTGACTATCATATTCTGGACGCCTGATTGT
The DNA here is from genome assembly GCF_900324465.2 of Anabas testudineus. NCBI lineage: Eukaryota > Metazoa > Chordata > Actinopteri > Anabantiformes > Anabantidae > Anabas > Anabas testudineus. The sequence continues at coordinate 15,268,745 of NC_046626.1, read as the reverse complement.
GATTACGTGTACTGAACTAGACAGAAAGATACACAGTATTTATACTGTATGAATGGTAAGTTTACTAAAACTGAAGTGAAATATTCAAATATTTTAATTAATTTTCATGAAAAATCATATTTAACAAAATTACTAAAAAAGAGCTTGAAAAATTTTCACTTTACATGTTATGAATCTAAAATATGTGAGAGTTTCACTTTTTGAATTAAAGTGCAAAAGAAATTCAACTTTTTTTTAAATATTTACTTTAACTGCACTAGTAATACAATACAGTAAACTGCATACATCACTTGTGATAGGATTGTGAGATAGGATGATTTGAATAACCTTTTATTAGTATCTATCAGTATTATCAAAAAGATTTTTTTTTTCAAAATATAGCGATACAGCATCTCCACTCATTCACAGCACGCTCCTCTAATCACTAGTTTTGCTATTTACTCACTCGATGTAACAACTTTTCAGACCTGTATTTTCCCAAAAAAAGCAGTTAATGACAAAGCTATAACTTTTAGTTCTGACTTTACCTACTTTCTTTGAGATGATAATAATATTTCTTAGTAAATACGATCCCATGTGGCTGTGTCTCCTGTATACCGTGTGTGGGAGGGATTTACAGTCGACCAATGAGCAGCTGCAAAGAAGTTGAATGAGCTGTAAATCTATTTAAATGACCAGTAACTGATCTCTATTGTTTCTTCCAGTGAACTACTTGTCCATTGTTTGTTAAAACTAAATGTAACTTGACTACTTGTTTAGTTTAATAGCGTGCATTCAATGCAATAGTTAAATACTGTTGTACGTCTAATACTTGTTAATACTTCAGTTAGTAATATTCTCCATTTCCAAAGGTTTTGAAATTAGACTTAGATTATCAGAAGTACATTAGTTTACACAACATTGCCTTCTATCAGCTGAGATTAGTTTTTAACATTTAAAGATCTAATCTAATCTAAAAAGGAAAAAATTATAATGTAATACAGCTGATTCACCTGCAGTGAAAACAGACTCACAGCCTAGCTTACATTAACAACAACAAAAGAAATGTGATGGAAACTGAGACACAAAGAGACTAAATGGGGCTCAGGTCCGAGATAATCTTTCAGAAAAACGAATATTTAATATCCTTGTTTAATGTGCAGTATCAGAAAATGCAGTGAATATCTGAGTTATACTGAAGTTACAAATTCCAGTATGACTTCTTCATTTCTAGTTAATTCTGCTTGAGAAGTAAAAAGATTTCGTACTTTTCTCCCTTTTCTATCACTGGAGCAATTTTACCTTGGACTTTCTACCATTCTCTCACATTTTACAGACAAACCATCCACAATAAAAGACAACTATGTATGTGATTTTGTAAGTTAGTCAGAGTTTGTTTGTGTGCCCTCACTTTAACTTCTCTCCCTGCTGTACAATTTGAAACCTTGCTCTCACGAAGTCCCTCCACTCTCTGTGGCAGTGAGTGGTTCGAAGGGGCTGAACTTATTGAATAAGGACACAAAACACTGTGAGCTTGACTCATTCTTTTGCACAAAAATCTGTTTTTCATGTCTCTTGAGATTTACATAAGAGGCATCTGAGTTTGGCTAACAGTCAAAAGAGTTCAGTAATTTCACCTGTATCTCCATCGTCACCTGCGTGTTTGGTACTTTTCTACTACCTCAGTTCAGATAGCTCCCATCATCCATCCTACTCTGTGCCATGTCTGTATCCTCTCTAATACAATAGACATTTCACAGTAAAAAATGCCACATCCATTCAATATTAAACAGCTATAAAATGTGCATATTTGCTTGATAGATCATGACTTTGCAGTGATTCTATCATGATGAGCAGGGGGTCGAATGGGGGCGCTAACTTGACCTGGTCTGCTGCTATCAAGCTGCAAAGAGAGTCAAGTAGTAACGAGCAACCTGTGGCGTCATGCCGCATGAGTCTGTTTGTGGAGTATCAATGCAGTAATGAGGTTTTATTCAGACAGAAGCTGTGTCAGGACATCAGTCCCTTGCTTGTGGACAAATATCTTTCTGTCTGAATCTGTAAACTATGTTTGTGTATTTGTATTTGTGGCCTAATGATGAGCAGTCCTGGAAATGAGACACAGGGGTGGGGGTGTAATGAAGAAGGAGAGAGGTGGGGGCAGGAGTGTAGCGTGTGTGCGGGGGTGGATGGCATTCAAAAGAGGAAGCATGCAGTTGTTCCAATCACCGATTAATTAGATCATCATTCTCTCAGACTTCTATTGTTCATCTTCTCGTTTGTGTGTGTTGCGGGTTCATTTTGTATTTCTGGAGCTGAGGTCAGCTCACCGGCGTGGTGCTAGTGTGCTAATGCAGCGGGGACATTAACCCCAATCTCTCTGGACGAGAGACCGCTTGGCGAGCATCCGTCCCCAGAGACTGGTGGCATGCTTCTGTCTGCCTGCCAATCTTATTTCCCGGATAGCTTGCACACTTATTTCATTTTAGCTGGTTTCACAGCCCCATATTGATTTTTGAACCATCATGTCAGTGTGAGGATAAAGGGCCCTTCTTCAAAACACGGGGTTCTGTAATAAGCTTTTTGGGTTTGTCTGCCATTGTTTGCAGGTCTTCCTTGGTGATCAGTAAAATAAAATTCTTTGTTATCATGCAATATGGCAATTTAAGGAAATTACTATTTAATTAAGACACTGTTATATGAGTCTCTTTTTCTGTACTTTTCAGGTTCTTTTGCTGTACTTCTAGCATAACTGAATGTTCTTTCCCTCTGCTTTCAAACTCTTTTATCGTTATTTGTCTAACCTTTCTCTTCCACAGCTTTTATTTCCCCTGTTGCTTACCATACCTTGTGTGCTTGCTTTGTCTGGCTTTGTGCGTTGAAACCAGCGGATATGAGACGGCGGGGTGGGTATCGGAGACGTCACTGTCTGTCTGACAGTCCCTGTGGTACATTAGCCGTCCCTTACCATGTATTATTGATTCCCTCTCTCTAATCATTGTCTCCAGTGTTACAGATGAGCCTTTACTGCCAACAGCGCCTGCACACTGAGGAGTTTATAGCAGCCAAAGTCTTGGCTAAAGCACAACTCTCGAGAATACTGCAGTTTTCTAGTTGAAAACTACCTGTGAAGTATTGGGGATTTCAGTCTAACAGTTAGAATTGTACTTTTTGAAACTAGATTTTGGATTTACATACTCATACATACTCAAAATTGCAGCCAACATATGCATCGTGTTAACTTTTCTCACTCTTGTAGAGATTCGGTAAACATGATTTTGGCTGGTGTCAATCCCAGCTGTCACTAGGTAAAGGTGGGGCACAGCCTGGACAGGTCACCAGTGTATCCATACAGAGACAGACAACCACTCACACTCACACGTCATGAAATTTACTGTAAAGTTAACCTAACTACTGTACATGTCTTTGAATTGTGCGAGGAAACCAGAGAACTGAGAGAAAACTCACTCAGGCACAGGTAAGACCTGCAAAACCCACAAGCTTGGATTGAGACGGTGCACTCTGAGGATTTCTGTCCTTTGCAAATGCAATTGCGGCATTATGCTGATGTGGTGGCACCGTAACGAGCACAGCGCATCAGGAAAAGGTGCTGCCAAAACTGCCAAAGAGGAAGAAAGGTGCTGAAATGTATTTCTGTCTGTTCTCCCCTGCAGCAGGACACAGGCAGCCTGATGTTTCGTGGCTGTTCAAACAGGTGGATATTGTTAATTTCCAGTCTAGTTTCTTTAAAAAGACTTCTTAAGTTAATGTAACTTTCTATCGGTGTTTTCAGCTTTTAGAATCAGTGATAACCTTACAAAGTGAGTTTGTGAGGAGGGAAATTGTAAGGGCAGGTGAAAAGTACTAACAAGATCTATTTGCTAAAGTTTGCAAAAACACAAGGACCTTATCCGAATGTCAGCGTTGTATAAAGAAAAATCACATTGGCCAGTATGACATTAGGGTTTTCGAAAACTCAAATACCAATATCCCTGCTCAGTGGCATGGTGAAAACTCTGGGGGTTTCTGGCTCAGTAATCGAAAGTGCCATTTCACAACCCTTCTGGAAAGACAGCTTTCTTTGTTCAGAGAGTCTTTATGTTGAACTCCCACAGTCAGATGTATGAAATGAATCATGACAGGGACCTTGTTGAGTAGCTCGAGTTAAAACAGTATATGGGAGACGTCCCCATAAACATAAACCATGTACAGAAAAGTTCAGCAGAGGCAGCTGTAATGAAGACATTACGGCCATACAAAGACCATGTGTGCTTTATTTTGCCGGTGCGTTTGACAGGGATAAATGGATGTTGACAGAGCTATGAGATAAAGCCCAGACTTTCTCTGCCCTTTCAACTATTCAGTCAGCATTTGATCTGTGATTCTGAGAGACACATTCCACACAGCAGGAAATCAATTACATTCACACCAATATGTCTCCGAGACCACTGGTGATCTGCATTTCTTCCTCCTCTTTTCTTCAGCCTGTGTCTTGCTGAAGAACAGAATTCTTAGTTTTTGAAAGAGATGACTACTTTTGTGTGAATCTCTGCTGGGTGCGTTGGCACAGAGTGAAACGTTGCGCACAACGGGGGAGTGTTATGTGTGGGAGGAAGAGTAGGGACACTGAGGGAGTACAGTAAAGTGGGTGGGGATTTACAAAGAGGGTCAATTAAGTCTTTCCATTATAGGTGCTTTGTGATGTTATATTGATATTATAGCCCTGAGCCCCAGCTGTTCACATTCAATCAAAAAAACTATAAAAAAAAAAGTCAAGTTTGCAAACTTGCAGATCAATACTCTGCAGATGCCATAAGAAACAACATCAAACTATCTGTAAATCACATTATTTACCATTATTTATCATGCAGGATTAATATTTGAATCTCTATGACCGTGGTTCTTGTCTAAATGGTAATGAACGCCAAAAGAATATGCACCTTTCTAAAGTTTGAGATTAAATCAAACTTGAGAAAGTGCGTCACATTTTTGGACACAAGTGCCTTTCTTTTACAACAAATAGCGTGGCATTCAAGCCAAAGCTCAGGGTTACTTCTTTCGTCAGAGTTTTTACAGAAACGCACAGACTGTGAACTGTTTGTTCCCTCCAGACAACAAAAGGACAACATCTAAAAGAGGGTTACATCACTTACGCCTGACTCAGAGTAGTCCTTGACTAATGTACGTTATAATGGAGGCTTGCAGAAAGAAATTAAAGAATTTCATTTACGAAAGGCGAAAATGAACAAGGATGAAACACAAAAGGTTGGGGTAGAGTTGACTACTAGTTTCTTTGATCAAGGAAAACTCCTTGAAAAGTTAAAGAAATGTCAGTGTGAAAGTGTGTGCGGTCAAAAAAAGACCGATAAACTCTGATAAAGCAAACAGACTCCTCTCAAGGAGCTACAGTCATGACGGTTTTGTCATTTTTGTCAAACCTGTAAGGTTTTTTTTTTTTAATAAAAGTGTTATGGAAGGTCTTTAAGATACAAGATCCTGTCTTTTTGTTTCCCCATATAATGTTAACTGCTTAGTTACAGCAAAGCATAACAAGTAGGAAATGTTGTGTTCATCTCTATGCCAATGAACATAAGAAAACAAACCCTTAGATCTCCAACTTAAATCAAAATTCATACTTCCTGGAGTAATAAATGAATTGAAACTCAACTCACAAACAATGTGACATCTTCCAGTAAAATAAATTTCTCAATGTTCTCAATTGCAATGAGTAAAGTATCACAGTAAAATTGTGTTGTAAATATATCTGTAAATCCACAGATAAATTAGAAAAACAAAGGGCTAGTGGCAAAGCCGACAATGGTGCAAATTTCCAAAAAAGTGCCTGTGTGAATTTGGATGAAAACTGTGGTAGCTCACAGTGAAATGACTGCATGTAAAATAAAAAACGTTCTTTTTACATCTTTTTACAAAAATTATGGGAACTGCAATGACAAAATCCATCAGTCAGTGTAAACAGAAGGCGTTGTCTCATTGATTATGTCAAGTACAGAGCAAGTTTCAGAGACTGGTAGTGCCAGCATTTAAAAAAAACATACTGTACATTGTAATTATATGTAGATTTAAATTAGGCATATGTAATATAGGCTATGAACACACTGTGACAACACTACTGTCCAGCAATGCAATACACAAAATTGAAGTGGTACTCACAGCTGCAATTAAAGTAAAATGGTGATGCCAGAAAGAGAGCTTCATTTACAAACATAAAGAAATAATAATTGGAGGAATAATTTTGCATTTATTCATTTAATTGGCAGTTAAAAAAAACAGCATATACTGCTATAAAGATAAGTGTGTTGTAGCCTATTTACTGTATATAGCTGCTGTTTACATAGCTGGGACACAGGCTGTGTCATCTTTGTAGTTATTCTTTGTAGTTATGGTTATTTTTTCTAATAAATAGCACTGTAATGTGCAACAGTAGAAAAAAACAAACTGAAATTTAGAAGTATTTCTGGAAATTAAGTACTTAAGCTAGGTGCTACATGACATGCCGGTTTAAAAAGCATTAAAAATATGTTAATTATTGCTACTCATCGTTACAGATAGTGGTCCAAATTGGATCCAACTCAACCAGTTACAGTTGTGATTATTACTATTGAATAACTCACCCTATCTGCACAGTAACATGTCAAACCTGGGTGTACATCAACATTTAACTGGCTTGTCTGTGTGACACGGAGGCCAGCCATCGTTAACGTTACTCCCTACACCTGGAACATGATTCTCTGCTGAAGGTGGAAGAGAAGGATGCTGCTTGAGCCACAAAGTTTGATGGAGCACTCTGAGAAAGGTGAACACCATATTATCGTATACATTTAGCTCAGTGTAACAGTGTTCACCATCTATTTTTCACTGTGTACTGAACATTTTTAGCACAGACATGTCCTTTCAGATGCATTCACTCCTACCGTATATGTAAGGAAGATAAGAATAGGTACTTCATCCACCTCTGATGACTCAGTTTGAACAGATTTAGGCTGGGGGAGGGTAAAAATAGGGTGTACAGTATTTATCATTTCCTTTCTCTATCACAACGCTTAATTCACACACCACCATTCATTAATTTAATTATTCTACGGCTGAATGGGCACAGCCCATCTCAGGTGCCCTCAGCGTTTCTTATTATAGCCTGTGAGGGGCTTGTGGATTCAGTTCATCTGTTGTATTTGCTCAGTAGCTCTCAGAGACCTCTCGGCCCTGACGCAGTCGCACCTCATTAACATTTTAGGTGACGAGTCTGTCACAGTCTTAATTAACAATTCATGAGGGCGGCTTATAGCTATATTAACATTTTACAACCAATAAATCAGCTTTCCCAATCTACTGTGTGTGTCTGCATGCACGGGCCCATGTGTGTGCATCGTGGGGGAACTTTATATGTGGGAGGGTGGCTGCGTTAATTGTGTACATCCACGACAGGCAACTATGTCCCTCTCAGTCTACAGGTGTGTCTGCCTGGCCGTGATTTGTTTGAAGCTTCTCTGAATCTTATGTTCTTATCCTGGCATTGTAGGAAATCTTACCCATTATGCTTTATCTTCAGTAAAACAAGAAAAATCCAGCCTACAGGCTGATCCAGAAGAGGTCATTCGCAGTGTTACGCCAATTAATAATCTAAAAAGATAAATCCGACTAAGCACCCACAAATGCAAGTGTCACACATAATGGAAAGGTCAACTAATTAGGGTGCTATTTTCAGTGAGTTGACTATAACAAAGAGTCACTGATACAAGTCAGTCTCAAGTCTTTTTCTCTGAGAGGCAAAATGAAGGAGAAGGGAGACGTGGAGACAAGAGGAATAAATCTGAAATACTAGTGGAACACGATCTGGTAGAGTCTCTGAGGAATCATCATTTCTGCTTCTCTTACATGTAACCCGCGCTCAAAGCGTCTCCAGGAGTGGGTGTAACAGCACGCAGCGAGACCAGGAATCCTCAACGGCTTCACTTTGCCACAAAAAAAAAGCATGTATGTTACAAAAAGGGACAAATATTCAAGCATCCTCTTTTTTAGGAGTGTGAAATGCAGCGCTGCTAAATCAGCGGACTACAAATTAGGCCTGGAGCTTGAGATCGAGAATATTTTTGAATTTACTAAAACTCAAAAATGTCTTTCAGTGAAACATGGGGCTGAAATGCTGCATCTCATATAATCTACTTCACTGTGTGGAACCAAGAGAGAGAAAAGTGAAATTGAAATAAAAAAAACCCACCACAGCACCCTTAGGCAGTCCCTTGACCCCACTTTGAAAAGCACCTGTGTAGGCAGAGTGTGCAGGCCTTGGCTTTCCCATTGAGTCACCCAGTGTAAGTGCAGCAGTATCATGGTATAATGCGCGTGGTGCATAGCTGTTGCTTGCCAAATGAAAGCGATATCTGCAACACTGCTCTCTCTCCCTGGGTGACACAGAGTTGTTGTTTTTTATAAGTTTACAAGGGCACATTTACTGATAGGAAACCACAATGCCTACGAATTCCAGACTGCAGCTACATGAACGGTTGATCCATGTGGTAGAAGCAATGTATTCCGGGCCATACATTTAGTTTATGAGACGTAATGGCTCTGCACTACAGCACAAAACTGGTGCTTTGGAGCAAAATCTGCTTTGTGTTGCCCGAGTAACAGCCTCCACCCAACTCCCCACTCGCCCTCGGGTACACAAGCACATTTGTTATAAGTTAACGTAAAGATCAAGGTCAGTGCTTCAGTGGGAGCATGTTGAATTTAAAGGATTCAAAAGCAGCCTTCTTGATGGGTGGCCTTGTAAAGTGCATGTCTCAATGACAAATGCATGGTATTCTGCGGAGGATCCACCCTGGGTTCAGTGCAGGCTTTTGCAATTCCAATCAGTCCTCCAACTTCTGCAAAGTCAAAAAATAAGAAATCGATCCGCGAGAGGTGAAATGAGGAAATGTCCCCTGGATTTATGGTGGAAATCATGTGTGTGTGTGCATGTGTGTGTGTGTATTTTAGTTTTTTTACAGAGAGATATGGCCTGGTATATTACTTCAGTCACGACTCATCTTACCTCCCGTTCCACATGAATGTCAGGTCATGTGTGAAGTTAATGACTATTTTTTACTTGACCACGACACATAGGAGAGATGTATGCGACTTGATAATGTCATCATGACAAACAGATAGAGTAAGTAAAGACAAGAAAGTGAAAACAGGTTTGTAGAGCTGGTGAAATTATTACATGATGACAGTAAGTAAGCATAGATGTTGATAGGCATCACGTGAGTGACAAATAACAAAGGATAGAAATAGAATATGGTTGATGGTGGTGTGATTTCAGAGTTAATGTGATTCCAGTAGAATGTGCCGTAATAAATAAGGGACGGTGAATTCAGAGTGCCTTGCGCAGATAATTGACATGAGCACAGCATGGAGAAGTGATGGAACAGGAGCATTTCAGGTGCTCATACTCGCTCGGTTATGAAATGTCCTTTTCTCACTCCAACACTTTTGGAAAAATTGCCATGACTACAGGGAGTTTTTGCTTTTGTTACTGCTGCTGTGCTGCCCTCTTCTGGAGACTTGAGAAACAACCAGACACTGTCACAAATCTGACTCACACCAAGACTATTAACAACTGATTTTTCCTGTCTGATTGCGCCTGAATATAGAAGTTGCTAAATTTATAATGTAGGTTGGAATTATATGTGTAAATATAAGGTAGTAATGAACAACAGGGAATCCATAAAGTTATCAATAATCTCATTAAAGAACTGTGGAAGTAAGCGTATTAATGACATGCTCAATGTCAAATGTCAAGCTGGACACTTACTCATGTTGATAAAACCCCAGGAAAAATCCCTGCAGATATCATTCACTCACATAACCTATTCAAGCGTCTCTCACTTGACCGCCCTGGTGCATGCTGGCTGATGAAATTGTGCAGTCGTATTTTAGGAAGGGCTATCTCTGGTCTGACAGCAGTTCAGGAAAAAGAAAAGGCTTCTGCTGTGGTAAAAGGTTCTTTGGGTGAAGGAGGTGTTTGTAGTTTGGTCCTCTGAATCATTATACCACATCTAGTGCTTTGCATTCTTACACTGTCTTTGTTTAACTCTGCATCTCCCTCCTTTTTTTTTCATCATTTTATACCAGTTTGTGTTAACTAGCTGCTTCTGTCTGATCAGGAAAAAGTCATTCAACATACAGCGCCCCTGGAAAACCGGAGGGCCATCTCACAAAAATACATTTCACAGCACCACTGTGTGCATGGAAACGCTCCTCATGATCACATTTCGACACAAAGCACTGACAATAAATTCCTGTGTGAATTGAGTCTCCGAACCACATTAAGATATTGTTCAGCAAAATGCCCAGTTTGGCTTGAGAAATGGAATTTGAGTGAGAGAGTTGTTGCAGAGAAGAACAGGCTGCATAATGTGCCTCCCCGATATCCTTCTTCACCATCAGTGCAGACAGAATGCAAATGACTGCTGTTTTCCCTGGCCATGAATATCATCAACACTACCGTCTCACACACACCTCTCACAACTGGAGGCTGCATTATCATGTAATGTTGATCAGTGAGGTGTGAATTAAAGGCCATTAGCTGACAAAAACTGGTGGCATTAGTCTGTTACACTAATTAATGAGTCCACCTAAGACTTCAAAGAATCACTTAATTAAAGCAAAACTTAATTAAAGCGAAGGCTGCCACATGCCAAACATACTAAACATACTAATGGTTGGTGGAAGTTTTTGAGTTGGGTTTTTGGGAGGAGGGTGTTGGTCCTAAACGTCATTGTGAGCTGCAGTGAATGTGGACTTTCCCAAAGTTGCTGGTGTTGGATCAGTCACTGGGGCCAATGCAACTTTGGTGGTTGGGTCCGTCGCGTATCATAACAAAGAAGCAGCGCTAGTTTTCTATGTTGTGGGATTTATCATCAGGCTTTTGTTAAGTATGAATGACAAACATGGAGAGATGGAGCGGCTGTGGACAGTTTTCACACTGTTTTTGAACTTTCAGTTCATCTACGGGTCTCCCTCGTCCTACGACTTGCACCAAGGGTTTGGACACGCTGCAGTGGCACACAGACACAGAAATAGGTAAGTTGGAGATTTTACGCGTTTGTCGCGAACAATATAAAGTTTTTTGTTGTGGATTTTTTTTTAAAACAACTACTAAAACAACAACTGTGACGTTTCTTTGGTCACATTTTTCTTAAAGGTGAAAGCTGTGCGCCTTTGTCGCGCAGCTGCCAATAAAAACACGATGATTTCCAAACTTGTTATCGATCGAAAGGAAATCAAATCGGTGATTTTGCCTCTTATGGTCATATGTAGGATGCCAACAATCAGTCCCTTTATCAGCCTATGACTAAATTTGGCTTGTGTTAGCCTGTGTTGGTGATAAGATCCAGAAAAACACTGGAATGCGATTAGTCGAATACCTCATCTGCAGGAGACCAGGGGTGCATTACAGCTGTTTACTGACACTTTAAAATAGACTTGTAGGAAAAAGGGAAGAAAACATAAGTGAAACGACACAGCCCTTAGAGGGAGTGCAGCAAAACATGTGGATCTAATTATGATGTTATTATTGCCAAATTGCTTAAAAGTTCTTAAAAGTACTTTTGCTGGTATTTGCAGTATTCATCTAAAAATACTTCTTACAGTTCCTGATGCAAATCTTCGGGCTCTTGTTCTTCTCTGCCTCTCTCCTCAGGAACTGGTGCGCCTATGTAGTGCACAAGAAAGTGAGCTGCACGGTACAAGGGAGTGTGGAGAGCTTCCAGGAGCCCATGGTGGCCCCCTGCCCAGCCTACCAGCCGGACTGCCAGCAACAAGTGACGTGAGCATCCGGGGAGCAAAGGGAAAGGGTTGAGGGTGCATCATGTTTAGATGTATGAGACAGATTCGAGTTTTAGACACAAAATGTTTCCTTGAGAGAGACTAGGAGGCAGAAGTGTGACAGAAGAAACTCAACTGGCAGAACAACGGGAGCAAAACAGATCACTGAAAAAGGAACACGGCGAAAAGAAGCAGAAGAAATATAAATAAGTGGTGAGGTTTCTGGTAAGGTTGACGTCAGGTTAAGCGTCATAAGATAGGACTGGATATGTTGAGGAATGAGTTTAGGCTCCAGCTGTGTTGCTTCACTTGATTCACTCCCCTTAACACACCCTCTTGTTGGTTTTCTCTGGCACAATTGACATACTTCCAATACAAAAACTTCATATTACGACATGCATGGTGTGTAAAAATTTATTTTGTGTACTGTTCTTAGCATTAGCATATTGAATAGCATCTCCAATGTGTGCCAAAGAAGATGGTTTTGTACAGGTACAAATATGTGCAATCATACACATTTACTACCTTAATCATCATTATGGAAACATAAGTTACAAAGGACTTTGGAAACCACTTTGAAAGTCAGATTCAGGAGCTGCAAAAATGTATTAAGTTGTGACAGCTAAACAAATTCTCAGCATTTATCCCGTCTTTCTGGCAGTACGGACTTTTCTCAGCACTATGAGTTTTGTCCTTCCCTGTAATGTTGATGTGATAATAAATTATGTTTATGTAACACACAGTTTGATCTAAGCCCACATGTGAACCCCAAACGTTTAAGATAAACAATCATCATTGATCATTGTATGGTTCTTATTAATGAAATACTGTAAAAGAGGACTTTTTACAGTAATTGGTAACAGTTGCTAGTCATTTTGTGCAGGAAGAGGTTGTGTTGCAATTTCATACAGTTAATTCAGTGAATCATTATTATTTGTGAAACAACACATGCCGTCTGTGGTTTTAGCTTTGTGGTCCACTCACATAAACACATGAACAACAGCCACTGTGCTGTGGAAAAGTTCCCTGGAAACTGACAATTCTCAGGTCACAGGATTTCCAAGTTCCTATGTAAAGAAGAAGAGCTGACAGTGAGAATAGAGAGAGTTTTTCCATGTCTTAGTTATGATACACAGTATACGCTTCATATTATCTCATATTCAGTCCACATTGTTTTCTTTTTTTCAATGTTATCTGTGAGAGTTACAGTTGAGAAATGAAAGATGATTGTTTCAGGCATCAACTTTCCAGATGTTCTTCATGACATGACCCCTGCCTTCAGGGAAGTGATGTCATGTATTTGTTCTTTGTGAACAGTTTGCCTTGGCTTGAAAGTTGAAAATTTCATGTACTCAGGAAGAGAACCATAAAAATTATTATATTGAACAAACAAATGTTCTGAGAAGCAGAACATTTGCAGAAGTCAACAGTTCCCAGTAAATACATGTGTTAAAAACTAATATTCCTTGTTTTACAGATATCAAACTCGAGTCCGACCCACATACAAGATTTCCTACAAGACAGTCACAGAGTTAGAGTGGAGATGCTGTCCAGGTTACCAAGGTCCAGACTGTAAAGACCTAAAACCACCTCCATATCAACAAACAGTGCAGGGAGCACAGGCTTACCATCCACCAAATCCTGCACATACAACCAGAAACATACAGAGTAAGACCATTATCTGTCCTAACTTAAATGGTTAAGTCAGTTTACTGTATAGTAGACTAACACATTTGTCTAAACACTAAATTAAGCTACAATATTTCAGAGCCAATCATTATAATGTTTTTATAGGGCCTGAACGGAGAGAGACAGGACACCATGAGACAAGACACGAAGGGACTGAGAAGGTGCGTGTTCTGGAAGGTGAAGTCCAGCGCCTCTCACAGACAGTCCTGGATCTTCAATCCACTTTGACTGGATTAACTGCCAGCCTCCGCACAGACCTGCACGAAGACACCAAGAAGATGCTCGTGACACTTTTAAACAATATGCGTCCACCAGACATCGCTACGACTGCAGGAACAGAAGACAGCCCAGCAATGCTAGATGGACATCAGACTACCAGACCTGGCAGTGGAGACAAGGCCATTGAAAAAATAGTAGCACGTTTGGATGATATCAACAATGCGTTGAAAAGTAAAGATGAAGCTTTGGAAGATCTAAGAGGAACTATGTCTAGTCATGAGGGACAGATACGCGTCCTGATGGATGCCTCTCAATCTCAGGCTCCAGCCATAGCAGAGTTTGATGTTATACAGACATATATTGATGGAAAAGTTGAGAAGCTAAAGAAAGAGTTAGACCAGAATGTGGATGAACATATAGCTAAACTACAAATATCACTGAATGACAAGATCCAGACCTTACAGAAGACCTGCGAAGACAAGTGTGATCAAGGTTTGGCCAACCTGTCTAAGCTGATAGACACCAAGGAGGGTGACCTGAGAAAGGAAATCCGGGCACTACGCTTGGACATGGCTGCTGCAGATGGACCTGTACGAACTCAAAGGCAAACAGATCTATCTAAAACAGAGGATCAAGGTGATCACAAAGACTTGTGGCGTGAGATCGATCGAATCGCAGAGGCTCACCGCATCCTGAATGTCCGTATTGACAATGAGCTGGGAAACCTGTCCACACCTCAGGATGACATTGATTTCAGCTTCCAGATAGAGGAGCTGGAAGCACGCATAAATATCAGCGAACAAAATGCAGAGACTCATTGCTTCTACATTGAGGAAAAGCTGACCCGTACAATTTCAGATGAAGTGGCAGAACTTCGCAAGATTCTGGATGGGCGTCTGAACAATATGGAGGACCAGTTCACCAGCATGCTGGTGGAAATGAGCAACAACTCCTTCCCAGGGATGTTTAGTGAGTCCATGAATGCCATCCAGGCTGAAGTCAATAACAATAAGTTCCTCCTCCAAAGTTTGGATGATAAGGTAATTGCTTTTCAAGAGTTGTGCTCTGCAGGATGTTCAGGGTCATCGAGTAGTCTAAGTTCAGAAAGTTCGAGTTCATTGCCCACACCTAATGGTCTAGGAAACATTTTGAAGGACCTGAGTCGATACAGGGATGACTTGGACGTTCTACACTCAGATGTCAGTGATAACACACAGAAGCTCAGACAATTGGAGAACCTTGTTGACAGACAGTCAGAGGGCAATGAGAGACGTGCCAAGACAATGGAGGACTTCCAGAAGGGATTAATAAATCTTCAAGATAATGTGCTTGGTCTGGCTGGTGCTGTTACTGGGTTAAGTGACTCCTTGAGCAAATACAACCAGGATATGCACAAAATAAACACGACTTGCTGCCATGCAGAACATAGTGCCAGAGGCAGTCCAGCACGAGACAGCTGGACTTTGGTAGCAAATAGTGAAGGAGACATCACAAGACAGCAAGTGGAGGAGCTGACGAACAGGCTTAATACACTCAGTACACAGGTATCAACAGAGCTGAGTAGGTGTAAACAGAACACACAACGCGTTACTGATGACATTTCTGTTGTGGAAGGACGAGTGACTAGACTTGAAAAGGTGTGTGGAAGGTTAGATGGAGTTTCTGCTAACATCAAAGACCTGAAGGAAGGATTGGAGAGACATATCGCTGGTCTGCAGGACCGCGTGCACAAGATAAATGCTACTTCTGGAAACCACGGAACAAACATCATCACGCTGCAGAATTCCATGCACAGACTTCAGGCACAGCTGTCGTCATTGGCCAAGCACGTTTTGAAAGATGTCGCCTCCACAGAGCCAGGTGAGTTGATGGTGTAGTTTGCACATTTTGTCATCAAAGGGAAGACACTTCACACTCAAAGGCAGCTGAAAAGTCTGTCATTGTAGAGGGATGAAAGAGGGATGAGAGATCATTACTTGTTCAGATACAGTTTATAATTTTTAATGACTTTATTAATGCCCATGGGGAATTTGTTGACTAGCTTTACATAGATGATGGTGCCACTAAGGGTTTTCAGAATATTGTACATGAACACCTCTAAACGGGGCCTGTAGGGAACTGGGAACAACCACCAATCCTGAGGGGTTCATGAACTGCTTCCCTACCAACTGACCTACAGTTGCTCCAAATACTGTACATTTTTGGGCAGTCTCTTTCCAACTTGAATTTAAAAAGTTGCACTTTTCCACCCAAAAAGTAACAAATAGCCATGTAAAGAATGAAAAAAGAGAATGTGAGTGAGAAGTTTGAACTTCTCTGCCTACTTTCTCTCTACTACAAACCTGGAAGTTGCTTCATCAAGTGCATGTTTCATTGTTGGTGTTGAGAAGTTATAGAAAGTGTTTGGACTTTTGGAAAGTTGTAGAGGTAAGGAGTTTCACATGCTGTTTGATCATCTGACAAGCACTTTGATACTGACACGGTTAAAGCCGAAAGCTGAATGCTGATGTGGAGATGGGGGTTATGAAATGCTACATGATAAACAACAGCAGCAGCAGTAGGAGCAAGTGACAGCATACTGCAGCTTTTAGGTGAATGGTAGGGCAGAAAAATAGTGAAACAAAAGTTGTCTTGGATTTAAACAGTGAGAACAGTATTAACTGTAGCTAGCAGACTTTGGAGATAGATTAAGGTAGAGCTTTGTTACTTAAAAGCTGACTATATAGTCTTCAATGGATACCCACACTAGCACATCCAAGCATTAAAATGAGCCAAAAAGATGTACGATACACTGATAACCTTTTTTCAGTGCCCTCCCTAACGTCCAACCCGGGTAAATCAAGTGTGATTAACATCTGTGTAAACACAAACCTTTCCTGAAGATAATCCTCCATATAATGCATTCTGCTTGCTTGGTTTACTTGGTGGTTTGGAAGGAAGGATCAGATCCCACAAATGGCCACAGGGTATTTCCCGGAGTGGGAGGACACAAGTTCACAGGGCCTCCCATGATTGCTTTGAATATGTCATTCAATATGTCCCGGCACCAAGAGGCACAGGCCAGCACTAGAAACTTCCTGTGACTGAGATTGATGTTGTCCTAAGAATTTCCCCAGTTATAAGCAATGGGACAGGTAAACTGAACTGAACTTTTAATATGTCAAACTGGGTTTATATTCCAGTCTCAGCCCCTCCTAACTACTCTAGTGTTTTACTTGCACTGTTCGGTGCCTCGTTGCTCCCTTATGAAAATGTCAAAACACCACTGCAGACTGTTCAATATTTCCCTCTGCTTTATGAATATGTTGAGTTGTGAAGTCTTCTTTCCTGCACCATGACATAACTTTTTAGTCATACTGAAGAAGTGCAGATATTGACCTCAGTTCACAGACACACACACAAACAGTCTCATACACAACACACCTCCCTCCCTTTTCTCTTTCTCCTCATACATGTACATATACCAACCTCCAGAGATTCCCATAGGGTGACCTCAGCCAGATGTGTGCAGTCTGGTCCTCATTAAGGGCCTTGACTCACTGCTGGAGCTAGTCTTGATGGCGAGGGGGGAAGCAGGGCTCCACACCCTGGACCAGATGCGTTGACTACCCTCAGCTGTGATGTCATGACTGGGGCCCCATCACTGGTGCCTCCTTTTCTTAAACCACCGTTGCAAAACAATGTGTGATAGAGACCTGAAGAGAAAAAGAGAGTGAATGGATTAATAGTTGTGGTGCAGGGGGAAGGGAGTGCACAAAGGCATTTTATATTCAGTTTCACTGTTTGCCAAATATGGCCTGTTATTTCCAAACTGCGATATTTGATTTCATTACCGTACATGGAACATTATACTGCACTCCTGCCCGGCATTAAATCAGGCAGAACTGTGCGTACTGCAGCAGGATTGTGAAAAATGTTTGTCAGGGCTTTTTTTAAATCTTTTTTATGAGTTTTGTTTATATAATACTCTATACATAGGTTAGTTATATATTCCAAAAACCAATTGTTTCTAGTTTCATTTCTGTGAGTGAGCATATGCAAATGAAAAGTTAAAGCATGTTTGGGGATATATTTCTTGCTCAGAGTTAGATGAGAAGCTTGATAGTAGACAAATCCAGCTAATGTAGCATAAAGACTAGAAACAGGGGGAAACAGACAGCTGGCTCTGTCCAAAGGTAACAAAAATCTGCCTACCTGCATCTTTAAATTCACTTCCTATCTTGTTTGTTTAGTCCGTACATTATTTGAGACCTTTGGTACAAAGCAGTTGTCACATAACCCCTCGTAAAACAACAACTCAATTTCTAATCTTGCACAGATTTTTAATGAGCTTAAGCTTAGCACAAAGAATAGAAATGGGGAATTACCTGCTCGGACTCTGTCCACAGGTAATAAAATCCACCTTGTGACGTCCCAACACTAAGTCCTTGGAGTTTCCTCTCGTTGTCTGGCAACTGGTCCTGGTCACGGAATAGTTTGCCACACCCGCTGTGAATTGTCATTTTAAAACTTAAGCTTTAGTACTGATTTAATACATGAGATATATTTTCATTAGTGAGCCATATAGGTGCTGGTGGGCAGACTTTGGACACAGATGGTCTAGTTGTTTCCAATCTTTGTGCCAAGCTAAGTTAGCCAGTCTCTGGTAGTAGCTTGCTATTTACTGTTCAGAGATGAATACACAAAAAAAGTGTATTTAGAAAAATGTCAAGTTTTTCCTTTAAATTTCATCATATTCTAACAGTCTGTATCTTAAATCCCACGAGAAAGGGAGTTGAGCTGTGTGGCTGAGGATTTAATGTTTTCCTGCAGTTTGGGAAAGAGTAAAATACAAATAGTCTAAATAGAGATACAGTTTCCATGAAAATCCCAGTTCTGTGGGTGTGGTGGTGGTTTGAGAGCCTACTGAAATGTTTCCTCTCTGTGTTTGAGGTCATATTCTCCACACAGTCATATGACAACCCCAAGGAGGCTGCAAACACATGAGGTGTTGTAATAACAGACCTGTGAGATTATCTTATAATAGCTTTGCCCTTACTCACTGTGACTGCTGAATGGAATTATGTGACTTCAGTTGCAAAATGTTAGCGTTGCTGCTCCCTCACCAGCTGCTGCAGCAGAGGATCCGTCACTACGGATTTCATATTTATATATCTGGATGTTTTCTTTACAGCAGGGAGTTGTAGTTATATTAAGTGTAGCTAGTTGCTTTGAATCTGTTTCTAATATATTAAGGAGTAAAAATTGCTTAATAGAGGTAATTTTGAAAATGTAGAAATATGGAAAGTACTTTTGTTGTCTAAGAGCTCGAGCATGCTGTTTCTTATTCAGACGGTGACTAATCAACCTTCTTGTGCTGAATTTTCTCATTCGATTCACAAGCTGTTTTTTTTTTCCTACTCCTTTTTTTGGAGGTGATCCCAGTCCAACTCAAATCACTTCCCTGTCATTTCCTTCTCTCTCTCTGTCTTATCTCTGAACTGCTCTCCCTTAACTCCCTCATCGCTCCCTCCTTCTGTCCAATTTTTTTTCCTCCAATTTGTCCTTCCAAGAATGCCAGAGGACTTTCTTTCTCCTCTCCCTCCGCCCTGCCCTGTAAGTATCTATCGACAGATGAGGCCTTCAGAAAATAAAAAAGCTGTTATATTAAACCAGGGATAAAATGAATGCTTTGATTTCATGGATCAATGCTTTGCAATTGATCATTCTGACTTTATATTGGAGAGACAGGCAGTAAGATTAACTGTCTGCTGTGATGAGGGAATACAAGAAAAACAAGACATCAAAGGCTTTTTTGAAGTCAAAGGGTGTCTGTTGGGAAAGAATGGAAAATTGTATTCGACGCTGTACCACACAAACACACACGTACACACACACACTGTATATATTTAGTAGGCACCAGAGTTTTCGAGGGGGCACTTTGCAACACCTTCCCCAGAGAGATTTCCGAAGCTGCGAGGTGAGGTGTTTCCATCTCTGACCCGGGAGCCCATCTGGAAGTGTTCAGCAGAGAATGGGGCCAGATACACAATGAGAGTCCCTGAGGTCTGCCATTCAGGGCGCAATTTGAACCTCCCGTCATTAATATCGCGGGAGGAAAACGGGACGGAGGATGAAATTGTGTCCATGTGCGTAGCAAGACAAGGTACACAAAAATTCTGCGTCAGAGTGATGCATTATGGGACCTGTGTGCAACCACCACACCCTGCTCTGTGCCCCTTGACACCATTTTCCATCTAGTGGTGTCTGTTGTAATCCTGCGTGACACTTTCAGACACTTTGGAGCACTCACACAGTGTCACCCGAACTTGTGGATGCAGCGACTAAAGCACTTCTCCCCTGCCGTGTCTCAATCTGCTTATAACCATTAACATCTGGTTTTGGTGATGGTCTTGGTTGCACCAGCACTCTTGCGGGTTTCTGTGTGTTTTTCGACTTTGCAGTTGCCCCCTTAGTGAGACACAGGCTGAGAGCTCATGGGAAATATGCACTCAGGCAACCAGCATCCTGAAGGAGGCACAGGGAGGAAATGAAGAAGAGATTTCTGATTATCTCAGTACAACATGGTCGCTGGGTTTAATTTGTTTTTGATTATACATGTGGTTTCTGAGTAGCTTGTGGTCACTTGGAGTAAGAAGGAAGAATTTTGTTTATGGTTCATGATGTTTTATTTGATAAGAACGATATGATAACTTTTCTAATCCAGAGTAACAAGTATACTAATATAATATGATTACTTTCGGGTAACATCGTTGGCTATTACAGAACAGTCATTACAGATTAATTATTATTATTTTAAGCTACCATTTAGATTTAACAACATCATACATGATGCTGGAAATAGCTGGAAATCTTAATTTAAGCTCCACTGACTCACTTCTTTCCAGAACTACCATCAATCCTCATCAGCAAGACAATAAAATGCAGCTGAAAGTTCTAGAAAATCTAATAAAGGGACTTTGAGCTAAGATAATTAAGTATGCTGCACATTTGTAATAATTCCAATGTGTTTAACTTTATCCTTAAAAGTCAACAAATTGCAAATTTTTCTTAATCTGCGACATTTGCTAGTGAGCAATATTCTTTACCGTCTTTTACTTTCATACTGTTACATATGTTTCATGGAGCATGGTGCACATTTTCACTGTGAGCATGCGGATAGCATTAACATTTTGCAGCAGTGCTGAAGCCCAGCCTCACAGAACCGTTGGCACATCTGCACTCTTAACCTGGGTCTTGTTGTGAATAGAGCCCTTTGTTCAATCAGGCAAAAGAGTGAAGAGGCACTTGAGTCAGCTGATGTGCTATCAAGCTGTTTAGTTCATTCTGACTTTTTGTCTTGACAGCTGACCAGTAAAATCCAGATCAGATTAATACGGATGCACAAAGTGGCCTTTGTATTATGACATGTCTCACTGTTAAACTACTTATAGCATCATATGTACTGTATACTGTAATTACTGATTACTGCTGTGGCACTTGAGCTTCCATACGTCTTCCTGAATTGAAGCTTTTAACATTGTTGGCTTCAACGGTCGTATGTTTACAGCATATACTGTAAGACTTATATAATTACTATCTTTGCAGAATCTTTGAGAGCTTCCTGACAGATTAAAGCCTTTTCCACCAAATCTAAATGTATAATCATTTGCAATAAGTGGTCATTTCCTTGATGTAAGTGTCTCTGGCTGAACAACATTACTGTAATCCTGTTACATGTGCTCCATTTATGCCCAACCGTGCCCACATGGTTTATATGGCACTACAGATACAATATGTGCCCGAAGCACTAAGCACCAAACGAGCTATTTAATGCACAAACCCCCTTTCGCTTGATCTTAAATACAGTGCAACACAAATCTATCTGACACCTGGTTGCAAGAGGTGCTGACGCAAAGCAGCTACGGTAATAATTTTTGTTCTTTGTCCCTGGGACACTCTCCCAGCATCTCTACGCTCGCCTCAGTGGCCCAAGTGATGTCTGTATCCTCAGGGGGGTCTGGAAAGCAGACAGCTGGTTTCTGTTAACATGGTTCTTGTTGCCTAAAACTCACAGCGACCACCTGCTTGGCTTTTATGAAGGGTAATTATGGTACCGGTTGAAAATAAAAAAGCTCAAAGGTGCATCGCAAGCCAATTTGGCCTGTCATCAGAATCTAAGTCGTTAAGAAGAATTCACAAGAGAAGGGATCTATGTGGTCTGAATGCAAGAGAGGAAGTGGGATTCATAAACAACAAATTTATTAGAGGCTTGTGTGATTGAAGTCACAGCATTTTCCTGTTCAAAGTTTGAACGGTTTAGAGGAAATGACCAGGAGCTTCTCAGGTTTTAGGCTTGAAGGAAAATTCTGCTGATGTTCTTTTTTTTTAACTTTTGCTTTTCAAGGAATGACCTTAAGACCGGAGAGGCCTGCTCCTGTGCCAGATTCCACTCAGACCAGACCGAGAATAAAACAAATCCACATCCCTCTCATCATTCCACCACCGCCAAGCAATCCTAGGCAGACTCACAATCCCAGCCAGCCGCTGCAGCCCAACACGCACACCATCAAGATCAGTCCGCCAAGCCAGCCGTCCAGCCCCCTGCACCCGGGCCACCCCCGCCCTATCCCTGGTTCCCATAAGCCAGTGGTGGAGACGGGCGAGGCGGGGCCGCCAGGGTACATCCGCAGGGTGACTGTGCGAAGAGGCTCAGAGGACTCATCTAGCATGCCTGTCAAAGGCTTTGCTGGAGCACCGGGTGAGTAACGCTGATGGTCACGATGACCTTTGGTGCTGTGCGGCTGAAATGTTGTAATTTAGATGTTCATGGATGATTTATATAAAACTTATTTTAGCTTCACTCCACGGTACATGGTCACAGTAAAGTATGTGGCACAAAGCCTGATTTGGCAAGGTTTTAAATGATACCCTGCACCGTACCAATGATACAGTGAATTTCACTGTGTTTCTTTCAAATAGTTCAATACTTCAATATAGTTCAGTCAGTCCATAAATTTTTTTTGCCAATACCACTGTGTCAATGTGCTCTTTGGCAAACTTCAGGCGTGCAGCAACGTTCTTTTTAGTAAGCAGCAGCTTCCTTAGTGGTGTCCTGCCATAGACACTCTGCTAGTTTAATGTTTTATCTACTGTAGACTCGTGAACACAGATGTTAGCCAGTTCCAATGATGCCTTCAAATCTTTGGCTGTCACTCGGGGTCATTTTGACTGGCCGCCCACTTCTTGGTAGAGTAGCCACCGTCCCAAAGTGTCTCCATTTGTAGATTGTTTACCGAACTGTAGACTGGTGAAAAGTCTTCACTTTAACTTTATGTAAATCCACAATTCTTGATACTAGATCATCTGAAAACTCATTTTAGGCACATTATGTTTGATATTACTCTGGACTTAGATGAAGATCAGATCACAGTTTATGACAAATTAATGCAGAAATCCATGAAATTCAAAAGGTTCACATACTTTTTTTTGCCACTGTCTTTTCTTCTTTCAGTGTTGTCAGTTCCTAGTCACACGAGATAGACTCATTTGAACTGGAACAGAGTCTGACTCTGTTTTCTGTTTTCCCTTTTCCACACATGGAATCTATAACAAGGGTTTAATTATCAATACTTTTTGTTTTTTTTTGTTTTTGTTTTCTCACCCAAACAAAGGAATTCTATACCAAGAGGCTTTTAACGCGAGCCAACTCCAATTGGGTGGAAGAGACAAGAGATAGTCACAGATTTGGTCTGCTCTGGATTGAATTAACTGGACTGCATATAGGATGATTAGGGGAAACAGCAAACAACAAAACAAAGGCTTTGTTTTTTAGCTTTCACTGGGGCCGGTTTTGGCAGCAGAGGAATAGAGACATCAGCTGTTCACTGCTTGTGTGGGAGAAAAAAGTCATGCACATTTTTATTAGTTTAAAGTCTTGACCAGAGAAACAAGATATGTATAAAGCACGTTTAAATTTCATGCAAGTCTTTGTTGTTTATTTTGAACTCAAACAGCGCCTGCAGCTTTAAATCCATTTAAAGACAAAGGAAACTGTGAACACCTGAGCTTGTGATTTCAAAAAGCCACTTGTAAAACCAAAAGTATGCATTGTAGACTATAACCTGCTTGTTTTAATTTATAACTTCTCTGGGAAACTATTCCACAAACCAAACTCCAGCCTCTGGCAAATGAATACTCACTAAGCCTTCGCTTCAGATGATGATAAAACATGATGCGTTTGTCATCTGTTTTATTTGCAGGCTATCCTCCCCTGCAGCCTGTGTCTTTCAAACCTCAATCAACCAGCCACAGAGGTATTGTAGCAGTTCATTATCAGATTATGTTGCATGCATCTGCAGGCTGGAAAAGCCGCGAATAACTTGTAGCCTGGGAGAACGAGGGAGTGGGAACTGGATGTGTTTAGTTTAAGGAGGTGTGGGCGGACTGTGCAGGGACTCTAGCTCGTCAGAAAGTTAAACCCTGGGCTGCATGGCAAATGTTACACTTCATGATGATGAAGGAAATGGCCTAATTGAAACAGATCGTTAACACTTTCTTCATATGAACCTTGATGTTCTCATAGCGACAAAGGTGCCATGGAACCCAATGTACCAAGCTCCAATTGAATCACCAGGTAAATCTCTCTCAGGTTACTGTACTGTATATAAAGACATGGACAGTCATTTATTTTTGAAATGACACACTGATCGACTCACCTGCTTGTTTTTGGGTCTAGTTTCAGTCGACAACAGTGCCTTTGCAGATCCCTTCTCATTCTCTGCTGGCCTCACACAACAGCCCTTCACTGGAGACTTTGGCATCGTTCGCTTTAACAGGGTCCTCGTCAACGACGGGGGACACTACAGCCCCCACACAGGTAAATACACATCTTAATAACAACAGCAACAAAATATTATTGAAATGTCACTATGATACATGGAGTTTCTGGGTATGATGGTAATGTGTTACCATTTCATGTAAACGTAACCTAAAGCTACTCTAGGCTTTTTTTTTTCTCTTCATGTAAACAAAATCGCAATTAACCTGAAGCAGTTCATCAACCATTGTTTGGAGTTTATAGCCACAGTTTTACTACTTTGGCTCAAACTGGAGTTACACCTCTCTGGAAATACATGTAAACAGATTTCCAAACCTGCCCTTTAAACAAGTTGATAGGATGATTCAACATCTGGTGGAAGGCTGCTTCGCAATGGAGACAAATAAAAATATACTAGATAAAAGTATTAAAGACACAACCACACAAACAAACATAACACATCTGAGTGACACGCGCTCACGTCAGTCTTGTCATCGAGAGAATATGTTTCAGTTTTGAAAAAACAGGGTCCAGGGTTGACAAACATCAGACTGAATCTCGTCTCGTCTTTCCTCTGCAGGGATCTTCACTGTGCCTCTAGATGGTCGATACCTGATTTCAGGCCTGCTGACTGCAAAGCAGGGTGACCGAGTAGAAGCCGTCCTGTCCGTGTCCAACCGCAGCGTCCACAGGTTGCAGAGCTCAGCAGGGCCTGTGGCTGGTCAACACGGGGACTCAGCCGGTGGTAACTGTGGCTGCGGAGGCTCCGTATCCTTCAGTCTCATTCTGCCACTTAAGAAAGGAGACCGTGTGGGTCTGGTAAGGACGGGAGGCCAGCTGGCCACCTCTGATGCCAGGGAGATCCTCTCCACCTACAGTGCCATCTTCCTGTACGCACCACAAGCCAAAAGATAGCTGGAGCTCAGCAGCGCAGTAGCTACCAAAAAGGAGGAAATGTTGAAGAAACCATTTTTCTCGGACTTGCTGTGAAGCAGCGATTTCACCGCACACAGTGCCACTGTGTGAGGATGCTCAGTTATAAGTTCATTTATGACGTCATTACACTGCAATTTGTAAACAATCTGCCAAAGATACGTGAATACAAGAAGCAGGATTTGTTTCTAATATATTTGATGATCAAAGTGCATTTTTGTACCTATTGTGAATGTCTTGTGTAAAAGTGTTTATAAATTAACATTAAAACTCATAAAGCCATTTTTATTTTAACAAAACCATCTCAGAGACTAAATATATAGTATGTTCACCATATGAGTGGAATACATATATGGTTAGGTAATAAATCTTGATAAATCACCTTTGAGCATGAAGTCACTTCATCTTACTGTGTAAGCTACACTGCCGAAGAACAGAATGATTGATGATTAATAAACATGCATAAAGAGATAGATGTGGATTTAGCTGTACAAGCTTTTATTAAGGTTTCAAACTTGGCCGGCTGCAGAAACTGCGTTGAGGGAGTCTAGCTTAGAAGGGAAAAATCCCATTCATTACATAAACTGGATGTGCATGAAAAATACATTATTCCCTCTCCTCACTCCTGAGACCTGGAAAATGTTCCATCAGCAAGCAGTAACAAGCAGAGAGCACATTTTACCATTAGTTCAGTGTGTTAATCTTTAAAAGAAAAAACACCCCCCCCCCCTCAGTTACGCCACTGCCCTGTGGACACTGTTGACCTTTCTGACAGCGAGTCAGACTGGACAAAGGAAGCGTGTGGCACACAGCTGTATTCAGTTAGAAACTTTATTTAATACAAATATGACCACGAGCCTCACATAGTTAGCTTTATTAGGCCATTTTTTTTTCTTCATACAATGTTTTTTTGTTCTATTAAACATACTTTAAACAGCATACACTTAAGGTATTTCTGTTGGTCAGACAATCAATAGCAAGCATTATCTCAAAACAGAAAATAGTCCCACAAAAAAAAAACTAAAATAAAAATAATAATAATACAGACACACTTCATAAGACATGATAAAACAAAAAGGCAACAAAGACGGGAGAATATAATGATCAGCAAATACACTGGATCATTTTCTACAGCAGAGAGTGAGAACAAACAATATTGTTTACATCATATCCCAGGATCATAGAGAAGGAAGTGTGATTCTTCCACACAAGATGCTTTACTTTCATAGAAAGAATGGAATTCCTTTTGTTAATTATAAGATATATGTATTTGACTTCACCAAACGTCATACACGAGCAAACAAATCTAAGCAAAACACGCATCTTAATCATCACGAAAACATCTGAGCTACACGGTAAGTGTGGAAACACACAATTATGATTAATATCTGGATGACAATCTGGCTGTAATGGTCATCGTCAGTTGTGCTTTTTTTCCCTCCATTAGATAGTTTAGTCTGTCATGTCTCGCTCCCGCTCCTTCATAATTTTAATCCTCACCAGCACCTATTATCATGTTACTGTGACACTTGTGCTGGCCGTATGAGCCATGTCAGTGAAGTGCCATATCTGCACCACAGGTCATACATACTAACATGATGCCAGTGAAGCACTTCCAAAATCGTCCTGTGCACAGTCAAGTATTTCCTGTTTATCTCCTAAAACGACCACATGGCTCGTCCTCTGGCCACCAGAGGCTTTGGGATCAGTCTTTAATGCATCTCTCTAACACGCGCACACACACAAAGGGTGGCTGTGATGTTACCTTCATGTCTTTTTAAATAAACATGATTTTGTTTTTAATCCCTTTCTTGCAAACAACCAATAATAATCACCTTTAAACAATTACTTATATTAATTTACAATAGCTGATTTGTCTGTGATGTCAGAAACTCACTCACACAACAAAGAGGTAAAACTAGAAATCTTCATCCTGCATTAATTTTATACTCTGGTCTGTTATCTGTGAGGACCTTCAGTGAAATGCATGTGAGTGAGAGGTGTGCTGAGTTTTAAGTCTGCGTCTCTGGGTGCAGATTAAACAAAGTGCGTAGGATAAGTCTTGGTAAAGACACTGAGGGAACATAAGCAATGGGTGCATGATCCTGTCACCCCAACAGCAGCACTCCTATTTAGGTATGTACGTACGCACACATTCGCACACTTACATCATCCCATAGTCATCCTGCAGAGAATTTCTGCAATTTCTCACTGCTCATTTCCATTGTTCCAACTCAAGCGTTCCCTTTTACATTTAGACACAGATTTTAATACTAAAGCTGCAGATTCTGAGTTTGCTCAGGAATGTGTATGTGCCTTACATGTTCAAAGTGTCACTGTAAAAACAAGGAATACGGCTCGTTGTGAAAACTGAAGACAAAAAAAAAGATGGTGCAAACCTAGAAGTTACTGTTAAGTGCATGTTAACCTGTGACCAACCACACAAAATACAGATTTGAGTTACTTCCACAATTCACTGGTGATATATTAATTTTTCAGACAAAGGCATCACGATAGAAATTTATAACTTAAGTATATCAATTACCATAAATAATGACTGCATTGTTAACAAAACACTTAATTTGTCAGAGCGTGTATGACAGAATAAACATTAAAAAAACAGCAAGACAATATACCAAGTAGCTGCTGCATTTAGTTTTTTTTTTTTCTTAAATCACCCAAACCAAACTGTGCATCTTCACATACTTGTTGGTGAAGTATAAACCAGGTACAACCTTGAGCATTAATAATACCAAACATGACTCGAAAAGCGGTAGTAGACTCTAGTAAATTAAATATGATTCACAGTTGGTGTAATCTGTTAACTACTGTCACTATTTTACTTATTTCTTTAGACTGAATAAAGCCTTTAGAATAACCTGCATCTAGTTAAACATGGTGGCCACAGAGAAATATTACTGACACAGTACTAATCGCACGTGTTAAATGTCTAGCCTGTTCTAAATAGCTGTGTGCCTTTTTCACTTTTTATGTTGTTCAGAAAAAGTAAAAATTGCCAATCATGACTTTCCTTTCTGTACAGATGAGACTTGAGTGCTAAGGACTAATGCCTTGTGGGGGGCTTTTGTCGATCTCCTGATCGACATGGCAGACCATCCTGTCTGCTAGAAGCTACAGGGAGAAGAGACAAGTCTTCGATCTTAATCCCTGCACAGCGATGGGAACTACAGAGTGCTTTTTCAGATTTTTCTGCAACTATTCGTCAGGGTAACTCGTTCTGGAGATGACTCCTGCTCATCTGTAATGGGTAATTACAGTTGGTCATAAACCTGTTACTATGCCAGGCTCATTGTAGAGTTGTGTGGGTCTTAGAACCATGAGGGGAAGTTGGGGTTTTAGTCCATGTGTTTCCTGGAGATGCATTCAAGTGCGCAGTCCAGTCACATGTATGTGTATACCTGGGTATACATGTGTGCTGGATCAGAGCAGTTCATCAAGATTGATGTCTGGGATGGGCTGTCTCCAGTAACAGAAAGAGCTGTACTCTGGCATGACAAAGGCCTCGTTCTGCTCTTTGCTTAACAGAGGGAACACATGCTCCACAAGCTCACTCAGTCTGCCATAACTATAGAGGAAACAACAGAATGAGAGATCAGAAAGACAGAATGAGACACAGAAGGAGTCAGGACACAAACAGAGCTGCTAAATATTAATTGTAAAAAAAAAAAATGAAATCTGTTTTCTGCCATTATTTAGTTAGCTGGTGATTAAGAATTGATATTTACTAAATAGAATAAAAATACAAGTAGAAATTGCATGCTGGTACAAGCTTGCTGCATTTTTTTGTTGGCTACTTATGGCAGCCAACAATTACACTTAGCCAACACTACTACACTTAAATGTTTCTGGTTCTAAAAATGCTGCAGCCAGAGTTCTGACTGGAATTAGCAAGAAAGATCATATTTCTTATATGTTAGCTTCTCTCCATTGGCTCCCTTTAAAATCCAGAATAGAGTTTAAAACACTTCTCCTTACATCTAAAGCACTAAATAATCAAGCTCCATCTTATCTTTACGACCTCATAGTTCCATATTTTCCAAGCAGAACTCTCCGTTTTCAGAGTGCAGGTCTACTTGTGGCTGTGAGTGAGTTTCCAAATGTAGAATGGGAGGTAGAGCCTTTAGCTATCAAGCTCCTCTACTGTGAAACCAGCTGAGCCTGAGGTTTCTTCCTCAAAAGGGAGTTCTTACTCTGCACTGTTAACTAGTGCTCGCTCTAGTAGGGTTGTTGGGTTTTCTATAGAATTCTGTATACAGATTTAAGTTCTTGAACCTTAAACATTGTAAAGTTCCTTGAGATCTGTTGTGATTTGGCACGCTATAGACAAAACTGAATTGAATATTTGCACAGAGGGATGTCCGTGGCTTTTGTCCCTTATCACTTTCATAGGAAGCATCTTTTGGAGCCAGTATTAACAGGATGTGAGCAAGCCAAACCTGTTCCTCAGTGTTCATACAGACTATTGTTTTACCCCAAACTGTGAACTTGTCCTTCAACACCCAGTCAGATAAGACCAGTAAATGTATGTACTTACGATGACTTGTTGCCCTTGGTTTGCTCTTGGATCAGCTCGCCTTTGGGGTTAACTGTGAAGATCCTACACACTGGAACTCCTACCTCCTTATAGGCAAATACATCCTGTATAGAGACAAAATGATTCAAGTCTCTGTCATTCAAATCTAGACAAAAACAACTTAAAATGTATATTTCCAGATCCTTATAAACATAACATAGTCTTGTACTTTATAACTGCTGAAAACACATAAATTGCTAATAATTTGCCACTTGGACAAAGCAAGAGAGTAAACCTCCAATCACTGTAAACGGTAAACAAAAGCCTCATTTAAAAGCCATCCGAGATGAGAGCACACTCGATTAAGTAATTTTCTGAAAGTAGTCATACATAATGCACACTGGTACAGAGTGACATAAGCGTTAATAGCATTAAGTACAAATTTCCTGTTTGTGCTCCACCTCCTGCACGTAATGGTTATATTTCTAGACTACATGTTTTAGTGTGCAAAAACAAGAGCTTGTGTTATTTTTTATGTTGTGTTTTTTGGCGAGTGTCATTGACAGACAGGTCTCATGGCTGACCCAGGGCTTCGTCTGGGTGTTTATGCAGCTGAAGACGGGATGCTGCGCCCAGCTGAAGCTCCATTTCACAGACTAAGTCACATGGGACCACAATTCTGCGACTATGACCTCAGCTCGGGTTCAGCCCAATACTGATTTCATATGTTTGTGTCTGCTAATTGATAGCTAAAGTGTCATGATGATCTTACAAGACATTATGACTATACCGACTTCTGGAAAACACAGCTCATGGGCATGAAAAAGTGAGCTCCTTAATGTCCCGGAGTCTGACATCTTCAAACATCCATTAACTCACATTAGTCCTATTCCCAAAGGCTGCGTAGAATGGCTGCTTGTTATGCTGAAACAGGTTCTTGATGTCTGTAAGGCATTCAATCTTGAAGATCTCTGGTTTTTTCTCAATGACCTCCCTGAAAGAAACAGACAGTGTGATTAGACTGACACACGCACATCTTTACTATGGGTCAAGACTGAGCTAGAGTTACAGACAAACACATGTTGT
This sequence comes from Anabas testudineus, assembly GCF_900324465.2. NCBI lineage: Eukaryota > Metazoa > Chordata > Actinopteri > Anabantiformes > Anabantidae > Anabas > Anabas testudineus. Next base: position 15,237,678 of record NC_046626.1, on the reverse strand, counting down.
TTTTCTCAGACTTTGTCTCTTTGGATTAGATTTAGTTTTTTTCTTCCATATCCACATCAAAGGACACACGAGAGACTTTAACATTTGAAGTTTCAAATCTGTTTCACATGCTTGATAAAGGAAATCAAAAATATTATGAAATAATAAAATGCTGAACATGAATAAATTCTGGGAAGGTTCCCAACACAGTTAACACCTATTTAGTTCGAGTTGTCTATGGCCTTAACAGCCTCGGCAAACAAAAGGCTTATTATAATGATAAGGATTTGAAGAGTGAGGAGGATTGTGAGCAGTCCAAGAAACTTGATTTGAAATTAAGTTTGCAGACAAAAAGGATTTGAATTTGAAAGGAGACAAATATAGGCTAGTTTGAAACAGAATTAACATTTTGGGTTAAGAAGTATTTAATGAATGGCTGGCATATATGAAGTACATACCTGTGGAAGGCAGAGAAGAGGCTGCTGGGAGACAGCATGAGAGGTCCCCGGGGCAGGATGGTACCTCCATCATTGACCCACTGCAGGTAACCTCTTGTCATGTCTGCCATGCCAATGGCCCGAGCTGAGCAGTACAAGAACTTGTAGCCATTCCTACCAGTGGGAAGAGTTTTCCCCATCAACAGTTGTTCACTTTAATACATTTTATAACCTGGTCATCATTAGCAGCAACTAAGAATAGCACTTTAATCAGATCAGTTATATTGGTTGCTCTCATAATGTCATAGTCATACCAATTCATTTATAATTTTACTGAGGAAAGATTCTATGTACCATTACTGCCCATGGTCACTACAGCCGCTTTCCTCCTTTGTGAATTAAAATTTCTGTTTGGCGTTGATTAAAGTATCAAACGCGGATCAGGATTTAAGTTTTCAAACTCAAAAGAAAGTACAATGTACAACAAAAGTGGTCAAACGCTGCCAGAGTTTCATTGTGTTTTTAGTTTCTACAACAATTCTGCCTTGATCATAGTTAAACTTACTGAGTCATCCACCTCAAAGCACCCCACGCAAACACTGGGAGGAAATATCAACTCCACAGAGGCGCAACTGGGAATCAAACCCAGACAGTGCTAACCACTGACCAGCCATTCATTCTTCCTCTGTGATTAATCACTATTGCTGTGCACTTACTCAGCTACTGAGTGGTAGAGCTTGGCAATACCCTGGTGGGTCCAGTCCTTCCCCAACTGTGGCAGGATCTGTCCAAACACATCTGACCTAAACAAAAGCATACACATATTATGACAAAGACAGGGACATCCCCATCTGTCAGATCCATCAATGAAAAACTGGCTACGAAAACAGCAGATGTACAATAAAGAAGGCAGAAAAAGCATGTGTGTGCAAGAAAATCAGGCAGATCAGTAGTACAGACTGTTCACAGGAGGTCGCACCATAACTACTTTACCATTTCATCATAAATAAAGAACATTATGGACTGTTCCCCACTAATGAGGATTACGAGCCCAGGGGGGGGGGCACTGTCTCAACCTTAGCCTTAGCTTATGGGGGTGTAAATGTAAATGGGTTCATTATAGTCCTGATGCTCTTCACCCTGTTACTCAAAGAAAGCCACATGTCAGAGGTTGGCCTAAAGGGTCACAGAGATAATAAGCTGCAGTCAATCTGGACCTGTTTGATGTTGGCCAACTACGAATTTCAGACAGTGGGCGTCAGAAAGGCAGCACACATCAGTTTTGTGTCAAAAGATATGGAGCTGGCTCTAACAAATTAAAAAGCTAAACATAACAACTGGATTATGTCCTTAATTAAAATTTGGTAATAAACAAGGACTTGAATGAGTCCATGGCAATAAGTTGCTCGACAAACTGCTCAAAATGTCAAAGCAGGAACTCATTTGACATCTCCTTCCTTTTTCCATTTTTATTAGCACATAATCCAACCTATCCAGTGTTCTGTAACTCTTAAAGTCACTCTTCATTCACCTATTGGCCTATGGCTGTGGAAATAACACTAGTCATCAATTATGATGCTTTACTTCACAGTATGTGAGCAAGTTAGACATGACAGACTTAAAATAGCATTTCACTTTTTCAGATGCTGTCTTGCTAATGCATGGATTTCTTATAATAAAGATGCTAGCAGATGAATATCTAATATCAATGTGTAAAATATGTTACAATAATCTAGCCACAGGGGTTGCAAGCCAGTGATTTCTGTGCCGGTCCCAAGCCCGGATAAATAGAGAGGGTTGCGTCAGGAAGGGCATCCGGCGTAAAAATTGCCAAAATAACCATGCGAATCAACCATGCAAAAATATGTTACAATGCTAATTTTGCTTCATTTCACTGTTACCTATATTTAACCTAAACTTAGATATTAACAATACATTGCAAAAGCGAATCATGCTCCTGCAAATGTATGAGTAACAGACTGATTTACATACAAGCCAAACCAATATATGGCTGAAGTTTTATGCAACATATGAGAAGCCTAGCATCCAAGCAATATCTCTTGCAATGAAAGGGCACAAATAACACCCAGAGATTACAGGGGATTTCAACAATACACATTAATTTTAGTGAGCAGTATTGTTCGAAATTAGGGGAATTAAAGTCACATAAAGCATCATTACTCAGGTAAGAGGGGTTATGAGATACACATACTTTGTGATGGTGCCGTCAATGTCAGAGATAATGACTTTGTCATCAAAATTCCACAGGTAGATGGTGCCCTCGCAGCGGCACGTGCCCTGGTACTGGGTGGTGATGCTAAACGTCACATCATTAGGTCCCTCCTTCAGTTTCAGACTGGCCTGGTAACACAAAGAAACAGTGGAGGCATTTAAAGGAAAAGCCCATTTAATGCACTAAAATGTATTCCAACAGTGTAAGCATTACTATCTAGCAGAGTATGTTTTGCCACAGAACAATAATCACAGACAGGTCTTTAGAGCCCCCTACAGATTAGAAATGGGGCAAACACATGCTAATCACAGCCGGCCAGCAGATGGAGCTCTAAACTACAAAATAAACCCTTCAAGTCCAAACCATAGACTTTCTATGGTACAAACCCTGTTGACAATACTGCAGTTCCAATCTAAAGATTTGCCACAATTTTATCTAAAAAATCTAATTGTCCAATAAAAGTATTTAAATAATAAATATGTAATGTCATAAAACTATTGGACAACAGAAAACTACACTTTGAAAGTAGAAGATAAAGGTTTTGAGAAAGGAAAACTTATGTGTGAAGAATATACTTACTATCTGATCAGATGAGAGGCGTAGTGACTTTCTGTAAGTGTGTGGGCTGGGGTGGTGCTGACCCTCGACTGGTTGCATTCTCTCTTGACAGGATGCAGCGCTCACCTCCTTGGCCTCTTCATCGCTGGAGGTGTCCCCTGCTTTAGGCCTATACAGAAACAACAGCAGCTATTTATTCTTACTTTAAAATAATGCTGCTTTCTGAAACATCAATGTAAAACTATTCTACACAAAACTATTTATATGTATATTGGCGTATCAACTTTATTCTCTCACACTATGTGACAATCCCGAGTTGTCATTAAACTATTCATTTAAGAAGGTGCCATGAGTTTACAGAACTCACATTGACATCAGTGAACTCTTTGTATCACTTACGGTAAGGCCAGCTTCTCCGGAGATATGGAGGGTCCTTCCTCTTCCAAATGAGACTCCTCCTTGGTTTCAAGCTTAGTCTCTGACTGCAAAAAAGAAGGAAAGACATGCCAAGACAATTAACATGATTAAGAAGATCAAACAGCTTGAAACAATACATATGAATAGGAATCTTACTGAAAAACAAAAACTGATAGCAGCTTATTTCTTTTTACTTTTGGCTCTTCTGAAAACATGTGCACACCTGCTTGATTGTACTATCTGCCCTTTTTCGCCAGAACCACCAGCGGCCTGACTTCTTTGGCATTTTCTCCTTTACCCAGGCCTCCTCTGTAGCCTAGGATAAAAAAAAGTCAAAGTTAGGTAGCTGCCAGTTTACAATGATCCACAATAACACAACAGATGGAAAAAGACAGAAAAACAAAACCTTGAATACCTTTGGTAAATTTTTCTGAAATGCTTGTAGACTTAGAATCAAGGGTGCAGCTAGTGTCCAGTTATAATATCTGAGGACACAGAAATGAGTTAAGAACCAACAATTGATCATTTACTTGAAGTACATCTCTCTTAAACATGTCAATTGATACATTAAATTGCTTACTTACCTATTCCCTATCTTTACTACAAGGTTAGGGTTATCTATAATTGCTGGATTTTCAGCAAATTCATGATAGGTGATAATATGCTCCATGAACCTTTCTGCAAACATAGAAGAGAGAAGAGCATTAATTAAAGACAGCAGATGAAAAGGGCAGCGGTGATGAGCCATAACATCTTCTTAAAGCCACACAGAAAGGTCAGAGAACCTTTCCCACCAGCCCCAGGATATGAGTGTTTTTAACAAACACTCCCAGAAGAGTGTGTGTATATCAGAAAAATTAGAGGTGGGAACTGGTTGAGATGAGAGAGGGAGCACTGTTGAGATGAGTAAAATAGAGGAATTAACAGAGAAATGTGAGCACCAAGCACTGTTACAATTAAATGTACATAACTTTTTTTTTTATATAAAATAGTCTAACAGTGGCTAATTCAGTACAGATCTTTATAGTTATACAATGGATTTAGCAGCATGCTTCTCCTGGCTGAGGTTAACTTTCAGTCATTCAGCATAAAAGTACTAAGTGCACTTCAAGCTGCATTTTTTATGAGAATCCTTTTTGTGTACCTTTGGATATTTCAGCATTTTCTGTGAGGCCTCCACATAGGGAAAGGGTGACATCAGGGAGGTCACTGGCTGAGTCAGAAAGACACTCTGTTCCGCTGTCAGCTGCAGCACTACCCACCGACTGAGGGGACTGTGATCCAGAGTGTATCTCCGAGTCCATCCAGTGCTTAGTGGCTGCCTCAGATTCACTATGGCAACAAAAAAGTAAAATATGTCATAACACTGTCTTCCAGGTGTTCAGTGTAATTTTAAAAAAGTTTTAAAATAGAACTCTTCACCTTTTGTACTGTACTTCTAGTTAAAACAGGTCAAGTAATTAGGTGCTTCTTTCATAAGCTTACCTTTTGGGAAAATATCGTGCAGCAACATCAGGTTCAAGAACACTCAGGTCATCTAGGTAGATGTCCTCAGGTCCCTGATGCTGACTCCTCTTCGGGACACCTACATTCAACAAAATAACTATTTATCATATAAACTACTCACTTTGGTGGCCATAAAAAAGGTAACTTGGAAAGTGATTAGCTTACCTTTTTTCTTGGAGGGTGAATCACTCTGTTGACTGTTGGAAGGGGTAGAGGTTGCCATATTGGATGGCAGGACATCCAGGGGCTCTGTGGGGGTTACAGGGCTCACAGATGATACAGTGACAACAGATCCTTGAGGGTTGCCAGGTGTTGCAGTGGTGATTGGTGTGCGTGGTTCAGGCTTGACAATGGCACACACTGAGGAGGATGGTCCAGCTTCCTTTACAATCTGTGTCTCGTTCTCCATTGCCTCTGAACTGAGGATGACGCGGAAGTGGGTGCTCTCTGATGGAGTGATTGTCACTGTTTTTAGTGGTTCTGGTTTCTCTTTTTTAGTGACCTAGACATTAGGGATAAAAAAAAAAAAGTTACTATTGAGTGAAATAAGGCCTATGTGCTTGTTAATTTTTGTGAAGAGAATTATTTTACCCTTGTTGTTTCTGGAAACTCTCCCCAGGTCCACTGCATGTGTGACTCAGCTCTGAGTAAACTCTCTGAGGGTGTGACCACCAGTTCAGAGTCACTCTTTGGGGAAAAGGCCTGAGACAAGCCATGGCTAAAGAAATAGATAAGCAGCATAGATAAGCAAATGCAAACAATCAATAGGTTTCAGTCCATTTACATGTCTCTGCTGCATCGTTGGAGTGTCCTTACTCTTACGTGTTAAATATAAGTGCATCTCCATAATTTAATGACACTACAGTATATACCTGTTATCTGCCGGCCAGTCTCCATCAGACAGTGGATAACCATCAAGGTTGTGTCTGGCTGCAGGTAATTTTGGGTCAATGTCACGCATTGTGGTCACTGAAGGGGACCTAAATCCAAGGTTCAAAAAACACATAACAATGAATCACTCTTTTAGAAACCAATCTCGGCTATAGCAACAGGCATCAATCCTACACTTACCTTGAGACATGTGTTGCACCGTCCTCATCAGAGCTGAGGTCCATCTCAAAGATCTCCTCACTTTGCCCAGTGCTGGACATAGCAGCATTCGTAGCAGCAGGTGTGTTAGCAGCAACAGCATTAGTAGTAGTGACTGACATGGGTGGGGTCAGCTCCTCTCTTCGGGGATCTCCTTTGTGCTTCTTCTTCCGTCTCTTCTTCTTTTTCGTGGTCATGGTGCTGGGGGCAGGTGCAGGTGGGTCATCTGGGTCAGCGGGGTCATCCTCGCGACCTTTAGGTGCCCTGTGCTCGACCTCTGAGATCCAGAACAGGTGACTATCGGTAGGAATTGGAGAGGTGGCCAGGTGGGCAGGTACAATCTGCTAAAGGGTAAGTAAGAACACAGGAAGGTGAGGCTTGAGATCTGTTAAGACAAGTGCAAACCAAAGCAGCAATAATCATTCCTATAGTCAGCATAATGAAGCCTATGACTCAAGTCCAGTAGAACAGGGCTGTCATTGCTGGGCTGTCACAAAAAGATATTGGAAAGCTTGAGTAATAAGTTGCCTGTCAAATACGACCTATTGCATAACAGTGGAGTAATACTTTCCTCATACAAAAACACTGCCCTACATTTCTTTTTTCTCAAGTTGTGTGTTCACAAAACAATGCAAAATCTGATACGATCAAGCTTATGAGTGTAGAACCTTCTTCAAGTAAATTCTTAAGACACCTTCACATTTTTTGGAAATAAAATATATCAGAAGATCATGATATTGGCTGCTATGTTGTAAAATAATATTTCACAAAAGTGAAATCCTCCAGATGACACCATCGAGTTTTTAGCAAGAGACGGATATTTCTAAGTAGGGAAGGCAGATATTTTATGCCACACACATCACGCATACAGATACTACTAATCAGTAACTTTGTCATATAATGAAATACTTACATTCTGCTGCTCAGCTTCCTGGACAAAAAAGGCCTCTCCATTGTCACCTAGCTTCATGTGCAGGTCAACAGGTTCTCCATTCACTTCAATGTCAATCTGAAAGAATATGCTAGAAATTACAAGCCGACACCTCGGACCCAACATGAAAACAGACAAAGGTCACTGAAAACATTGTTTAAATGTCATCTAATCATTGTCTATATAACTATCTGTATTATATATAATATATAACCTATAATATATGATTCTGTCGTTTTATTTAGGCCTGGTTTTATCATGCTTTTAACATTGCATTAGGCAACACAGAAAGCCCGTAGCTACTTACAGCCCCATCTTTCTTCCAGGGCTTTACAAAATCTAACAAGTATAGACGATATATGGGTGCTCTGGGCTTGTAAGTGGAGCATGCCAACAGAACAGGGCCATTCATGTTTGCCAGTCAAACTGAGCGGACCTGAGGCCATTCAGAATTTTTACACCACAAAGGCAAAAACCAGGTCACGTCTAGCAGAGACTACAGAGGAGGCAGACTCTAGACTCAGTGCTCTGCCTGGTCTGACAACCCAAAACCAAATCATCAATATTAATTTTAAACTACAGACATAGTCTCTGTTTTCCTCTCATACAATCTGCCCTGTTGGTTCTCTGCTTTTTGCTGATGTCCTCTGCTGCCAATGTGGCTTCTCAGCAGTCTCAACATTTCATTTCTCCCCCTCGGGATTGTTAAGGAGATTTTTTTGTGAGGCAAATGACAGCTGGAAATTTCAATGCTCTAGTTATAATGAGCTGGAATAAATGAGAGTCCTCTACAACCCTTGACAGTCTGTGACAAGTGACATTATGCTGAACGGCTGAGCTGTGGATTTGCCAACATCATGCTGGATAACTGGAATTACTGGCGGTAATTGCTGCCTGAAAATGTTCAAAATTAAGACCCACTATTTGGTAATTTCTTTCTGACAGCAATAGCTAATGTGACTTTTGAAGTACTTTCACAAAAAATGAAGAAATAACTATTTATGCATGGCTGAGTTTAGTGATTTTTTAGAAACATTTCTGGTTGCCAGATAAAGTGACTGGTGCATGGGGACAGACACAAAAAACACAGCCAAAATTTAATTAGTATTTGGCTGGCGACTATGCTTCAATTCCATCTCAGATTTTTTTTTAAATCTACTTGTCATGAACAAATATCACATTACTTATTTGGTCCAGAAAACTCATAAGTGATCTCAGGGACGCACGCATAACTGTTTGTTATACAACAGCCATTGTCGATGCCTCCTTCATGTTTCCTCCCACTCCCACATATGCAAGTTGTAGAGCTGTTGCCATAGAAACCACTCATTCATTCTTCCCCTCTAAACCCATCAGCAGTCTGGGTAGGTGGTGAGACAGTGTCAGCCCACCCCCTCCACAAATGATCACCCACTGTGGTACAGAAGCAAGTAAATACGCTTTCTTCAAGTCAGAGCACATCATCGTCAATCCAAGAACAGAAGAATACAAAAAAGTATTCTGAGACTTCATTTACTCAGTAGTTCTGGTTGTTTTATTCATGCATACTGTTTTTCATTACCCTAATTTTTTTTATTACCCATACTACTACTGATAAGTCCCAACACGTTATAACTAACCATCAATTCGGCCAACACAAAAGTGCTACAATAATACAGTTTTCTCAAGTGAGAGCTGAGTACTAAAAATAGCACCATTGTTCAACTATGATTAACTAGATCTTATCTCCAGGCGAGGATATATAGTAACAGCTACAGTTCGAAGGTGTAAAGCTCAGAACATACCATTTGTGTTGTGCAAACAGAACCAATTTTCTGGTATACGATTCAAAAATGCTCCAGTGAAGCTTTTTATTCCCACCGATGCTCCAGATCCCAAAATGGGAAAGCTGGCTAATTAATAGGGCAGATTGTGTGCAGTGAGGCACACAGATGAACCAAGCAATGGAAATATTTAATTTTAGTGCCGTTTCTGAAAACATACAGCTATTATTATTTTTAAGAAAAACTGAAATTAAGAAGCAGCTTCTTCAGTAAAACCTCAATAACCCTTGTTAAAATGTATTTGACTGCACTCCCACACAAACTACAAAACTGGAACATCATACTGACAGTGTGTGATTTGTGAGCACTATGTTCAGTATTTAACAGTTCTAATAGTTAAATGCTAACTCTGAAAATAGACTTAGTCTGGACACACTTTCATGCAGAACTGGCAATAAATAAACATACAACAATCAGAGTACCCAATGCAGTCTAGGGTCTGCCTCTTTAAAGAAATATGAATAAACATTTTATTTGGAATACACTCAGTGGGTTTTTCTCCGAATTAAATATTTCTATTCTATTCTAAAATCTGGAACGATTAATAGTTCAATTAATCAAATGGTTTTAACTGCCATGTTGTAACTTACCACTTTCTCTTTAGAGCGGAGAACACCCAGCTTCCCAAAGCGCACATGAAATGGTGAGCACTGGTAGGTGCCATCTCTCTGGCGGACGACCACAACATCAATGCAGCCGGATAATGTGGCCTGATTAATGCCTTTATACAGTTCTTTGACTGTTACCAGCACCTGACCTGCAAGCTGGCCCACGTAGTTCATGGTGTCCGCCTGGTTGGGGGAAAAAGAAAATTGATAGTTAGAGGAAAGACAAATCTATTGTTTGCAAAATCCCGAACAGGACACAGTTTTGGCCAGTACACATCCACACATTTCCCCCTTGGTTTCACTTCAGCTGTCTTGGCCTATCTATCCAGATGTCTTTCAGTCTATACTCTGCTGTCTATTCCTTGAAGTGTCTTCTTCTAGACAGTCGGTCCCTCTCATTTGTCTATTGCTTTCATCCCTTTGCTATCTCACTGACTGATTGCCTGCTCTGTTCTGTCTGTTATGCCCCAACCTGCATACACACTGACAGAGTGCCACTGTTACCCTTTCACTGGCCGCTATCCCACATGAGTAGCATCAGAGAGGGGGGCTGACAGCCAGGCTGAAGCAATGACAAGCAACAACCTCTCAGTGCCCTGCTGTCACGAGCGCAGCTGACTTCCTGTTTATAGCCATGACTTTCTGCCAATTATCAAACACAATACTCAAAGCCACCATTCTGTGGCTATAATTATATGGGCTTTGATTAGCTTTACATATTTTCTAAAAGTACTTATTCAACGACTGGGACAAACAAATTATTTTGCAAGCAGTCTGTCGAAGCTGTTAAATCAGGGAATTCACACAGAGGCCAAAGCTAATCACACATAATCTTCCAAATTCTGGAGCGTTCCTGTGGCCACTAATGTGGACTAGTGGACTAGATTATGTGCAGTCCTTTGAGCACTGTGACACAAGACTGTGCATAACTATTAACTTAGCAAATATAATTTTGGTTTGCAAGGTCAGGGTCCAGTTTAGTGGGGTTTGTAAACAGATTGCCCTGCTGACTTCACTGGGTTTTGGTGGCCTGAAATGCTCATATCTCACACTGACCTTTTGTTCAGAGTATAAACATGAGAGCAGTGAGGGTGGGGTGCTTAGTTAGAGAATAGGGGCAATTGTGCAAGGGTGGCATCATAGAATATTGTGCATACTGTTGTGATATTTACCCCAAAAAAGCAGGATGAAGAAAATACATAAACAAAATGTGTGTATTTGTATATAGCTCACAATATTATCACACACAAACAGGTAAATCAAGAAGCGATTATAGCAAGATAACAGGTTGAGGATTTTATAAAATGTTCTGAACACTTCAACCCATAGAGGGTAGAAAAAATAAAAGTGATGCCCGGGTTAAGGTCTTTGTTTAAATTCACTGAAATAATAACAATCCATATATTAAAATGAAACTTATAATCTAACTAGAAAATAACCAGAGGATTCAAAATAAAAAGTTATAAATGCTAAAAGTGAAATGATTGTAATATGTAATTGTAATGATATAATTAGACCGTTTCTAAATAGTTATTTGAAATGTTACCTTCTGATGAATGAGGTTTTTATGGTTGTTATGAGGTTATTACATTATATGTGAAACACAGTCTGCATCCATTGAGTTCATGTAAAGTAATACACAGATATAATCAGAAACCAGTGAAATGGAACATAAATAAGCGTCACACATAAACTGTACAAACACTTTTACTGTACCACTGACGATATAAAATGTACACGTGGCATGGTGGTGGTTGTGGTGTTTTGGATTCTCTGAAAACTAAAGGTGTCATTTTGTTTACAAGCAAATGTAAGGTGGCATACATTTGGAGTACTATTATTAGTTCACTTCTGTTTTTACAAGATTCTGGCAACCCAAGTGTCCTATCTACTGAACTGACACAGTGCCAACACCAAGTGCTCAGCAACAAGAAGACGACTATCATAACAACCTGGCTCAATAGATCCATCTAAAAGGTCATTTTATAGTGATGAATATTTGATATTAAAAACAGAAAACACCCTTATGCAGAGGCGGTCTGGACAGCTGCCACTACTCAGTTAGCCATAATGGAGCGACAAACATGTTTTACCTGCTACCACCAATTCTCTTTTTCTTTTTCTTTTTTCAGTGTCAACTCGAAAGCAAAAGGACACACAAGTACAGTAGTTATACTGCCAAACTCAAAACTACAATTAAACATGGCATGTTCTGTATTTTAGCATATAAATGCTACTGTATGTCTGTATCACACTGTTCTTTCAGTTTAGTTTATCCCCAAAAAACATTTAAATGTAGCACTAAAACTGACTTTATCCATCCCATTGACTGTGGTCAGGTATCAATCCTCTAAGCGTTGTTACAATAATAAATGCATAAGCCAATCCAAACAATACGAGAAGACTAATAGTGTAGCAATCCCTCCAGCAGCAGGCCTGAGCTGTGACCAACTAAGAGACCTGTCAACACTGACTCACCAGAGACCAAGACAACCTCAGAGAGGACTCATCCTGTTCACTGTTGTCTGTGTTGCTCCCCAGGAGCTCCATGTCCCCACAGGATCTCGGTCTCTGCATCGCTTTTGCTGGAGTAGGAGCTCCTACTTTACCTACCCTAAGGATACTCCACAGTGGCCAAAGTTTTGCACCCTTAGATTATGATGAAAATCTGCCCCTGGCATTCTGACTCTAGTCTCAAATATGGCCCACCTAATCACCTTGGAATAACACTTCCAGGAGTAAATATCAATACAGTGCTATCTGACGCCAGTGATAGTTGTGCAATACTGTCATAAACTTTGTCATCCTTCTTCTGGGCTACTTTGTGCAGGATACACACTTGGTGTTCATGCAGTCAGCTGACAGGGCACAAAGGGTTCAGCCAATGGATAGCCTCTTTAATGTTAGCGGTGTATGGGTGATAAGGGACATGTTTTTGACCTGATAAGACTACAAGCTCAGGGAAAAACTCTGCAGCGTGATGTTCTTGCACGTTCAGTCACATGTACGATGCAATCATTGCTGCATGTGCTTGTTTTTGTGCATGATTAATCAAAATAAGGGCACCATGACATTGACTGGCTGCAAAGGTCAATCAATGGAATAATCAGTTCACTGGACTTCAACATGTTGACCCTTTGTTGCTCATTGCTCTTAAAATTTGAAATCCTACATTGGTCACAAAGACAACCAGGTGAAAGTTAAAGTTAAACTACCAAACAGAGATTAGTGATCGAGAGGATAAGTTTCAGTTTGATAAAAGGAGTGAGACTGGTATCAAAGCTATGATGCATTTTGTTTTTTCTCATCAGGGTCTGACTTTCAGTTTATTATGCCTGGGTTAGCTCCTAAATAAATGCTTAAGAAAATATAAAGCATGAGGCTCCTCAAAAAAGGCCTCATCCCTTCTGTCCCATCTGCTGAGCTTTTTGTAAACACAACCAAAGACACATACAGGCCCACTGTGTTGAACGCTGTTGGATCATCCCCCCTCTGAGCTATAATCTGGTCTGTGTTTAAGAATTTTACAGGTCCTGCACAGACAGATACTGTTATTTAATAAATTGAATGTTATGAGTAAAGTCATGGCTTAAACGCAAATAACGAAACAGTAACTAAACACTTCAATCCAGAATCAAGTGAAAGCCCTTGCCTTTTTTAACTACGTTTAAGTACAATTAAAACTGACAAGAGCCAGCATGTGAGTGTTGTAGTCTGACTCTAAGTGCATAATTATGCCATTAATCTTGAATTACCTTGTGCACGTTCACTTTGATCAAGTGACAAAAGAATCAGTCCTGTGACTGACCTGGCCAACCAGACCACACAAGAATCACGTTACACTCTGAAATATTAGGTTACATCGAACTACACCAGAATAGGCCTACTTATTATGTGTGTAACATAAACCATAACGACCACAACCGCAGACAGAAAGACTTTTTAATTTTTACAAATTGTGCAACGATAGAAAAACTAAAGTTTTTCATGTGAATTCTTTATTTTTAATCTGTGTGCTAAAGTTCCTGGCTGTTATGAAAACTGTACGCAGAATAGAAATAGCTAATGAACTAACAATAATTCACCAAGCACGACTGAGGCCGTAAATCAGAAGAAACCTAACACCAGTGTTTATTTTCTTTTGTCTTTTATGTACAACAAATCCATGTGTTGCCCAATACTACTAAGAGGAAAGCAAGGACAAATTGTTTTCCAGATAGGTAAACTGCAGTCTTTCTCACAGAGATTTCATTTAGACTCACTGTGTCAAACAAAGAGCAAATCAGCCAACACGCAACATACACACACAGCTGCCAGGTTATTAGATGCATTCACAGACTATGTATACAGTGTATGAATACAACTTGCTAATGGGTTCATTAGTTTTATTTTTACACTGCAGTTCATGCAACTACATGTTAGTTTTGGAGAGTGTTGGATAGTGTAGTGTGGGTCCTGCTGCATGTAATGGTTCATACTGATAAGCGTTTCTAATAACTAGTCTGCATTTACGCAATACTGCACACAGCTCCATAAACATCACACCCCCAAATTATTTTATCTACCACCTCAGAAACAGCTTCAACAATGACTGAAGACTAGTAAAACTGTTGAAGACATCCAGTAAATCTAATTAAACTGTAGCTGGGTACAAATAAGTTCAAGTGAACTGCTCACAGTAGGTTACCCAAGAAAATAGATTAGACAGTCGATGATTAACATGAAACGACAGTGTCAGCCGTCTCATGTTGATCTACATCACTTTATGTGATATAATAGCATATTCTAGCACATATGTAACACTGAATTACTCTTCAGTGTTGTGCTATTGTGGCACAAAATTATAAAATCAGTGATTCAAACCGAAATGTCATTTCATTGTAATGACAACAAACATCTGTCATGGGTGGGAATTGCGGAAATAAACGGACAGAAACCTTAACCGAAAATGTAAATAGCTTGCTGTAAGTTACAGTTTAAGTTTAGCATTAGCAGAGATGAAAACCACAAACAGTGGAGCAGAAAATAACAGTGAGCGGAATAAATGAATGGAGCCTGGTGTCGGCTAGCTGTTAACCCTTAGCTAGCTCCAGTGTTGCTGCTGCGTTTACGTTCCCGTTAATGGCAAACGGTGAAACCGTAACAGGCAAGAGTCACTTTAAACGACAGCTCACCGCTTTACAAACCATTTTGACATGTTCACTTGCTATGCGATGGACAATTTTCCATTCCAGCTGCTAAATGTTTCAGTCAAATTAAGGCACCGTTGCTAAGAGTGTTAGCCAGCTTCCACGGCTAGCTAGCATTAGCTGACGGTAGAAACAGAAAACGTTTCCTCGCAGGCAGCTGCTGTGAAATAAAACTGAGATCAGCCTTTCTCTGTGTTATTTACCTTTGAGTTACTCCAGCGGGCTGCTGCCGACGAAGGACGCGGTCGTGTCTTCAGTCGGTCCCCATGTCTTTGACTGTGGAGCTCCTCTGAAGCCTCCTGACGTGTCGGTGCCTGGACCACCGTGGCCGACTGGTGCTGAAGTTGACCGGACAGGGAGCCGCACAGTGGCGGAGCGCTCACACAGCTGCCGTGTGAGGGTTAATTAGGGTTAAAGTATTGTGGCTTCTTGCACAACATGGAGGAATCTCGAGCACATTCACTGTCTTCAGTAGGACTTTGACCCGAGCACACATCCTTGAGATGTTTACTGACTGGTATAAATAGATCCGTGTATGTGTGGGACATGGATTATGAGAAAAAGGGCCCCTGGCTGCAAACAGGTAAAAGGTTTCCCACTCCTCCTGCACAAGACCCCCAAAGTGAAAGAGCCACAAACAACCACAAATGAGGATATCCTGCTAACTGTGCTCATTTTATTTTACAGTTTTATTATTACTATTTTTTTGTGTGTGTGTTTGTGTGTTTTGTCTTTTTGGTACTTTTTCAAAATAATTTAGTGTTTCTATGTGGTTTTTCTTTTTCTGTATGTTTGTGATCATCTTTTAACTAAACTAAACAAGAACCAATAACACTCATTTTATACAGGGCCCATAGGTTTCACTGAGGGGGGGATATGTGTTGGGTCGCCATTAATCCTCCAAACACAGTTTTTTAAAATCTGTCTTCAATAAAGTCCTGTTTATGGAAGATCATTTAAGGACAAAGGGAAACTCTAAAGCAGGTGCATCTTTACCAGGAGTAGTCCCTGGAACATGTTTATTAGACTATAGTCTCAGACCAAATACTGCAGGGCAGTTCATCTGCATGTTTTCCTTCTGTTGTACCTGAAAAACAACATTCTTCCCTCTTTTCAACACCATTTTTCCGACAGTACCTAATCCTCATTAAATTAGTTATTGCGAAAGACCTCCAAACATATGCCAATTATTCCTGTACTACTGCTGAATGAACCAGTTTAGACATTCACATGTGTGTTGTCACGCTCACACTCTTTCAACGCGCCACCACTCCTACTAACTGCTGCAATGACTGACATTTGTAGCTTGCAAACAAAATGTGTGTAACATACAATACATGCACACAGTACAAGTTAAACATACCGGTACTTCATAAAGCCAGGGAGCTTATCAGTGGAACCAGTGCCATATCCACTGACACATTTTCCAATATCTCGCAGCACAACACAAATAGTTGATAAAATGTTCATGACATACTTTTTGCCTTTATTTTTACAGTACATAAACCTAAAGGTGGTGTTTTTTGAGAGGTCAAAGGTTACCCAAATGTAATATTGTATAATACTTTAAAACTTTAATGTTTTGCTTTTGCTGTTTTTTTTGTTGTTGTTTTTTTCAATAACATACACAACATTAATTGCTGATAGTGGCCATAATTAACAGGAAACATGTCAAGCAGCTACAAACACACAAGTATTCCCTTTCATCACAATCATTGTTTGCTTCCTTGACAAGCAATGCCCAAAGCTCTTTAGCCCAGCACATGAAAGACGCAGGAGAAAGCAGCTGTACTGATTATTTATTTAAACTGCTTTGGTGCACCGGCATGTGCCGGGGTAAAATGCTTTGGAGAAAGCCCAGTCGTTTATCTTCACCCCTTTAATTCACAGCACTCCATCATCCTTTAGTCTTTCTTCTCCTCTTTCTCCTCATCCTCTGGGTTGTAGACACTGACGGTGAACTCGCCGGCCTCTGCACCGTACTTGTTCTTGACCAGGAGAGCGTATTTGCCAGAGTCAGAGGTGGTGACGGCGGTGATTGTGATGCTGGCAAACTTCCCATGCTCAAACTTGAGCATGAGGTGTTCGTCAGATACCAGCGCCTTTTCATTCTTTGTCCAGGACACCTCAGGTGCAGGATCACCCCAGACATTGCCAGTCAGGTTCAGGGACTAAGGAGGAGAAGAAAGCTGCATTTGGCATTTGATGTGTGACATACAAAACTGGATAGTTCAGAGTTCAGGGGAATTGTTATTGTGGAAAAAGAAAGTGGATGGTGAAACAGTGTATACACAAGTCAATCTAACTATTTACCTTGCCCTCTTGGATTGCAACCACATCTGGCAAGCCTCCAACAACACGTGCACGGTCTGAACAAGAAATAAAAGAGTGAGCCAAGTCGCAAACATCAACCATCATTCATTTAACTTTGCCTCAGTACAACCCAACATAAACCTGACTCTGACTTTCAAACTGGTCACAAGCCCTCATAAACATATTTGCTTTAAATATATATTCAATGGAAATTTCCTTTCTTCTAATCCTTTTTTTCAGCCTCTTTTTATGAATAAGATTTTAATATTATGCCTCAAGATAAGTTAGAGATTGTATTACAACAGAGGTAGCTTCTATATATAAGTTATGTAATTTCATAGAGTGACGTCTTTAGGAAGCCATCAGAGAATAAATAACTACTTACTTCTCTCTGCAATTGCTGCCGCCCTACGGAAGGAAGGAGACAGACAGAGTCAGCAGCATCTTGGAATGATATCATAGTCAGAAAATGTCTTTTCCTAGCCCTACAATGCCAGGAAATGTATTTTGAGGGATTCTGAAAGGGGGTTACGAAGTACATAGAATCTATTTAAAGCTTTGTGACGACTGTTACTATTTATTTGTGTAAACATCCTCTTTAGACAGAAATACAGAATTACACAGCACAAGGATCAAGTCGGATGAGTTTGTTTACGTACTTGAGCCTCTGGAATTCTTCAAATGCCTGTTCCCATGCTGCACCAGAAAAGAAAACATCAACTTATTGCGTGTGCAAAAATAGCTAACAGAGTTAATGGGACACAACTTTTTCATCTTTTAAATCTTTCTCCTTTTGACTTTCAAGCTTTCACTCACCCTTGCCAGTCAGGTCAAACACTCGCTTCACTCCGTCCTTGCCATCAAAAATGTCCATGGTGTATTTCCCTTTGTCCTTCTCAGTGGGCTCATTGATCTTCAGCCAAAGTTGCTCTCCAGTGACTCCAGACTTGACTCTCTCTGAGGCAGCAATCTTAGCATCTCTGATGAGGAAATGGGGATCATAAAAAGATTCAGTGAGACGATCAAGAGTGACGAAAATCCAGATTCAAAGCAGGAAAGCAGGGGCTGCACTCGATCCTAATGACGTGCACAATCATCCGTGTAATGCAACAAAATGCGAGACCTCATACACGTGACCTGTATCACTAGCAGGTGGTGGGATTTTATGTTTTATTGTTGTGGCACTTCATTTAATAACATGTGCAGATGCCATACTAGATTATATAAAACTAAAAAACACAAGCAGGTGCTGCTAACAGAGGTAACTGCATCATACCAGGAAAGAAAGGTTAGTTTCCTTCGTGTGATACTCAGCCTGTGTATCACACGTTTGGAACAAACTTCCACCGGATTTGACAGACTCAACAACCTCTGCTGCGTTTTTGCTAGAAAGCTGAAAAACAGTTTATTGTTGAAACAAGAGTGCCAGTACATTTGATGTTTTCTTCTTCCTTCCCTTCCGCATCAGTGTCTTTCTGTTGTATTTGAAATCTTTGGGCAATATGTGACATTTAATGTTGATGCTTTTAACATCATCAGTGTGGAATCAGTATGGTATCAAGAAAGCTCAGTTCTACGTACTTGTGGAGCCAACCAACACGGAGGTCCTCATTGTAATGTGTGACCATGGAGTAGAGGATGATGCCGTGTTCAGTACTGGTGACTTGGATTTCACTAGAAGAGTTGGCTGAGGGAAAAAAATAAAAATAAGAACTCATAGAAACTACAGTTTAATGGTTCACAATGTAAAATAAAGTCTCAATAGTAGTTCACGCTGAGGGAACACATTGTACATAAGCACTCTCTGTGTCTTCCTGTGGTTTTTTTAAGTGTGGTGCTTCATTACTGCTTAGTAAGTGTGAAGTTTAATGACTCACCAATAACCCTGAACAGCTCATTCATTACAGCTTGGTATCCTGGGGAAAGGTTGAGAACAGCAGTTCAGCTCACATTCACTGATAAAACCAATAGCACTTATTTCCACTTTTTCATACAGTAAATTGAAATGAGACTTTACCTGCGTCTGTCAGATTGAAGGTGCTCTTATCTTTGCCTCTATCATCACTCAGGAAGACCTCATAAATACCTGCATCCTTTTTGGAGATCTAGAATTTACAGGAAGAGCAACTTTACTATCTTTGAGATAACAATAAAAGCCCTTATATCTCAAATAAAGAGGAAATACAGTGTAATTCTTAGGACAGATAACAGAGAGTAGAACAGCCAGACAGAGACCAACTAGCCGGAAAAGCCAAGCTTTTCTCCTGCCTGTGATGCTGCAGGCGATAAAAGGAAAACACAGAAAAAGGTAAGACGAGGAGGACACATGAAGAAATTGTCGGCGTCAACTTATGGCAGCAACGATTATGTCCAGACTTTGGGTTTTGGCGGCGAGGGAACTTCGTCTGCAGCTGGCTTTTTTCCTTCTTTTTCTTTCTGTTTCTCCTGCTTAATAACCCACTGTAAATTAGACAGATAAGCCAGTTAATGCAAGTGCAAATGACAGGAGTGGCGATGAACAGGCCACCTCTCCTGAGCTCATGCAATGACACCAACCCTCTCTAGGCGAGTAATATTAATGAAATGTCAATGGAATGGTACCCTGATACATCAAAGTAACTTCACTGGCACCAACACTGACTGAATTAGCAGATTAATATGCTCACAGCTTTCCAGTAAGTTGGCCAGAGAAGTTAAATTGAACATAGTGTTAAAAATGAAATGGATGAATGGGAATCACACAGATCAACCATAGACTGCATGGACACAATATGGTCATAAATGTTGAATAGGATGACAGCAATAATGGCAAAACATTTTATATTAGAAAAAATAATCTAAGGTTAAATTCAGTAATACAGAGAATGTCTACTCTGATTCCCAGGGACCACTAGCTGACGTGCTGACTCCAGCAGCACTCCAGCTGGAGGAGGAGGGTTTTTTTTTTTAAACATTTTTTATCATTTATGATTCTGTGTGTCAGAGAGGGGTGGTTGGCAGAGTAGTGTCTAGTCTAGCTGTACAGTGCAAGCATAGCTGCATCAGAAGCACAGCTTTTAGCTATTTACTCATAACCTCACAACTTTTCACAAAATACGGCATGCGCCTAATGGGCTGACCTTTCCGATATTAAAGGTCAGATCTCCATCCTTTCGCTCGATTTTCTTAGCATCCTCATCATCCTCTGCAATTTCGATGCTGTCTTTAGACCAGGTGATCTCAGTCTCTGGTCTGACATTTCCTATCTGTGGAGAAAAAGCAGGAAGACAGGATTAAGTTGTGTTTCTTAAACTGTAATGATTCATGATGCTCCAATTATATATTTATAGTTATTTTTCTTACCTTGCATTTCAACAACACATCACATTGTGGTGTAACAGTGAAGTCAAGGTACTCAACAAAGTGAGGACCTGCAATCAATGGAAGATAATTAGAGAAACATACTTTAGTATTGTTACTACATACTTGGCTTTAAAGTTGCAAAGCAAACTCTTACCTTGTTTCCTGACCCATTCTGCCCTTGCAAATTCTGATTTCTTTTGGAGCTCTCTGAATTCTGGACAATGCCAAAGAAAGTGTAAATATGAAATATGAGACTCTTAGGTCTTTGTAATGTAATACTTTTCATCTGCAACAGACATAGTAGTAAAGGAAAGGTTGTCTTCTGCTGCCCCTCAATGGACACAAAGTTTAACTGCAGCAAATCCAACGCTGCAAAGCAAATCTCTTAATATGCGACATAACAAAAATGCTGATGGTGGGTTGTCTAGTCCGTATTTTGATGTGAATATTCTGGCAATAAGGAAGCAAAAAAATTAAAATTGCATTTGAGGTCTCACCATCTCCAATAAGCACCAGACTGGTTGTACCCTTAGCCTTGCCATCTACAAGGTTAAAGGTGAAAGTTCCCTCATCAGTGACCTCCAGAGAATCCATGAACATTTCAATGATGCCGGTAGACTTGTCGAAGTTCATTGTGTATTTCTGGAAGCAATAAAAAATTAAGAAACTTTAACTTTAATTAAGTCTTTGTTGTAAGAGCGTGATTAGTTAGTGGATGAACTACATTATATGAGAAGATAATAAGATCCTTATGTACAGTAAATACAGCAAGGCAGTGAAATCTGCCTTGTCCAAGCTCCAGTCAATATGGGACGAAATGACTAAAATAGACAAGTTAGATTTGATTCCTACCTTTCCCTGAGTAATGATGACATCGTTAAAGACATAGTCCACTTGGCAGGCAGACGTGCACTTCTCCACCTGGGTCCAGAATCGCACGCGACCCTTTTCGAGCAACTCCATGGCCATTTCATTCTTAAAGGGAATAACTGGAGAGCACCATATTCTCTATAATTGCTATAATTATATATGTATGGGGTGAGGTAAACAACAACACTATACTACACAAAGCCACACTTGTACACTGTATTTGCTGAATTAAGTGATAATTCACAAAGCATATCTCCAAAACAGCTGCTTCTGACACATAATAAAGAAAATCTTTAAGCCAAATAGAAAATGTGGAATTGGCGTTATTATTATCTTCATCAAGGTGGGACACTCACCAGGGAATTTGTGGTCATGGCTGATGTCCAGAAGACGCTTGAGACCTGTCAAACAACAACAACAGCAAAATGCTGAAATTCCTGACCGTTGCAAACCCCTTTACCAAAATCATTCCTGCCGCTACTAGTTGAATGTTTTATTCTTGTAACAAAGGTCGATTTGATGCAGCAATGATGTCTGCTCAAGTTTCAAGCGGACATGAGCAGAGATGCCAAGAGTGTGGGCAGACTCACCCTCCTCTGTGAGTGTGTAGCTGGATGAGATGCCGTCAGTGTTGGTCACCACACAGGAGAAGGTGCCCAGATCGTCCAGAGAAGGACTGTTGAAGATGGCTCTTGATCTGGAGATGAGGACATGTGGGGACAAGGTGAGGAAAGAGGAATTAGGAAAGGTTTAGGTCCCAGAAGGTTGCATGGGAATCTAGAAACACATACTGTATGATACTTACTTGCCCCGTTCATGGGTAATAGTCAGACGTGAGGTGTCTGTGATAGCCTGGTAGTTCTTGGACCAAACAAACTCAGAGCCTTCCTTCATCTCAGAGCATTCAAACACCATAGAGATGACGCCATCATCATCAACATCCACATAAATGTCTTTGGTACCTGAGGAATGGAGAGTAAATGGTTATTGTGTGTGTATTGCCAGCATCAGAGACTTCAGTTCTTCACTTAGAATAGAGTAGCAAAGATTTATCAGTCAATTTATTGCTTTAATCACAATCACACTCACCAGGGCGAGTCTGGGCCAGGATTGGACCTAAAGTTGCAGAGGGCTTTCCAACTCCTGCAATATTTTGAGCACGCACACGGAAGACGTAGGATGTTCCAGCCTTGAGCCCAGTCACCTGAAAAGGCACATGAGAAGTCGGATGGAGAGACAGTTAAAAACAAAACAACACTTTAGCCATTATTTCATGCTCTTATTCCGCTTAATGTTCGGTACATGCAGTAAGGACGTTGTTCAAGCCACATTCTAAAATATACGGTACCTTCATATATTTCATCTTGTTGGTCTTCTCATGGACAGCCTTCCAGCCCTCCTCTCCAGCAGAGGCCTCCTTGATATCCAAATAGTATCCATTGACAGGACTCCGGCCATCAAAAAGAGGTGGCTCCCACAGGACCACGACAGAGGTGTCCCGGACCTCCAGCACATGAAGACCAACAGGAGCACCTTGGAAGGACAGAGGGATGGAAGTTTAGTATGTACTTCACTGGGTTGGATAGAGAATTGTTTTTAAAATAATGATTATTTCCCATATAGAAATATATGCATCCTTTTTACCAGACATTGAGCAATCAAAGTAAAAGGTGTTTATATTTCTATATGTTATGATTCATAAGATTAAACGTAATTCCATAAGTTCATTTTTATCTCTATAAATAGAGATGCATTGCAGGTTGCATTTTTTAATGATATTCATAAAATATGTCACTTTAATGTGATAACACACTTGATATAAATGCTGTGTTGACTTTGTGACTTATGTTTAACATTGTCCTATACCTGGCACAGTAATGGTCCACTCCTTGCACTCCAGAGGTGCACTGGGCACAGAGCCTTTGCTCACACCTGCCATATTCACAGCACGCACCTGGAACTCGTAAAAGACGTTCTCTTTCAGGTTCTCAGCCTAAAGAAAAACAGATGCAGATAATGAGAAATGACTTAAAAAATGACTCGCAAAAAGAAAAAAAAAACATATTAGATAAACACAGATCACATTTTCATTTCTGATCCTTTTCCAAAATAATTTCATCATGACATTTTCACCGTAAACTTAGTGGACGGACTTACTTTAAAAGTGGTTGTAGTCAATGCTTTGAGGTTCATTTCATGCCATTTTCCGACAATGTTGCCCTTCACGGTCCTGTAGTCCACAAAGTAGCCCCTGATATCAGCACCTCCATTATTAGCAGGCTCAGTCCAGCCCAGCACCATGTAGTCCTTAACTGCCTCCAGCAGGGTCACACCAGTGGGTTTTCCAGGGACAGCTACAAAGAGAGTAAATGTATTTATTTATTGAAAGAGAAAAAGGTCAATTTTCAAAATTCAGTCCTTTACGTGATTTCATATTTGTAATATTTTAACGTCCTGTCATTGTCCAAATATTGCACACATTTTAGCAACCATTAGTGTTGAACATGCTGCATGCTCTGTGCACACAAGCAACACACCTTTTTAGGGTAACTGTAACCAATAAAGTACTTACACTCATGGGTAGCACTTTGACGCTAAGAACGCCTCTGAAGCCAGACGAGATGCTCATTAGGCTCATGCTCTTTAGGAACACAATGCTTTAACCTTCGCCTTGGCCGTGCACCAAGAAGCACGCCTGAAGAGTTATCTATTAGCAAAACAGAACTCTAGCAAAATCAAATCTTTACAGAAAGGAACGCCTACCTAAAGTAATTGTAAAACATAATTTAATTTGTTATTTAATGAAAAATAAACGAAGGAATAGAGAATATGATGAAATCCAGTATTAGTGATGAGCAGAGAGAGGCACATGCAATTAACCCACTTGATGAAAATGAAGATAACAGGAGTAGGATAATAGGTATTTAGCTGCAGATGAAGATGGTGTTTGAGCAGCCAGCTGCACCAGAGCAAACTCTTAGAGAAGGTTTGTGAGGTAACTAAGATTTTTGGTAAGAAAATGAGAAGGAGTGGTGAATGTTAAGGTTTGTGAACAAAGATGAGCTAGGAGGATCTCACTGCTCACTGGCAAAGAGCAGAGAGCTGCTGGTCTTGTGCGTCACTGTGTCCCTACTTTATGAATTTAAAGCAGATCTTTCTGCAAAACACGCACAGCAGTCGCCGCCTGGATAAATAAATGTTTTTAAAAAGCTGGCAGGCACGAGCTGAGGGAAACAGAATGGCTTGCATGCTACAGGCAAAGTGAATACAGGAAAGGAGTTTTGATGAGGGCACTCACAGATGGCAGCTTTCACAACCACTGCATCAGAATTGGGGGAACTCTGGCTGTAGCCAGCAGCGTTGACCGCCTTTATCCTGAACACGTAGTTTACCCCAGTGGTCAGACCATGGCACACGAACCTGAACATAGTGAAAACAAAAGGAAAAGAGTCTTATTGCAAATAAACTTTTTGGAGGAGCAGGAGTAAGAGCTACTGAACTGTAAAACAATGATTACTCAAGCAGCATTGGAGACTTTACAAGCTTGAAGCAAAACAGTTTGATATATAAATATAAAGTCACAAATCCTTAATCTTACAAATGATAAATTGTAAGTGTGCTCTTTTTCATGTATTATATAACTACCTGGTTTGTTTGACAGGTTTGTTGTTGCAAGGCATCCAGACATCAGTGCCCACAACACTACAGTCTATATAGTAGCCAACCAGTTGTGTGACACCCTTAGAGGCCCCCCAGGAGACAACCACTGAGGTGTCAGTGTTCCTGGTAGCCACCGGGTTGCCTGGAGCAGAGGGCAGATCTGTTGGGAAAGCAGGTTGCAAGAAGATAAGAAGAAAGGAATGAATAGTACTAACAGAGCCATGGGGAGGAAATCTGTATGCAGCAGCTGCACTGATATATCTGGCTCACCCAGTTTATCTGCGACAGTGATTTCTCCTGTGGACACAGAAGGCTCACCCACACCCGCGGAGTTGCAGCAACGCACGCGGAAGCTGTAGGATTTTCCCTCTGCCAGGTCAAACAGGGCAAAGCGGGGAGACTTGACGGGCATAGCAGTGTTCACTCTCTGCCAGGTGTCTGTCCCTGACATACACTGAGGTTGACAAAGAACACACACAGAAGACAGCATGACAGCAGTAGTCAGTGATGCTGCTCCAATGTCATTTTATTTATTTATTAGCTTAGATCAAATTGCCAAACAATATTACTTGAGAGATTCCAACTAATAGAAGATATTCAACAGCTCGAAGCCTAAGCTGAGACAAATGTGAATTATGAAAACATTTGCACTTATTCCACTGGCCGTTTACTGAAGTGTTTCTGCTCTACAAGACACGGTTATCCATTTCCCCTCACCTTCTCAATGTAGTACATGACTCCTTCATGACCTCTCTGGACCGGAGGCTTCCAGGCGAGCACCACATAGCTCTTGGTTGCCTCAGTAACCATTACATCACTTGGTTCTCCAGGGACCACGCCAACTGCAGAGCAGAGTGGATTTAAAAGGAATCATATATTAATTAAATACAAAGAGGTGAATTAAAATTGTCTAATATCATGGCTGCTTAATATATTTCATCCTTCTACAGTGATGTGATCCTACCAGTGGGCTCCTCCTCTGTGAATTTAATCATTCCTGTCCAGGGAGCTGAGGGTCCAGCTGTTGACAAAACATTTTTAACAACTACATTAAAACTGTAATTGCTGTAATGTGGCAGCATCTCAGACTGTCTGTGCTCCATACCTCTAAGGCGGGCTCTGTCAGAGGGATCCATAGCAACCACAGGCTCAGAAACACGTGATGGACGGCTGACGCCGGCGCTGTTCACGGCCCGCACTCTGAAAATGTAAGAACGCCCCTCCACCAGCCCGGTGACAGGGAAGCGGGCGTACTTCACTGGGTTGTCATTACACTGAGCCCAGTGGTGGGTACCCACCTCACACCTGCCAACATGCACAAAAAAATGTTAATCTCACAACAATTCACTTTTGCACAATGAATCAATAGTATTAGTTTTAGTAATAGCATTTTCACCGCAATACTACTATGTACTGCATAGCATACAATATAATAATATTGCATAGCATGCGATATCCAGTATGTGCAGTGATTTCATTTGTCTGTTACTGCCCACACAGTAACAGAATGATTGACATCTGCAGGTAGGTATGAACGTATGTAGGTGTTTCAGTTTTCTGGAAAATAACATTTTTCTATCAAGATGACAGTTCAGTGGGAAAATCTGGGAGAGTGCCAGGTGCCTTAAGAATGATTTATTCTATACAGGAGCAAAATGTCAATAAGAGCAGTTTGACTGTTCAATATCCAGTTTGTAGGATTATATCATAGCCAGACCGAATAATAGTTTCTCTGGATAATAAATGGACAAAATATTGTAAAGTGAGCTGACCAACCTGTCAATGTAGTATCCCAAAATGGCGCTGCTGCCCTCCACCGCTGGTTGCTTCCAGGTCACCACCACATAATCCTTATTTGCATCATGACAGCGCACATCCAGGGGGGCAACAGGAACACCCTCTACCTCCACTTCGGCATCTGGCATAGCAAGATGTACACACATATATCCAAATACACACACGCACACACACACACTTGTAGTATGTAGTGCTGCTTCTAAATCCGGCCGATCTCCATTACATACTCAGTTTCAATTTTCTGAGCCTACTCACAACCTCACAGTACAGTATGTGTAACAGAAACTAACCATGATAATGTAGTTTATATCTTTGCACCTTTACATTAGGGATTGTGAAGTTTGTCTCTTCTTCATAAACCTGCTGTATTTAGTTCAGAGCACACCCTCTGTGGTGACTTTTCCGACATGCAGACAGATATAGCACAACATTCGTCAGAGGAAACCAAACACCTCAGAATGAGCTTTAAGCCACACAAAAGAATTGAACAGTTCCCTACATGTATCACATCTGTGTGTGACGTAGTCAGTAATATTTTGCTTTACTTTTCCTGTTGAAACACCTACAATTTAGCACACTTCATGATCAGCGACTTCGCAGATGAATAGTTTTCAATGTAATGCAGAACTAAAGAGCAACATTTCAATAGTCCTAGTTAATTCACCAGCTGTTGAAATTTCCTTTACCTCTGACAAACACATAGGCTGAGTAGGTCTCAAAGCCAGATTTGGTGTTGATGCGCAGTGTGTACAGGCCCTCATCTTCCTTGTTGAGGTGGACAAGAGTCAGTGTGGCACGTTCCCCAGACCAGTGGGTGTGCACCCATTTTGAGGGCTTCAGCGGCACAGCTGATGGGTGAAGTCGACTGGATTAATTGTTATAATGGTAAACAAAAAGATAAAAATATATTACACATCAATTTCATTTTTTTACTTACAGTTTCTGTACCACACAACGTCAGGCTGGTATCTCTTCACAGTTGGGAAAATGATGACAGTACAGCCCAAACTCAGTGTCTCCCCCTCGCTGCCAAAGGCGACTTCAAACTTGTCAATGATGGTGGTCTCAAAGGTCACGCCATGCTCAGCACAAAAACCATCTGTGCAGAAGAAAGAAAACTTAAAAACCCATGTTTTCAAATGTAATCCCTGCCCTTGAAAGCACCTAATTGTGTCTTAAATTATTTTTTAAAATAATCTTCCTGTGCAAAGTGACATACGTGGTTTAGAATCAAGTGGGACGGATTCTTCATCCTCTTGGAACCCTAAAAACAAATAGATCAGTCAGTAACCTGGTTTTAATCTTGACAGGAGAGTTTTGCAGTACACATGTAACACCACTAAAATAGCATCCACTAGGGGAAAAGAGCTGGAAGACTCTCCTGCAGCCAAACACGTTTCACTGATGCTGTTTCACAGTGGAAAAACAATCTACTATACATAACTGTATCTATAGAGTAGTGGCACTACTTTAAACCACTACATTACCTCAAGGAAAAAGGGACATTAATCTGAGAGAGTTACCTACTTTTGACAACAATAGTTGCCACACAGGAAGACTCCCCTTTCACATTGAGGGCGGAGATGTGATACTGGGCAGTGTCGAAGAAATCACAGCTGAAAAATAAAATAAGCAGACACGATGAATTACCAGCATACAAGTATTTTTCCACTTTAAATCGTCAGTTCGGGGTAAAATTCATCTCGAGTATATGTCATTATTTCTAAGCGAGGCCATGCAGTGTGAGCTGAATGATTACCTACTTCTTGATCTCCAGGGAGTGCATGTTGTAATTGCTCTCGACTGTGTATTTCTCAGGGTGGGCCTTGGCATCAATAAGCACATTGTTTTTGTACCTTGAAGACAGCAGAAAGGCAGCAGTTTATATCTACTGTTACAAACTCGATGAGATGACGATGAGAGCTTTGGATGGAAACTACTCTATGGCAAACAAATGACTCTCAGCTCAGCTCAGCTCTCATCAGCTGACTCAAAGAAGGTAGGGACCAGTGAACGTGGATCACATCTTACCAGGCAATCTTGGGTTTGGGCCATCCGGCCACGGTGCAGTGCAGCTTGACAGTCTTGCCCTCCCATACGGTTTGTCCACGGGGCTTGACAATAAACTCTGGACGGTGCGTCAGGTTGTCTGGGTTCATTTTCTTGCGGAACTCTGCCCACTCATCCATCTATATAACATAAGATTGAAACCAGAGTCAGACTTTGGTGCAGGAGTAGCTGTAGGCTTTGTGAGAGATTTGATCATTTGAAATGGACATGAACTTCTCCATTCACTAAGGAAGGGATTGGATTTACCGTCCTGTTCACTTCCAGGCGTTCAGCAGACTCTCTAACATACTTTGTTCTGGTTTTCTTCTCCACTTTAACATCCAGAGCCTCCCTGGCCTCTCTGACAAACAGGTTTCTCATGGCTACATAGTTAATCCCCTCTTCTGTGACATCCTCCTCCTGAGCCTCCATCAGGCCCCGAACCACATCATGACTGGAACACAAAAACACACAAACAAACAAACATGTCAGAAGAGGAAAGTGTGTTGTGTGTTAGTAATACAGATGTGCAGTACATCATCAGTGGTTTTTACACTAATTCCTCACTCACTTGGCTCTAAATACAGGAATAACATAGCCGATAACTTCTTTGTCCTTGTCCATTGCCAGATAGGTGCGTTTGGCTCTCTTAGGTAGTGGGCTTAGTTTGAGCTCCTGCTGCACCTTCTCTGTCTTCACAGAGGTTTTCACACTTTGAGAGAGCAGACAACAATCACATTAGAAACATAGACGGACAGCAAACAGAGTTTATGGTGCAATACACACAGACGGTAACACTTTTCATACAATCAACAATTCAATGGCAGCTGCCACAGACCTTTACCATAAAACACCCTTGCAGACATTTTGCTTTCATGTAGATTATGATGTCTGTGTGAATTGAGGGTGTAAACTAGGTGAAATATAATTCCTATAATGGAAAGAAAATCAATGAAAGCTACCTAAACAATGGAAGAAAGTGTGATTTAAAAATAGTCAACATGAACCATACTGCCTCTGTGCATTTCTAAAGTGGATTATATTTGAATAACTATAATGTTTACATAAAGAGACACACTCAGAGGAGGCTATGCTATAGTCCAGTTACTCAGAAAAGAAAGATGTATTTTTGTCCACCCTCTGGGACCTTGACCCATATTACACTCTGACTCATTTACGTATCAGCCTCTCAGGCCGCCCTATTGTCAGCTGGGTTTATAAATGGAGCCGGAACTGGTGGATACGCAGCAGGAAGGAAAGGTTAATGTTAAAGACCCGCTTTCTCTTGTAATCTCTGCCAGAGCTGTGCTAATGTGTTCAGTCAGCCTGGAGGAGTAGTGGCAGAGAATGGCTTTGATAAACTCTGTTCAGCAGCGAGGTGGGATCGAGTCAGTGGAAGGGGTTGAATGAAGAGAGAGATGCAGAGAATCTTGTGCAAGTTGTGTCTACTGCTGACTCACCGGGTTTGCAAAGAGGACGTCTTTGATTCAGAATGTCATAAAGGTATAAAAAGTTTCAGCGGTGATGAAATCATTTCCTTCCTTACAGTCTGTGGATCCACAGGATGTGTCAATGCTAAGTTTAAGTGATACAATTACAAACTGGAAACTAGGCCTAGGAGTGGGCACAGATCTCCTAGGAGGACTGTACCTGCTAACCTACCTGACTGGCAAATGTTCAACATCTTTAGAAACTAGTGCAAGACAGTTTACGATTTCATGACTTCCATACAGTGTCTTTACAGTTGGACCAGCGGCCACAGCTCATGTTGCGTCTACAGAAATAGCTTCGCTCTCCATTAATATAGCTGGCAGCCATTCACTACAGCTGAAATTCCTTCCCTGACCCCATTTAGAAAGCTATCGCTGTTCCAACATGTACAATGAGCCCTGCAGCAGGACAAAGGAACCACTCATCCATTTACTGTATGAGAGTAAAGCTGATTCTGGTATCCAGTGCAGTACTTAGTTTATTTGTAATGGGCATGATCCCTTTCCCTTTCAGTGAACCCTTATGGTGGATTTGATGAGCATACAAATGAAGCTTCACCAGGTCACCAGTAGAAATCACTGGATTAATGCCCTTTGCAAATTTTGTTGATGTTTCCTGGATTATAAACTGCTAAACTGCATGTTATATTCGTAGTCGATTAATTCACCATTTTGTCTGTAAAATATCACCAAACTGTGTCAACGTGTCTCATAATATTCCAAATAAAGTCCAAGCTAAATTTTATAAGGTGAAAAAAAAATTGTTTTTTCAAATCAATCTCATATTGTGACATGTTACAATACATTTTAATAAGCTTCAAACTTCACGATGATAAAAATTATTTTATCCAAACATGTGTAGATTGAGTAATTCAACATTACAGCAGTGTTGATTTAGAAACTGAACTAGACAGAAATGAGAAGTTGAGATTCAACTGATTTAACTAAATGTTTGATCCAGTAACAATCTCATCATTATTATTTTAGATTTTAGGTCACACATTTGTAAAAAACGACTATTGGTCAGCATTAATAAAGCTCACTTGCATCTTAACATTTAATTTACATTCAGTAATTTGGCAGATGTCTTAATTCGAAGCAATTTATTACTGAGGAACACACACCAGGGGAAACCTGTTCCATATTCACATGTGGTCTGGAGGACTGAGGGCTTGACCACCAACTATGTGATTAGTGCACAACCACTGTGTATCAAGTGCATATATAGATGGGGCAATGGGCAAACATTAAAACACCTGAGACTCGTCTGGAACCTGCTCCATAAGATATAAACACAGGGTGTTTTACAACAGCTTTGATGTGAAAAACCTATAATTTTATAAAAAATACAAACCCTGACATCATAAAAGATGAATATCCATGGGTGGATGATGACTAGGAGAGAGGCAGCACCAGCTCTCATTTAAACTCTCTGAGCTGCGTGTTATTCTCTCCTGAACAGACTTCACACCAGACCCAGAGGTACAGTGTTGAATATTTGAAAGAGATCCGCATAAATGTGTTCATAACCTCCCAGGTTATGGAAGTGGCAGGTTACATCAAAGACAGCCTCATTTTTATTTTACAGTTTTCAGATACCAACACATCTGCATCACTCCCACCCTCTTACCGATGGCTGCTGGTCTTGTAAGTAGAGAATGACTGCTTGCTAACAGACGATTTGGTGCTCAGGTGATAACTGCTCTCATAGCGACGCTGCTGCTGGTGATGGTGCTGCTGCAGCTGATGGTGCTGCTGCAGCTGATGGTGCTGCTGCAACTGATGGTGCTGCTGCAGCTGATGGTGCTGCTGCAGCTGATGCTGCTCCTGCAGCTTCTGCACCACTTGTACTGATCCTGACATCGTGAGGGCAACTCCACCAACTTATGTCAGACTGATGGTTACTTTACCAACTCTGTAAATCAATCTCATCGTTAATATAATAGATTGATTTCTGAAGTGGGAGTTATCGTATTAATTGCGGGTAATTGCGAATTAAGAAAAGACAACTAACAAATGTTAAAGTTATGCTTTTAAATGGTGTTATGATTTTTGAAGCATTAGCTGTGATTAAATTTCTACTGTGTTAAATGAAGAAGCAGCAGATGGTACATAAACTCTGGCAGCATCAATTTCTCACTAATCTACATCTTTGCTTTCTGGGTCATAAAAATAATGTCTGAATTTAAATTATAATCACCTTCACAGATGAAAAACTAAATAACTGATTTGCCAGCTTTTAGCTGATTATAGCAATTTTACACTTATAGTGTTGTGTGGATGATAAGACCGAAACAAATGATTGTGCTTGGTAATAAATACTCATTAGTCATTGAGCATTTAATGTGAAGAAATAGTTACAACCGCCCTTCATAATTTCCCAATACCACTGTTGTCATATTCAAATTACTTGTTTGTCCAAGTAACAGAGCAAATCCCATAAGTTTCCAGTTTATTTTCATAGAAAAGAAGTAGATATCCACTCCTAGGAAACTGGAATAAACAAATCTTTGTATTTTCAGAAATCATTAAATCAAATAATAGTTTAATTCTTACAGATAAGGTTCAGGTTAGACTGACTGAAAACATCAATTAGCTTCTGATGTGTAAAGGTCCATCATGGCGTAACCAAAACCTTAGTAATGGAGTTTATGACAACAGACATGTATTTTCTGATGGTTGTGTCATGAGCAACCTACTGCAGTGAGTGTATGCCTCTATTTGTATGAGCTGAAAACTACACATTAAGGACCAGAGACAACATGAAGCCATAAGCAAATGTTGTTTCTGGTTCAAGCAAATGTTAATTGATGAAATTAGGTCAACTTCACTGATTTTCCACCACAGTGACACATGCAGTTTAATCTACAAGAACACAATGATAATGATCAAAAACCCTGTTAGTATAAGGGCAGTAAAACAAATAAATTAAAGTACAATATATTTTTAAAAATCAATAAAGTGGTTAGAAACAGGTGTCAGGCCCTGGTGCCCCCAATTGATGACTGTAACACTTTTTTTCAGTATGACACACAGACCTAAGTACTAAAAACTGAACAAATCATTATTAAAATATAATGCCCACTTACCCCAAAAATAATTCCACCAATCCAACAACAGCTGAAAATAAGAAAAAATGTGTGTGTTATTCCAAAAGTAGCAAAAGAAAGTGCGGATCCAGGTGAAGCAGCAGGGTGAGGGGCAGTGGACAGGAGGGCAGTCCACAGAGCAAAAATAATGCTGCCACTCGGCAGAATGCACAAGACACCGTCAGGACCTTTTAAGGCTGGGGCAGTTTTAAATTTAGACCATGAGACCATGAGAAGGACTGGGGGGGAGCTGAGGAGCCTCTCCTAGGCCTGGGCCCCTGCTGTGTACAGTGTTTATGGGGGAAATCTGGTGTGTAGTCATGGGTGCGGGCGTTAATTAATATTAAACAAACTACCATGAGGAGGCGTCTATAGGGGCCTGTCTGAACCACAACACCCCCTCAAGTCGTGCAAAATCGCAGACACGTTGCTACAACTTGAGAATCGATCTGCAGAACGCAACCAAGCAGCTGCAGGAGGTGTGACTGTGCGCAGTAGCTGCTGCCCCCTGGTGGTGAGACCCGCTGTAGACGAATGTAAAGATATGATCACAGGAGCTGCACCTGTTTAGTAATGATAGCGTAGAAATACAACGTGTTCCCACCAGTATCCTCGTACATCACTGTTAAACTAATTCACCCCATCCGATGTAAAAAAAAACAAACATTGATCATGAGGTCTGGCTGCACATGGTCCATCCCTGGATGTTGGTTTCTTCCAGCTCGGCTCTGATTGGTCAGTTTGGGAAAGAGGAAGTGAATCATTGATGCTTCCCTTCATCCTCCTGTGGATCCTCTGCTAGCTGTGAGCATCGCTCTTCATCAATAACCTCCGGATTTTTCCAAGGTATCAGGTGTATCTTTCATGCATCCAGCACTAATTACGGCCTTGTACATCGTGAGTTCATTAGATTTGATGTTTGTTGTGAATTGACCTCGGCTAGCTCGCTAATGTTAGCCTGGTCACTCAGGTATTTAGGTCAACATCCGGCTACCTGTGTTAGTCAAAGAGGGGAAGGGTTTGGTTATTTTAGGGTCGCTAAAGTACTTAGTGTAGCAGATATATGTTACAGATCTTATGTAGGTAACAAATGTGACACATTAATAACCATTCAAAGACCAGTGACTGTTGTCAGGTAATGTGTAGCAGGGTAATATTAGCATAATATGGTGTGATAAAAACAACAATAAGTGTTAATGTGGTTTTATCAAAGCTAGACCCGGTTTATTTCAATCTGGATGAGTAAATAATAATAAAGTACATCTTTACTGCTGTGGTAGGGGTGTGTACTATCCATTATTATATTATTATTATCAAGATACACTTGACATACATTTAAAAAATCATATTGTCAAAATTTTACTATTATCTGGCCTACAGGAGGGAGGACCTACCAGCAGCCAACATGTCGAGCAAACGGGCCAAGGGGAAGAACACCAAGAAGCGTCCTCAGCGCGCCACCTCCAATGTGTTTGCTATGTTTGATCAGTCACAAATCCAGGAGTTCAAAGAGGCGTTCAACATGATTGACCAAAATAGGGATGGTTTCATCGACAAAGAGGACCTTCATGACATGTTGGCATCATTAGGTAGATATAATGGGATTGATTACACACGTTTAAGTAGTGATAGGAAGAATGTTTTGTTCCTTTTAATATGGGGGCAGTAACAACAGAAACACTTTAGACTCTATTATTAAAACTGTTGCTTATATTTAAGACTGATATAACAAGTTGCTTATTGCAAAAAAAAATACTTTGTGTAGTAATTTGATAAAATTAGAAACAAAGATGCTCAGCTGAAACATATTTAGCTCCTGTGTCATATAATCAGTGTGCTGTAACCATAGGTATCAGTGTATATTCAAGTCATCATCACTGTTTCTTTTTTCAGGTAAGAACCCCACAGAAGAGTACCTGGAGACCATGATGAATGAAGCGCCAGGTCCAATTAACTTTACTATGTTCCTGACCATGTTTGGGGAGAAACTGAACGGCACAGATCCTGAAGACGTGATACGTAACGCTTTTGCCTGCTTTGACGAAGAGGGGACAGGTGAGACAGACGTAAAGGCTGACACAAATTAACTAATTCAATGTTTCATCCTAAACAAAGTCACGTTGGCAGCATCATGGAAAATGACAAATATGTTTGTATTCCCGTTGTAGTTGAATATTTGAGATAATATAAAATGATTAAATAAGTGAACAATGAAACAAAGTGACAAAGGAGGAAATTATGTTGCACTAATATGATAAACTGAAAATAAAAATCCTTGCATTTAAAAAAGTGGAACCGATGTTTGACATTAATTCTTATAAAAGTCCCACATTCTGGTTTTGAATTAATCTCTACTAAATTTCTGGTCACCAACTTATAGTTATATCTGTGGCTATGAGCTTACATATATCAGAATTACTATGTTTGCCCACAGGTATGATCCAGGAGGAGCACCTGCGGGAGCTGCTCACTACGATGGGCGACAGGTTTACAGATGAGGAAGTGGATGAGCTCTTCCGTGAGGCCCCAATTGACAAGAAAGGCAACTTCAACTATGTAGCATTCACACGAATCTTAAAGCACGGTGCAAAGGACAAAGATGATTAGAGACAGAAGCAACACTGGACCGTTTTTTTTTTTTTTTAAGTATTATTAGTGTGTTTTCACTCAAAGTTAAAAGAGCTACATCCTGTAATTTGACTCACAACAAAGCTACATTGAGGTAAAAACTACTGAAGGTCATTTGTTTAAGCTGCTTGTTGGACCATATGTCAATTGCACATTTAAGTGATAACACCTCTAAGGATCTGTACAAGTTAGTGATGATGTGTGTAATGACCTCGTAAATACAGCTGGAAATAAACTGAAACACCGTGTTATCTGAATCATTTTATTTTCACTCATGATTTATTCATTTTTCAAAATCTTTTTAAGTTTTAAAACAAAGGAAAATACATCTAATGTACTGTCTGTCAGTCTTTGTGATGGTAAAAGAAATTTCAATTCCACAGTACACACAAATTTCAAAGCAACACACTGAATGAGTCAGTGAGTTAAACACAACACGCTGAACATTAAAACACATACAAACACATACAGTGGACTTTGATCTGCATGTTTCTAACCTGAACTTGCTTTTTATCTGTTTTATGTCTTAAACTCCAAAAGATACTCAATTTATAATCGCACAAAACAATGCGATGCAACAAATCAAGTGAAAAACAAAAGAAAGTGTTTGGCATATTTACTTTAAAAACATGATTTCTAGGATTCACTATCACAACAGCTTGAGATCACTTCTATTTAAATGCATCTGTGGTGATTCTCAGTCATCAAGGTCTTGAAATTTTTTAGGTTTTTAAAAAAGGCTTGCACATTTACCATGAGTGTCTGCAAAAACATCAAGCAGGTGCAGCTGCCATCAAATAGGTTTTCTATCAGTGCAGGTCTGGTGTCCGCCTATTAGTATACAAATATATGTTAGACAGTAGTGTTGCTAACTTCAGGTCTACTATCTGAGGATGGCTAGTTCCTGTTTCAAAATCAAGGTCCAATAAACCTGCCCTAGTCCCATCCAATATGTGCCTGACTTCACTTACAGTTTTGTGGATCAATGGTAACAAATCTCAGCAGCCTAGTTTTGAAAAACCTGTGAAAAAGTCCTCTCCAGAAGGGTGGAGCCTGTTGCTCCAATGCTCATTTGGTGTTCTAAACAATTCACATTGGCGTAATGTGGTGTCCACATGCTTTTGGTCGTGTGTGTATAGACTGTCACATGAAACACTCACCAGTTGGTGCATTAAAGATAAAATTTGTTTTTGTAGACATCATCATTACAATTTTGACAAATTCCTTGGTTGTTCAGCTGATCACTGGTTTTGGATAGATTAAAGGGATATGCATAAAGTACCACGATTCAGAGTGTCTGGTTACTCATGTGGCTCTTTAACCTGGAGAACATGTCCCATACATACAGAGCATCAGTTACAAGCCTCCTTCTGTTCTTTCAATCGTAACACACCGACAATAAATAGAAATAGAATCTGCTTCACACCTGAAGCTTTTCAAACACTTTGCATATGCTCACAGAGCAATATATATCGCACATGATGCAGGATATGTAGCTTTAATCTGCTAAGGCAAGATTTTTCGACTGGATCTTTGATAGTTGGTCTGATATACAGGCCTCGATCTTGTCGCACTGAGCCAGGAAATCCTATTGACAGAAAACATCATATTCAATGGTAATATTTTTCTATTTTCAGTGTTTTTTAATAAGACAAATACTGGAAATGCTGGTTTACCTGCACTGTCTTTACAAGTCCTTTCTTCTTTGTTCTGCAGTCATTGAAATTTTCTGGGAGACTCTGTTAGAAGAGAGCAATTTAGAGTTTGCCATATGTGACATATGAATATACAGCATGCACTTAAAAACAAACAACTCAACCAAAATAGACTACCATAGCATCTATCTGCTCCAGAATCTTCATGAACTGCTCAGCTGCTATTTTTACTCTGTGGTCTAGTTTACTCAGCGCCTCTGCCTGGAGGTCTTTGGCCAGAAAGCCCTGAATAAAACAGAACACAAACACATTGAAGAACCAGACAAATCAATGCAGGGATAATACTGAGCATAACAACTATAAATGAAAGCTTACATTCTTGAGTCCGGTCAACTCCCCATCTACTTTTTCCAGTTTTTTCGCTGCCTGTTCCACCGATTTCTCAATGTCTTTGAGCTTCTTCAGTTCAGCTTCTTCCTCTGGACTGTTCTGTTTGTAGATTATTGTCAGTATTTGGCAACATTTAAAGTCACACAGCCATGACATCACACACACGGTAAAGACCTTACCCGCTTTCCAATCATCATGAGTTTGCAGCCTTCTTTGATTCCATAGCTAGACAGACTCTCCTCCATGTCCTTCAGTGATTTACCTGAGAAAAAGAATCAGGCAAGTTCACAACTATGTGAATCATATAATATTTAAGCTCATTTGAATGTTGAAGAAACCAACAGTACCTTTGAAGATGAGTTTCTGTGATGCTGATGGAACTCCAGTAGCTTGAGTGAGAGCCTCTGACAGGTCTTTGACGGTCAGACTCTTACCGTCATCATGACCCGTTATTGTGATGCTGTGCTTAGCAGCTCCTGACATAACAGAAATTTGCTTTGAGACAGCTTTTCTGGAACACTATCATTTTCACTCTTTACCCTTACTAATGCATAAATGATGTTTTGACTCATAATAAAGCTTCTTAATGAAGACTCCATTACTAACTTGATGAAAGTATAGTATATTAAATGTTTTATACAGTCAAAAATGGTTGTTATCATCAAGAGTTGAAAGGTGACATCTTTAAATGGCCCGTCCAACCAACAGCAGAAAATGCAAAGATGTTACTTTTGTTTATATAAGCTAAAGAAAAACACAGACAGCTCACAGATTGTTTCATCCCCCAACTATGATGTACGACAACAACCACACACATTCAGCCAAAGTTATAAACATCTATCCTTAGTAACAAGAAGAACAAGTGTCCAGCAGCAGCTGGTCTGGCCCCTACAAAGCCCTGATCCTGCTGCCAAGTACTGAAAACTGGTGCTGCTCTAAAGCAGTACTTCTCAGGGTGGGAACACCAAAAACTGATTTGATTTATTCGATTAAAACAGAGTTATAACCAAAAAGACAATACAAATGTTCGCAAACTCAACAGTGTCTTATAAGAATCCAACAACATAAACTTACAGTTCTTTGATAAATATGCAGCTATAGACTAAATAATCGGATGTCACATTCGCACATATGCCAGATAAATGTGAGAGTAATATATAAATTGGAGAACAATGTTTCATCAAGTAATTTAAGGATAAAGTAAGTAGAGTACAATAAGGAAGACACCACTGTTAGCATTACCGTTAGCTATCCACTCCTAGCTAATCGACAGATTATCGCTGGTTAGTAAACTTAGATTCCTGTCAGACATTTGGATACTAATATGTAACATCATACAAAACAATTTTACCGTATGCAACTGTCACTGTTATCGTCTGCCCGGACATGTTCGTTTTTAGCGCACCAAAATGAACCGGAGAGCTAACTATGCTAAATGCTAACTAACGTTACTTCCGCCGGAAAAACACAGGAAGCGGTTGTTCTCATACTTTTATTTTTGTAAAATAATTATTTTATTTTCAGCGCAGTGCATTCAAATTTGTTATCAACATATGCAACTGCAAAACTTGATTATATTATACCTGCGATATAACCAGAGGGTTTAAAAAAATACATTATTGACAAAAGTATTTGTACGTTTTTTTTGCAAAACCCTTTTCAAAGTCTACACGTGGTGTGATGTTTAAATAGTGATTTAAAATGCACTGATTTAAGTTTTAGAAGTCTTCAACAAACTTCTTCAGAAAAATAAAAAGTTTCCGTGTGCGGCTGTGGCCCTCTGATATCTGGCTCTGTGGCGCAATGGATAGCGCATTGGACTTCTAGTCAAGCACTTGAGATGTGATTCAAAGGTTGTGGGTTCGAGTCCCACCAGAGTCGGACTTTTGAAACCTGCAGCGGGTGAGTGAATCCTAACTGAGGGGTTTTACAAGACCACCTCACAGCCCCCGAAACACACAGCAGCAAACATCCACACACAAGCTGCTGTGATGTTTGTTATTTCTGCATTCTGATCACATTGTTGGTTCTTTAGTTAGTTGAATATGCTGTGCAGATTCAATATTTAACTAGCTTCATTATTTCCTGGGAGAAATTGTATAAAGAGATACAGTTAAATGTATTATTATAATGTGCTGAAATACACTCAGTGTTTAGCCTCCTGCTAAACTGAGACGATATGCATGTTGGATGATTTTTCAGAGGTTTTTTTTAATCTGTGCATGACTTAAAATGACATCAAACATTAAAATGTAATGGGGTAATGTGTGTGTTTGGGAGGTGCTGTAAGTACAGTATAATAATAACCATAATAATTCAACATTAAATTAAAACACTATTTATTTTGCATGTTCCAAATAATCTGCAGATATTTTGAACAAACTGAGCGTGAATCATCTCCACACGTTGTAATTTCTAAACACAAAATTCATTAAAACAATTAATACTATAAATTAATGAATAAATTAATCTTAGGTGACTAATGAGACTGAGGTGTTAAGACAAGTCAGCGATGGGGGAAACAGGGGGAGTAACGTTTTTAAAAAGTTTCAGTATGTTACAAGGCCACATGCTAACACAGTCACAGTAGTAGTAACACACACAACCCAACACAGCTTCAAAATCGTAGTGTTCTCAAGTCAAATGGTTTTGCATGTATAAATGTTACTCTACATATAAAAGTGTTTTCAGTTGAAGTGCAGTTGTTTTCATCCATTCGCTGTTTATGTGGCAGGAATCTGTGGGAGGCCGAACTCATCCACCAGAACGCCATCCTGAAAACAAAAAGGGAAAATGTAACAGGCTGCAAGGAGATCTTTAAAATTTGACGCGCTTCTAATAAAGTGTTGTTGGTCTTTAACAGTACGCAGCTTAGATATAAATGAGCTCTTTACTGCTAAGCACAACATGACCAGTGTGTAACAAGTGACTGGAGTAGGTCAGCTCTGCAGACTCTGACCTTGTTTGTTTTGCTGTCACTGGGGATTCCCTCTGGAATAGACGGGGCCGCTGAGGCTTCATCCAGGTAGGAGCTGTCATCATCCAGCAGCAGCTCGTCGCCCAGTGCATCTAGCTCTGAAACCACACATCCACTGTCGTCAAAGTACTAAAGACACTTTTATAAAGTTTAAAATATCTTAACATTCATTTTAAACTCCTCTCAAATCAAAATTTCACATAATAAATGTCAAATAAACATGTCAGAGACAATCAGGTATACCTGCTTCAAGCTCATCCTCATCTATCTCTGGAGTGCCATAGCTGCGGCTCAGGGCCTCTTGTACCTCATTGGCTTCCTCCATCATGTCCTCCAGTTGGTCCTGTAAATCCTGGAAGTTCAAACAGTCACTGTTAGTGCCAGGCTAAAACTAGAGTGCAATTTTTTACTCACATCATACTGTCAAGTTGTAAATGTAAATGATCAGCTGTTTTATTTTATTACCTGTTAAAAGAGTTCATTTGAGTATCAGAGTATCATTTGTTATTCAGCATTAAAAATATGGACATGGTAAAGTTAGTTTTGATCTTATAGATGTTGGTCAGGTATTGTCAGATTTGCTCACCAGGCCTAATTTAACCATTAATGTAAGAATGTGTTATATACAGCATGTGGTTGACATTGGACTGAAGCTATTTGCTGTGCCACATTGCAGTAAGCCCTCAATGCTCTTAACGTCTTCCTCTCTTCACTTTCTCCATCTCTGTTGTTACATCTGTGTTTATTTTTACCTGATGCGAGGTCCAACAATGACTAAGGATCAGACTAAGGACACCACATAAAGGCACCAGCCACAATGTCAGAGATCAGATATTAATTCGAGCTAGTGACCCAGTGACCGAGATCTAATTTGAAATAATTAGATTTGGTCTTTTCACACTAAGTGACTGGGATCAGAATTAGATCAGAGTCACATGAAGGCAAAGGGATGGATTTGAGCCACTTCACTATGTAATGTGGGCATGTAGCCTTAAAGTTATTCTTCTCATACAGAGTGAAATTACATTAGGGTAAAATATATAATGTATATTACTGTAGGGACAAACATACATCAATCTGATCAAGTTTGACGTCCTTGTAAGCTTTTTTCATTTCCTTTGCACCGATCTTCATGGCCTCCACCTGGAAAAACAAAAATAAAAAATCACAATTGCTGTAAGTTTTCCAGTTTATTTTCAGTCAATGTTATGCATCAAAAATCCAAACTACAATGTCTATCTATATGCTAGTGTCTATCACACTGTATACTGTAAATGTAACCCATCAGTTAGTCATGTGACTTACTAATCACATGATATCTTTTATACAATATGTTACTAAAACAACATTGTTTTTTGCACATGTAACTGATTAATTATTTGAAGAAACCAGAGGCAACCAGAGACACAACTCTACAAGCAGAACATGTTTATTAGTGTCTGCAGTTGTGTAAGTTTGACTTTTGAATGACTTTGTCCGGCTTGAGCTCAGCTCAGACTCACAGAAATTATTATCAGAACTAGAGACATGCTATCAACCTGACTCTAACCCAAACCAGCGTGCCCTTCTCAAGCTGTGTGGCTCTCACCGTTGTTTTTGTGTCTTTTAGTGTCTGGATCGTGTAGTTTGCCTGCTCCATGTTAAAAGACTGCTGAGCCAGCTGCTCCCTTTGACCTTCATACCTGAGTGAAAACAATACAGTCGGTTCTGTGACACATAATCTCACAATAATCCATCAGCTGATGTGTTATTATTTGATATTTGAATAGAGCTCCAATGCAATACTGCAACATATTGACACTGATAGGTTAATGTACTGTATAGCCCACACAAAGTATTGATCAACGGTATCTGCAACACAACAGTATGATAACCATGTTAAAACATATTAACACGATGCAGGACTCACATTCTCTTCTGCTTCAGGACTCTCATCGCCTTCTGTTTGACCATGTTCTGCATTTCAAAAGGGACAGATACAGTTATTCATCTATAATCTTTTGACCCTAACACATTTCTAAGGTTTAATGGACGTGTGCTACCTTCGAGGGTCCATCTCTCATCTTTTTCAGCTGATCCTTGTACTTTAGAAGTTCAGCATCTAGTTTGCCGATTTTCTTTTCTATGGACTCTGCCCTCGCATCCACCTGGGAGAGGAGGGTGAAGCAGATCAGACAACTTAGAGATGTATCATCATAAGAGACCAAACACTGCCCTCCAATGCTCCACCTCTGTGTATTGTATATGTGTTACAGAGGTAAACATGAGAGGAGATGGAGCAGCTCAGTCAGCCTCAAGTCAGTCAACTAAAAGCTCTGGTAACATCTCTATTTCACAGTCTAAACCATGGAGATGCTTGTTTATTTAGCTAACTAGCACGGTTTGCTGCTATCACTGGCCCTTTGTAACCCTGCTAGCTTAGTAACGACACCGTTAGGCCACATATCAAGACATAAACAACAATACATCTGAGCCTGACAGTACTCACGGTGCCGATACAGTCCGACAGATTAGCAGGAGGCGCCTTGGGTTTTCCTCGTCCGAATATCCTGTTCATTTTCTAAACCTTTCAGTAGCTGCTAGCTTTTCTTAGAAAATACAAAAAAAGCATCAAATGTAAAAGGATTTATTCATTGAAGTCACCCGGAAGTAACGGTTCAGACGACTAAGGCTCTCATTGGTTGGTGTAAACAGCTGTGGCCAATGGGAGCTTAGAGCCACGGCTGCCCCCGTGTGGTGAGCAGTGGAACGGCAGCTTCAGTGGAGCCCCTATTGTCCCCGTGTACCCTGCATTCATCACTAGTCTTTGTTACAGCTCCACTGCAGATGTAATGGTAATGAAATGGGGATTTCAATCATATTATAACAACAAGGTAAAGATTAATGGGCAGCACTTATAATAAGGCACTTTTTATTTGATCTTTTAGATAGTGTGGCTCACAGTGCTCTCCCTCACAGATGCATCCAGAGTCTAAAAAATTGGTTTCGTCCCTCTTACCCCTTCCAGCCCCTCTTCAAAACCTCTCCTGTCAGAGGAAAATCAGACTGAGAGCCCTCAGAGCCAAGACCACCACTGCATTTCTCTCCAGGAAATACGACGTGTGCCTGCAGAAAGACGTTTCTGCCAGTGAAAATTTGAAATATACCAATACCAATCTTTTTATGCCATATTTGTTTTCTATTATTACTGCATATACAACATTATTTATCATGTACAGATAAAATATAGCCTGTCTCTGTTGTGTTTTGCGTAGATCTGTGTAGTTTTTGTATACATCTTGACACAGACTATACTTTTAACAAGCCTAATTTAATATATACTTTCATTTATACTTACATATGCATTCAAGCACTTCATAGTTTTATGCTTGTATGCATGAACATGGTTCATCCCTGACACACAGAACCTTATATATATATAATATATAAGATATAAAGAATAAATATAGAATATATAACTATTCAAAACTAAATCCGTCAGACATGTGAGGAGCAATTCTCATTAAGCGCTGATTTTTTATTGGTTAAAGTTTGGGAATGACTGATATTTCATGGACCTATCACATGTTTGTATGTACAGTCTTAATCTGAAATGTAATTGGCAAATACACCTATCAAATTGATAAAACATAAATTTCCCTCTATCATGTTGTAGAGTAGCCATATAAACTATCACGATAAGGAAATACCAGTGTTATA
Source organism: Anabas testudineus (assembly GCF_900324465.2). Taxonomy (NCBI): domain Eukaryota; kingdom Metazoa; phylum Chordata; class Actinopteri; order Anabantiformes; family Anabantidae; genus Anabas; species Anabas testudineus. The sequence goes on along the minus strand of NC_046626.1, from coordinate 15,192,949 downwards.
AGTGTAGCATAATAATATAACCCTGATTTATCTTTATTAGTTGTATCTAATTGCTTGGTCAAATGTTAATCAGTCACCACTTATTTACAGGTCAGTTATGAGGATGTGTGTTTGTACAGTATGAGCGCAAACAAATTAAACCTAATTTTGTTTTAACTGCTGATTCTGATATGTTTCAGACTCATTTGATTGTTTAAGACAATGAATATGACCTTAATTCATGTAATGAGGGCATTACGTACTTCCCTCTCATAATACCTGTCCTTGTAATGTGCAGAGCGATAATTGGTCTAAAAATCTTACAGGAAATTTGAGCAGTTCGAGAAATGAATTAGATGGAAAAAATATGACGCTAGTTATAAACTATTTATGAGATGAACTTTTGGGTTGCCAGGTTGTGAACCTTTGGGTTGCCAGGTTATTTATGGCTTCTAATGAGCCATAAAACCTACAGTTCATTCACAATAGCAGACTTTATGGCTCATTAGAAAGTGAGAAACCAAAAGAGAGATTTTTCACAATCTGAATCCAGCCATGCTGCACTTGTTCTTCTAATAATTTCACGTCACAGATTATTAGCAAACTATTTACTACAAATCATGTCATTTTTACCACCAATAAATTAATAAATATTAGTATAACCCACACAATCTAAGTAATATGAACGTCCCCCTCACATTTACCCCATCACTGTTATCTGTAGCATGCGCCAGGTGCGGCAGCTGATGAGTGACAGTTTTTCCTTTGAACAATGAAACCTCTTAGAGCCTTATTACACAAGAACCTATTACTGATTCTGGCTACAGTAAAGATAATTGCTGGCTAACGCGCATGTACCTTGAGAGACAGAGACTGAGACAGAAAGTGGAAAAGTACAGCAGTCTTGTGCACATATTAGGGCTGGCTGCTTCATCAGGGCAGAACAGATTGATTTAATTTGCCTCTGAAATCTCGGAGAATTCCTCTTCACTGTGCACCATTAGGAGCGTCACATGCTGCAAAGTGCTGCATCTTTCGCAAACCCTTGACAAATGCCATCCGCAGGAAGAAAAACATTTGTGTCCTTTGTAAAAAAATACAATGCAAAAAAAAAAAAACACACAAAATCGTTTTCTCTCCCTGCCCACTGTGTCGCCTCCTTCTTGGTTGTGCATCGTTATGAGCTAAACTGTGAGGAGGTGTAAATAGTTGGGGGCCCCTACTGATCCAACATTTTTTGTGTCATGTGTACAGATTAAGAATTTAATGGGATATTTAATTTGATAAAGCACACATTCAATTAAACGGTTAAAAAAAAGTTGCCACACCATCAACCCGGAGCTTTTCTCTACTCTACTGGAAACTGCACCTTCACCTTTAAAATGTTAGACAATAGACACACCCCTGCTCACACATAAATAATAAAATCAAGTTGCTACGTCCAGACCTGGGCATAGCAACAGCAACATATCCTTAAGCCCCTCACACAAACCCTGAACTTGCAGTCACTGCCAATTCCTCTGCAAGGCCACCGATACAAAACGTCTCACAATTAGTACAATAAACCTTGGACTTCTGCTTTTGAGTCAGCGTGCTCACCATGGAAACTAACTTAGAATCTGAGTTGAATAGAGTTAATAAAGGACTGAATCACTGAGGAGGTGGGTTATAATCTCATGGCTTTCTGAACCCACATGGATATCATTAAGAAGGGAACCTTTCTTATTTGGTGCATATACCAGTCCATCAAGCTCGCGTTTGTACATCTTTATTGTGACTTCGTTTCACATGTTTGATGCATGTTTTGACATTCAAAGCTAAGAGATACAGCAAAAACACCCAAAGGATACAATGAGTTTACAAGGCAGCAGCACATTATACGAACATGACGCTCGGACCTGAAACACATACTGTAACCAAGCTAACGGTGTCAACAACGTCCCCTGTAAGACTCTAACTGAGTATAATAGATAATGCTACAATAACTTGTAAGCAGTAAGCTTATAGTAGTAATATACCTTCAAAACATGGATGTGGCTAATTGCTGAGCTTATAGAAGAAGCAAACTGCTTACTTTAGAGATACTGTAAGGCACACAAAACAAGGCACAAAACACATTTTCTATTACTATCTGCTATCATGATCAGATTTAGATAGATAAACATATTATTGATTAACTTTATATTCATATTTATGTCGACTCTGTACGACCTAGGGACTCCTATAAAGATAATTCAGGAAACCAAGGGAGTAAATCAGTCTTCTTTACAAGCTGAGCAGTCTGTAGACATTCACAGATAGATTTAATGAACAGTTTCATTCAAGATTGTCTAACAGGGAGAGCCTGAGGCTTTGTACGCATGCCACATACTTGCAACATCCCCAGTTTGAGTCTGGCTGGGGCCCCTTGTTGCATGTCACACCCTCTGCCTCTCCCTATGTTTTCTATCTGCCTCTCTACTGTACAGCAAATAAAATATTAAATAACAGATACAGAATGCCACAAAATTACCCTTTAAAAAGCTTGTCTAACAGGATAGAATCACTGCAGCCCATGTAATAAAGAAATAAAGCTGGAAATCCCATGCGTTTCTATTTAAATTAACATTTTTTCCCAGCATTTTCTTTTTTAATGAAAGATCCTCATTTTCTTGAGGACAAATTCACAAATGCATGGCTATCAAGCCGAAAAGCTGTTGATCAGAGATTTACGGTATAAACATTAAACTGCACTAAATACTGAAAGCCCTGTTGAGTAGATACAGTGTGTTGTTGTTATGTCGGCTGTTGCCTTGGAGCCCTCTGCCCAGTTTTCACATGTACTAGTAGTTTTAAGACAGGTTGAGAACATGCCGCTTGACAACATTATGTACAATATCTGATGTCTTAAAAGGTGTAAAGCGGTCTCAGGTGTAATAATACCAACAGCGCAAAGTTCGGTTTTCCAGATGCTGCTGATGCTGCTTTGAAGCGCTGTCAAAGTCAACCATCTTGAATACTTTGATTCATTTTTTTGGACTCATGAGTTACAGAGAATGATCCCTGAGACGTTACTAAATATTCTATCTCGTGTGTCCTGCCAAAGGGAGATTTAGATACAGGCAAATTTACAATACAGCCAGGCACCAAACTACACAGTTCGCATAAAACATATTGAATTTCCCCCTGTGCATTAAAACAGCTTCATATTTGTATGCACATGAGAACTGCAGTGTGTTATTTACTTTAATGTAAAAGACTATGAAACAGTTTATGGGCAGGGTGAACAAAATGCAGCTCCGGCTGTACATGGTTTTAGTTTGTTTTGATATCTCTCACCATCTTTTCATTGCTGATATCAACCAGGTGAAAAAAAAAACAGCAAGTATCGATTTCTTCAGAAGGAATGTCATAGATGATAAACCTCTAAACATTGATTTATGCTCTAACTGAGCTGATGTTGTTCTATATTTTCCCCACTGTCTCATGAAAAGGCCAATACCAACTTGATGGGCACAACAGTTTTTAGGTTTAAACTGTGTATTTGGTTTGGACTGGTCTGACTGGTGGATTGATGCACGTTTGGCACTCGGCAGCAGGACAGTGTATGCAGGCCTGAGTCCAAATAAACAACCGTGTCAGAGTTTTTGGACAACAATGGATAAACACGCTGTACCATGCTTTGGATAAAGATGCAATGCTTGTTTGCAAGATTGGTTCCTTGTTGGTTCCTTGTTGGTTCTGGTCTTGTCATCGGATTTGTTGACAGTTAGAAAAACATAGAATATCACAACATTTTTATCCTTTAACTAAACATACGTTGCACTTTTTGGATTCTGTGACCAACAAGCTGAATAAATACATAAATAACAATTAGCCCTCTCTGTTAGATGGCAGTGATTTGAGTCAAGCCCAGGTCATTGGAGTCCTCCCAGCCGTGATAGGGCATAGAGGACATGTCCATGGCTAGTCATACGGATCTGGCCTGTCTCTTGTCTCCCCGGCCTTCTGTGGGGCATGAGTGGTCCCGTAGGGTGCTCCTCACACGGCTCACCCCCTGGCAGTCCCCGTGTCCTTTGGCACCTGGGCAGCAAAAGTCCTTGAAGCACCTCTTGAAGTTTTCATCCAGGAAAGCATAGAGGATGGGGTTGAGGCTGCTGTTGGTGTAGCCCAACGCCACGCAGAAGAAGTAAGCAGCCATCACAGCAGTAGTCTCGGGCACGCTGCCCGACAGCGCCTTGACCAAGATGAAGATGTGGATGGGTGTCCAGCACACCACGAAGACGGCGACCACCACCAGCACCAGGCGCGTTATCCTGCGGAGGTTACGGTCCTTCTCGCGTGAGCCCGACAGCAGGCGCACGCTCTTCAACCGCATGACCATCAGAGTGTAGCAGACAGTGATGATGATGACAGGTGCCACAAAGGCAAAGATGAAGACACAGATCTTCATCAGGGTGTCCCAGTAGGAGTAGGGCTCTGGGAACTGAAGGGCACACTCTGTAGTCCCTGTCAAACACACAAACACTGTCAGATTGAATTCAGGAGAAAAACAACAAGACAGCAATGAGAAGAGTGTGAAGCCATACTAGCGGGTCGTAGTTTATGTGTTTTTGTGCCGAGGCTGGCACGTGGCGGTAAACCAGTGTTGGATGAACCTGGTGAAATTAAACTAAACGAAATTAAAAATTTGAAATACATCAAAAATATTTAAAACGTTAGTGCTTGTGATCTGGTAACCAAAGATGTCTGCATTCAATTTCACTGATTAAGGCGGTAAGGTTGCCAGTATGGAAAAGTAAAAACCAGAATCAGATTCATCAGCTAGTCTAATGGCTCACCGCTACATTAAATGGAGGCTCATTGTGAACCTGAGCAATTCATTAGACTGTCGCTGAAAGAAAAAAAAAGAAAACTTTCTAGATCTATTCTTCTCTCAGGAAGTCAGGAAGAGCCATTATGCCTGTCACAGTATCATTTAGTCTTATCAATGTAGGCTCTCGTCAAACCAACAGAGCATCCTCTTTATGGGATCTGAAGGATGCTTCCTGCAGCTAATTGAGATAATTCAGTATAAGGATGCTGCTGCTTGAATGCAGTGGTGTTTAAAGTTTGAAATTGCTTAGAAGAGTGCTTTGCAGTGGATGCGTCTTGTGTCTATAGGTGGCACAAAGAGTCAGAGTCACTTGTAAACACTTGTTTAACATCAAAGGAATGATACCATTATTGGTCTGAGTGCTGCCAAGTATCATGGCAGGGATCCCGGCAGCAGATGACAGCACCCAGATGATCACGTTGATGATCTTGGCCTTGACGGGTGTGCGGAAATCCAGCGCTTTGACGGGGTGGCACACGGCCACGTAACGGTCCACACTCATCATGGTCAAGGTGAAGATGCTGGTGAACATGTTGTAGTAGTCGATAGAGATGAAGACCTTGCACGCCACCTCACCAAACGGCCAGGAGTTGAGCAGATAGTCGGTGCTCTGAAAGGGCATGGTGGTGGTGACCAGGGCGTCTGCCACAGCCAGGTTGAAGATGTAGATGTTAGTGGCTGTTTTCATTTTGGTGTATCTGAAGGAGAAGGAGAAGGGTGGATCTTGAAGAGCTTAATTATCATGGTGCTCCTCTCTTTTCCTGAATAAACAGATTAAATCCAGCACCCACGATAGAGGATCAGAGAAACCCAGAGGAGGAAAACAACAGCTACTTTTTTTCACCTCTCTCATCTCTCGCCCAGCTCCACGGTTTTGAATTAAATCTATGAAAGCTGATTTCACATGCAAAAAAAAAAAAAAAAAAAAAAAAAGACCTTGATGAGGCTTTACACAGAACCTCACATCATCTCTGAGAAGAAATACTGACATTACAGTCACTTCTGGTGAAGAACAGAGTTTACCAATAAAAACACCTTTAAACACAGGCACATGCAAAGGAAACGCCCCGTGGGGCACAAACAGCGGGAATAAATGGAAATGTAAGAAAAAGCAAATAAACAAATGTAATTAATTCAGTGTCATAGTCAATCATGGACCATTTTCAACGTATGCCCGTGAAGGGCGCTGGATCCGAGCTTTTGTAAACTCCAAACATTCATGACACTAAACGGAGCCAGGAGCGCGACGCGCGTCGCTTTTTGTCTCCTAACATTAAAAGCTGAGAAAATTCAAACTCACCTAATGATGACATACATCACCAGACAGTTGCCCACCAAGCCCACCACGAACACCACGGAGTACACCGCCACAATGATGGGGATGATGGGCGACATAGGCTCGGACTCAGCGTCCCATGTGCCGTTGGGTGTGTAGTTGAAGATGTCCGATAAGCCGGGCTGCCAGGTGAAGTTTGGGATGCACTGGTCCGGCTGGCCCGACGGACACCTGTCCTCCTTGTAGATGTGCACCACGCTGCTCTCCATGGCGCTGAGCGTCGTCGGCACCGGCCGGGCTGCTCCTGTGCGTGAAACTGACCGCTCCACTAACCGGTCAAGACAGCTGGATTAGTGGCGACTACTAAAGACAAAAACGAAGATCAAATTTATACATTAGCACATATTATAACTCCAGTGAACGGGAGCGCAACAGCCCGCGCTCAAGGACAAGCATCACACAAGAGTAGCATCACCTGCTTTTCCGCCTCCAAAAGTTCACTGAAATAAAACCAAACTAACGAGGAGGGTCTCATCAGCCACCGACTGAAATCCAAATACTGGGGATGTGTCTGAAACAAAGGGTTTCTGGGTAGTTGTGTGGACGAACAGGAAAAAAAAAAAGCCCAGCCTGTGCCACCGCTGTGTCCCCCGATGGTGCGCACTGGAAGCCCGCACTGCTCATTCAGTGACATCAGAGGCAGAGCCAACAGATGTGACAGCATCCAGCCAGCAGAAAGGCTCTAACCGCGTGTCTCACAGTGAGCTGAAACCATATTTACCACAAAAATACAGCCAGCAATTAATTATTAGTCTATATATCACTGTTATTGTTAATTAATTGATGATTAAATAAATGCTGATGACCCCCCCCAGTCTATAAAACAGTGGCCTCAAACATCTGTTTGCTCATATTTCACATCTTTAAACACATTTTATTGTTATTAAGTGTGATTAAATACGTGCACATCTTTCTGAGAGACTTTTAATTCCCATCTATGGAGCCAACATATGTTCCCTAGCGACTCCAGTGTGAACTACCGCTGCAATGCAAACATGTCAGAGTCCCATCAGATGCTGAAGAGAGGCAGAAGGACAAGAAGGACTCTCAACAGCAACCTTGAGATTCACCTTGTGAGGACTGCAAGCAACAAGCAACAGATTTTGGGCGATGTGTAAATAACATGGGCAGCAATGAACATGTGCGACCCTGTTTTGGTCAGAATATGTTTTTGCTGCATGAAGAGAAGCACGTGATTTTCATTATTTCCTTTCACGCCTGCAGCTCTTACACTTACACTTGTTTCGTGTGCATTTTCTCTTTTTTATTTTCCCACTGCCTTAACACATGGGGCTGCTAATCATCATCCCCCCACAACAGCACACAATGTAGCAGCACTGAAGGCTCCAAATGAAAGGAAAAATCTAGCTCTAACTAAAGAAAACACCCCTGTCGACAGAAATCACAGGCTATTCCTCTTTTTTTTCTTCTCCTCCAACAGATAGGAGACAGATTTCAACTGGTACATAATGAAGTGGGTGCCGTTTCCTTTCGTTTGTTTCATGCACTGACACTTGTTGCTTGGAGACCCATCATAGCCAGGTGTTACTTGAGTGACAAAGGCTTTTTGTACGTTTCTGCTGCTGAAGACAGTGCAGCCTTGACTTTGTGAGACGCTGCGCGTGTTTGTCATTGCAAATATTTAATGCAACTTTACAGAGCTCCTACTTGAACATTGAACTAGCAGTTTAAAGCTTAACCCAGTAACGCCTGCATCACTCCTCATATGAGAGTGACGGTGGGGGGCAAAGATACCGCCTCTCCTCTTCATCCTAATAATAACAAGGTGCCAAAGGTCAGTTTGTGCACAGATACAATCTGCTACTCTTCCTCTGGCACTTGAAGCAGGTTGTTTTATTTGAGTTCCAGCGGAGGAGAGGAAGTGTTTGTTATATAACCTCCAGCAGATAGATGAGGTGGGGAATAAATTCCTCTTGCATTACTCTTTGCATAATGACCTGAGGCACTGTCTATTCAGCAAAACACTTCAATTAATAGCTTCGCGACGAAGACAGGCATTCGACAGGAAGATTTGCTCATTTTATATTTTGAGCAGAAATGTCTCACCGTGTAAAAGAATCATCTCTTTACTGGTGTTATCCTAAAAGATTACATGAGAAGGCAGGGTTGATTACCGTCTCATTTTAGTGCATCTAATTTAAGCTTCGTGATTTGACAATTGTAGCTCCAGACACATTGTTAGTTTCCTGTGGAATATGTCGAACATTCATTGCCATATTGCATCAACAAGAAAAGAGGCGCCTCAATTTTAAAGCAGCTTGTGGAGAAAATAAGAAACTCTCTCCCTGAGCAGCAAAATGTGAATTTCACAGACACAAAACCTTCTCCATGTGCTGAATGCATCACTCATTTGATTCTACTACTGTATTATTGATTAAACCACAAAACTGTTTTTTCATATGCAGGCTGGAGAGGTGGCAGATCAAGAAACCAAAACAGTGAGCTGAAAGATGCTAAAATGATTAGTCTGTATGTGTTCATCACTATTAGCAACTTTTTCTATATTATACAAAGTCTCCTGACAAATAAAAAATACTAATGATTGAATGCATTTTAATGCAACTGTCTGAGAAAATTAAATTTCAGAGGTTTCAAATTTCTCAATTAGTATTCACGGGCAGCAGTGCTTCATATCTTCAGTCACATCCATTTGATTCTGTTCCCAGACTGTGTGTTTACTGCAACATCTGTTTTTTTCCCTTTTTCCAGGGAGAAAATCCAGCAGTTGTGTCCTCTTGCAAAAATAAAAAAAAATAAATAAACTTGTTTGGTACAACAACCCACCAAATTACAAGGCATTGTTCACCCACCCATTGCTCCCGTTCACACCATGTGTCTGGAGAAACAATGTGAACTGAGGCATCTGGGTTTAAATGTTCATTTTGAATTTATGAAGTGGACAGACAGATTAAAGAAAACTCACAACCCTCTGATTGTCAGTGTAATGAACATTCAGTGTCCGGGTTCTTAGATAAAGTTAGGTCAAATTGACGTGCATTCATACGACAAGAGATAAGTACGTTTCCAATTATCATGTTATTGTGTCGGCCCCATGTAAATCAATCAGAGAAAACATGTTAAAGCAGACTAGACTGAACTTTATCTTAATGGTTTGTTTCCATTCTTGGGCTCTTACAGGTTATTTATTCATTTTAAAAGCCGTTTCTTCATCCATTTGCAATCATGTCAAAGCTTGTAGTAATGTCTCATTACATGATATTAATCACTGTGCTTTGCTTGACGTCTACTCAGAAGGTCATAACAGGAGAGGGGTGAAATGCTTTTGTTCTGTTCTTCAAAACGCTGACATTTTAATAGCTCAGAAGACTTGTTTTAAGTTGGTGAAAACGGATTTATGACACCATGGTTCTAAAAAGTGGTCGGAGAAGTTTGGGAAAATCATCTGAAAGTGTTTTATTGTTAATTTGGCTTTTGTGTCGTCTTAACTATAAATGTCTGTAACACCCTTCATCAAACCAGATCAGTATCTTAAGTTGTTTTTCCCCAGAAGATGCTGCAGCAGTTTTTGCAGCTTTAGAAACTGGGGGAGATTTCATAAATCTCCTGCATTGGTTCAAAAGAACAAGAGAAAACATTAATTTCTTTGGGTAAATCACCCAGAAGATTACAATTTCCACATGTGGGTGCTTTTTGTATGCTACGGGGCCAATCACGATAGATCTGCATTGACGTCTGAGTCAGATGCCGGTTCTTGCACGGAGATAATCAACCGCTGATGTTTACATATGGAGAGTAAATCCCAAGCGTACACACATCTTTGTATGCAAACAGCTTAGTATGCAGATGCTGCCCTGCCTCACAAAGATCATCACCTTCATTTACACGTGTCCAGATGGCGTGGTCACTTCAGGTCTGCCTGGTTCTGCTCTGGGTGAAAATGACTTGGTTTGTGAAAATGTGATCGGCAGCTGATGCATCGTCCCTTCAGAGAATTCACTTCCAGTTTGGCACAGGCTTTGTGTTTCAGGCATGGCACAAAATGTCCTTTGCTTTTGGTTGTACTTGTCCAAATGCTGACAAAGAACATTTACTCATGGGAGCAGGAAACTGAATTATTGAAAGAGCAGAACATAGTGTGTGTGTGTGTGTGTGTGTAAACTTATTCTACATAGACTTACACAGCGTACAACAAAGCTTTATGGAAAGAGTTTGTTGTCTCCTATACTACTTTAAAACACATTGAACAGACATCCACACGCACTGTAAACACAGTAAACAAGACATTAAGATATTTAAATTCCATTATTTCTTTTTTATTTATAGTGAATCCATTTCTTAAGATCTAAATATTCCATTCTTGAGTTATAGGTATAGTATTTATACAGTCAGCAGCTGCTCTAGGTCTAGAGGTGCATCCAAAAATGTTGAGAACATGATGCAATAACACTGCAGAAACAAAGCTCCTCTTGAAACCTTGGGAGATTGTGCTGGAACAGGCAGGGCCTTAAAAAACAAACTTCTTTACAAAGAAACTAGTGTGACTGCACACAGCTCAGCAGGAAAGTGATTACCGTGCACCTGCACTTGGTTGTAAGCGATATGAAGACGAGCACTGAAAGCCTCGGGAACGGGGGTAATTCCAGTGTCCATATAGCACATTTGATTTCACAGCATGACATAACGGGTACGCACGATTTAATGTTACACAGAGGAGCTTTATTGTCAGACTTGAGAGTGAGGCGTAAACACTCCGGTCTCTGCGATTCTCCTCAGATGCAGTCTTAAATTGAGCTTCACGCTGCGTGGCTGTAGGCAGAGTCTTGTTTTGATTGTCACTATGGGAACGGACAGTCTCTGACCCATGGTTACAAGAGCACAGGGATTTGATCGATGTAACAAAGCAACAATAATCTTCTCCCCGTCAGCTGGGCTGGTGCAGATGAAGATGTCAAAAACAAACAATATGGAAGCATGAACAGGAAACTTGTCTGTTTTAACCTGCATACATTAAATAACCTGAGATAACCACCCATCCTACAAGAAAGGGAACCTCAGGACAAGATCTTAGACACATGAAGCCCCAGAGTCCCATAGACCAAACCTCTGAAGTTGCACACAAACAGTCAGTCCACCCTCTGCCTTGACCCTTAGCAAAAAATGTGAGTAGCATAACAATAAGACGTGAAGAAAAACCATCTGTTTCAGGGTCCAGAGTTCACACAGCTGTTGCAGGTGAGCCTGCACGGGGACCACGAAGTACCAGCCACTGCAAATAGTGCTCAGAGCAAAGTAAGGCCTGGCAACTGCAACCGTGAGCCTCTACATAAATATTGACACTGTGTACATCCCAGCTCCCCAGAGCTTTTAGATGCCTTTGATTTGATTTGAGGCATGGGTGCAGCAAAGTTTGCAAAGGTGGAAACCAGATTCGCGTCCTACCGTAGTTTAAGGGCAGTTACACACTCAGGAGGCTCTAGATGTCGATGTTGAATATGGATTCTCTTGTCTATAAAGGTTAAAAAGTTGAAGAATGAGAAGGTGTCTGGTGGAAAGTTTGCATAGACTTTTGTTATTTTTTAGTTTGGATGTCTCAGTGATTCCCGCAGAGACTTCAGAGATGAAAAACATGTCTACTTTCAGCACCTGAGGCATCTGGAAGCAGATAACTTATGAGCATGCTGCAGCCAGCCTGGCCTTCTGGCTCACATCTGTGAGTAGAGCAGACAGCGACTGTAGTAAATACTAAACATCCAAATGAAATGCAAATAAGAACGTTTTAATGAGATTCTGCACATTTGAAATCTTACAAAAACAATCACCGTAAATAGGTTCGTCAACTTTCAGCTGAATTGCACCGTGCTCGTGTGAACACATCACGTTGTTATAGTCCTCTCCATCCTAACAATATGAGATTTGAGCGCGCCCGATCTAAATAAAATGAATTGAACTATTCTATGTATGTCTTTTGGGAGCATTACATTGACAGAGATGAGAAGAGGGAAGAGGTATGAGCTGAGATACTGTTATTACTATAAAGAGACAATGGCCCCTGATTGTGCAGACATTTCATGTACTTTTATAAGATTAAAATATTGCCTAGAACTGATGTAATGTGTTATTTTGTTAACTGTAATTTATTTTTATTATCAATATAATAAGGGCTGTAATGTAATGTAATGTGAGCTGCAGTATAAGCGTAACACTGTATGTGTCATGACTTTTACTTTACAAAGATTCACCAATGTTGACAATCTACAATCAGTAAGCTTGCCCTGTGTCACCTTACGCCACCATTTACATCAGTGGCTGTTATCATAGCCGAGCTGCAAGAGAATGAAAAGACCTCGTAATAACCCCATTATGGTGGCTTCCTAAGTATTATTATACCACTTCACTTCGGAGCTTGAGAGGCTCTGCCAAGAATAATGAGATAAACTGCTCAGAGCCAGTCCTGCAAAGCTTGTAGTGACCCAGCCACGAAGACTCAAAGCCGTTACTGCTGCCAAAGGTGCTTCTACAGTGTCTCGAATGAAGAATCGGAGTGGTTTAGCAGATGAGAGATTCCAGTGATTGATTTTCAATACATCTGCAAACATTTTCTCATTCTCATCGTCTGTCATTACTGTGTACTGTGCTCTTATATCACTGTGTCACTCACAGTGGACAGGATCAAAATAAACGCAGCATTTACTTGAAATCTACAACAGACATGCACGCATTAAAATGTTAGTATGTAGTAGTCATGTTTCTGTGGTTGTTCTTTCTCAGTTGGGTGAGTTATGTCACTGTTTGAACTGTTTGAGAAAACAAAACATTAGAATAATTACACCCATGACTTTTCATTCAAGCGTGTTGATGTTGACGGGGCTCTATTGTTCTACGGGGATTCATTAAGAGGAAAATGAAATGCAGCTCTCGAACTTAGCACGATATATATATATATAAAAAAAAACATGCCTTGGGTGCCGTTTCTTAGTTACAGCACATTAAAAACTCAGACATAATGAGCTCCTCCTATTATAGAAGTCAAAATACATTCAAACAGCCGTTTCTTCTCCCTACGAATGATTTGAAATAAATAAAAAAGGAAAAAGCTGTGAAAGACACGGCACAGTTAATACTGGAGCTAAAGTCAGATGAAAACAACTGAGATTCAATTTAACTCCCGATGGAAACACAGTGGATTCACTGACTCACATCATCATCTGAAACATAACTTACTTTTAAGAGCCACTCATTCACAACAAATAGGTTATGGTCATTTTTTGTGGAGACTGTAGAGGAACACAGTAACTGTTATTTCAAGGACTTAAGGTGTCGGCCTTCCGTGAGATCTGCAATTACCGTTTCCTGCAGGAGAACCCATTTTAGCATCAGTTCAGTGAATCATCCTTAACTCACAACTGGAAGCTTTTGCATTTTTATTAGACAGCAACCAAACCATACCTGTCAGACTGGGATGAGTATTCATTGTTATGTTGTTAATGTAACAGGTGTACACAATAATAATGTATATTTTATGAGACTCTAAGGTGTTGTCTAGTTTGCTGCAATCAACAGGAGTGGAGCAAGATGGCAATAATGTTAAAATGGCAAATCATTCTGTGGAACTGAAATATGCCTGGAGGGCCACGTTTAGGTGTCTGTTACAGCTGCAACTAACCATTATGTCCGTTATGGATTCATCCATTTGTTACGTTCAAGACTTGACCACGTTTTGTGGTCTATAAGATGCCATTAAATGTTAAAAATCACCATCAAAGTTCTTAAAGACTAAGGTGATTTCTTCAAGTCTCGTCTTGTCTGATGAACAGCAGCCCAAACATTAAATATTTACATTTGAGAAACGTGTAAAAATGACAAGCAACAATTCTACACATAAAAAAGTAATAAATAAACAACATAGCAAAATGTGTGCACGTACTGGTCACTTGATGAGGTAGCCTACATCTACATATCTGCAATATAATATAACAGCTCTGTCATTTTAAGCATAACAATCACAGAGGTGTCAGAGATGTAATCGCACTGAGGTCAGAGTTAGTGGTGTTTTAGAGGAAGGGACGAAAAAAAAAAGTTAATATTAACATATTAAGGGTGGAATTAGTTTAGATTGCAGAAGTGCATCTGATAAAGTGACCCCCCGAGTGTTTACTTATTCTATGAAGTGAAAGCGTGGAAACAAGTTAATATTCATCAAGTGATGCTTTTGTATTTCAGCTTTCTAAAAAACAATTAACTCCTCTTGACTCTGTTTGGGTGAAGATCTGTTTGGAAAAGGCTTTACCTGTTTTTTCAATTTCAGATGCTACATAACAGAACAGAAGGCAGACGTAATTACAACAAAAACATCTGAAAAGAAAATGAACTAAAAACGTGTGCTCCACAGCTTGTCGAGACGTGCGCTGCTGTCACTTGGACAATCAAACACGATGTGATAAGGAAACTCGATCTTATCCGTGTTGTTATCTAGCTGTCGCAACATCAGCAACAGCTGAACCGTGTGCAGGAAGTGCAGATGGAACACCGGGGCACCATAGATCAGCTTTTTTTATTGGGATACATACAACATTTTACAGTAGAGACTTAAATAAGTTGCACACAAATTACACATCACAGCTCAAAAGGGCACAACATGAAGCACAGCAGCCAAATCAAGTAACATCAAAGGGTGTAGATGGAGGGGGAAACCACACGGTATGATTCATTACTTCAGTCATTACACAACTAAATTTGATTATTACAATGGCAAAGACCAATGTACATACAGTACACACTCATTCGCACAGTGATACACACATGCACAGGAACAGTTTAGCTTCGAGCTGCCACCGCTGGAGCTTGCTGCTGATCACTGGATTGGAGCTGTCTTCCCAGGTACTCCCTGTGAAAGAAAGAAATAAAACAACAGGTTACAACTTAAAAGCAAAATCATTAACAAAACCACTTGAGCACTGGTTCGGGATTTTGGGAACAACTCTTATTTGCCGTCTTGTCGAGAATTAGATTGAACAAAGACGACTGTGGCCACTGTCGGGTCTGTAAAAAGCTCCAGACGACAGCCAATCAGCTTAGTTTAGCATAAAAAAGGGAAAGAGACGGAAAGAGATTGAACAAAGTCGACCTAACAGCACCTCTAAACTCACTAATTTGTTTTTCTTGTTTGTTTAACCAGCACAAAACAACATTTAAAGACATCAAGCTGATGTTTTCATAGAGGATGGGACTGTGCCAGATTAGGGACTCAACATAAGTTTATTATTATCAATAAATCTAGATTAATTTAAAGATTATTTTCATGATTTCATCCTTGGGTCTATAACATTTTAGAAAGTAGTAAAAGATTAAACTGATTATCGAGATAGTTTTCAATTGGGTGGGAGGAAAGACTTATAAATGTAGTTTTATATGATGTGGTATCAAATCTTCCATTCAACTCTGACCGAGAAAGCAAACAGTCTTCCTTCAATATTAGATTGAGGTTTAAGAGAACTTCTCATTTTCAGAATAATTCTCCTTATTATTCTGACCTAGAGACGATGTTAGTCTCACTGTTGACCTATAACGCCATTACTTTGAAAGGTCACACTTTTCCTTCTGGTTTCTTTTTTGGCAGTAACATTTTCAGGTGTGTTATCATGACACTCACTTTATTGCGACCAGAAAGATTAAATGCCTCTCAAAGCTAAAAAAAGGAAAAGGCTGGAATGGTCCTTGTGATGGTAGAAATTATGTTCTTAGAGAGCTGAGGGCTACGCAACATATTTTTTTTTATTTATAGAGCTACAAAGCTTTTAGGGCTTTCTTCTGAAACTTTCCTACTTGTATTTTTACAGGCTGTCATTTTCCTACATTTACAGATATGAATCACAGCAGTGAGTTAATACAGGAAAATACGTGAGTTATAGAAAGTAGCTGAAAGCATCTGATTTATAGACGCTCCAAGTACTTTCTTTCCTTTTTAGCCTCAGTTCTCCCCCATTTAAAATACCAAATATTGCTCATCTCCGGTCAAAGCTTCCACACCAGCACTTCAGTTTTTTTATTTAAATATTTTTGTTCCCTGCCAACCCCGAATTGATGAACAGCCAAACATTTTGAAACAAATCACGCTTAAGCACGCACAGTGGAAATAGTGTCTTCTGAGGGCCAAAACTCTGCACACATAAGGACATCACTGATTAGAATACATGAAAAACAGTTTTAGTAGAAACAAAAGTCTACAGATCCTCCGAGCAACATGCGTCCTCACACCTGCTGTAGATTAATTCAAATTTATTTAAGGTTTTAAGCCTCTGATCTTTAGTTTGGTTTGTTCTTACTGTTCCCTGTTTCAAGCACTTATGCACAGTGGAAAAAAAATGAGAAGGAAAAAAAAAATATATGAATCAAAAATCTTCACACTTTTTGTCAGTGATAACCTTTACTGTTACTGGTCTGCAAACAGCAGCTACACAGTATGTTCATTCAGAGTCTTGCCAGTTAGTCCATAACAGGAGATGGCAATAATTGGATGTGGAAGTCATTGTTCTGCAGCTAAGGAGCTTTCTGACGTATGCATCTGCAGCTGCTGCATAAATTAATATTTACATGCAAATGAGCTCTGAAAGTTAAATACAGAACGGTCTTAGCTACGCTTAAATCGGAGGCTGAATAAGGACATAACTAAGCATTTTAAAATACAGTGGCAGGAAAAAGTATATGAACCTTTTGGAATTTCATGGTTTTCTGCATTTATTTTTCATAAGATGTGATCTGATCTGATTTCTATCTGATCTAGAGTCTTTTTTGTCAGTCAAAGTAGCTCTAGTCCACACCTCCAATAACTTAACACCTGACTCCAGATAGTTTTTTTTGAGGTCATCATTCAAAGGGTTCACATACTTTTTCCTTTACACTGTGATGTTTAATAAGGGCATGGAAGATCAGAATATTTTTTGTGTATTTTAGGCACGTTATATTTGTCAACACTCAATACACAATGTTAAGCCAATCACAAAAAGCCATCCAAAACATGACAGCCACTACAAGACAGTGTACAGGATCTGCTTATTGTTCACATCTGGCAGCAGCTGGTGCTCTTGGATAAAGCCAACAATGCCTGCAGTCAGTTACTGGCACTTAGGAGCAACATGAGAACATGTTACTCCTAACATGGAGTATGGGTCCTTATTCTTCAAAAAGCACACAGGTGCTGGTTCAGTAGAAGCCTACGGTCTGTAACAATAATATATTTAACAATTTGCATTGTTACAAAAGGAAGTGGACTGTATAACTGCAGACTGGAGTGGAAGACCTACAGGTACAGAACCCTCTGATAGCCTGTCTTGGATAATCTATCTCTACTGTTGATCCTGCTCTCTGGAGGAGACAAACTATTAAATGTTTATGCTGGCTTTGTTTTTAGTCATTGATGTGACAGTCATGGCTCTAGTACCAAGATATATTACTTCACTTTGTGAATTTGGTGCCTGACAAAGGTCTATGACTGGCAGAGTGTTATTTCTATTATTATGTTTACACACAACAGAAGCTATTAACCCTGATACTGATGTTAGCTCAGAAAAACAAAGGCCCAGGAGAGAGACCTGAAATCCACTGCATCTGAAATCCTGTGCAAATGATCATTTGAGATCATCAGCCCTGATCAAGAACCAAACTGGACATAGCTGCATTTCCAACTCACTTGTAAGTGAATTGTTACCTTCAGTTTTGGGCTACTTGGTGTGTGGAGGAATGCTGTCAATCAGAATCTGACTTCCCCTACTCCACCCTCACTTTGGATTCCTTATTACCAAGTATTACCAAGTATTTTTGCTGACCATGTCAACGCCAGGACTTTAATGGTCACCAAACCTCAGTACAACAGTACACCTTTGGTATGTGGTGAGATTTGCATAATGTATGTGCAGCTGACAAATCTGCGGCAACAGTGTGATACTAATCTGGACCATAATTTCCAGGGAATGCTTCCAGCACCTTGTTGAATCCATGCCATGAAGAATTAAGGCGGTTCAGAAAACTGAAGACACAATGGCTCCAGCTACAGCTGTCATCAGCGTGGGGCATAAAAAGCTTTATGCTTCACATTATTTAATGTTTCCTTAGCATCCCTCCACCAGGTGTGCATTAGATTACACCAAGACGAGACAAATACACCAGGAAATTTCCAGTTTTATGCTTATTTGTGACAAGCTCTACTGGCATTTTGAGATAAGATTAGTTAATATTACTGCCATAAAAATTAACTAAACACTCCTGCATTCTGAGACCAGCATTTGACCAACAGCACAGTCTATTCAATGACACTGAAATAATAATTAGAAAGAAACTGCAAACTGAAAGTGCATTTGATCACTTCAATTTTTTACCATGGTCAATGTCCCATGTTTTTTTTTTTAACTCTCTTGCTCTGGCTTTTGAAGGGGAACACAGTGATATTTAACACTTTGGGGTATTTTTCAGGTTATAAAAGTCAGACTAGTGCACAACACACTGTGATATAATAATATGTCATGTATAAAATATCACATATTGACTTGTGTCAAAAGAAATGGTCCAGTCTAGACACTGAGGCCAGTACAGCACAAGTATAGAGTGGCTGTCAATAAATGATGGGCTTAAACAACAAACCATCGATACCGAGCTGAATAGCAAAATTACATTCTTTCACAACCTATTCAAGACGTGGAAGCTTATAGAAAAAGATGACGTTTCAAAGAAGACTAAAGGGCATGAAGACAAATATCAGTAGTTTCTTAGTTCACACATTCATCTCCGCTGTTGTCATGACAGCAGGGGCCGTCAATGACTCGGATAAGAATCAAGGTAACCCTCTCAAGGTGACAGTGGGTGTAGTGAGCTGCTTTGAAAGAAATCTTTACTTTGTGACTGAATGAGGCCCAAACTTAAAAAATAATAAATTTCCACCGACTTCAGAGAGGTCTTTAGTAGCTTTCACACATTTCCTGTTTTCATGAAAGCACCCCCTCTCCCCCTTTGAAGTAAACAGACTAGTGAAAAAGCAGACTGTACATAATAGTCACAAGTGACAAACAACAATGCTCAAGAATTTTTCTCGTTGTCTCTTTCAAACCCATTATATCCTTATAACACAAAAACTAATTAGTATGCCGTAAGCTAGGTGCTACATGTCATCATCTGATTCAGAGAGAGGCCACAGGTGAATTAAGACTTGGAAGTTAAAGAAAGCACAAGAACAGACGAATGTCTCCAAAGTTGATTTGTGTGCAGGGATTTTAAATTACATGTTGCTGCTTTTACCTGAATTCCTGAATTATCCATTCCACATCAAATCAAATAAATTTTGCCTTGAGAATTAAGACATTTACTGAATGTTGCATCAGTTTTCAACTGAGACTAATGAATATACAAGCTCTATCCCTGTTAATTTGTCACCATCTCGACAACATTACACCCAACCTCTTATTTTCATTTGCCTCAGAAAGTCATCATCAAACCCAATTTCTGGGATTCATTGCAGAGTTAAAATAACATTTTCTAACAAATAATTTTTTATAAAAAAAAGCCCAGAGAACAAACTTCTCAAACTTTATAAATCACATAATTAACCTTGCAGCCGCTCTTTGTTAAAGATAAAAAAAAAAAAAGATCTAAGTGACTCAAGTTCACAGTTTTGTGTTAAAACAGGTGCAGTTTTGTTTCCTGTAATGACTCATCTAGTTCATTATGGCCTTTGAGAGAATTTTTTAAATGTAGTTTTAATTTAATTTAAAGTGATTGGTGACTAAATCCGCAGGCGGAAAACTTCTTCAAAAGTTTATCTTAACTCAAAATGAGCCTTCAGAAGTGAGTCTAAGTAGATACCTTTGAAAGCTACATTATTTTTAGTACAAAAGTCTCTCTTTACATTTCATTATGAAAGTGGTTTATGTTTATCTGCTGTAGCTGCAGTGGAAGAACAATACCAAAAACACACAAAGAACGTAACTTTCAAAGATATCCCCACACAAACTTGAGAATGTAATTTGCACAAATGGAGAACTGTGAATTATTCTTTCCAGATCACTAGGACTGATCAGTATGTACATTTGCATTTAGATGTAGTCAAAGACTTTTATCTTAAGAGGCTTAAAAGTGAGGTGCAAAATAAATCACCACACCACAATAATGTCATATTTTATCACCTAGATACAGAAGATCATCCACAGTTTCACGTTTATAGACTTGAATCTTCAGTCAATACATTGAAAGAGAGTGGGGATCAAACCCATGAGGACAAACGTCCACTGGATCTTAAGTGCAACGCCTTAACCCCTCGGCCATGCTGGTTGCTCAGGAATGAATGATCAGGAAAAACAATTTCTAACAAGACACCCTTGAAGAATTGTGGACTTATGCTGGAAGGTACAGTATTCAATCTGACTGGGGATTTATCTGACTTTCTATTTTGTTAATGAGAATGTGTTTTCTTTTCTTTGCAGTTACCCAAACAAGACTGAAAACCCTTTGTGCTACAGTGAATAATTAAACCTCTGCCCACACTTCAGTGAACATACAGTTTACACGGAGCATTAAGATCACTTAGATGGGAAAACAGCATTACGCTGATATTAAATACAATACCTCCATCCACAGTTGCTCAGGGAGCTGAGTGTGTTTTAGATAGCAGCAGCAAAACAAACACATTTTGTTGCTTGTTGGTTTTTAGTGTTTCCAAGCAATCCAGTGGACAGAAAAACACACAAAGATGAGAAGTGAGATGAGTGTTTGGATCAAGAGAAAATCTGAAGAGTGATGTCTTAACATTAAAGCTGAAGTAATGGCTAGTGATTTAGTAGAATAAAGCATAGACACTGTCAGGTTTGAATAGAAGATTTTTAAGGCAGATAAGGTTAGTATTGTGCCTTTTTAAAAACGGACAACACATATATTTTAAATCAATGCAGAAAATGTGTAAAAGGTATTTTGGTAAAGATCTCTTAAATTTCAAATTATTAATTTAAAATCTTCATTATCAACTCACATATTTCCCAGCATTTCACAACCCAGCTTCACCCCAAGCAGAAGCTGGTTCCAGTAAAACCTTAACGGCTTGTTAATGTGGGTGGCATTTTGAAAGAAAAAAAACATTACATCGGGAAATATGTTCATACCAGTTGTGGACCATGAGCTTCTGCACAGCCAACAGGGCGTTGTAACGGACGAGTTGGTCCTCGTGGTGCATATGATTCATCACCAGCTGTTTTCCACCCAGCTGCTCAATCACCCTGAAATAAGAGGAATAAAAGGAATAATGGAAGGAAACCTTTACCCACAGAGAAAAAGGTCATTTTCATTTTCAGGTCATTCAGCAGGCTAGCATCAGACAATCTAATCCAGCCTGCCTGAAATTTTCTGTGTCTTATGAAGGGGTCTGTGGCCTTGTAAAAGGAAGAAATGCTTTGAAAAAGCAAAACAGAGCAGCATAATGCATGTAACAATATGGTAAATTATCTGGCTAGACAAAAGAAAAGTAGGTGAGAGTACACAGACTCTGCATTAGTACTGTTACACAGGTAAACTGATCCTAGTGGGGTTTATTTACCAGCCTAAGGCTGGAAATGGAACATACCAACCACAATATTCAGACTATAAGAAAACAAGATTAATGCGGCAGACAAGAAAAACAATTTGCAATCTGTCAGTACCACAGTGTCTTTAGAATAACAAATGCTGAGTGAGATCTTAAAAATAAATGGTGAGGATAAGGTGGTCTCCAGAAAAGAATAAGCCCATCAGAGGTTTTAGGGTCTAGAGTTGAGCTGTCGCTCGCAATTTTCTGCTTTTGTTTGGATACTTTTCCACCGTCTGCAACTGATCAGCTACCATTAAAATATATAAATAAAACATACTCTATAACAGAAATAGACAACACCCTGACTTTCAGCACAACCTGACAGAATGTATTATTTCCTGGTGGCTTCACACATGCAGGCAAATCATTGTGTCCAGACATAAACAAACATAGTCAACTACAGCCACACTTTTTCCCATTAAAAGTGAGCTGTAGTCTGGAGGAAACATGGGTCAGGCACTCATTTTGAGAAATGCCGTTAACTAAGTTTCAGGACACAAACTCAGAGTTATAGCTTTTTGTTTATGTCTCATTTGGTCAACGTTCCAGTTATAACATTTGCTTTACATATATTCTTTTATGTAGCTCATTTAATAGAGACAATGGAAAAGTATCCAAACTAAAAGTACATGTGCAAGTCAACTTGCTGAAGCAAGTGCAAGGGGTTTCTCACTCCTCTGCAACATCCTAACTAACTGAGACAAACAGCCGACCATAATACACAGTGGCCTTTGGCTTCTTTTGGTTATCTGAGTTTGTTGTCTTCCTACCAGGTTCAACCAGTCTGACTATTCTCATCTCATTAAAAATGTGTCTTTGCAGTGAAGAACTGCTGCTCACTGGAGGTTTGTTGTTCTTTTACATTGTTCTCTGTAAGCCCTAGAAACTGTGGATGTGGAAGATCATCAACAGCCTGTGAAATCCTCAAACCATCCTGTTCGCCATGGTCTAGTCCATTATTTAAGTCAATTAGATCTAATTTCGTCCTCATTTCGATGCGGCCACTGAGTGCATTTCTATTATGACTCAGTGTCCCTTGTTTTGCTGAGTTTTCCAGTTTTACTACAGGGATATTTCTCCATCTGCTACAGTTGGATGGAGAAATAAAAATTACTAAATAAATAAACAGCTATTTACTGCAAAGTCTTCCCCAATGGGATGCCAGTGTCAAATACTCTACAAATGGGGGTTTAAAATTAGTTATAATTTTGTTTTCACAAAGAAAAGTCTCACCGTTTGCCACGTGGGTAATGTCGCACGTACTCTCCGATGTCATGAGCTGCCACAGCTATAACTTGAGGATCATCAGACACCTCCAGGAGCCTTGTCAAGATCCTATTGAAGGAAGGAAGACAAAAGGGGACGCCTTCAAATCAAGAGCTCTTTCTGCATTGAAAAAAAGAGGTCATATCGGACCAGACGTTTCTCAGATTCTTGTAGACAAAAACTGTCCTGAAACAGCTTCATAAAATAAAAAGATTTACTAACTGATCTTTTAGCATATCAAGGTTAATGTGACTTTAAATTTTAGGTAAAACCTAAATGTTAATCTTAGGACAGGAGGCGAGGCATCCTCTACTGAAGTGACACCTCGAAGCTTAAAGTGAGACAAAGCGTGGGTTCAGCTGGAGACACTAATAAAATAGGAGGGTAATTTAAGCTAAGATGATGCCAGAGCTGATTACAGAGAGAGGACAGTGAAGAGATAATGAGATGGGTAGATCAGTATTTTTACTGAATGTCAACAGGCCCACAAGTGTGTGTGACAGGAATACTAAAGAACACAAGTACAAATTGATGTTTTATCTCTTTTGATCTGAGTCCGTAAATTGGACACATACAAGAATAAAAAAATAATGTCAAGAGCTAGTGCAATCACAGGAGATTGTGGAGAGTGTGTTCCTTTACAGTAGTTGTTACAGGTTTGACCTGTAGGAGGTGTTACCAGAAAACGAAATGTCAGTGTTTTTAAAGTCAAACTCAGTTTAGTGCCAGTTTATTAGATATAGCTGGCTAACATTAAGGCACTCCAATACAGATTGATTTACTAAGGTATTCTATCTGAATACAACAGGATACCACAATGATTTAGGGTATATTTCATATTTAATTGCTAGTATCAACTAGTTTCTGTGCTTTATAGTTTCTGATGTGTCAGGGGAACAAACTAATACAGTATAATAAAAAATTTGAGGGCCTTGGAGGAAAAAAAAAAAGGGTAAGTGTTTTATCTTACTTGAGGAGCTCATAGTTCTTCTCATTCAGACGAACAGCATTTTCACGCCAGAACTTCTCAGACTTGTGCACAGGACTCCATTCCAGGCGGCCCGACTTGAGTTCAGAGCTGTACTCATCAAATGAGCTGTTGAAACAACAAAAAAATAATAATTTTTTGAAACAAGTACAGCAACAAAACAGTCTAAGGATCACCATTGTTATTTGTCGCTGAACCATCCACTGTATCTAGGTCACCCAGTCATATTATCAATGAAACATTCAAAATTAAAAGAAATATGTTTAGAAAATAAAGAATTAAAGATTACTGTACATCATAAATATTATATTATAATAAATATATATTATTATAATTGACTAATTATAGAATATTACACAAGTTTTTTTCACAATATGTTCTCTTTAGCAGAATATATATATATATATATATATAAAATATTTCATGTTTAGTTTAATTTGGATCAATGACATAAAACCCACTGGGTACCTGAGATCCTGCACACTCTCTCCCAGCCTCTCCAGCAGGAACTTAATGTCCTCTGTGATGTCCTCATCATCGTATTTCTGCTGCTCAAGGTTCTCCAGCTGCTTCAGCACCTTGCACTGAATCATGGCCAAAGCGTACTCCTGACGAGTCTCACGCTCTGCAGACTTTTCCAGAAGATTCTGACAGGGACACGGTGAGAAGATGTGTGAAGGTGATTTATTTACTCAGTATCTGAAAGAAAACACTTATTCATATCATGTGACAGAAAGTTTCTAATATTAAATATCAATCAGTCATGAATTTACTTTAAGGTAGATATACCTTTTAAACCAGGGTTCATTTTGAAGTGCTGTGAGTGAGGTGTGAAGAGGATGAATGCAGAGCTGCACAGTAATAAGAACATGATGTTCAAGTATTGTTAAAGCTACTTTTGAAGCAAACTAAGAAACCCGTGTGATTCTGTAATGGGCAGAAAATTCTGGTGGCAAATTTTTGAAGTGGTACAAATGAAAAGTGGCTTCAGCAGTGACAGAGATGGACCACAAACCATACCCTTTAAGCCAGCATTGAGAGGAAAAAAAAGCTACACTAGGTATCTGTCTCCTTTCTTTTCTAACAATAAGCTGGCATGTGTTCACAAAAACGTTCAAAAACCATAAACAGGACAAATCATAACAAATGGTTAGAGCATGTGTGTCTTTGAACAGAAATGTCATGTTTTCTGGACGCTAACTGAACATTTTACTCTTAACTTTTAGCACCAGAGTGAGATTAGGGCAAAGGAATTATAAACACTACAGTACTGCCGTTGAGGATATGTTCAAGGTCTTTCCGATGGTTCGAATAATTGAAGTCACATTGTTAGTCCCGTGTGGCGAGCAGAAACATTTGTATAATTAGGACCTTTGGGAAAAAAGCAACATGCAGAACATTATGTTTTATAAAAGACTTTAGTAAATAGAGATTTTCTACCACATAGCACTATACCTGCTTTGTCAAAATAAACATGATACAACAGCAAAATAACTTAGGTCTAAACATTATGTGTTATTCTACATGCACACTGTAAGGTCAGGTGAACGACTTTAGGGAAAACCCAGTTAACGTCAAGACGTGTCAGAGCGTCCCCTTCACTGCCTATCACTGCCTTTAATTATGTGTGAAATAGCAGCCAAACTGAACTACCAAGTTCTCTGGCCAATTAAAAACCCAAAACTGTAACGGCTCAACACAATATTTAATTTCTAAATAGTTTAGTTACATTAAATAAAAAACACCAGAAAAAGCGGTCTATTAGAAACATGGATGCGTATTTGCTTACATGTAAGTAAGAATGGCTGAAATAAATGAAATACTCCAGGAAACAGTCTGTCAGAGAAGTATAAGAATAGCCATAAATATCTGCCTTAAAGTTGCTGGTGAAAATCATCTACCTTTTCTTCACTGGTGTATGTGCTCATGTTTCAATAATGCAATCAATGACATTTATCACACCATTGTGCTCTGAGCAAGGTCACTGAGGCTGGCTAACATTGCTGGGTTGTGTAAAACTAGAAGATCAGTGAGCTTAGATTTTCATTTAAAAATATATATTTCTACTTATTTTGTGAGGTGTTCAGTATGATGTGTGCTTAGGGTGTCCATGTCCTGCAGGCTGTCGACTACACATCTGCATATATACAATGTCTGTTTATATGTGTAAAATGTGTATTCACTTGAGACTAAGAACCTATTTATTTACTCTTCCAACCATAATACTCAGCTTTCTGAAGATGTCAAATTCATTGATTTCTAATGCATTTCCCAGATGTTCCAGAGCTCGGTTGGTGCCCTGTCAGGCTCACTAACTTCCTATAGTGAAAAAGCATCTCAGCATGGAAAGATAAATAGGTATTTGCCCTTAATTTAATTTTATCAGTGAATGGTATAGGGAATTCATTACCTGGCATAAACACAAAACAACACAGCTAGTCCAGAACACAGCTCTTAGGACTACATTAAAAATTCAAAAGATGTTTTCAGCAATCACAGCAAGGAGCTGAGGGGGCAGCATAATCATAAATTGTATTTATGCATCTTTTATGGGCTTATAGGTTGCCTCATCTGTTGTTTAAGAGTTGCCACTACAAATTGTTCTTGTTGTGACAAATTATAGAGCCAAATTAGATGGAAATATTGAAAAAGCTATTCTAGATTTAAAAACCGCAAATGTTTGAAAGCAGTTTTATATATGTAATAGCAATGCATGCTACATATTTCCATTTTCCATGTGTTTCCAAATCTCAACAAATGACAGAAACCCTTCAGAGTCAATACGTTTTCATAGAACTGCTTCAAGTGCCACTTTTTACACTACTACGAGGCTCCACTCCAAAACCCATTCTGCGCTTACCTACTCTGATTGGTTAGAAGGATGAGGGTCAATGGAAAACTTTAGAAAGGAACATCTCAACACTGTTGCCAGGTTGCTCAGTGAGTCTGGGTCCCAGCTATAGTTACATACTGTAGCTAGAGGAACATTTAATGGTTATGTTTGATATTCTGGAAATATTTCATATTTAATGCAATTAATGTACATTTTACCTCATTCTTGTTGTAAAACATTACAACAAATGCAATGCGCCCCTTTGGGAACCACAGTTTTAAATAATGGAACATGATTTTCTTTTTTCTAGTAAAAAGTTGAATTTCAGAGACGCATCAAGCAAATGAGAAACTGTCGACATACCCTGAAGGCAGCCAGAATGATTCGAGTGACCTTCTCTTTGACAGACTCCTGGAGGATGTCGGACAAGGCCGGCACGACATTGTAGCGTCTCAACTGCTCACAGAGCTGAGGACTGAAGGCCAGGAGCCAAACACAGAAGATCATCTGGTACTGAAGCTGGAAGCCACATTTGTTGCTCAGCACGGCTGTGATGCTTAAACAGAAAAAAATAAGAATAACTAAAAACAAAAAAGGTGAAAAAATATAAAGAAAACAAACAAAAAAAGAAGAAGAAAAAAAAAAAAACAGAGTGCTAGGAAAATGACCCACATCTACACCTGTTTGCTAATAGAGGAGCTTTCACAGCTGTGTTCGTAATTCATTATCTCCGATGGTGTCTGAGAATGAACTGTTCAGACACTCTTTAGATAATGGAAGTGTTGCTCAAAATACAGAATATAGTACTAATGATTATAGCTAGACAGCAGCCCATTCCTTTTTACAGAGATAACTAGGCACTACAGAGATGTGCATGTCATAGATGTACAATAACTATCTGAAACATTTAGGCAGTGAAATTAGTTTTTGAATGCTAAAACTAACTATGGGACAAGGTGAAAGATGGTACTAATCAATAGTATGTACCACAAGAAATTTTGACAGCTAAAATCAGGCATACTGACCCTTCTGTTATTTAGTTTTCAGCTCTCTTTCCTCACTTTGTCACACTTTGCCATCTACAGAACTTTGGAAATGTAACACCAGAGTAAACTGAGTGTGAATATGTATAAATGTGTCAATTACATTTTGTGACCATCTCAATGGAAACATAAAACGCTTCCACTGAGCTGCTCAGCATTACATTTGACTGGCTCAATTTTTCCAGGCACATCAAGAATGTGAAACAGAGTACAGGCAATATTTACTTTGGCTTTAAAAGATTTACTGTAGTGCAGCCTAATATTTATTTTATGGTGTTAAGCTTAAAAGCATCACACATACAAAGGTATACAGCAGACAAGAGACTTCGGGTCATTACTGCACTTCAAATAAATACATAGTTTATTTTGCTTCCATCAGGATCAGCGGGGAGATCTGACTTCTTTTCCCTCTCTGCTGTCTTATTTGTTGATGATTGACAGTGCAGAAACTTCAATCTATGCACTCTGGTACTTTATGTTTTTCCTAAATGCTGTGCTTCTTTTAATCTATTAAGATGAGATAAGATAACCAGCTTAACTAGTTATAATTAGAATAAATTCAATTAGATTTGACAAAAGTCAGAATAAAAAAAGTCATTAACCCATTGACCTACTCAAAAAAAAATTTAATAGAAGCCTTGAAGTTTAATTTTTGTAAAGGTAAAGTAACTGTTTTTAAAAGGATTCATTACTTACCAGTTGACTCCATCAGCTTCCACCCAGGCAAACCTGTACTCATTCACCCTAAGCATGAGCTGAAGGCACCCAGCCACACACTGGACATACTGAGAGCTCTGTAACGGACAGAGGCAAACACTTACTCAAACAGAAGTATGAGCCTTAGCTGTATAATCAGAAAAACAAACAAGATGTTAGAAGGTCAAGTACAATTAGTGTAATTCTGAAACATGGAGTTGGTCACAAGCAGAGACACCAAATGGAAAAAGACCAGTTCAAAACTTGCATTGCCATCACCTATCAGACCTGAGGCATTGCTCATGCAGTTTATTATACGTGTCAACACATGCCAGATCACAGACTTAACAATACAAAGCAACAGCAGGGAAAAATATCCCATCAGACCTGAGCAGAGTAATGTAAATTGAGATTATAGTGGAGAAAGCTGAGAGGAAAAATAGATTGCATTAATCTGTTAATTGAAACAAAAGCAAGGATATCCAACAAGAAGAACAGGCAGCAGTGACATAGAGGAGCGAAGAAGAAGAGGTTACCTGGCTGGAAATGCAGAAGACAAGATGACAACCAATAATTAGATAGCATTAATGTTAATATATTTCTGAGTTTGCTTCTCAGAATAATCACGCTATGCTCGACAAAGTGTTGGATAAGAAAAAATGGTAGATGCTGCTGCTGTGTAGATACTACTTCAATTTCCCATGTTAGCCTAATGTACAGGTAAAGCTGTGTTTGTCATGCGCTTTCAGCATTAAGGAGAAGTGGCTTATGACATGCAATTTGTACTGTTAAAACCAATCAGTAGCAGCAAACACCATGCTGTCTAACTGGAGAATCCATATAAAATTGCTTTAACAGGTCTCCAACAGTCTGGACGTATTAATGAAACACTGGAGCGCAAGATCAGGATGGGAGAGAAAAAGAGGAGAAAGAAAAGATGTGAAAGTCCAGTGACAGCTGACAGTTGCCAGCTTGCACAAACCCTGACTTTTGTTTTTTCTTTGTTTTGGAAGCGCCAGGCAGACTGAAGTTGCACTTCACACATACTCACTTCACTGGGGGAAATAGTTCCTGCTCCTGTACTTTCTGGACCTGTACCTTGTAGGTTCTAATGAGAGATAAACAAAAGAAACAGGTGCAAAATTGTTCACAATCCATCGATTCGAGCTAATTTACAGTGGCACTGGACTGCAAATAACCTTGAATACAAATGCATTCAGTGGTAGTGGATGTTCACTGAATCGCTGGTTGGCTGTTGTGGAGAGGAGCCACAATCTAAAGAAACAGTTATAGTTGAAAAACATGTAAACTGAGAAAACATCATACTTTTGAAAGAACTGGTTACATCTAATTTGAACACAAACTGAATATTTTACAAATGCTAGAGCACAATGCAAAAACACAAAACAAACTAAGAATCAATAATCTGCTCACTCTTTGGTGCGTACACCTGCCAAGGCAAAGCCAGCACCTACAGTGCAGTTTTCATCAGACCATCTCAAGGTCCGACTAGCCTCAACAAATTCATTATGAATAAATACATTAAATGAATTCAGACAAGGTTGTCACAGTGAGGCAAATCAATAGTCTAATTAAGGGAAAATGAATAGAGAGGGAGAAATTAGAATAGAAACTGCATATGACATAAATAAAGGGTGGGGGTGGGGTTACTGTTCCAATATCTAAAAAAAATAATACCATATCACATGATAACTTTGAATGACAAATCAGAAAAGGTATTTTATTTTAAAACTCAACTGTAAAGACAAAGATGCTA
The DNA here is from genome assembly GCF_900324465.2 of Anabas testudineus. Taxonomy (NCBI): domain Eukaryota; kingdom Metazoa; phylum Chordata; class Actinopteri; order Anabantiformes; family Anabantidae; genus Anabas; species Anabas testudineus. The sequence goes on along the minus strand of NC_046626.1, from coordinate 15,162,596 downwards.
ATTTAATTTGAACATCTGTGCTGCCAAAAGGGTGAATTCCAATTAGTTGGACGTGTCCTAATGACTACAACAAACCTTTAATTTTCAAATGAGAACAAACCCTAATTATGAACATTAAATTCACAAAATGAATTACCTTGACATGAATTATTTTCCCCTTATTATACAGCTGCTACTCATGTACTGTGCTGTAGTAGTCAGTTGTTAGTCACATCCAAATGACAAAATATTGAATAGCTTAATCTCCACATGTAGTTTTTTTTTTTTTTAATCAAGATGATTTTGAAACACAGGATACGTGTGCAGCTCTAGTCTGATTGATATATACCTGTGAACTGAGTTGGCTTTTGATCCAGTTGAAGTAGTAGTTGAGATCACTTCCCTCCATCAGATCACGGCCCCATGCAGCCAGCTTGGCAATGATCCTTGCAGCCTAATGCAGAGAGGACATTTCAAATTCATAGTGCTTTGCATCAAGTGATGGAAATCCAAAAAAATCATTATTTTTTCTGCCGTGTTCAAGGATTTCTAAGCTAAAGCAGGAAAAAAATGTTACATGATCAGGTTGTGTTTGATGCATTGCAGCATCTTACATTCAAATTACAGGGAATGGGAGAAATAATGAAACCTTAATAAGAGGGAAGGCTGGAAACATGTAAACGAATCCTTTAATTTACAACACTGCGTCTAGTAACCCAAGTGAAACACTGACTAGACCCAAAACACAAAAAACAATCCTATTTAAGTGCTAAAATGACATAGGTCACATCAAGTACCTCATAAACAATTTCAGTTAAGTGCCCCCTGTGCTCTGTGATCAGACAGGAAAGAATTCAGCACTCTAATTTCCTCCTTCCCAGGAGGGGATGTGTAAAAATTGAGGCTGTAATTTAAAAGCAAAAATCAGCATGGCAGTTGAATTGAGTTAAAATGCTATGTCACAAACGTGAGGTCACATTGTGCCACCTTGCTGGATACAATCTGGCTGTTATTCTTAATAAGTTCTAGTACCACAGTTCTCAGTTTGTTGTTGGATGGTTATCCTTTATTTGAAAGAAGTGGAAAGGAGACATAATTACATTAATTGCCTGTTTTTGAGGAAAAGGGGGAAAGGTTGCTTTGTGAGGAATTATTGATGCCTTGCTATCATTAGAAGCAGAGGTACACTTGTAAAAAATTAATGGCTGTAAAAAGCATGATGAAACACACCATATTATCTGTGAAAATATGATGGGTACAGCATGATTATGGTTAATTAGCTAATTTCCTCTATTAAAAATATCAAACTGTGCTAAAGTTACATGGACAACAGTACAGCCTGCTGTGCACATGTTGGCTGAGGTTTAACTATATACTGACAATGCTCCTAAACAAATGAATTAATCATTTATATTTTCACAAGATTTCCAAGGTTCTGGGATTGTACTTTGATTTACATGCACCAGACTCTTAATAAAGAGTTTGAATAGTACTATGTTATGCATTTGGATTTTTCCATACTGTAAAAATACTAGCAATATCTCTTGACTGACCATGTGGACAGTAAAAAGATCCTGACGATTCAGCATCGGGAGGAAGTAGGACCAGGCAGTGTTCTTCGTCTTTTTGGCGTAGTCAAAGAAGATGTTCACCCTCTGATGGTTCTCCTAAATGACAGATGAAATTAAATCTCAGATAAGTTCTTTGGTTTTAGCTTGGGTAGGAAATTGAATTGCACAAATTGCATGGAACAGAATCCATCATTACAAGTTTAAATAAAAGAAATTAAATCTAATGTTTATATTACTCTAAAGTGATTGCAAAATAAGGATGGAAAAAAAAACTGCCATGTCAAGGTGATTCATGATCACAATGGTAAATTGACTCAATGCATCATCTACTGGCTAACTTTAATAAAATACCCACAATGTAGTAAATCAGCACTGACATTGGTGCCAGTTACCATTCTGTTATCTCAGTGGCAAAATGTTTTATGAAATATGAAGTATTAAGAAAAGGCCTTACACCCACCACCACTCACTGAGGTATGACCTTTTGGTATAGTCTATAAGATCTATACAGTGTAAGGTCGAGGTATCTTTAGACTGAAAAACCTTACACTACGGGTGGGTAGTCGAAAAATTATATTACATCATATATGCATCTAACTCTTGATTAAAACTTAGAGCTTGACAGAGCTATAGGAAAATATCTCCTTTTATTCCCTCATAGGCCTGATTTGTTCATAATATGTCAAAAGATCATTACAAAGTATAAAAAGTATATTTGTGACTCTTCAGGTTTTCTGATGATGGTTCTAGTTGGTTCCCTTATATATAGAGAAACACGCATGTCCTATTTGTCTACCATCAGTGGATCTGTCTGTGTACCTGCAGAGTGTCATCAATCAGAGTCAGGATGTACTGGACTGTCTGCTCCTTGGAGATGTGGGCCATCAGGTTTAGGAAGGTCTTTGCACACTAAGAAAGAACAAAACAGATACACAGAAACTGAGAAGGGCACCTCTAAAAAAAGAAAATCAGAAACTAACCCAGGTGAGAGAGCTGGTCTGTTGGAAGTAAGGTTTACAATACAAGAAACTTTTTCAAAGTGAATAATGATTCTAAAACCACAAGCTCTCAGGATGGCCTGTGCGGTGATCCATGCATCCTGTCTGTACACAATTAATGTGTACAGACTCGCACAAACTGCTCCTTCTTCCATGCGGGAGTTGCCACTGGTCTCTGACATTGTAATGAATACTGTAGTCTAGTTTACAGCAAGCACAGTGAGAAGTTGCGGTTATTGCTGTGTTGTATAAATACACTGCTTATCTCATTTGTGTTGGGTTTTGGAAGGAGGTGGAAAAATAATCAACAAGGAGCTGCAGGCCTAGGGTGCCTTAACAACAACCATAGCACAAGGATTTTTCAAAAGCTAAAGTGAGGCATTTATTTTAAAGAAGATTATACCAGAATAAAGATAAGTATATGCTATTATTAAAATGCTCCAAAAAGGTTAAAGTAAAGGGTTGTCTGTTTGATTTGTAATGCGGAGAACTGTAAATAAATCTAAGAACTGTGAAGCATGCACTGGATGAGACACACAACAAGTCACAGATATTTTAAGTGCCTCTAGTACCTGATGTCCTTCATTAGTCAGAATGACCTGTTTCTCCTCAGAAGTAGCCACTTCAAACTTCTTGATGAACTCACAGTCCTCTGAAGAGATCATCTGACTTCTAGAGGGAAATTCATTGAGACAATGGCACTTTACCACAATGATACTATGGTGTGTGCACTAGCATTTGTAAAAGATAATTAAATATTTGAATTACACACTATTTTTACTTGTGAATTATGCCAACAGTATGGAAAAGCAAATTAATCACAATTTATTTAAAAGAATCCTTTTACATGCGACATAAAGGTAAAGTGCTGACCCTTACACTGAAGGATTTGGTTTAGCCTTCTCTCTGGCATCCTGCTTCTAATTTCAAGGGCAGTTTGCACAGAAATAAAAACTAACCTGAACATACCATAGGTTCAGACTAAGTAAAACACACTTAATGACTTTTTAGGAATTCTAATGTGAGTCAAAGGTTAGATCTGATGTAAAAATGTACAGACTCAAAGAGGAACCATGACTAAAGGCCACAAACACAGGAAATAAAGCAGAACCACTTTAAGACTGGTACACTGGACTGAAAGCCTACATTGTCTAAGAACCTCTAAAATAATGACTTAAAGAAATAATCTGATATGACAAAGTAAAACAAAATAACCATATTGGAGGGTGTAGAAGCAGCGTCAGAATCTAAGTAAATGGTGTGTATAAAACAAATATCAGACATTTTATTCAATATAATGTAGTCTAGTACGGCACCACAGCTCACCACATCCCTGCATAAATCTTTCTTTCTTTGACTGTGTTAACATTTCCTTTTCATTCTTGAAAGAGCAGAAATTGTGTAAAAAAAGGTTGTATTAAAGTTTAGTAAAGTATTGCATTGCAGTCCATATGTGGATGTGTTTTTATGAGAGCGTGGTGTACTGTTGCAGTCTGTACTTACTGCAGGTAGGACTGCCAGTTGACCAGGTTGGCCCGCACCTCAGCTGCCTTAGCAGCTATGATGTTGGTGGGGACTGCAGCGTCCACAGCCCCTCGGATATCCATCTTGTGAGAAATCCACTATAGAATATGTGAAGATATTAACCCAAAACCACCTGAAAGGAGACATTTAACCTGCATTGACACGGTGACTTAGTCTTAGAGCTTTTAAGCCTATTTCATGTGTGATTAGGATAAGTCAAAAAGTGTTTATTTCTAACAAAGTGTGTTATGTCACAATGGTTTAACAAGTAACTTAGATGGCTAGTTAGTTAGCGTTAGCTCTTAAATGGCTGTTAGCTATGAGGAAGCTGTACACAGGGGCTTCCTCACACTTGAGCTTCGAATCGTTTTCCATTAATGCCACACATATTCCTACATGTGGCAGAAATATCAATCTTACTTTTAGTTAGATAGCAAGCTAACAAACCGTCCCTATGATGAGCAGCAGTAGGTTATGCTAGCTAGATGACTAACATTAGCTTAACCCAAAGTCACGACATGTCAAAATGGCTCTTTACGACAATTAAGCCTGTGGTTGCACAGTCTGTAACTTTAAACAGTGTCGAGGCTGAAGCTAAATGTAACGCACGTATAGAAATTGTTTAATTATAAGGTTGTCAGTGAGCAACATCGTTAGCTAAGCTAGCTTAATAAGCGGAAGATGCTAACCTAAGCTAGCTGTGCTAACGTAGCTCCTCGTCTATTCCGTCTCCGTGTCAACATGACAACCGCGACACAGGGGAGAACATTAACAGCAACGAAATGACACAAGACATAGATTTGCCAGAACATATTATATTTGATTAGGAATAACAGAGTAGAAATACAGATGGATTACTCACCTTGCAACAGCGAACAGCTGACAACCTACAACACGGCGTCTGTCATGTGACAGTCAGTCACATGCACCGATCAGTCAGAGCCCGCAGGGAGGACACGACGTGGTTTACATCTAATCAGAAGACTACAACACTTTTTACTCCACTGAATGTATCCGTTTTAGTATTCATCTCACACTTTTAGAAAAAAATATAAACTATATATTTATATATCTTTTTATTTGTAATGCATCAGCAGATTTTCTTAAGTTAAAAATCCAAGTAGCCTACTTCTTCCACCAATGGTCAGATTGTGTTTAAGGATATTATTTTATAAAGCTTCTCACTAAAATAGTCTATTATCAGCATCCATTAGCTAAAAGCAGCCGTGCACAGTAACATTAACTTTACTTTACTCTAGTAGGTTTACTTTACTTTACTGTTGCACTGTTACTCCAGTATTACTATATAGAGGTACCTGTGGTTTTCATCAGTGATTTCTTTTTATGCACCCTTTTTCTAACATGCAACCATTGTTTGAAGGGAAATATTGAACTTGTTTTCTTTACAATTACATTACATACGCCCTTAGTTACTGAATGATTAAATTAACCACTTGCATACAAATGCGATAGTAACACTACTACTCCACTCATAAGGGTCCCTTTTCTGCATCTCGAGTACTTGTACATTAGGTACTTCAAGTATATTATGATAATAATCCTTTCAGTGCAGGACTTAATGCTATGGAGTATTTTTGCCATGTGCTGCTACTTAAAGAAAAATCAATATTCAACTGCTTCAACCACTAAGCACGAATATCATCAAAAATACAGTTTGGAGCTAAGAAGTGCCGACTAATACAAGCTGTTCCCCCTCTGACGCTCCAGACTCTATAACTAATGTCCTGAACATCTGAGCATTATTGGGACCTGTACTTTTACATCATTATGTTGTAATTATTTGATGTAAACGTGATTGACGAATTCTAAATCTGTCTATGAAAATGATTCAGTAACTATACTCACCTGTTGCATTTTTAATAATTTACTGAACTTGCCCTAAAACCCAAATAGAAAAGTGTCAGGGCTGCTGAAGTGAAAAATGAAATTGATCTAACTAACTAGGTGGTTTGTGCCACTGCTGCCAAAGTACAGACAGGACTGAAAACAGTCCCTAAAACAAAACAAACCTTGAAAGCGGGAGGGCAGACAAAGTTATTACTGTGATTTCCTGCCTGTCAGTAACACTTCTGCCACCCTGGTGGGCTAGAAAATGAGAATACACAACTCTTGACTCTAGCCAGACAATTACAATAAGTTGTGTTATCAGTTGAAGCTCCTTTATTTTCGTGGCTTGGTAAGGCTGACAAAGGGCTGATATCAGTTGATTGCTCACACTGAAGAACTCTCATAGAGACTTATTAGTCTGTAATGAGAGACACGACCCAGCACATCATGGTGGAAGCTCCTCAATAAAACAGATGAGCAACACTATTGTCATGTTGTAAATGAAGAGTATCCCTGTATCAGGGATGCAAAGCGTGCACTGTGGCCATATGTTTCATCTCCAGAGTCCTTTAACCAGTGTGTTTTAATCCATTGTATGACATGGGAATTCATCAAGCATACACAATTGCAAATAAATCCACGTCTGTCACTAGTCTTCCTCTTTGTCCGTCTCACTCAGACACTAAGATCTCCTGCCTTAATCTGGCCTAAGCTGGTGAGACACACTGAAGCACAGAGAAGTCAGGATTGCATCCAGTGGGAACATTGTCCTAATCCCCTTCTGCTCTCTCCTTTGTAAACACGCTTCTCTTTCTCAGGGTCTCTGATGCCTTATTTCCTCTCCTCTCTGTCACAATGTGCTTCAGATGTGGGAAAACATAGAGGAAAGGAGCAAGGACTGTGTGGATTTCTTATGATCTCAAACCGACTTGAGCCTCACGTGGCGAGTGGGGCCTCATGGTCGGAGCATGCTATGTGCTAGAACGCTGAGGCAGTGGGAGATCAGGCCCACGTCTGCGCTGCGGGGGATCAGACACGCCAGGGCCCTGATGTGGCAGCGGATCCGGGGACTGGCTCGGGCCTGCCGCCATGGTGTGGGCTACACAGTCAACTACAGTGATCCTGACCGAGAGGAACAGGAGATGGTGTGTCTTGAGGTATGGATGTATGTGTTGTGGTTTTTTTTCACAGTCTCAGTATCACAAATCTATCACTGATTAATAATTTCTCATTTCTTGGAGCAAATAGGTTCAAAAATCAATAACTCCAGTATGTTTGTACATAACAGTTCATTTTCCCCAGGGTACATACATTTATTATACTTATATGTAAGTTTCTTTATTGTTGTTGCACCTATAAGTCGCCACAGATTTAAAAAAGTTAAATTTAGTTTAGTAAAACTATGAATTTCAGTGTATCACTATATGTCTCCATATCAAATGACATTTTCTTCTTATAAGGAATCACCTGCAGCAAGTGAAACATTCTTCATACATCTGTTGTTGTTATTGCAACCTGATCGTGCTCGTCTCAGGGTCAGCAGCCCTTTTAGTTTCTTGCCAAAACTCTATTTAGAGAAGCACTTCCTGTCTGAGCAAGGTGTAAGGAGATTACAGAAGAAGATAGTGGGTCCTGAAATAGTGTAATTACATTAGTCCTTATAAATAGTCATTATAAATCGGAACAATATTGTGTAGTGAGTCACGCACAGAGCCGTGTTGAAAAGCAATATTTAATGAAAAAAAAAAGTATGTAGTTCTGACTATGTTGACTGGTTTCTAAAAATAGTCTGAAAATGTGATTTGCTTAATGTTTGGCAACAGAAGGGTTTTTGGTAAAGGGATTTCCGTTGGGCTCTCTGTAGTAACAAGAGCTGTGTTACTATTCATAGAGGGGAAGGGACTGTAAAAGAGCTCCGAGGACATAGGAGCTCCAGAAATGAGTGGGAGGACAGGAGAACAAAGCAGTCAGTTCAGCTCATGTACATGTACATTACACAAAGTTGTTGCTTGGTCGGACGACTCACAGTGTGTGACTAACTTAGAACAAGGGCTAACTACCTTGAAATAACATGTGATCAATCACTGAAAGAAACAAAGACTGTTTTTTTCCCTTTTTCACTTTGTGTGAATGCAGCATTTGATTTTATTTGAGGTCAACAAACAGTGTAAATTATCCCGTCGCAACAGATACAACCAAACTAGCTGGAGAGCTGTGGAGACCTGAAAAGAGTCTAATCAAGTAGATTAAGTGAAAACATCTGCGATTGTTGGTGCACAACCAAATACACCTGTGCTTCCCCACCCCTGACATGTTGATACACCTGCTCCAACATGACTGGCATGTCCCTTCTTAACCTTAATTTCAGGGTCTCTGTCAAAGATGCAAAGAAACCAAACCTCTCTCCACTGTTACACATAATTCATTCGCATGATATGATACTGTATAATTATATTCCGATCTTGAGTCTAAGTTCAGGGCCTCTGGAGAACAGAAAATAGATTATGGGTGAAGTAAATAAACCAGCTGGTATATCAGTAACAGAAATGGGGATGGTAATTTGGACACACTGGCTGCACACGTAAATGTTCCTTTTGAAGGACAATGAAGAAATGAATGTATCATCAAAAAATATTACAGTAACAGTAACAGTAACAGCAATAGCAATTCCCTGTGTCATTTCTAATTCTGGCATCAAGAGTCCAGTAGACTTGTGTTTACCTCTAACCTGTAGTGGGTATATCAGCGTGGAAACCTTTCTCCTACAGTAATGTAGAATGGAAATAAATGGGAACATCAAATGATAAAGTAGCTTATGTGGTGTAAACATTGCTACCCTCTCTGAGGTAAATTTGTGAAATATGAACTACAGAAAAAAATAAACACTTGAGTTTGACATGAGATGACTACACAGATATGACTAATTGCACTTTATTAAACTGAGATCTGAGATTTGCTGTACAAAGACCGATTTAATCAACGAACCTGGGGAAAACCGAGAGAAATTCATCAGAAGAACGTTGATGTCAGCGGGAAATGAAACTCAAAGGAAGTGAAAATGATGTTTTCTAAATTCTGCTTGCATATTTGTTGCTGTGATTGGACAGCTCATCTTCACCCTCAAAACGCTCACAGATGCCATGCATGAGCTCTTGAGGTGTTAAAGACGCTGCCTCTCCAGTGCCTGTCTGCATATGGAGCTCGAGTGATGGTAAATTCTATCTTCCTCAAAGCTTCACACTGCGAATCTCGTTAATCGCATATTGAAAAGACTCTATTCATCTTGCCACCCAGCCTTGTCGTCATGCTCTACGGTGTGACCTTGTGTAACAAGAGTCCCTCTTCCACTTGGCTTTGTGTCCACAGAGGGGGAAAAAAACTGCATCAGTACATCACACAGAAGCCTGGAAATGATCTGCACGGGCACAGAGTAAGATTTGTTGCTTGTATGTGTATGTATCAATGTCCCATGACTAGTTGTGGGTCTGTGTTGCATAACATGGAAGCAGGAGAAGGTGTTAAAGTAAAGAATGAAGAAAGTCACATGTTTGTATCTCTCAGAAGAATAGGCACGCTTAGGACACACCCTAATGAAGCACACAGAGGGATGCTTCATCCCACAATGACTCCACTGGCAGTATCACACAATACTAGTGGACATTGAACAGATCTCCTACATGTGCTCATGATTTCCAAAGCATCCGAGATCATCTTGACTGACAGCGTGACCCAGATAGGCAACAGCACAAACATGTTGGTGTGCCTTAGGTAGATGATTAGATAAAATACAATACATAGTACAAGACCTTTGCTGAACAGGCAGCTATTGAGTGCAGAGTGCCATCTGCTGTTTATATAAAGCAAGCATCTAGAAGCAGAGTGTCAGTGGAGTGTAAGCAATTGCATTGAAAGGTGTGTGTAGACATTACTGTTATTATTTCTATTTTATTCTGAATCAAATGGCCAGTGCACTAGTGCAGCATACAACTGGGACAACTGTGTGAAATAATAAGGGAGTGTACTGAATTGGCTTTATTTTGCAAATGTAGTCATTGCTGTTGAAAAACGTTGTGTAAACTTTGATTCACTCCATGTTCGTCTGCATCAGTGCACGATCATGACATGCTGCATCATGTGCATGGAGCCTGTCGTGTTATTGCTGTAGTTGGAGCCGCCTTCAGATGGCAGTGTTGACTTCCATATCACTTCTGGTTGCAGGCCTGTGCTGTGGATCACAAAACACACAGAAGCCTGGAAAAGATCTCCAAAAGAGCCGAGACTCAGAGACAATAAGATAAAAATGTTATGGACTGCGCTTTGATTCAGGAATGATATAAATACCATCACACGAGGAGAGGTAATGCAACAGTCTTCAGGTTTATGACAATGGACTGAGAATTAAAACTTGATGGATGGATCACTCATGTCAAAAGATAGAAATGTAAGATTAAACTCCACTGGTTGCTAAAACCAACCTACAGCTTCACCTGATTAGACTTCTGCACTGTGAACCACTGGCTGTTTCAGCACCACAGACAGCGACTGCAAGGGAAAAAGGCTCGACACATGAGGTCAGGAGCTTCCTCTGTGGTTGTTTGAAACACTTTGGGCTTCGCAGATTGGACAAATGTGTCGGGTTTTTGTGATATAGTTCTATATCTACCTCTCCTTGATCACAAATTCAGCCAGAGAGTTTGTTTCCCGCAGCTCAGGCAGGAACAGTAAACCTGTGGCAGTCTGTCAGGGATTTCTGCTTTTCACTGGGCTACTACGAGTTGGAAAGAAGACGCATGCGTAGTGATTTGAAGCAGCCGGTCGGGGGAAAAAAAAACCTTCTGTGCCATCGGATGTAATCAACGCAAAGAATTACCTCTTCTCGCTGTGCATACATGGTGAAATTGTAAGTACTGGTAGCAAACCGGCGTATTATTGCACATACATTGGTGAGTGAGGCGTTTGAGGCCGTTTCCCGGCGGTTTTAAATGGCATGTCACTGTCTTGCTGTGCAGTGGGCTTTTAACAGATCTAGGCAGTGTCTTTTTCGGTGGTTGTCCAGGGCGATGAAGCTCTGTGCTTCTTCATGGTGGCACTTCCCATTGATGTGGTGTGCGAGTTTCAATTGCAGCGATTCCTGCCGCTAAATCGCTCGGAGACCATCAAATCCCCGCGTTTGCGCCGCTGTGAGATCGAAGAAGAGCTGTGCTTTATTTGGAGTTCATCGTGATTTATTCTTTGATTGGATGCGACCACCCCACCCCCCATTTCACCGTCTGTAGCTGTTGAGTCAAGCCGTAGCGTACTGCATTTGTGTCCGCTTTGAGGCACCCGACAACCTAACGCGTAAAATGTGTGGCGTTTGGAAAGACGCACGAAATCTGCAGCTGAAACCGCGCGCGGATCCATTTTAGAAATGACCAAATGGTATTGTGTTCACTGAAAGGCTGTGAAAGAGCGATGCTGCGGTTATAGATTTGCAAGCTGCGCCTTGAGCCCCCCCCCCACCAACACCACCACCACCACCCATGGACCAAATCTTCTGACATTTTTAAAGCATCGCCTTCTTGTGCCCGGTAGTAGCCGGACGATGCCGCGCGTTGGAAGCGACAGCTTTGTTACATAAATGATCTGACAGGATTTGGCAGTGTCTGACCCTTTGATGACACATTTGAAAAGATCCGACAAGAAGTCATTGTGTGCCCGTGTGTAGTCTATAGGCCGACAAACCTTCATGGAGATTCTGTTGATAATGCTATAGTCACAATTAGACACCGTGACTGCTCATGAAAATGAAAAATGTAAAGGTGTGTGACAATCTGACACTTGATGACACTTGTAAACCCTAAAAATATATTTACATTTATTACAAGTGTATTTAATTTATAGTTCCACTTGGACCCAGTGAGAGTTGCAAATCCTTTAATGTGCTGCTTTTACACTCAGGCTTTCACATATGAGATATTTCACATTTTGGATTATGGCTATTGAGCCCATGCTCTAAAACCCATCCTTTTTTTCACATCCAATTAGAGTGTACAAGGGAACATACAGCCAGCTTGAGATTAGAGGGGCTGAAATGTGCTCGGCGCTTGCATATTTGGCAGCTGGAAAACCAAAATCAGCAAATAATTCTTCCATACTTTCCCCCTGAATAGAGCAAACAGCATTCCTTTACAGTGTGACCTCTGGGAATGCCAGCACATGCTCTGACCAGCACCAGCAGCACTTTACTCCCTGAGCATATAACAGAGAGACAGGTGTCAACTGGTTTAATGTGATTGCAATGAATCTAACTAATCTTTTATTGTGGTAAATGTGATGGTAGCAATGGACCAAATTCCCACTGACATCACTTCTCTGTGTTTTTAAGTCTATATCTAGCGCTGTCACTTGTTGTCTTCTACAAGTACATTGCAAGCCAAAACATATTATTATCACAAGTATCCCTCCGTGACAAATTCCCAGCTAAATACTATTAACGACACCTAAACACTACACTTGGTGCCTCTCTCTCTCTCCTCTCCTCTCCTCTGTCTGTAGCCCATGGGATCAGAGCGGATGGAGATGCGAAAGAGGCAGATGTCGGTGCAGCAGGAGTCGGCAGCGGGGGGAACTGCACCGGCCCAGCAGGGCCAGCCGGGCCAGGCCAACCCACGGGGCTCAAATGCGTGTTGCTTCTGTTGGTGCTGCTGCTGTAGCTGTTCCTGGTAGGTCTTCCCCACCCGAGAACTCACTCATCGTGGCCCAGCATGGCCAACATTATTGCACACATGACAGAACAGCCTGAGCTGCTGTGTCTCAACAGCAGGCTGCAGCTTGTGCTTGTGCTTATGCTCTGGATATTGATCTGTACGTGATGCACATGATCTGTAGCTGTTTGTGTTGCAGTAGCCTTAAAGCAAAGTAAAACATGTCGAAACATCAGTTTTCTGCTGTGAACATGATTTAAATGTCCGCAGCTCAGCATAGCTGCATTTGCTTTGGATGAAAACAAACCAAATAAGAATCATTATATTTAGATTTTGGAATTTAGCTCTAGTTCCCAGTAAATTAGAAATACAGATAAATAAAGTTACAAATCTAAATGATCTAAACAATGTAAAGTTATTACTTACATAACTATCTACTATACATATTATTAGCATTTTGATTATGAAAGTAATCCAGTAGTCTATAAATGTATTTATTATCAGGGAGCACAGAAGTGTGGTGGTTAGCACTGTCACCTCACAGCTAAAAGGGCCTTGGTTCAAATGTGACTGGGTGATTTTCCAGCTTCCTCCCGCAGTCTGAAGACATGCTGTTAGTTTAATTGATGACTCTAAATAGCCCATAGGTGTGAATGTTTGTCAGCTGTGTGATATACTTGTTTTGAGGTTGACCTGTCCAGGATGTCCCCCCCCAGTGACAGCTGGGATTGGCTTCAGCATCCTCACAACCCATAACAGAAAAGCAGTTAATGCAGATAATGGATGGATGGAGTTTCGTTATCTCAGTAGGATATGAGTCAGCGCTAGCTGCAGATTAATTTTACTGTATGTCCATCAGCTAATTTATTAATTGCCCAATCATTTCAGATTAATGGGTGAGAGTGGGTTGTAAAGAATAGCAAAAGAAAAAGCTTCTATATATATACATATATATTGAGGTCTTTTTTACACAGATAAAGTGAACTAACGCTACTAACTAACTAACAAAATAATAAAATTTAATTAGAATATTCTATTTGATTACATAAGTAATAGCATAAGTATTCGCCCCCTTCAAATTAGTATTTAGTAGTTTTGGCAGCAGTTACAACATGGAGCCTGTGCCGATGGGTCTCAGTCCGTTTTGCACATCTGCTTTTTAAGATCACGAGGGAACAAGCCTTTCCAAGTGCTTCCACAAATCTTTGGACTGAGGACTAGTTGGACTGAGGGCTGGTCTCCGAGTTTGTAGGCCACTTTAGGACATGAGCAATGTTGTTGTAAAATTATTTGTGTGAAACTTTGGCTGTCTGCTTGAGGTCATTGTCTTTTTGGAATCTTCTCTCAAGTCACAGTGTGATATACAGAACATCCAAGGGATATTCAGTGACTTGGATACTCTCTAGTATCCATCCCCTAACTTTTTTTTTCAATAACCCTTTCACTGAGTTTCCTGGAGTGTACTTTTGTTTTCAAGATGTAGTATATAACCTGATTCTCCAGTAATTGGAGCTTAGAAATACAAATGTATTTATACTACATTAATATGTAACACATTCACTACACAGAGGTGAGCTTCATTTAACTGTGTGACTTCACCACAGATGATTTAAGTCAATTACTTTAAAGATAATAGAAACCTGTGCAATTAAACTTTTTTTGTCATTAAACCATATACAAAATAATTATTCAATGTTATAAAAAGGGGGAGAGCACATATGTTTATAGGCATAGCTAGGAGGACCTGGGTTTGAATCCATTCTGTGTGGAGTTTGCCTATTCCCCCCGTGTCTGCGTGGGTTTTCTCCTGGTACTCCACAGTCCAAAGACATGCACTTAAGTTAATTGGTGACTCTAAATTGCCCGTAGGTGTGAATGTGAGTGTGAATCGTTCCCTGTCTTTATCAGCTCTGTGACAGACTGGAGATTTGTCCAGGGTGTACTCTGCCTCTCACCCAATGACAGCTGGACTGGCTCCAGCACCCTCGTGATCCTTAAGAGGAATAGTGATCAGTGGATCACTAATGTATGAATATACAGCATATCCAGTCTTCTTGCACATGACTGTGAAATTATATTAGGTATATGTTACTGCACATTGTACATAAATCATAATTTGTGCAGTAATGTAATAAATATAAACTAATAAATAGCTGCGTTGGAGAATAAATTATGTGTAGTTTGTATTCAGCTGCATTTTTTGCCATTTTAGCCATAGTGGTTGTGGTTGTATTCTCATCATGTGTTTACACGTCTTTTGTACCATTTAGGAATGAAGACCGGGATGATAGGAACCGAAAGGCATCTTATGATGTCAAGGAAGGGACCGCAGACTGTGAAGACTGGTCAGTTAAATTCCCTACTACACTTGTCACTTCTTGCTCTGCTAAATGTTGAACTCACTCAGCCCCTTGTTTGCTATGCTCCCTGCAGTCCCAAGCCCACTTTGGAGGAGGTGCGTTCATGGGGACAGTCGTTTGACAAGCTGATGTGTTGCCCAGCGGGGAGGAACTCTTTCCGACTGTTCCTCCGCACTGAGTTCAGTGAGGAGAACATGCTCTTCTGGCTAGCCTGTGAGGAGTTCAGCAAGGAGACCAATAAGAGTGTGATAGAGGAGAAGGCTCGGGTCATCTATGAGGACTACATTTCCATTCTCTCGCCTAAAGAGGTTTGAAGGCTCAGTTTCATCGTGCCATTAAAAATTGATTGATTACAAGTCTGATAAATGTTCATCTCATTCTCCCCGACCTTAAATGAACATTTTGGGAAATCTGCTTAATTACTAAATTAATCAGGTGAAATTAATACCATTCTAATGTCTATTAAAAAGATGAAAGATGAACGTTTTGTTGAACGAGGAAATAGAAATCTAGGCGTTGGACACGACAAAGTATTGCTATAAAATAATAATAATGACGCTGTTCATACTAATGTTTTATTCTTTCAACTCCCAGGTGAGCCTCGATTCCCGCGTGCGTGAAGCGATCAACAGGAACATGTTGGAACCCACCTCACACACATTCGACGATGCCCAGCTGCAGATTTACACACTAATGCAAAGAGACTCGTATCCCCGTTACATGAACTCCCCAGCCTACAAAAACCTGCTCAACACTCTGTCAGAGCAGTCCCCTGAATCTTAGGGTGGTGATGACCTGTGATCTTTTAACTCTCTTTACCCCCCCATATCTTTACCCCCTTTTTAAACATTTTCTTTGTATGTTCAGTGTAGGATTGCATGAACCGGGCCTCGGGCCTGGCCCCTCCCAGGGATCTCAGCGCTATTGTGATCTGCACCTGACCGAAGACACTCAGGTCTCAAAATCTCCCGAGGGCTCAACATCATAAGTACTGCTACAGATCAACACAGCAAAACACTCCAAAGGAATATGAATACATTTTGTTTCTGATTTCTTTTTCTTTCTTTTGATAGAAATAATCTATTTTATTTGTGTTCAGAGTTTTTTATGGTCTGTTGTTATTTTGTATGATTGTTTGGGGGGGAAATAATTCCTACTGTAGATTATATATTTATGAGTTTGTAAATAGTAGAAATGGAATTGTGGGTATTTTATGTGGAAATGCCTGGTTCTATTTACTGCGTATGAAAATCAAAGCTCAAGTCAAAGGCTACATGTTAGCTCTACTTGCAGGCAGCTTTGTGGGGTACTGTATGATTTTACCTTGGTTTCACCCGGTTTGTTACCTAACCTCACACTTTGGTACCTGTGACAGTGACTTGGCAACTCCAGTTCATGAAGAAACCATGCATGATTGAAACATCTGTAAATGTGGTTAGTGGTGAAGTAACAGAAAGTGACACTATCTCTTGTCACGCAGTGCAATCATTTTATTTCCTAAAGAAACTCAAATCAGCGACGGGAGGGCATCATTACTGTCTTTACTCAATCTTAACCATGGACGTTTGTCTATTTAAGACTAATGTTTGTTGTTTTGTTCTCATAGGTTTATTATAGTTTTATCAGTGTAACAAAATAAGTAATTCTATTTACCAGATGAAGTATTTTTTTCTATTTTATTCATATTTATTGCTAATACAGAATACAAATTATATTAAAGTCATATAGTGAAGTAAACTTTACTGTTAAATCACTGTCAGAAAAAGTAGAAATTTGGGTAATACTATTTTATTTAATATGTTATGAGTTCCCTGATAGCATTTTAGGACATTTCTTGGAAAGAACTGTGCAATATGGGACTGAATATCTGGAAATTCAGATAGTAAACATTAATTAATTAAGATTTTATTGAAAACCAAAAGGAAGAGTATGAAACATAATATGGAGGATTTAATAATAAGCTTATTTAATACTCTTTTTATTTTTTTGTGGGCTGTAGGTGAAAGGATTGATGTTGCTGGCAGGAGCTTCTTAGCTTAGCTTAACAGAAAGACTAGAATCTAAAGTCCAGATTAAGTTTTATTTTACATGGACCCGAGTGTGAAAGCAACACAGCATTTTGTCATCTTATGTTTCTATTTCTTTGTGCAGCTGCCAAACAATCTGTGGACATTCCAGGTTGCCAACTCAATGAACTCTAGTTGCCTGTAAAGTGGACCTGGTCCAAAAAATAGTTCAACACTGTGAAAAGGCAAAATGTTGATTTGGATTTGCATCGAACAAGCAAGATACAACGGGTTCTTTCATGAGCATTAGAGCTTCGAATCAGCTCATTTGTTTGTGCTAAGCTAACTAGCAACTGGCTGTAGAATGAGCTCTATCCAGAAACTAAATAAGCCTATTCCTGAAAAATATAGTTTCCATTCTCCAGACACATTTGGCTGAGCTGCTGTGACGTGACTAATGAGCTGTAGATTATGCTAGAAATTAATTCAAATTAATTAGAAGTGTACCACTTGAACTGTCTTTATTTTAGCAATAATTACTACAAAATTTAATTGTTATGTCAAGAAATGTGTTGGAATTTAGTAAGAAATTACCCTGAAATTATGGACCTGTAAAGAAAAAGATTAACAAAATTTGCATGAGGTTGGGATTTCTGACTACAATTGATTGCTTTTGGAGGGTTTTCACCTAAAATAATAGTATAAAAAGCCCATTTGCCCGATGTAATTGACTATCAATTGAAACTGACCACAGGGGACAGGCCAGGTTAGTGGCAACACCAAAGCTACCACATAAACTGTGTTTATCTGTTTACCGAGAGTGTTTCCATTGACTACAATTGGAGTTGCCAAGTGTTAAGTACTTTAATGTATTCAGATAGTTTTAGTTGAATTACTTTGTTGCCTCACAAACATGTCACTCAAAGACAAGATCCTCACATGGGGAAGTGCCTTGACATTCAATTTTAATGACATCTTTCTCATGGGCAATGGTTGTTTTCATACTCTTGCCATAAGGGTGGTTAGTGGAGCATGAAGCCAGTTTACTGGAAATTGTCTCTCTCATTGGCCAAACTATTGCATGTGGTTTGTCTCGACTACATCAGTCCAGTTTGTAAAGCGGAGGGTGATGACAACACATGTCTTTATTTGCGGAGGACAAGGATCAGTGGATAAGGCTGGTTGATCTGAACTTATTGCCAACCTGTGTGCTTCACGGTGGCACTTGTACTTGTCTTAGAGTTAACTTTAACTTACTATGTGCAATTTGAGTTGATGGATACACCGCGCAGATCAACCTCAAAACACAATCTAAGCCAATGGTTTGGAGTGATGCCTATAAATGTTGTTTCTTCTTCTGTTTACTATATGAAATGTGTTACTTTGCGCTGAGTTTACTGAAGAATACATTTTTAAAAAAACAAATAATGTGAATGTTTACAGTATATGGTTTAGTTTTTTTTTTCTGCTACTCTCCAAGAAAAATGACTTGTGGGCATTTTGATTAAGATAAAATAAAGCACAATAATTTTATTGACTCTGGAATGATTTGATCCTTAAACCACACAACACAGGTACTAAGCAGTAAATTAGTCTGGGAAGTAGCTCAGCATAGTGAAATGCTGATTAAATATATTTTTAATGTCTAGTCACCGTCAATATTTCTGTTGCATTATGTGTGCATTAAGTACTTAGTACAGGACGATTGGAAATGTTCCATATTTGTGGGGGGGGGGGGGAGAGAGAGATCCTTATGAGATAATAATCATGAAGACGTAGTGATGCTGAGAGCGAAACTGGAAACATGTTGCACACTTGATCTCCATGTATTGAACAATTATCTATTAGTGATAATTTTGCTTTCCCAAAATGTAAACAATTAAAGCACCTTTCTTCTTCGCCACTGTCTTGGTTGAGTCTGTGTGGACGCAAAGCAGCACAACAGCTCATCAGCACAGAGTGGCTGCACCTGGCAATTATAAAAAACAAACCTCGAGGGAAGGGAAACTATTGTGTTCCTGGTTCAGCCAATGACATTATGCCATCGCCAGTCAGATTAATATTCATATATCAGCATTCACTTTGATGTGATGAATATTCCACCAATAACCAATGTATGCTCCTCCACACACAGGGGTTCATGCACAAACACACACACACGTGTCCTCTTAGATCCTTGGATGCATTATAGCATAAAGATTTGCGTAACCAGAAGAGACTGAAGACGCATTATATTCTAAGAGATGGTGAATGACAAACACCCCTTTTTAATCAAATGGATTACACTTTATTGGGAAATTAAATAAGTCATGTCAATGTTGTCAGGGGAAAGCAAAACAACATTGTCCAAAGTGTTAAAACTACATATAAAAAAATGATAAAAGAGAATGAGACACGATCGATCACATATATTTGACAGTGAGAAACAACTAATTCGGAGATTTGGGAGGAGGGCAATGGGGAACTGACAATGAGCTCAATCTATAAACAGAATATTATTTAACAGTAACCGCAGTGACATCTTACTATGGCACGTCAGGTGCCATATACCACAGAATACAAAGCTCCAATCTGTTGCAGATAGATAAAACCTGGTCCAGGAATTTTGCTACTTGTCGGAGTGCCGTGGATCACGTCCGCAGGTTCAGCAGAACTGGGGGACACAGACAAAAAAAATAAATAAAAATTAATACCTAGGCACTTGCTCTAATGTAATCCTTTATGTGACTCATTTATTTTTCTACTCTCTATCACTCTTTTAAAGGGGGTTCTAATAAGATTGCACTAGTTAAAATTATGGTAGAAATACAATGATCAACTGTTTGGTAAATCAACCAATTGTCGAAGCTATAATTTGTACACATCAATATTTAGGTAGCTTCATCATGCAGTTCTATGCTTAAAGGCCAAACAGCAGTGATTTGAGCACATCTTCAAAACATACCGATGCCTGCACATTGTGTGGAGACACCGCTCCAACACTGAAATGCATACTGGGGGTAGCTACACAATCCTCTGTGACAACCCGGGTCAATAAAGCCCATGTTAACCAACATACCTTCCATCTATTTCCGCATTGATTGCAGAAGACAAACGTGGTCATTGGCTCATCAGCACTGCGAGTTTGAACCTGGGAATGATTGAAAGCACAAATCCTGTATTACAAGATCGTAATGTACAAACAGGGCTTCATACCCGTCTTAATTTGAAAATATACAACAGAAAAACAAGCCATAACATCTAGAAAGGTTTCAACTACTTTTACAATTAAAGTACAGGTGGGAATCTCTACCTGTGTGTAGGTGCAGCACTTCCCCTTGCACTTGCCACAGGTGAATAGATCAGTCTGCGTGCCTCCAGTGGTGGCCATCTGGTGGTCCCTGACAGCCTCTTTGGTCAAATTTTTCCTCATTTCCTTTAGCTCATCACTAGCCATTTCCTATAAATGCAGATGAATATCAATAACAAAGTTTTAGGGTTAACCAATTTAAACCTGTTACTGTTTTAACAAGAGATAAAAAGTATATAATCAATTTATATCAGCACTGGAGTAAAAATGTCTCAAGAAACCCTACTGACAGTGTGCCAGTTCCCTGATCTCTAAGGAAAAACCAAACACAGAAACACACCTCTGCAGTCATCTTAGCCATGCGCTCAGGGGTTACACTCCCGCATAGCACTGTCCTCCTTAAATTAGGGTTTTTCATATCCTTCAGATTTGAGATTCGGCTCCGCACGCGGTTTTTGTATTTCATGTCTGTGTTCTTAAACTCTTGGAAGATGCGTGATTGCAGGTCAAGGAATTCAACTTGAGCAATTAGAACAAAGCAAAATCTAAAACTATACTGATAAACACAGCAATTCTGTTGTATTGGTGTTAAACATATAGGAGATTAACTGGTGAGTTGATTTCCTGATAATGTATTTGCACTGTTTGATAACTAATGAAACATACAACAAAAATGCCAAACATCCCCTTGTTTATAGTTTTTCAAATGTAAAGACTTTTGGTTTTCTACATTTAATTAACTGAGAAAATAAACACTTAAACACAGAAACTACTACTACTATTTGTACTATAACCAACAATAGTAATTTAAAACACAGTAATAACACCCCGGCATCCACCGAAAAGGATATATTCCTCAATCTGTGCTCCAAGCTCGTCACAATCAGCACCAATAGCAATATAATCATCTGGAAAAATTGCCAAGAAAAAGAAATTTAGGAAAAACAAAGACAAATGTTTATAAATGATATATTATAATATTATCATAACAGGAATACCTCCAGTCTGCAATGCATTGGCCAGCATCTCTCGGCACTTGAGCCTAATAGAGTCAGAGGTGCTGGGTGCACGAGGGAAGGTGTTGATTAACGTGTTGGGTGCAACTTCAGTGGGCTCGCTTTTGCTGCTGGAGTTACTGCTGGAGCTACTACGGGAGCAAGAGGAATAAAATGAAAACTATGCGAATGCAAACTGGTTTTGTCCTGATAATACCAACAAATGCATCAAATAATATCAAAATAATTTGTTACCTTTCTTCTTTTGGCTCTGGGCTTCCCTGTGATGGAGAAACAGGTGTCGTTTGCTCTTTCCTCTTCTCATCTGAAGATTTATCTCCACCTCCAGGCTCATCTACAGTATGAAAATCTTACATGTGAATGTGATACAAGCAAAGGCCAACAAAAGTTAAATCAATACTTTTGTGTGCTTGACAAAAAATAGCCTTGCTCCCAGCTTTCCATTTAAAGGTTTCATGTAACATTTCGTAGTGTACTGTTTAGAGAAAAATGTTAGTGAAGCCAGTGACAGCTGACATTTCTGGAGAGGTCACCAGTCTATTATAGGGCTGACACCTAGACAACCATTTATTCATATGGGCAATATGGAGTTGCATCAAACCTAACATTCATGGCTTGGGCTCTGAGACAAAACCAGAGTACCTGGAGAAAACCCACGCAGGCACTGTTAGAGCATAGAAAGAGCTTGACAGACAGGTTTAAACCCAGAAGCTTTTTGGCAACAGTGCAAACAATCACTAGCATGAATTCTTTACTGACTGTGCTATCAGTGTGGATGTCTCACTGAAATCTTCACTGAAACTGTTGGCTGCAGTTCATTTGTTTGTGCTATTAAACATCTCACTCACAACACTGTGGGTTTAGAGTAGCTGTAAGCGATTTAAGAACAGGACACTTGACAGCTGGTGTAAACAGACCGTAATGTATTACAATATGAAGAGTCAAAATTGTTTGAGCTTAAGGCTGTTACCAATCAGCTACAAGAAATGCAATGACTGTCTCAAATGCAATCACACCCCACAGCTCAAGACACCAAACATATCTTTTTAACTGTACGAGTAGATTGGAAAAGTATATATATATATTTACCCAAAAGCTTCTTCCATGATTTGATCAAGGACTTGGCGAGGGATGTCACCTCCTCATCTGTGCTCTGCTTACGGATGGCATTAACGGACATCCCAATTCTTGTAGACTGTGGAAAAACACTGTTGTCAGTGCCTCAGGTTTTGAGGGCTGCATGTGTCCGTGATTAACTTTGGGACGAACGAGCAAAGTTACCTGAAGCAGCTCCAGAGTCATGGGGACGCTGCGCAGCTCCTTTAGTAGGTCTAAAGCCCCAGCCTGCAGAGGGAGAGGGTAGAAGAGGCATATACAGTAGATTAATAAAGTTTTTGTAATCTTGAATACAGGTTGAACCATCTCACACTGAACCTTTCCTCAGCTGTAAACTGATGCTCCACAGCAGGCAAACAATAACAACTGCATCACCATAGTCGGACATCAAATGCTCTCCTCTTATAAATCTTGATGTGAACTATGCTATATGAGTTAAGTTCTGTTTATTAGTAATAGATTAGATATAAATAACTATTGATTACTTGGTCATTTTTGTTGAACAGGGACCCGGTGACACGGTTTTAGAGACTTTGACCTGCAAATTAAAATATGTCGCTCTGGTTTCTGTCAACTTCTAATAGCTATTTTCACTATGTCGACATTTGGAACATCAAATCATTAATAATGCAAATACTCTAGTAGTATAACGCCAATAGTTACTTTCAGTCCTACTAGAGCCTACGTTATGTTACTTGTAGTAACGTAAACGATAGTTACAGTAGCTAGGCGGCTAATGCCAAGGCACCCAAAACAGTTAGCCTTACCACACTAGCTACTTAGACGCTAGCATAATCCCGAAATCCGAAGGGTAATTGTACGCTTTAATTTCAGATTTTGACATCTAGCCAGTTAATATCAGTTATCCTAAAATGACAGTATCTAGCATGCCACTGTGTTAAAGCTAGTAACGTTAAGTAGTAGCTAATGCTCTGCCGTGTGGCTAACTGTTAGCAACCCGATAACATAAACAGACTCGCATGCTAGCTAGTTGCGGCTAACCCCTAAATCATAACTGCAGACTTATTAACCGTGGAGGTTATTGACGAGGATGACGATGTAGACGAAGATTGAATATTCTAATGATATGTCACGCTAGTTCAGATTTGTATTTACATTAAATGATCTAGCTAGAGGCTAGAGAGTCGGCGGCTAACCCCACCACAGCGTCTATGTTAGCTAACGTACACATCAACATCGGTGTCCTCGCTAAGCAGCAGGTTAAGCATTCATTCTCATCAGACATCTCACCCCGTTTTTCTTCTGCGCCATTTTATCCATCTTCTTCGCGATTCTGATGATCTCCTCTTCCTCCTTTTTGCCCATGTTGACTGAGCGGATGGAAATCGAACAATCAAGAGCAAAACGGGAAAGAAGATTCGCGACAAAGACCACAACACTCAAGTGAAAGCGGCGGCGGCGTCTACGAGGCGGACCGGGACCGCTGTTAGCAGACCGCACTAGTCGATGCAGGAGAGGTTGAAGGCGAGTTAATCGAGAGGGATCCGAGATCCCTTCGAGCAGCCCGTCAGGACGGTGAGTGGTCACCACTGTGCAATAACTTGAAAAGGGACATATTCTTATAAATGCCTAAATATAACTCTATATTTTCTCTACTTCTACACTAACATCAGTCCTCCTGATATCAAAGTGAAGCCCGCATTTTGGTAATGACGGTGCGAGTCGTTAGATAGCGCCAAAGTGCCACTTGGAGAAATAATGACTTTCTGCACTTTAAGTGAAGCTTTAAATGGTAACTGTTCAAATCTGAAACTTAAAAAAAAAATAAAAAAAGGTGTAATTAAAAACATTATATTACAAACCAAACATTTGAGAAAATAATTGCCAGATAATGTTAAAGGTAATTTACATTACTAAATGACAATAATACAGCTGCATCCCTATAGTATTGTCATAGACATGGAGCTGCAAGACGCATATAAGGGGTCAAAGTTCAACAAATAATAAGACAGGGAAGAAGAAAATGATTCATAACATAGTTTTTCTGAAATTCTAATATTTTTTAATTTTCTTTGTGGGATTATGTTCAGTTAATTAAATAAAACAGGTGGGAAAAGCATCTTATCTTGGTGGTTTTAATTACTCTTTCAATCCTACAATCAGTCAGTTGTAAGTGTTCAGTTGACAGTTATCAATGTGTTATTCACTGTAATTAAAAGCCAGTATAAGAGCATCTGTCTTACTGTGGGAGTCTTTGGGTGGACTCCAGCTTTTTAAAAACTAATGCCTGTTGTGCAAATCAAACCTGTGACCTTTGGGAGGCAGGATCTAGGCCGCGATGATGGTGCATGGTTGATCTTTTGCTGCATTTATGTGGCACTGATTGACTCGCTAATTTGGATCTTGCTAATCCAAACAGATCAGCATGTGACATGCCTAGTAACTGAAGGTTAGGCAATCAATGCAAATACACTGAATTATTTAAGAAAAAAACAGTAATTACAGAAAATAAAATCCATATTTTACTGTAACAAAAGGTCAAATACTATGCAGACACACTATTATTTTTCCCCAGTTTAATGCAACTAGTGGAATTAGTGATTCATTCATTTATTACACTTATTTGGACTTTGAATAAATAATGTATTGGACTCTTTGTGACCTACACAAGCTCATCTTTCAAGCCCCCTACCCATCTGGACACACGTGTGAGTGGGAGGTATTAGCAGCTTTTACCCAGTCAGGGGCACTTGGTAATTGGCAGACTGTAACTGCAGTATAGTGACACAGCTCTCACCTCCTAATACAATTAGATCATTGCTCTTAACATACCAAAACAAAGTGCAAGTCTACTACATGGTGCAAACATTTTTTAGCTTTCAAAGTTTGAAATGCTGCATAGTTCCCAAAATAGCTATTGTATTTCTTACTAATAACGTGCATAAGGAAACTCAACAAGTGCAAATACTGACGCATTGTGTGTCTTCAAATCTGAGGTGGATTTTCAATACCTGCTGTGCAGTAAAAGTGCTCCCTTAAGACCTTATGCTCTTATACCTCAGCAGGTCTCTATTAGGCCTCAATCCGTATTAGGCCAAGACTTCTCAAATCTGATTATGCAGGCTGCCTGCAAATTAGAAATAGTCAAAGCCACCTGTGGTGTCTGTTTGGAGCAGTGACGATTTACTAATATCAGAAACTCATGGCATGATGGGGCAAAAAGGAACATTTGTTTTTTATTATTTTATTATTTTTGCTGAGCTATCCTATAAAATACATAAGCTACGATGCACACATATCAGTTGGACAAATACAATTATAGCATGACTACTTTGAAAAAACATAATTCAAACACATTTTGCAATCTCATTAAAAATGTACAGTTTTTTTAGTCTTCTGGGGAACAGTTTCTCTGCGTTTCCTTTGCTTGTTACCTTATCTTAATGTGCTGATTAAGTGTGTGCAAAGATTAGGCAAATTGGCCAGGATGTTGCATGTCCTAAAATAGCTCTCGAACGCTGCTGAGAAGCTTTGACCAGCACTTGGAGGCATACCGAATGCACAGTTTCTGTTGTTAGAGCCATTATTACTAAGGGGAAATGTGAGGAATACAGTAAGTATTGTTTATTATTTCTCTATTGTGATGTGTGTTTGCCAGTTACTTTAGCAGGGTGTCATTTGTCTGATTAGTTGATATGTTTCAGGTGCATATGGCCTTTGTCTACACCGAGTCGTGTTGAATTGTGTTCACAGTAACAGTGCACTGGGGTTATTAGTTTTACTATAATAAATTAGAGTTTGTCATGTTGCTCTGTCTGCATTCCCCTTAATACCGACTTAAACAAATTATAAAACCACTTGAACAGACTTAACCACGGAGGCTTTATGCTTTAACACCCTACCTCCTACATGTACACGATTCTTAATTGTGTTGTATTTTTTGTGTGCAACTAAAATGTCAACCATACCTCTACATGATTATATTAATAGCGGTCAACAATGTATACACACACCACTTTTCCAGGTACAGCTAGCTAATACTAAACGCCCCATCATTTTTGTAGGCTTAGTTGGTGGCAGTTTGTTGTGTTCAAGTGGCATTGATCAAATTGAAATCAGTCATTTACAATATATTCAAAACCCTTTCACAGTAGAGAATATGACCAACAGAGCCTCAGAGTTTCAAGGCAGACGTTAACTGTCACATTTTGGTGAAACTAAACTGAAACATATGGATGGTCAGTGGAGATGTGGATTGTAGGAAGAGCAGTTTGACACGTTTGGCCTGTTTAGCTAAGTGTATTACTTCTGAAATACAACGCAAATGATAATTGTAACTCTACTAACATTTATCTTTCTCTTTCTGTTCCTTTTAGCCTCCTCAACTCAGTATGAGCAACACACCTGTACTGGAGCCACCTGCTCAGAGGCTGTCCTCTGGCAGTGTGCAGACGTTACCCTCTCGACCCTTACAGCCCAGTTCTGATCCCTCAGCTTCTAAAAGAGTATGTTTCTACAAAAGCGGTGACTCTAAATTCAGCGGGCATCGCATGGTCATTAATGCCCGCACCTTCAAGACATTTGATGCTCTACTGGATGCTCTGTCTAAGAAAGTGCCTCTGCCGTTTGGAGTGAGGACCATCACTACACCTCGTGGGTCCCACCTTGTTAAGAATTTAGATGACTTGCAAGATGGGGGATGTTATGTGTGCTCTGATCAAAAACGGGTGAAGCCGTTAAACCTGGATGAAGTGAACCGGCGACAAGTACCGTGGAATACTACTAGACCTCTCAGCGCAGGAAGGCGACGGAGGCATCGGGGACTCCAGTTTAGTAGAAGGAATGATGTCGACAATAGGCCACCGAGAGTCACTGAAAAGGTGGCAGTGAGGACACCAAAGAGGCTTGTGGTTATCAAAAACAAGGATCCCACCTTTAAACGCACCATTGTGTTGCAGAGAAGAATAGCACCAACATTTGATGCTTTGCTGGATTACCTTTCCCAAATATTGCAGTTCCCTGTGCTGAAACTCTACTCTACAGATGGCAGAAGAGTAAGTGTTTGGTAAATTTAAAAGAAAATTTTGGATCAATTGTACAATTAAACTGAATAAATTCTTTACTATATTTTCACTGTAACTTTTAAATATTTTAGGGATTAAGAAACCAGACTTTTAACTTCTTACTTTACGTGTTATAAGTATTCCAAGAAGTGCTAAGTGGTGCTATCGAAATCTCTACCCCCTAGAGAGTTCTCTCTCTGTAATCCCACGTGTCCTTCGAGGACAACAACAAGCTTCTTGTTAAAGGTCATGACTCTTGAAAACTGCCTGTGATTTGTGATCTCTTTCCTGTTTTATATTACGATGTATGAAAAAAATTATATTAACTGTTCATGTTGCAAGGAATACTGCAAACTGAAATGTTTTGTTTTTTAGTTTTAATGGAAGAGCCCAGATGTGCAATAATCACATAACTGCTGAAGTGTAGCAACTGTTGCCATTAAATAAACAATTGTTTAATTTGACTTTGCTGCTGTCAAACTTGTTTCCCTCCTATTCTCAGGTTGAAGGTCTTGCTGCTCTTATCCTGTGCTCTGGAGTCATTGTGGCAGCGGGCAACGAGCCATTCAGATTAGGCAACTACAGTTTTCAACGAACGGGCCAGATGGCGCAGGTCATGTACATGGAAACTGTGGAGCCATCGATGTTGCAGCCCAGAGCTCGTACGTATTAATAACTTATATGTGCAAACTGCAAAGTGTGTTGTGTGACAATATTCATAAAACTGTCAGTCTTATGTTTTAAAAACAGCATAGTCAGTGAGTATGGAACTTTAGCAACTGCAACTTTCATTCAATATAGTTTATTTTTAATTATTGTGACAGAGCAGCTAACAGAAAGTATAATAAAGTAGTATGACACCACAATGTAGCTGAGGCTTTTAAGCTAGTAGTTCAGTATCTCTTGCCATAAATGAGCGTAGCATCAATCTTCTCTGAACATCTAACTGATACAGCCAGCTTTCATGTTCTAAAACGTGTTTTTCTCTCTGTTTCCTCCCTCTCTTTTAAAAACACCTATATTTTTATCACACGCCTCCAACCAAAGAGAACGACAAGTCCTTCTCAAGTGGAAGAGGCTCAAGGAACTTCTCTTTATCATCCGAGCGATATATTGTCAACCAGATAAACAAGTCTCGAAATGGAAGCATGGGCAGCCACGTACATCAGCACAATGGATCATTCGAAACCGAGGTCCACCCACGTCACACATCAGTGGAGTCATGTGAAACTGGGAGGGTAGAAACTGAGCACCATACTTGCATTGTACCTCAGGATGATGACATTGAAAAGTCTTTTCGTGTGAATCAAGATGGCAGCATGACTGTGGAAATGAAAGTGCGTCTGACTATTAAAGAGGAGGAGATGCTCCACTGGACTACCACACTCAGCCGTTCCAGCCTTAGAGAGGTGACAGCTTGTGCCTCAATTTCCGAGTCCGGCAACAGCTCACCTAACTCGAACAACGCTATTGCCAAAGATTCCTCTAGCGTCAGCGAGGATGAAAATAAAGAGCAGAACCGTTCTCCTGGAGATAGAAAGGGCGTCGGCTTTAACGATGAGCGAGTATGTGAAAGCTTCACTTCCACTGCCTTGGGAAAAGGAAAAAAAAGTTTTAAACGTACGTCTACACCAGGTCCACGATATGTTAAGAAAAAGGCATCTATTGAGAGTGTGAAGATGGTGACTGAGTCAGGGGTTCATGAGAATACGCTGGGACATTATTCCTATATGGAGAGGACGGCTATTGGTGAATCCGCTGAGGGATACTGTGTCATCAGACACAACAGCAGCAGCAACCGGCCAATCCCAAAACCTCGGAAAACGGCGTCTGCAGAAACAAGCAAGAAAGACTCCCACTCCTCCATCAGGTCGTCAGGAGTAGCTGATGTCCTTCAGATACAGAATAATGGGATGGAGGTTACAGAGACTGTGATGCATATTTATGAGAGTCAAGGCTGTTACGACAACTATTTTGCGAATGAGGAATATAGTACAGATGGTGCACCTTTGCCAGATACCAAGCCATCCACTGCATCAGAACTACATTCATCCAGCAATGATATTGATTTTAGCTGGCAGCCACCCACTGCTGACTCACTACAAAGACAAAAAGAGGAGATGTTATCATTGTCATCAGAGCCCATATCTTCAATGCATAAGTTGATGAACGATCTGTCTTCAGTGACTGAGACTGAGGCTCACACAGCGACAAACTCCCAAACTGAGGAGACGGTAAAAAAGGACAAAACCCCTAAAAGTGAAAAGGATAAAAAGATGGTTAAACCTGCTAGGAATCAGAAGAGTTCAACAAGCAGTTCAGATCAAAAACAAAAGAAAAACACAAGTCCTTCAAAAAATAGCAAACATTCATCTACTGACAAGCATAGCAGCAATGCCAGTGTGGGGAAAAAAAGCCAGAGTTCATCCGAAAGTGCTAAAAATGGCCAAAGAAGTAAAGGAGCAGAGATGAAACCAGAAAAGCCTCAATCTAAGAAATCAATTATAGACGAAAAGACGCCCAGGAAGGACTCAGCCTTAATAGTTAACACTGAAAATGTAAAAAGGACCCCACCTAAGAGACAAAGCATGAATAAAGCAGCTGCTAGAGACAACAGTCACAATGTAGACACGCCGAGTGGAAGAACTCAAATGAAAAAGAACATGTCAGACATTTTGAAATCTAAAAAGTCACTTTTGCCTGTCAAAAAGACACTTAGCAAACCTAAATCCATGACTGAAAACAGAGTACCATCGCCTAAACAAACTCTAGCGTTAAATGAAAGTGTGTCTATGCCTTCTCTGAATCCCACACCTTCAGAAATCTACCAGTATGTTGAGAACTGGTTGGAGAAAGTCAGCCCAGACCAGGTGCCATCTACAGAGGACACCATCCCAGATGAATTAGAACCTCAGACAAAGGTTGTGTTTCAGATTGGTGGAGATTCTGAAATAGATGAAAACAATGAAAGTCAGACTGATCTGGAGAAACCTTGTTCACAGCCGACTGATGCTGTAAAGAAATCACCCTCTTGTTTATCTGTACCTCTTTTCCATGAAGGACCAGCAGAGTCTTTGCTGCACAGTGAGCAGAAATCAAAAGGTCTATGCGTGTCAATGCCAAGTGTCCGAATCGATCCTGTACCTCAGGAGAATAGACTGAGGGCACATAAGTCTGCAGAGGATATAAGTCCGGCCGACAATGAATCATCTTCATCCAACATTTTGAGCCCCAGAGGAAAGATAAAACCTGTCCTGCGGCAGCTTTGTTCGTCAATTCAGTGCATCAGACGGGTGTCTGACACCAACATTACATCCAGTCTTGAGAAATCTAACAGCCTTCCTGATTTCTCAACACAAGTAGCTTTAGTGTTTGGCTCATCGTGTAAAGCTTTCCTCTCATTCTTGTCAGTGATGACTCTGAGAGATAGCCTAACAGGCTCTGCGCCAGGGGACGTTCACCAGTCGAGAAGTACCTCAGAGGCCATGCTAATGATGGAATCCCTACAGAAAATCTCTGCCATCGAGGATGAGGATGAGCAGAAGGCAAGCCTGACAGATCTGCAGAGCAGAGCTTCTTCTCGTTTCAGAGAGCGATGGAAGGATTTCCAGATTTTGAGGGAAAGGCTTGAAAGTGAACCCCTTTCTCCCAGAGTTTCAGAAACTGAATTTGCCCTGGATGTAGTCTCTGAAAGCGGTGACGTTTTTGAGGATCAGCATTTGGGTATTAATGAGCTGATGGATGAGCTGAATATGCCAGAAGACCTCAGAGCAGAGATTTCTTCAACTATCCAGCATGCTAGAACTTTTTATCCTGTGGAGGAGAGCACATTGGTAGAAACTGAAAGAAATCAGTCGGACTCAGATGAAGAAGTGGAGCAATTTGTTGAAGAATGCAACAATGAAAGGAAACAATCACCAGAGCTTGATAGTACCTGCATAGCTGATGGCATTACTGATAAAAACCAGGATAGTGATGATAGAGAAACAGATGACTTAAATAAAATGCAATCTATGTATTTTGAACAGGCAAAGACAATGTGTGAGTCAGAGCAAGCAGAAGTTGATGTGAACGATTCAGAAGTATCACAGACAGAAACAGATGAGCCTTTAAACCACAGTGAACCTGAGACAGAAGACAAGGAAGACCAGGCAGTGGAGGACGGGGGTGAGAAGGAAGATCCGAAAGACACAAACAATTTTGAGAGGGAAGAACTTGTAAATGTAGGAAATGAAAGTGAAGAAGAAACAATGAAGAAAGAGGCTGAATGGGAAAGTGGTGAGGAATCTGCTGAGAAAGTAGAGGAAGGGACAGAGGAAGAGACGACAGTGGGTGGGGAGGAGGTGCAGTGGGAGAACGTAGAGGGAGAAGAAACAGAGGTCGAGGACACAGAGGAGGGAATAGTGGATTTAGAAGATCAAGAAACAAGACACAGTGACAGTGCTGAAGAGACAGATGAGAGGGAGATTGCTGAAGAGACAGAAGAGGAAGAGAGGGAAGGTGGAAAAGAGGAAACACAAGTGACTGAAGAGGAGACAGATGAGGTTGTTGAGGAGACAGATGAAGAACAGGAAGTAGGAAGCATCAAACAGCAGGAGGAAGAAGAGAGTGGGGTGGAGGGAGAAGATGCACAGGTGGCTGAGAATGAGGCAGAAGTGGAAGAGGTTATTGAGGAGGCAGATGAAGGAGAGGAGGCAGAAAGTAGTGAAGAGGAGGAGGAGAAGGAGGAAGAAGCAGAGGCACGTACTGAGAATGAGGCAGAGGAAGAAGTGGAGGAGGTTATTGAGGAAACAGAAGAGGAGGAACAAAACAGAATTGATGAGGTGGGGGTCAAAGAAGAAGAAGTAGAAGTGGTTAGTGAGGGAGATGTAGAAGAGGGAGAGGTGGCGGCTGAGGAAACAGATGAGGAGAAAGAAGTAGTGAACATAACTGAAAAGGAAGATAAGGAGGAGGGAGAAGAAGAAATGGATGTGATTACTGAGGGAAGGAATGCAGAGGAAGAGGAAACAGAGGTGGTTAGTGAGGAAAACAATGACAAAGAGGAGGAAGAGAGAGGACAGGAGGAAGAAGAGGACGATGCAGAAGGAGACAGTAAAGCTGAGGATGAAAATATGGAAGAGGAGAGAGCAGGAATGATCACAGAAGAGGAGGGGGAAGAAGGCGAAACTGGCAGCGGTTCAGAGGAGGAACGCAAGTGCGATGAATTTCAGGAGAGCGGGAACGTGCTTGAGAATCCAAAAGATAGTCTGGAGGAAGAATCGGCAGGAGAGAAAGAAGAGATGGAGACTGAAGTAAATATGAAAACAGGCCAAAAGCTAGAGGAGGATGAAGACAATGGGCTCAATGAGGGATTACAGGTAGTGGAAAAACAGGAGTCAAAAGATGAGGAGGAAGAAGTAGCCGTTAAAGAAGATGTAGACAGTTTCATTGATGCTGAAGATCATCAAAACGTACTAGATACAATGTCTTATTTGCAGCAACAGTATAGTAGCTGTGAAGAAGCAAATGTGGGACAAAACTGTGAATCTCCATCCAAATGCTCCTCTGATGTTCAGTGTGAGGATGATAAAGGTAACGGCACAGATTCCGTTAATGAACTTGAAACAGATGAATGGGGAGAAAGATTAAGCAGCCAACCACATCCAGTGGAAATATCACAGGAGCTGCTTGACTTTGTTAACTCTGCGCTACAGTCCTCTTCACTTACATTCACATACGACTCTCGAGGAAACATTCGGATTGAGCCAGATAATGCTTGTGTGGTACAAAGTAAGCAGATTGTTATTCCAAAGAGTAGTAAAGATAGTTTGTATGGTTTAAATTGTCTCCCAAGTCCAAGCACCTCAGATTTATCTGATTACAGGCCAGAAACATCAGAGAGTGGTGGATATAAAACTCAGGAGTCTGTGGATATTGTTACAGACAGTGGAGAAGAGGCCTCAGAGAAACCTTTTCCAGTCTACAGGCCAAAGACAGAAATCCCCGATAGGAGAACAAATGTGATACGGCCAAAATCCAAACTGTCTGTTGCAAGTAAGTCAGAAGTCTTGGAAAGTTCCAGGTTAAAAAGTGCAGAGACTTCCTATGATTCTGGCTCCAAGGCCTCAAAAGAGGATCTGTCTTATTTCAGTGCGGCAAGCTCATTGAAGGCAGATGCTGAGGCTGCGCCTGAGGCCGCGCAGTGCATTTCAGAAAAGAACTCAACTGATGGGGTTTTGATTGACCAAGGACGATGGCTGCTCAAGGAAAACCACCTCATAAGAAAATCCCCTCCCATCTCCCTGGGAATGTATGGAAATCTGGATAGCACCTCCATCGACACCGGCCAGGAGAACGCCAGCGAGGAATCCCCGTCTCATTCTAAAACTCAACACAGCCCCCTTGCAGCCATATCTTCGTCAGAGCTTGAGGAGATGGCGAAGCCTCTGACTCCAAAGTGCACCTACTACAACATGCCACATGGAAGCGATTCGGACCCATTTCTGGACGAGATCAGCGTCAAAAGTGGTAAAAAAGATTCAAGCAGCTTTAGAGGGAGAGGCTCCAGGGTCTCGCCCACAATTGATACTTCAAAAACGTGGCCAAATAAAAACGGTAGTCTGTCTTCATTTGCATCAGTTGAGTTTAAAATGCCAGACAGGAAAGTGCATCCTGAGGGAGAATCCTCATCGGTGACACAGACGAGAAGGACATCTAGTGGAGCAAGCAGTGAACTGCAAGCACAAGACTCTCTGGACACACTGCATGTGAGATGTAGTCAATTCTGCCCCATCCTATGAACGCAGATTATAGTTCAGAGGACACACATGTTGGCCCAGTGTGTGCTGCTGTGATTATTATTTTCTGCAGAGAGTTGTGCCTCTTAACTATCTTTGAGTATAGGACAAAATGAAACGTTTACACAAACTCCACTTTGATTTTGGCTTTTTGGTGGAGACAGGTGAGACCCATCATAGAGTCTAGTAATTACAAAATCAAGATTAGAATAATGTAATTAGCTGATAACAACTTGTTTTTGTACTGATTTGCTGCTACTACATCACTGTGTTATCTATTATTACAATGTCACGTCATCACTTTCTTAATGAATACAGTAAAATGCAATTTATTAGAGGAATGACTGCCAAAGAAAAAATGTACTGCTATGTCAATTGAGAATATATTAAAGCTGAAAACAGGATGAACAAATTAACTAAAAGGCAGCTCCTGACCTGTTTTGGCTGTAAGAATATTATAAAATATATGTTTTATAAACTGTATAAACTGAATTTAAACTGTATTAACTGTATTTTGCTTATATTTGATACCACAGTCATTTTGTATTGCACGTTAATGAGGCTGGGGGACATTTGTGAGACAGGTTTTAAAAAGAAGTCAAAGTAATGAGATCTCAGGTTTTACTTTGTCTAGACAGACACATCTGTAGTTTTTGAGAGAAATTAAATTTCTTTAAAAAAATCAAACGTTGAAGCAACTTATCGTGACCGACATCTTTTCGAGTGTCATTGTGAGTAAAACTGTCTAATTTTCTGAGTCTGGTTCTGAGTTTTCTTCATGTGCCTTATAGCAAGCATTTAAGTTAAGTCTGCAAAAGGTACTGTTCAACTACTTTATTGTCATTTGAACATCAGAAACACAACAGAGACTATGAATAGCTGGGACCATTGTCACAACATTAGTCAGCACTGTTTTATGAAACGAGAGCTGTTTACTAGTTTAATTCTCTGCTGAATCAACACGGCCTACACATACAGCCCTGTGTCCCACAAACAACAAATCGGGCTTGAGAGATAAAGTATTGAAAAATAATCCTATTTATAATGATTGCCTAGAAGCATCTCTGGACTGTGGTGACATTTGACTTTCATGAGGTTATTAACCAAATGAAATGTGAATTCTGAATGAGCTCTCGGCCGGCAGTACCCCAACACAAAGATACATATACTTTGTTGTATGTTCAACACATGGCATATAAAGGTAGAAACGTACTGGTGGTGTGGATTTAAAGGTTTTGTTTTAATTCTTCACACTTGAGGGTTTGTCTCAGGAGAGAGGGAACGTCATCTCCAGCTGTCGGGATGATGCAGTCAGGCATATGCAAGTGACACTTGTGATGTGATGGTCACTGACAGGCTGGCTTCAAATATGTGTGACCAGAGGATATTATCCTTGAAATAAGTAGCACCACATGACAGCGGGTGTGGATTTGGATGCAGACGATTCAGTCGAGAGGTTGATGCTGTATATTTGACAAGGGCAAAATGCTGGGGGGGGGGTTGTTCTAACTGTGTGTGGGGTGTTTTCGCTCCCTGTCTGTGACCCCATCATTCCCTACAAACACACACACACAGAAACAATGAAAGGGAGACACAAAAAGAGAGAGTGAGAGATTGAGTGGTCTTTGCAAAGTGGCCATTCTGGACACTTTCCAAGGGTTTTGTCAGTCACTATGGAGATCTGGAAAATATCCCCTGCAGTTTAACAACTCTGTTGTTACTGTGGTTGAAAGGTATCCAGTGGAAGCCCCATTCCCTGAAATAAACGTTTGACAGGAACAAGTACGCTGAAGAAAAGTTACTCACTGCAGATGGGGAAAAGATCAAACACCTCAACATTGTTCCTAAGTCGAATATCTGAGTAAATGTTCTTACTTCCCACCACAGACACTGACCCACATATTTGACAAAGGTTCATTTGGGGCCCTTTGGCATCTAGATTTACAGCTTTTCTTTCTCACATTTAGATTTACTCCAGTCTGATCTCCATGCACGCGGTGGGGGGTGCAGCACCCACAAAGGAGTCAACCAAGATATCAGACCAAATACATGAACAAGCAAAACCAAAAAAACACAGGTGGACACAACAACCAACGATTTCTGCAACTTAATCTGTAAGAGTTCGGCTGGGGTGTCTGGGTATCAACTAGGGCCATTGCTATGGCTACTGGGTGTGTGTGTATCGGTGATTCACCATCATGGGAGATAAAACAAAGGATGCTTTATTGCTGCAGTGCCTGCAGTTTTGGAACAATCACACTCAGAAAGATAATTTAACTTATCTTCAGCTTTGTCCTTTAAAAAGCTGAATGACTAAATGTTCAGTCTTACTCGATCCTTCTTCTCGTCCTGTTGTACGGTCTTTTTAATTAGCTTCCCTCCAGTGCTGTTGCTCTGGAGAGAACGGGAACCACGGCAACAACAATAAAAGGACCAAATGCCAAGAATTGCCAAGAATGGGAGCTATTTAGTCCAAACTGTGGCAGTGGAAAACACTAGGCTACAAACAATAATTATGGCCTACTGTCGGCATTCTGTTGGTGCAGTTAGGTGACAGATCAGCAATACACAATCCCTGCTCTGTCTCTGAAAATCCCGGCCTCCTCTGTCTGTCTCTGTAGCCAGCAGAGCGAGCTCAAAATGGGCCTGGGAGCAGGAATTTTTATTGCCCCCGCCCCTGGCTCTAAGTGATTGTTGATCATGTGAATGTCCATTGCTGGTGTCAGTATTGGGGTTGCAATGTTTACTTGTGTGGACCCCCAAGCACCACAGGCCTCAGAGCCTGCTGTGTATACAGGAATTTATTTTTTAGCTATATCTATATTATTGCTTGTCTTCACTGGCTACTTTAATTTATTAGAATATTGTAGTGACAAAGAAATATGACATATTAACACTTATGAACAAAACAGTAAAGTACAAAATTGAGGTACTTATTTTAAACATATCCATTTTATGCCTTGAGAAAAATTACTTTTTTATCATTTTAAAATTATAAATGAACTTAATAAAGTTATAATTTTATTAATACATTTTTTTCTAATACTTGAGTACTGATTTAAAGTATGTAACATTTTGACAAACATTTATGTACTATAAAACACTACTTACATCATAGGATTGCATTTTGTGTACTGAATACTTTTAACTTTACTTATAATTGAAATATTAAGATAAAATAAATAAAAGCTGGTAATACTAATATATGGAAACCACACCTTTACTCATTTTAAAGTCAACTATGATGTTGCTTCTACTACTAGTAGAACTACTACTACTAGTAAAAAGATCTCAATACGTATTGCACCACTGCACTTAGCTAAGTCTTAAGCCACACACTACAATGTTGTTGAAATGTGGAACTGTTGAAATGCAACATGTTTGTACAAAGATTCATAATGAAAACAATTCAATTGATTTGAACTCCTAAAAGGTTAACTTCTTTAATAAAGTCCCCCAATGTCTACATGCAGAGCAGTCTTTATATAGACTAAACAAATTCATATCAATGACTTCACATGTTGTGAGATTATTGCACTGCTACAAACTGGGGTCTTTCACAAACTATTTATTTAGACCTTATTTAAACACATTTCTGACACCACATCTTTATTGGATTTCGTAATGTCATCGAGTGAAAATAAAAATTCAGCACCTTTCTTACATGCAGGTGCTTTTGATGTGATAAATACTGTAACTGAACTAAGGATTAGGACATTAAGGATAAAATCCAAAGCCTTAAATCTTCCGGTTTCCTCAGACAAAGCCAAATTGTTTGGACATTTAAAACTGCACTGATTTTGTGTCTAAATACCTCCCAGAGCTCCGGCCAGCTCACACAGTAGCTGGATTTCTCTCTGCACAGTCATATCTCAAGGGCAAGACGCCAGCTTCAAATCACTGCAGCCACCCGCACCCATAGGGCAACAATGTGAAAGTCTCTGTGAAAGAAATATTTGTGCATTCGGGCTGTTATCTAGTCGACAAACATCACTAAACCAAATCAGATCTCTGCTGCTGACTTTTTCTTTCATGTTTTCTAAAAAGCACAGCAACACACCCAGCAGCGCCAGCGCAGTGCCTTTGAGAGGTGTACAGTGTCACTGGCTCAGCTCTGCTGTCCTGCGTCTCCCTTCAGGATCACTGAATCTCAGCAAGTCAGCAGCACTGCAGCACCGACAGCTCTGCAGGGATGAGAAAGAGAAGGAAAGGGGGGAAAGGCTAAGAGAAATGTTTGGACATTCAGTGTAACCTCTACTATACTGTGTGTTTTAATCTATTGCTGGTCAGTCTAAGGAGAGGGTAATAAACTGCAAACACACGTTCAAGGCTGTGGCAAAGCTGCCAGTAATGAATGACTTTGGTTTTTCCTCCATCCCCGACCTCTCTGGACGATGTTCACATACTTACCGTACTCATGCGGTTGCATGTTCTGTATCTTGCATGACGTCCTTTAAACCTGTTTAATATTAGTGAAGCTGCTGACTTGTATGGACTTCACTGTGTTCTCTTTCTAAGCATTTCACGCACGGTGCAGAAAAAAGCATCCAAAGTATGCTTTAACACACACACACACACACACACACACACATGCTAGAGCAGGTCAGAAATGCTTTACATGTGAAACATGCAGCATTTCTGTAGCGTGTTCTTGCACATAGAGTGATTATGTTAAATATCATTTTGCTGACGTGAATGTACAGTAAAATAAAGGGAAAACTATTTTCAGCATCATGAATGTTGAACATACGTAGTTCTTGGAGATCAGACCCACATGCTGCTTACTCTGGATTTCCTGACACTCACATGCTGCTGTATTTTTAGAAAAACAACTGTAATGACCCAAATGTGCACAGTGAGCTTTAACATCCAAACTAGCCCTCATCTTATTCTGGGCAGTAACAACTCGCCTTCAAAATTGATTCAGAATCACTTTCTATGGACCAGAAATGTGTGTTCAGATAGGTGATTGGAGTCTCAAGGTGCCACTCAAGTCACCGCTGAGTCATTAGCATAGGGAGGAGACTATAAATAAGTAATGTTGTAGGAAACGCCCTCCCAGGCTGATGCTGTTGGGACTAAAAGCAGCACAAAGTAGACGACACTTCTGTGAGCTGATCATCATAAAAGAGACTAACAAGATGTCCTATAAACCAGCTCCACATTCTTCTTATAAGAAGATGTTTGGTGGGGACAGGGTCGCGGTCAGGACCCCCTACACCAGCCGCCAGTTCTCCAGCCCGGTGCGCTCCTCTCGGGTCTCCTTCGGTCTGTCATCCGCTCCGACCGTCTACGCCACGAAGACCCACAGGCTTCGGAGCAG
This sequence comes from Anabas testudineus, assembly GCF_900324465.2. Classification (NCBI taxonomy): domain Eukaryota; kingdom Metazoa; phylum Chordata; class Actinopteri; order Anabantiformes; family Anabantidae; genus Anabas; species Anabas testudineus. The sequence goes on along the minus strand of NC_046626.1, from coordinate 15,123,080 downwards.
CTCGGCCATGCCCCGGCTGTCCTCCGAAAACCTGGACTTCTCCCTGTCCGACGCCATAAACAGCGAGTTCATCACGAACCGCACCAACGAGAAGGCGCAGATGCAGTCGCTCAACGACCGGTTCGCCAATTACATCGAGAAGGTGCGTTTCTTGGAGCAGCAGAACAAGATCCTGCTGGCGGAGCTGGAGCAGCTGCGGGGGAAAGGCACGTCCCGCGTCGGAGACCTGTACGAGGACGAGATGCGGGAGCTGAGGCGACAGGTGGACCTGCTCACCAACGAGAAGGCCCGGGTAGAAGTTCACCGGGATAACCTGGTGGAGGACATCGACAGGCTGAGAGAGAAGTAGGAGGCGTGGCACCTCTTCTTTTCTCTGCTGTGTAATCTTAAAGAAACTCCATAACTTTTGATTTAGCATGTAGACCCATGGATGACAAGCGCATCCCCAGTTATTAGGCTATTTCTAAATGTCCTCCTTTTGAATTACATGTAGCCAAAGCAGAATCTGCTGCAGCCTTTAGACAGATTGAAGTTTATTTTCTAATGAAATGTCTTCATAACATAACTCAGAAGTGGAGACAAACAGAGCTGGGGATGCAGAGAGAACAGGTCATTTGGAAAAGAGGCTGTCAAAGTGAAATGCCTGCTCTTTGTCCGTCTTTGCAGGTTGCAGGATGAGACATCCCAGCGAGAGGAGGCAGAGAACATCATGCAGAGCTTCAGACAGGTACGGTATGAACTGTGTGCACACATCGCATAAAACTGCATCTAGTTGTGGTTTCGTAATGGGATTTTGAAAAGTGAGTGATAATTATATGGGATGAGGTTAGTTTTTAGCAGCAGAAGATGCTGATGCCCCCTCCTCGGCTGTTCTTGGTTAAAATAAGGGTTTAAACTGAATTAAAGTGATGACGGCGATGCTTAAGAGAAGAGATTAACCTTAATTAGCTCCACACATCTCACCTTTTCCAGTTATGTGGTGTAAATGAGCCCTTCCTCTAGTGGATTTCTATCTAATAACTGCTCATGAGCTGCAGAAACAGGAATGTGCTCTTCTGATGGCACAACAGGAGAGTCCAGCCAGCTGCAGACCAGAACGTACAAAAGGCCAAGTTGTGGCTGTTGAGTTAAGTCAGGCTTGCACTGTGAGGAGATCCTTTTAAATCTGACTGGTCGCGCTGAATGAGCCGGGCACAGGCACAACAGTGTGCACCCAATGTGGTTATCAGAGCGAGAAGACCATCCACCATGTGATCCGACGGTCTCCTTTTGGGAGAGCAGCAGCACAAAAAAAAAAAAAAACTCACTTCTTTGTGTCATCTTGTCAGAAATAGTTCACCCTCGATGGTTTCATGGTGAATATTGAAGTGATGATGACTTGTGTAAATAGCTTCAGATTGATTTCATAGGAAGGATTGTAAAGCTCTTGGGGCAAATTTGTGATGTGTGGATATATAAATAAACTTTATTTGATGTGAGTTTCTGTGCAAAAAAAGATAGAAAATGCTGCTTTGTGTAGTTTTTAGATTCATAGTTAAGAGTACTAATGCGTTTACAGTGGTTATCTGCTTTGCAAGTTATCAATACTTTACACAAGTGGATTGCATGGATTATGTCCTTGTCTGTATAAATGGCAGGAAGGAAGTCCCTGTGGCCAGCCAGGGTGGCACACAGACAACAATGAAGGGCCTGCAGCCGGCTCTCGCTCAGTCAGGCAGACAGTCACTCTTCCAGCCTAGGGCCTGTTTGGGAAACCCTGCTGAATAGCACACTTTGTTTGTGGCATTAGAGCAGTGGCAAAGCTGCTTCATTTGCTCATACCTCAGTTACCAGCCTGCCAACACCCTGACAAAGCACGGCGTTGTGGTCCCGCAGAGATAAAGTACGTAACAATGAGTTATAATGAGATATTCAGAGTATAATAGAATGTTTTACATTATAGCATTTTTCTTATCAAGAAAAACTTTATTTCATATTTGATTCAGTTGAGAAATGAGTAAATTTATAATGTACAACTTCTAGCAGAACAACTAAACTTCTGTCAGAACAACCAATGGAGATTTTTAGGTTAAGAATGCAGCTAGTTTATAACAAATTGGATTAAGGGCCTCTTGAATAACGCTGTATGGTCCTGGGAGCACTGTAGTCCCCCCTTTATTTAATCAAACAGGGGTGGACCCTGCTTTATTTGTGTGTGGTGGAAGACGTATGGCTATCTCTGAATTGTATTGGAGTAGAAAGTGTAGTTCTCGTTTAGCCAACTCATGAAAATCACGAGAAAACTCTTAATAACCAGCATCTGCAGTGGCACTGGTCATGTGCCTATAGTTGATTTTTATTGGATGCATGTGTTTGTGAAGGTGCCTCACTCCACAATAGGTCATTTTGTGTACATAGATGCTCTTTACAGCATGTGAAAGAACATATTTTTCCGTGTCAGCAAACATACAATGCATAATTGATGTCACCTTCACAAGTCATCTTACTAATAGTCAGTGTCACGGCACAGGATGTAGACAATGCTGCCCTTGCCAGACTGGACCTGGAGCGGAAGGTAGAGTCCCTCCAGGAGGAAATCAACTTCCTCAAGAAGCTGCACGATGAGGTAAGCTTCTTTTTTGCGGCTAGAGCTGACTCAGTCTGCAGCGGAAACACTGCCAACGTGCAGACTAATACTGTGAAATAAAGACACGCTTAAAAATGTGGCAAATAGCGTGAAGTATTTGTTAATCTGCTCAGATTAACAAAATGATTAGGGTTCAGTGACTCGTAAGCAAAGTCTGGCGTGTAAAGAGTATGCAATTAAAATGAACTGTCATTGTGGTCAAATGCATTCATCTCGTTTGAGTAAGCAAAAGATCAAAACATTTCCACTTAGCGGCTCTGTTGACTCTGTTGCAGGAAATGCTGGAGCTGGTCCAGGTCCAGCAGCAGCAGCAAGTGCAGGTGGACATGGACATAGCTAAACCTGACCTGACGGCTGCTCTGAGAGATGTGCGCCTGCAGTATGAGAACCTGGCCTCCAAAAACATCCAGGAGTCTGAGGAATGGTACAAATCCAAGGTGAAGGTCTTCCACAGTTGTGCTGACATAAAGTTTTTTGCACTGATAAAACTTAAAGCAGCTATAGTCACTATATTTAACAACAGATCACACAACTGTGTAGTTCCCCTCAGCTCTGTGGTGCAGTTTAGCAACTTTCAACTTGGTGTGTGCTTTTCCAGCGTGCATCTGAACTGGTTGGTTCAGATAGTTGGTTGATGATTGGTTTATTTGCGGCCACATCTTTCATAATTTACATGCAAGCTCTGACTCAACATTTACTGAACTGTTGATTTCTCCATTCTCTCTTCCTCTACACATGTCCATCTTTGTCATTGTGATTGGCAGTTTGCTGATCTCACTGAAGCTGCAGCCAGAAATAATGACGCTTTGAGAGTGGCCAAGCAGGAAGCCAATGATTATAGACGTCAAGTTCAGGCACTAACTTGTGAGGTGGATGCCCTCAAAGGGACTGTGAGTATGAAGCATAGTAATATACATGATAATGATGTAATATTCATATACAGATACAATCAGACACACTTGGCTTTTTGTACTTACTCACAAAGGGTTCAGAAAATAATCTGCACATGTTTAAGTGGTGACACAGCAAAGAGGAAAATATCCTCTTTGTGTATATATATATATATATAGAGGTGTTTATTTTCACAGATCACAGAGCAAAAAAATAATTCTTGCATTATATTTTTATGTGAAACAAGTTATTTTCACTGCCTACGTGTCATTTTGTACAATTTTGGCTGCCGTCCTAGAATGAGTCCTTGGAGCGCCAGATGAGAGAAATAGAGGAAAATTTCTCCCTGGAGACGAACGGTTACCAGGATACCATCAGCCGCCTGGAGCAGGACATTCACAATATGAAGGACGAGATGGCTCGTCACCTCCGGGAGTACCAGGATCTCCTAAATGTCAAGATGGCCCTGGACATCGAGATCGCCACCTACAGGAAGCTGCTGGAAGGAGAGGAGAGCAGGTGATGTATAAATGTCTTGTAGTGAGATGTACTGCACGCACACCACCATTCATGACAACATACATGACACATGCTTTGTATGTATTTGTCTCTTTCAGAATCTCTACCCCACTGCCAAACTTCTCATCTCTAAACCTGAGAGGTACCATCCCTTTGTGCATATGGTTTTCACAGCAGCGATGTTAGAATTAATTATGATATTACCAGCTGATTAATACGTCACTCTGTTTCTCTCCTAGATGCAATTGTTGATTCCAGACCTAATGTTGAAACCACAACAACCAAGAAGGTTCTCATCAAGACCATTGAGACCAGAGATGGTCAGGTAGAATGCAATGACTAAGATTTCTAGTGAAGATCAGTGAAGTACTTTTTTAATAGGCATTTGAGCTCCTGAACTCTTGTTCATCACTTTGCCTCTGCCCTCTTCATCCTTTATTCAGGTGATCAACGAGTCGACCCAGAACCACGACGACATGGAGTAATAATGTCTTTGTTCTTGCCAAACAACCAACAACAGCAATATGGAGCAACACAGTTCACTGGGGCTGCAATCAAGCAAAGAAACTAGAACCACACAAAAAGAAAACCGCTTCATTAAGTGCCTTTATATGTGATGATCCAGTGAGGCTGTTAGCTGACACGGACTCTATTTTGCTTCCTCCTCTGCTGAAACCATTTTTCTTTGTCACATTTGTTTAGACACATCAATAAATCAGCACAACATAGAGATCTACAACTTAGATCTACAAAAATCTTTCTTTGTAACCAAAGTAGTGTTTTTGATTGATCCAGTATGCACACAAACACACACCAGGAAATCTGTATGCTAAAGATGTCACAGTTGCCTGTATGCAGCAATAAAGTATTAAGACTGAAACTGAATACTGTGCATGAGGTGTAATACTTTAATTTGCAATACATCAAAAGGACATAATTGTCATTTTAAGCAATTTATGAACTCTAGTCACAGTTATAAAAACAACTAATTTGTAGACTATATACTGTATTGTGTAATGCAAGCAGTGATTTTATCAATGTAAATGAATGGGTCAAATTATTAAAACAAACTGACAGATAAATTGGCTTATAAGTCCTATTCGTGTCATGAAGTTATGTGCTGTACAAACCAGTGGCACTCCACAAATATCGGTGGTTGAGTAAATTACATTAGCTCAATTGAATCAAAATCTCTTAAACAGTCAAGAAGCAAACAAATAAATACATAAAAATAGATTTTTAATTTTAACTATTAGGATGTTTGTAGGGATTAGGGCCCGGCCAACAAAAAAGACAGCAAAGACGTAAAACAAAGCGTGTTAATGCGTGGTTTAATGAACCTGAGTAAACTAATTCTGGCTATTTTTACTGTTTTGACTGATTGCATGACTGATTGCATGACCCCAGCTATAATTAAACATCATTCATTCCCCCCCCTCTCTATTCCTGTAATGTTTCCTGCGGCACTGATTGCTGCACAAACCCAAAGCAGGACATTTCCACATTGACTCCATATGATGCCTGGACCCAAGACTCCAAAAGCTCACTATCAGACCTGCTGTCTCTGACTGCCATCTGTCGGTGATGGATGCCAGCTGAACCGTCTCTGGGTCACTGAGAACTGGAGGTTTTAAAAATCCCACTTCACTGGAATAGTTTGTTGAACTCGGGCCACATCTCGCGAGCATCCCCCCCTCACCACAGGCGTCCAAACGTGATTTGAACTTAGTAACTCCACTAGTGTTTTGTCTTTAACATTATTTTTAGAAGGAGTTGGGTTTCCACTCATTTAAATAACCCGTGTAGATCACAGGCCTACGTGTTGGTTCATTAACGCTGCTTGTTTGCGCTGGTTTGTCCCGTGAGATCCGTGTGTTTGTCGACTGAGCAACTTTCTCCATGTGACGCGCACCTGGCGGAGGAGACGCAAACCGGGGGAAACGCCGACATGACGGCTTTAAACTCGGTTTTCAGTGCGCTTTTAGTGTTGCATCGCTCGGTAACAGGCACGACACTTGGAAAATGAAGTTAGGATAAGTGTTTGTGAAGGATTTAACACTTTTCAGCGAAGCGAAAGGAACAAAAAAGAAAATGACTCGCGTCTCAATGAGCGGTGAACTCGGACGCACCGGTTTCCACTGAGGGTTTGAAGCTTTTCTCTTCTTTGGTTATGGGCTCGGTGACTTCTGCTCTAACGAGGACGAGGAACGCGCTGGTGAAAGTGGGTTCGGAACCGGAGAGCCATGACCTGGAGAGGAGCCAGTCCGCTCCGAAACCGGACCGGCCCAAGAAGAAGAGCGCACGGTTCGTCGCCATCCAGACCGGACGACAGAGCTCCCGCCAGTCGCTGTCCGAGGTCCTGAGTCGACAGGACTCCGACAGAAGCAAAGGAGGAGGGAAGAAGAAGACGAGCGAGGGCGCACAGAGCGGTGAGTGAGAGGTCCAAAGCCCTTTAAAGACAAGGTGACGAGTCAAGAAAGGAGAGGCCTCAGTGCAAAGTACCACAAGTAAAAGTACTCAACATGTAGAGGGACTCATTTCAACATAATGACTAGGTACATTTCTAATAGTATATCATCATTTGTTAGTGTTTTTTTTTATTTGTTTGAATAATCCTAATTTGTAAATTCAAGTACTATCCAGTGTTGTTAAATGACAGTGGAGTATAAAAAGTACAGTGTTTACCTCTGAACATTAGTGAAGTAATGGAAATACTGTCATACAGTACAAGTACCTCAGAATTGTACCTGAGTTCATGAACTTACATTTCTAATAGTATATCATCATTTGTTAATGTTTTTTATTTTTTTTATAATCTTAATTTGTGAATTCAAGTACTATCCAGTGTTGTTAAATGACAGTGGAGTATAAAAAGTACAGTGTTTACCTTTGAACATTAGTGAAGTAATGGAAATACTGCCATACAGTACAAGTACCTCAGAATTGTACTGATTGTTGCATTGTTGAGTTAAAGAACTTACGTTTCACCACTGTGCAGTACAATTATGAGGCACTTTACTTTGTTTGAATCAAACCTCATCACCCCTTTCTATTCCAGTAACTCAATATTCCTCAAAGTGAGTAGTTTAACTTTTTATTCTCTATTTATATTTTGTTGCTAATACTTTTCCACTTTACCACGCTGTAACCTTTGCTGTAACTCCCATCACTAATAAACCAAAGAGACATTTTTCATTATGTGGTACTTTTTACTGTACAGCCTTGATTCAGTTCATGCACATCTGCAGATGAGAGCTACTGATCACTTCAGAGGACTGCTGTGAATATGCTACTGGAAAAAAAAAAAAAAAAAAAAAAGGTATTCACTGCATGAATGCTGAGCGCTTTGAAGGCCAGCCTCAATGCAACATATCTCCACTACCAAAGCATCTCTTTGATGTTTGAGGTGTTGCCACTGCTGAAATAATGAAAAAATAACCCGTTCATTTGAACAAATTCACATGAGAACCTGCTGTTTTGCAGAGAAGTATTTTATTTTTTAGTTTTTTTATTAAAGTGGAGACATATGTATGCGATACCGTACAAAATCAGCACACACTGAAGCACAATATTAAAAAGATGGATGACCACCCACTTTATTTTATTGTATCACCACCCTTTTGACTGCACTTACAACATACTGTTGCATTACTATTTTTCCAAATGCGACCATTTTGTCCCCTTATTTTCTTAAAACTTATTTAATGCCGTCCGTCAGTGTCATCTTGCTCAGTGTTTTCTTCAGTTTCTCCTGTTTAACTTCAACTCTCTCTGCAGCTGCCACCTCCCGTTCTAATTCCCTGTATTTCTGTCTCAGAGGGAATGCTTCTCCCTGGCTAATGCCTAAAATACCATCTGTACTGTGGTGTTTCCATGACCTTGTGACAGTGTACACTCCCGCTGAGTTTCCTTCCTTGTCCCCAGTGACGGTGATGTGTGTTGCGGAGTCCCCTCCCTGCCTCTCAGCTGACTGTACACTCATTTGCTTCCACCTCAGGAACAAAACACAGACATGTGCCAATTAGTTTATCTGCTTAGGTCCCTTCAGTGTCAGACAGTCCCAGAGGTTTGCAGATCACTCATCAGTTTGACATCAGCAATTTCAGAGCAAGGCTTTACCTGAGCTCCTATTGCAAATGATACGTCATCGCAATTAAAACGGATGGATAATATTTTGCAGTGTCAAGGTTGATTCACTCGCCCAGAATACACGTAGCTGGAGCTTTATGGAAAACATCTTACGGTCAGTCGTTCAGTCAGGTGTGAGTACAATCTGCTGAAGAGATCCTGTGATATTAGCGAGAGCTGCAGATACCCTGCTGTTATGTTACATTACTGGCACAAGAACTAGGTCATAGTCTGAGAATTTCCTGTGGTGCACAAAGAGCTGGAGTCTTTCTTTAGTATGCATTAGTCATACCTTTGATATTTCAATAGTAGCACATTTGGATCAAACAGTGGAGGAAGGTTGTGTTTGTGAGTGTAGCGTAACACATTATTGAGGTGGAAATGGTACCATATGTGATGATTTGTAGTAAGAAATCATTCTTGCTGTTTCTTTATTCATAGGTACTGTAATAGGGCTGAATCTGTTATTTTTTATTAACCAGTAATCTGCTGATTGTTTTCTTGATTCATATTTTAACCTGTAAAGTGTTAGAAAATACAGAAAAAATTGTAACATGTTGAGTTATGTTTTTTCCAACAACAGTTTGAAACTCAAACTCATTCTAAGTAAATAAGTAAATGAAGAAAGTGAGGGAGTCACCTATAAAAATCATGTAAATTTTATATCTACTTTGAAGCATAACTTCTTTAAAAACCTCTGTTTTGTAGACAGTTTTCATCCTATAGACTTCACGTAACATGTTGCTAATACTACAAATACCTCTATTTACTATATATATAAGCAGAACATAACATTTAATACATAGTTATAACACACAAAAATGTACTTGTAATTAGATATAGTGATGATTTTAGTGTTTCATGCAGTTGTTATTGGCAATCATAACTCTGCTTAATAAGTTTATATTATTATAGCTGTGTTTCATTAATTATCTATGAATACACCAGCATTACCTCACAGGTGCTACATTCATTAATAAACTGTGTTTACATCCACACTATAGAGTGTTATAAACAACTTATAAACACCAGAAATCTGTAGCTAGCAAATGTTATTATGGCTGCGCATATCAATGCTCAATATGGTCAAATAAAATAGTGTGCTATTAATATTTGCAAAGAATGATTACAACATTAACCAGTACATCACTGTGACATCAGACGAGGATGAAAACAGTGTGTGAATGAACCATGATAAATGTCTTCGTGTTGTAGGTATAATGTAATCAGTGAGTTGTGTTTTTGGAATGGCAGATGAATGTATATTAGTACCGCTGCTGCTGTATTTATCACAATATAATGATACATGCTTCATTAATAAATGAAAAGGCTTCAGATTGCTCATGGGCTGGAAATCTATTATGTAATTGAATACCAGAGTTGATCGGAGGGGACTGTTAACAGATGATACAGCATGAAGGCAGCACAAATCCATGAAAAATTAATATATTCAAATGTTAATAATACAACAAGCTTATTGAAAAGTGTGTTGATGGATGGCCATAATCTGGTTTAAATATCTGAGTGAGTAAAATGCAGTCACAAATTTGATCCAAGCTTCAGTGCGCTTCTCTTCCTCAAAGTCCTTGATATGATAAATAGTGTTTGGTGTGTATGTTTTGACTGACTGCAATATTGCACATCAGGCTGTGAAATTCGAATGTAGAATATATTTAATTCTTCATAATTGTACTCTTCTTTTGACACTCTCCATCTATAATCTGAAAGCAGTTTACTTTATCAGAACCAAGAACTGAAACCAGGCTGCGAGACAACAAAACTAAACAGAATGATCCATTACAAAGGCAGTAACATGTGGTGGAACTGTGGCACAATAAAATGCCAGTAGATCCAGCAAGTATGCCCTGTATGGTGTGTGTGTGTGTGTTTGATCTAGTCCTTCATCTTCACATCTCATCCTCTCATCACTGCCCTGCAGTGGGAGGATGACCTCTAGAAAAGATGCAGGTAAAGCAAGAGAGTAGGCTTATACAGGAAAATAGAGCCAGAAAGAAAGTGTTGCCATGTTTTATATTCAGGCATCAACACCAATCGAACCTCAAATGACTTGTTTTGGTTGCTAAGTCTTAGTGATACCTAGTAATATCATTTTACTTCTTAAGATGAAGTTGACTTATCCTTTAAATTCTGCAGTAGTTTTAAAGTATCTGCAACATGCTGCAGAGTTATTTCATGTGATGATGAGAATTGTGTTTTCTAGCTGTGTGTGACAGATTTCATGAAAAGTGCAGTAGTTCTGTAGTTTGACTTGACTTCAGATCCAAATAACACTGATTAGCCGCTTTGGTCGGTTGGGAGGAGGACGTCTGGGGTGTGTAAGATGTCTGGTTCTAATCAAAGGATTTTCATTTGTTTGCCCTGCTGACCTAACAGTCACCCAACTGGTTTTGCCTCTTTGATCCGGAGCCATGCTGGTACAAAAATCATTAGTTAAACTTTTTTTCTCTGTTTTCTTTAGGGTCTTGGTACAGCGGGATTCAGATGACAGTTTGTGTACCGCTCTGTTTTATCAGCTCATTTCCCTCAGGTCTACAACACAGGGTTACATTATCCTTAAAGGTGCCTCTCATGAGTATTTAGCAGGGGAAAAGGCGAACTCTCTGGCACCACATGAGCGTGTCACTGTGGTGACACTGTGGTGTGGGGACTGACAACGTGTGTGTTGTTTCACAGTCTAGGGGAGACCTCTAATGAGCTTGTTTTTCTACTGCTACCGGGACATATTACACAATCAAAAAGCTGCAAAAGTGATATCATGTTTATGTGATAGGCTTATACAACAAAATATCACAATTTCAGCATTCAGAAAATGGAGAAATCAAGCTATTTGTTTATAACATAATCTATTTATCTGAGAGCCAACATATAATTTAATAATTTAACATGCTGATTTATTGGATCTCAATTTGCAGGTGAAGCATTTGGGAATAATCCCCCAAGTTAGTTCTCTACACCCCTTTATCTTCACAACAAATTAATATATACTGATGATGCTGTGTCCTTGTGTTTGATGGCTAGATTAAAGGTTGAGCAATCATTCACCCTCAATGGACATACAGCAATAGCAAGCAGGTGTCTTTTTGTGCCAACAATCCGCAGTAGCATCCTGTTGAAACACAGTTTACACTTTGTCTCTATTACATTAGTTAAAAAAAGCCACTGCACACATGTGGGTGATGGAAACAGACAGGAAACAACTGTAAAAGAAGTTAACCACAGGATGCACATACATATAAAAAACTATTTGTCATATTAACCCCTTGTCGTCATCAGTGTTCAGTACCGTTTAAACCTTTAGGTCACGTTTTGTATAGTCACAGCACTAATGTTTGCTGATAATAGGCCTCTGTACATCTATGTAGATAGCTCCTAAAGTAGTAGTTACTTACACTGCACATAGGAAGAGGACTTTCTGTTGCCTAGTGACAGTAATGTTGCCCTAGTAATGATCCTTGAGGAATATGGATCTGGACAGAGATTCGACAGATGTGTGTGTATAGGATGTATCTCTTAGAGCAGCTGTTGCATGATGTGCTCCTTCTAAAATATTCTCTGGCATGTGTATTTTTCTTGCCACGTATCAGCCTTGACACACACTTGGTATCTGTGTTGTTGTGCTGCATCACTGGCCCCGAGTTACATTTTCTTAAATTAATGGGCTCAATGAAACGATGAATGGTGGTTGTATAAAGATATTATGTGTTGAATGGCCACAATCAACAGTCATGATATCTTATTGTTATAAATACACAAACACCATCTCATTCTGACCCGATTCCAGACGTCTGGTGGAGAATTGATGTATCTAGCAATGCTGTATAAACAGCGGTGGATGTTTCTGAGACAAGACGTCCTCCAACCTGAGCAGGATATCTGCTGTCAAATACTGTTAAATACTTGGTTGGGATTATCTAATACGTTTGGTTGTTTGGTTGCTTCCTCACATAGTTAGAGGTTAATAATGGCCATCACTTTTTACAACTTTGCTGTAATCGCTAGCCTAACTTCCCCATATAACATCTCAATGGTAATTTGCTACAGTATGAAAAACTTGGACTTCCTAGAGCAAACATAACTATGACATACTGTCACTGTAACTATGGTATATTATCCATTTATTTCTTACAAAAACTGAGTACCTAAGAGCGGCTAAGGCATTGTTTTTGCCCCAGTTTATTTAAGAAAAGTGGTCAACACTGTCTTCAGGGTGGGAATTAGGTGGGCTGTCAGGGCGAGGCGTTGGGACGACGGGGTCATCCTTGACTCTGCCATATATGTAAATGTACAGACAGATTTATTCATAAAGGCATAGTGTCAAAAAAGGATAAATAGCCACAAAATGTTATTTTAAATTTGTAGTCAGCAGTAGGAAAAGAAAAATATTCTAAGCGCCAAATAAAAGAGTCAAAGTGAAGCAGCATGGTCAGATGAAATTTGACCAACACTACAATACAGAGGTCACAGGTAATAACGAGGGAGTGAGACAGAAACAGACAGGGTCTTTTTGTGATCCATGGTGGAGAGAGAGGCAGCCTGTGCATGTGTCCTACGTAACTGTACAGACATTAACATAATGAAGCTGTGTTGAATCTGAGATTGAGTAATGGAAACATGTTTTATTTTCCAGTTTTAAAACTTCTCAGCATTATGAGCTCCTGGACAAACCTCATCTTCCTCTTTAGCTAGATATTGCCCAGCAGCACAAACTGAACTACATTTTATGATGCTTAAAATAGTGAAGTGTAATGAAAATGCTTTATAATACTTTTAAGTACAAAAAACAATTGGGACCATAAATGTAATCAGCTGTGATTTTGGTGTGAGAGTGGTGATCGCAAAAAGCTTATGAAATCACATGTGATCACATACAGGTAGTTTCAGGATCAGCAGGACCACAAATAACTACATGTTCCACTTACTTTACCGTCTGACTAACAGAGTCAAGGTAACATGTTTAGTTTATATGTGGCCTGGTGTGATTTCCTTTTCTTGATAATGCAGTCACAATCATTTTATGCCACCAGAACCGGCTTGTGGTTCCTTATTTATAAATGTAAAAAAGAAAGTGTGGAATATGTTTGAACATCTGTATAAACTTTCATGATAATCTAGCTGGTAGTTCTGGTAGTCATGATATTTTCTGTTAACAAACTACTCAGTGCCTTTGCCGTCCTTGCCTTAATGCCTACCGATGCTTTTAACAGCGTTCTGTAAAAAGCCTGCATCGACACAGTTTATAGGGTAATACATGAAGTTGCAGAACACCGTGTAGCCTTCTAATGCATCATAAAAATAAAAGCAGAAGCACACTCCCTCAGTTAAGTGTATTATGTAATTGCTCTTCCAACTTCTATAACCCCAACTGCGTTAAACTGGAAGTGCTGCAGTAAGCTTCGACCATGAAACAGTCCCTCTGACAGAATACACCCACAACTGACAAATCTTAATCTTCAGAACCTCTTTAATTATTATTGCAGGTAATTACTCACATTCTGCTGGACTAATTTCTGAAGAATGAATTTAATGTTAGTGGTGATGACTGTAATATCAAAATACCCTTAATCATGCTCACACAGCAGTGGCCCCAACTACAGTGTCAGTATTCATATTCATATTTAGATGCGGCAAACAAGGGCTTTAAAAGCACTTTGTAACAATTTGGAGCCTTTCGAACAAGCTGTTACCTGGGTCTCTGCTGACAAAAGACAAGAATAACGAAGTTACGATATTCCCACACACACCACCATTATCATAAAAGCTACCCTGGAACATGTGGGTACTTGATCTTGCACAGCGAGAGTGTTGCAAAATTAGGATCCCCACAAATTGCTACATACAGTATGAATTGGAGGCTGGGGAGAGCAGAGCGACAGGCGAAGGAGAGTCTAAAGAGCTCCTACTGTAGCTCGCAAACACAATGAGAGGCAGTGTAATTATCTAACAAGTGTATAATGTGTCCGCTGGAACTGCTCTGAGTGACTCAAACGTGCTTGTGTCATAATGGGATAGATCTCCTGACGGATCGATTTCCTTTCTGTTCAGACAGCTTCTCTTAGAAGTCTTATGTTAATTACCGTCTGTAGTGATATACAGTGTGTCCTTTCTTGACTGTGTCCCTGTTTGACAGACTGGGTATTATTTAATCATCTGTTGTCTGAAGTATTACTTGAAGTAGGTGTTACCGCTGAGGTTTGCAACCATACAGACATCATCCTTGTATTATCTGTTTGTTAATGTGGTGGCGTTTAAATCCTTTGTTTACAGTTACACTGCTTAGATTATATTACAAGTCACTGAAGGAAATTGTGTAATTGATTGTGGCTATTATTCATAGAGTGGCCTAAGGAACAACCAGACAAATAACATACTCACTTCAATATTAGCTTAAAGTCTGAATACAATACTGAGAAAATAATGAGATTTAGTGTAAACAGGACACTACACAGCATAACTAGACGAGTTATTTGTACGGAAATCAAGTATGAAATGACAGCCTAAGAACATTTTATCTTATTATCTGTGTGCATGCTATTATCATCACATCTATCGAGCATGAGAACAAGCCAGAAGCTTTCATAAAAAGCACTCGTAGACACTAATCAGGGGGAAAATGAAACACACACAAACACTCATGCACACACACACACACAAAAAAAACTCTATAGCTAAATGTCAGATGGTGCTAATAAGGGGATTTTGTTATCCTTTGTTGATCTAGTGTGTGCAGGTGTGTGTGTGCGTGGTTGAGGAGGTGTGTGTTGGTTAGAGGAGAGGCAGTAAAAACACAAAGGAAGGATTTTTCCTGGATAAATCTCAGCTCATGAAGAAAGCGGTGTCCTTGCTCCAGTGTCATTCAATCAGCGAACATTTAGAAGGAACAAATTTGAGGCAGTTTTTGTGCTCTTTCAAATGTTGCCTTGCATCTGGGTTTGTGCAGCCGTTAATGGGATGTGAGTAAAACACTTGCAGAACGAATAGCAAAGGCATTGATTTAATGACTAGTTTTGACTGGATAAACATAGCGACTCCCTTGTTATCTCTCTTTTCACATGTTCTCTCCTCTTACTGCTCATGCACCATTGCATGTGTGACAACAGGGGTTTAGAGTCAGTTTGTATACGTCTGATCGCGTGTGAGTAAAACTAGGACAGACTGTGTCGCACCAACTCTGAGCTGTTAGTGTATTTGCTATAAATTGTTGACAGTAGGAGGAGTCACGTTCATTTAAAGACCTCTAGAGAAATACTCACCACCCAACCACCACCACTGCCACCCACCACACACACCTACTGTACCTCTCGGGGAAGAGAGATGAGGAGAGAGAACGGGGAAGGAGGGGTGGAGGGAGATTGAGAGGAAAAAACAAATCAAGAGCCATAACCTCCTTGAAATGAGCTTGTTGAGGTGTGAGAAACGAAGAAAGGGAGAGAAAAGACATGTACAACAAAGACAAGGGGGTGGAGAAAGACTTGTGAGAAATTCTCCAGCTCTGTGTCTGTAACGAGAAGTGGTGAGTGTTTGACAGTTCCCTTCCAGTGCTTAGTACTAACTGGAGTCGGCGGACTACATTTATTCCTCTCCGCGAGGAGAGTTGCCCATACGAAGCTGAAACAAGACACTGCAACTCATAAGAAGCATTAAAGCAAATTAAAAGGGGGACTGGAGGGTGGCACAGCGATGGAAGCTAACTCCAAGAAGCATCGATTTAGGAAGGGTCGGAGTGCCACCTTCAGCATCGATGGCTTCAACATCACCATAGGTAAGAGTGTGCAGAGTAGGCAGAGCATGAGGAAAGGTTAAGTGTGCGTGCATGTGAGTTTAGATGCATGAAAGCAATGTGTGTGTGCGAGAGAGAGAGATCGCGAGGCAGAGCAACGAGGCGTTTGGCACCAACAGAGTGACATCGTTAAACACATCACTGTGCACAACTCGACACATTAGTTCAGTCCACTGAAGTTGCCTCTGCTTGCCTCTGTAATGCAACTACACCATGGAAACAAGGAGAGTTCAGGCTAAAGCTGGGTGATGCTCACGTCACCAGGATTTCATTCTATTGTCTTGACAACCGGAGTGTTGATGAACTTTTGTGCTGTTGTGTGTTTTGTTTAGTTTTTTTCTGAAAAGTCTCACAGGAGTGAGCATCGAAGCTGTATTCAGAATAGAGCGATGTGGTGATGCTCTGTACTCGAGGTGATAGAGTAAATAGGTACAGTAGTTCACATGAGACAGTGGTTCATGAGAACTTGTTTGATGAGTCTGTCACACATTGTGCTGATACCATAAATAACATATCATGTTTGTCCATTTTTTGGATAAATGTGCATTTTGCTTTTGGACACTTTTGCTTTTCAACACTGTATCACATGAGGAAGGTAAGCGGTGCTGCACTTTTCACCACTCCCCAGTGGGAAGTGTTGTCACAGCAGGGTCCTTATTACACCTGCTGCGATGTCAGTGGGTTGGGACCAGATCACCAGCAAGGTCGTAGGTTTGAACTCACAAATAAACTTGTTCAGATTGTACAGTACATGCTCTTTTAGACTAGTCGTAGCGTGACTAGATTACTCGTAGAAACAAATCCAGAGAGAAATACCACCTGACTTTGCACATTGCTTTAAATTTACAGAACATTTTAGCATTATATATTGATTTTATGGCCTGAAACTTTAGTGTTCTGCTCTTATCAGCCTTGTTTTTAGATGTACAGTACAGTAGGCAGCTGTTGAGCAAACAAGCTCTGCTAAACCCACACTGCAGTGAACAAAAAGTTCACATAGTGGAGCATTTAGCAGTGTAAACATAGCACCTGCATGTTCCAGAAAAGATTTCGAATGCTCAGCTGAATGTGTAAATAGGCAACTGTTAGCTAACACTTTTGCACGTTCACATCCACAACACCTTTATCAAAATATATTAGCGTTGTGTTTACAGTTTTTTCTTTGCCCCCAGGTGGCCAAAAATCCCTTAACAGTGCTTTAGTGCTGAGGATTTTGTAATTTAAAATGTAATGTGCTGTATAATCCCACTACTACCAGTACTAGTGGATGTGCACATTCGGCTCACCTACCAGAAACCACCTGCACTTATCTAGTATCTAGAAGTTTCGGTATTGAAGGTGTTAGGGCACAGAAACAGAAAAGGCAGCGTGCTCAAATCACTTCCAGGTATCTTCATAAAAGCCTTAAAAGCCGCCCTGGAAGATTTTATGATCACACTGAAAATAGTCATTGGATTTTCTGCTTGCATGGACACATCCTGTTATAGTATCTCTTAAAAAGCTGCCTCGATGACATGTGGCCTATATGACAGTTACACTACCCACAAGCACGGCAGTTGTCATGGTAACATGCGTGTCACAATCAATTGCTCACTGGGCCCAGGTTTCAGTCTGCAGAATGTTTTGCCAGTCACCTCCCCTGAAGCGTGACTCCTAAGCACTAGTACCTTGTTGCTCGGCTGGACACCTTGTTTCCACTCATCCATTATAATCCGAGCTTCAGCTGCTCCGCTCAGATTCCAGCTGATATGTTTTGTCATGTGTTCGGTTGGTTAACTTTGTTGTGTTTTTGTTGGTTTTACGTAGTTCATGAGATAAAAACAGATAATGTGACTGTGACTTTTCAGCTCCTTTGTAGGAGAAGAGTTCTTCCATCACATTTTTAATCCCACATCCAGATTTCTTTGTTTTCTTTAACCTCGTACAAAAATAGCAAAAGAGATTCACTCTTTTCTAGTTTAGTGTTTGTCTGAATGGGCGCCTGAAAAACAATTTTTGCTTTGTGCCAATTTTGAACAAAGCTTGGCTTCATTGAAAACCAAAGTTGTAATTACTGACAAGCTCTTTTGTTGTAATGTGCCATTGTAAAGACTGTACATACTTGACATGTGACTCTTGATCTGAAATGTGCAAAAATAGATATTCTTGTATATATATTTTCATATAAAGCAAAGCATAAAAAGCAAATAAAATAAAGGTGGCAGATTATCATCACTTGCACCTTAAATCTGACTTATTTTTTCTAATGCAAAACATGCTCAGCAAGATTGTTTTCTTTTTAGAAAGAGAATAAGACTTATATCCCAGAAACATTCATTTTCTATTTTGTGCAGTGTGTGAAGGGCAGCGTAAACAGCACTTCACAGACAACAGGTTTCACAACCTGCACAGTTTTAGTTGGATTTCAAAAGCAGACAATTAAATGAGTACTTAAATAAGAAACTATGAGAGCTAAAATAAACAGTTTCAAACTGAGCATAAAGGCTGATTATAAGAACAATAAGCAATTTTAGAAATATTTCAGTAGAGCCTCAGGATAAATGTAGGGACCTGAAGTTATGCATACAGTAATATGGCAAGATCTATTGTTCAGTACATGTTTGATATCTTGTGTCAGAAAACAGTTCTCTAATTTCAAGTACATATAGTGTATATAAGCTATGTTTTTGGATACTGGAAACTATGAAAGCTAAACTCTGATCACCTGTAACTTAACATCATGGATGTAAAGCCTGCTTGGCAGCAAAGAAAGATGAAATCCAAAACAGACATTTTACTTATAGCCAGGCATATATTACAGTTAGATGGAATTTAGTGCATCTTCAGTGTCAGTAATGTGGCCTGTTTCTGAGTGAAACTGAATGTGTGGGCTGGGTTTAATCACAGAAGTCAGATACTTCAGACCTGGTTGTATCACTCACAGTGTGATACAGAGATGTGGAGAGATACAAAGCTGAAAGCCACGTGTTACCCCAGTAGTTAGACCAGGAAGAGAAGGATGGGGGTTAAATTAATAAATAGAGTTTAACTTCGTTAAGTGTGGACAGAGCTGCTCTGCCAGCTACCCACATCAGTCAAATGTGATTTTATTTGATTGACAGGTTTGTTGGACAATCAAACCTGATTGGATAATTTATGTAAGTTCATATGAGATATTCAAATTATTTTTTAAAGAGTTAAATTTTAACTTTATAACTGCAGATGGAAATGATAAAGAGAAGCTTTTGTGAAAGTTGTTGCCTGTAATTGGTTTATTGATAATCACAACTGTAAAATAGAAATCTTCACATAGAACGCAATACACTGCACATAAGAAAGACAAAACCAGTCACAAGAGCACAAACTGGAGGTGGGATGGAGAGTGTAGACCATGTTAATTTCAGTAAAAGAATATTAAAGCGTTTTGTCACCGGATTTCCAGAATGAAAGAAGACCTGCAGAGAAAGAAGTGGAATTAAATGAATTTGTCTTTATTTGACGATGTACGTGTCAGACTGCTCTTTCAGCTCTGAGATCAGCAATATGTCCTTCCCTACGATCGACAGGTTATAATATTGCATTAACTGTATGATTCGATTCTGGACATTTTCAGGTTGTGGAGTTCAACCATGAGCCTGAAAATGTTCATCTCAATCCTGCTGTGGACTAGATTGTCACTAAGCTCTCTGTCTCTACGTACCAGACTATGTAGTACAGTGATGACATCTGGATTGGTCAAGATGAAGAGTTGCAGCCATTTATTAGTTTAAATTGCGAAATGAACCTTTTAAATGGAAGATGATAGTCTACTCTGTCTTTACCTGCACATTAACGCTGTGGAATGACTTCGTTTTCACCAAGTCACCTTCATTTACAGTGATGTCGATGTGGCTTCTTCCAGTACAGCCAATTACCTGAAGCCTGAAATAGAATTCACTCATCAAGCATATAAAACCTTCCCAAAAATAATTTCTTGTTAAAGCCTGTCTCTCTGATCAGCTTCACACTTTATGTCTAGAAATGACCACAGAATTGGCCAATTAGTGTTTTTGTATAAGGTGTACTTCTTTGATAGGCTGATAAACCACATTCTGGCATAGACATGTGTCTAATTACAACTTTAATCACATGAGACGGAAGTGTTGATTTTTATATATATATTTTTGTAAATACAATAGCTATTGATTCAGTACAGTAATTACTTGCAGTGCTGGCAATGGAAGAATTTCACTGGTAGTAGAAAAAAAGGCTTGAAAAATACAGGTAGTACAGGTCCATGTACTGCAGCCATGCATAATACATGACTGTCACTGCTGGGTGATGTGAAAATTGTCTTACTTCTCCAAATGGCCAGTCTTTTGCTAATGTACAATAGCAGGGATGAGCTTTTCCCAACAAGTTAAATTCACAATTATGCACCTGTCAGGTTCACAGATTATTTGAGAAATGCACAGCAGCAGGGAAATCCATCGTTGGGCAGTGTTTAGTTGAGTTTAGGTGAGTTTTTATGGAACTGATGAGGGTTGAATGTGGTGATCTGAGAGATTGATTTGTCCAACATGCCCCAAAAAGTTGTCTTTCACCTTCAAAACCATGTCATAACTAAAGGGACGTGATTTAAGCTTCTAAGATCTTAACGTCTTGTGTAAAACATGTTTGTTTTTATTGATGTCATTGTGAAACGAGTGCTGAGTCTGTTGAAACATCAAATGCAAATACAAAGAAAAGAAAAATGAACTTGAAACAACCAAAAGAGATGATGAGACACACAAAATAACCTTCAACCTGTAAGACCGCAAAATCATTTAGTATCTTTTAAGCTTGGAATCAGAAAATGACTATGGAGTCAGCATCTAGTGGCCAAAAATGAAACTGCACCATGACACAAAAACACACAAATAATGCACATATTTGTTCAAGCATGTTATGAAGCGTGCTACTAATGGACTTGCTTGTGCTCAACATGAAATTCTGACCTTGCAATTAGTGTGTTGGGTCAGAATCAGGGCACAGTTGTTGGGTTGGTGTGCAGTATTAGTAGTCAGGTGTACATTTGTCTTCATCTACTGCTCATCTAACATCAGTGGAAGTCACCATGCTCTTCTCAAGCTGCAGCTGATGTTCTCCTCTCTCTGGTCACTCTTCTCACTCAGCTCTGTCAACAGTGAATTGTTTTCCCACAGCACCGCTGCTCACCATTTCCTCTCTAACTCTACAGACTGCGTGCTGTATTGAGTGGGCAGAGATCCCTGCACCACACCAGTCTTGACAGCAACAATTATAGTACTTTCACAATCTCTCAAATCACACTTCAAGGCAATTCTAGGGTTTAATTGAACAGTAAATGACCTTCCTGAAACTGTCTGTATTACACAGCTGTACAGGATTCATAATCCCTTCTGTTTAATCCCGAACAAAATGACATAAAAGCATCGACATCCAGTAGAAACAGTCATGTAAAAATAATAGATGACAAAGCCAGAGAGGGCAGAGTCTGGAGAATCTCATTAAAATTAATTGTGTGCCATGTGGGAAATATGTTTGTATGATTATGCACGTAACTGTCTGAACTAATGACCTGAAAGAAAAAAATAATGAAACAAACATGGAGACCTGGAGGAAAAGGAGGCTGTGCAGCTGCATCTGTTGCACATTGTACACAGAGACAGGTTTAAATTACTCAGCACTGAAGAAAGATCAGTAAAAACTAAAGTTACAGCTGAATTTCATTTGGGAAACACTGAGGAGGTTTTGAAATAGAGTTGCACATTAGTTATCAGCTGATTATCTTTCACCTTTTTCTTTCTCCAGTGGCAAATGAAGATGCACAGAGCTCCAACAGACCACAGGCCAGTTTTGCACGTAAGTTCACTCCACGTTACATTCACAGCCAGTTCATTACGTTTACCCACGTGGGGTCATTTTACCTTTTTAGAATTATTGAAGGGTCATTGTATGACTGCAGAATTAGGTGCTGAAACTTGTCACCACTTGTTGAAATAAATCTTTTCAACTACTTGTGGTAATGCTTAGTGCATTACTTTTAACCTGCATTAACAATATGAATCCACATGGGGGCAGCATTACAAAGGTGCTCAATTTTCTCACTCCTTTCTGTTATCCTGAAAAGCCAGCTCCATTCACTAGATCCTTGAACCATTTTTTTTGTGTTAAGTATTGGATGCAATCATACAACATAACTGTAATACTGAGACTTTTGTGTTTGCTTTTTCATTTCTTTTATATTTATATATTTATTTCGCAGGCTCAAAGTCCCAGAGTGCTTTGTGGAATGCCATCACGGCAGGGATGGGGATCAAAGGCAAAGAGCAGAAGGTCCCCCTGAATGACCCACGAACTCCTGAAGAGATTCTGGCGGACGAATTTCCTGCAACAGATGAACCAGATGCCACTGAGAAAACGGCCATCAGGTTTGGTGCTGTCAACGCAGAAAAATATTATAATTAGAGTTAATAATCTGTTAATGATGTCAGGCTACAGTGGAAAACTATGGTGGTCACTTCAACAGGTAGAATTTGCACATTGTTGATACACAGGAGGCGAGGTTACTAATCATATTATTTAGTTTTGCTGACTGTGATTAAGGTGAACTTGATTATTTAGTTGGAAATATTTGAAGAAGATCCTTTCTATAAAGAGGATAATCTGCTGTCTGACATTTAACATTCTTGACACACACGCGCACCACTAATTGCTATGTAAGGCTGCTGACCTCAAGAGATCCGGGCATGATTGATTCCACCTTGATAACAAGGACTTCAAACTACCATTAACATAATTTGCTGTCACTTTTAGAATATTGAACGTCTTTTAACGCCTGATTCCAATTAACCCTGATGGCTCTGCTGACTGTTAGAAATGCCGCAGGTGGAGAGAAGTGAGCATTTGTCAGATGATGTAAAAAGTCCACCTACTGTAGTACGCCATAACAAGCTTTTGATTGTGTGCAAAAGAGACCAGGAGTTACGTGAAGCTGATTTGAAGAGACTTTTTTCAATATGTGTGTGTAGCGTTCATTCACAGAGATCTGTGGTTTACTGGGTTTTGGGTGTGAGATAGCAGAAAATCCCTTTCGGCTATTGTTTGTCTTGTTTTCCCTTTTCAGCTTTCCAGACTTTCTCTGCAGTAACACAGACATCTTGTCTGGTGCTTCTCAATGCTATCTCAAATTACAGTGGTGCTGTTCCCTGCCACAGTCTCCTCCTGAAAGCAGATCTTTTTTTTTTTTTTTTTTTTTTACCAGAGTAGGGTGGTGACAAAGAGAAAGTGATTTTCCACTTGACTGGATGCAGCCTGTTCCTTCATTAAATGCTGCAGCCCATATTTTAAAGCAAAACATAGCCATTGCAGGGCAGCTAAAAGCACTCTCACCTTCCACAGGGACAGTTACTTGTTCTGGTGTCATCTATTAAGACATAACTTTAGCACTAATCAGGGTGGAGGAATGATGCCATGCATGAGCCAGGGCTGCAAAATCTTTGGCTGAGGCTGAACAATAACTATCTACTGGCCTGCACATAAGTGGTATAGTTAAATCAATTTGGTGAATATGGCGGTTGCCAACAAATGTTGGTATAGTTAAAAGAATACATTATTCACATGGGCCAGTGGTCAGCCATCCTCTACCTTGCGTCTCTATCTGGGAAATCCCATTAAGGTCAGACAAAGTCTCCGGCCAGGCCAACAGTGGTTAATAGAGGGCAAATCTGCAGGGAGTTACGGGGACCTACAACTGAAAGACAGATGACAAGATTATGGTAGAAGGTGATTAAATGACCGTGGAACTAGCAGTAATCTATAAAATGATTACTGATGTGTCACCTCTGAGGCCAGAGCTAGCTGTTATCCTCCAGGCGATGATAATTAGATTTTATTGGAGAATGGAGAAGAGACCACAAGATGCAGGACAGGAGTGAGTGAGTTAAAGGACAGCTGGTATTGAACTGGGTATAAGTCAGCTGAGGTTTAAGCGCATGTGGTGAAACGGAGATTTTGATTATGTTTATTTTAGTGTATTTTGATTCAGGTTTTCCAGACAATCCCTCACTTTACAAAGCTGATTGATGATCTTTTCACCTTTTTTCCATCTATTGTCAGAGCTGCTGAACACCTACCTAATATGTAAGACACATAGCAGCTGCTGCTAGACCGCAACCGAGTGCACGCTTAGTCACTCAGAGAGGGACAGAAAACGATATGGAGCCATTAGTGTATAAACACATGCTGACTCATCTCTACGGCTGGAGTCACGCTATTGTTTTTGCTCATTTGAGGTGCCTTGAGCACTTTGAAGGGGCTATATGGTGATATTACGCAGAAGGTCAAACCAGACATTTTTATGAATGGGATTGTGAATAACAGTAACTTACAACAACTTACAGTTTAATACAACTACTGTTGTTTATGCTGTGTTAAATACAGTCAGAGCCCCTTTCCTACACCTGTGATACATCTTTACAATCTAATGCAATCAAATACAATGATTTAGTAGAGGTCAGCTTTAGTGATAGAATATAATGAATATTAATATAATGCATAATACCACCTTACTACAATAATAACCATGTGATTAGGATGCAATATCTTCACAGTCACTTTGATCAGTATCTACTGCAGACCATTAAGGTCCCAAGGACCACAATGGAAAGTGACAAAGTTATTACTCATTAGTCACAATTGCTTTTTTCTAGCAAGACAACATGTCGTTGTATCTCTTGCTACTACATTTGTAATGAACACTGTCCAAACAGTGAGTAGCAGCAACAAACCTGTATTTATGTGATTAGTGCATTTTAAGGGGAAGGCAGCTTTTCAGGTGTGTGTGTGCACTTGTTTGCCACTGCAGCAATTATTTCCTAACCTGGTTATACACAGCATGATCAAAATGATTAAACAAATAGATGCATAATAACGAGAATCGTCACATCTACAGATATTAAAACAGTCATGCACACATGCAGCTGAAATTCATCTGTGGTCAGCAGTGTGATGTATCCGCTAGTTAATTGGATGCTGTGTGCCGCT
Source organism: Anabas testudineus (assembly GCF_900324465.2). NCBI lineage: Eukaryota > Metazoa > Chordata > Actinopteri > Anabantiformes > Anabantidae > Anabas > Anabas testudineus. The sequence continues at coordinate 15,098,094 of NC_046626.1, read as the reverse complement.
GTGAACTTTGCAGTTGATTAAGGCGCTTGTCTCTTCTGTGGCAGCCCACTGTTTCGAAGGCTGAGCCCTCCTTTGGCCGCAGCCGCAGGTTAAGAGACCCCACTGACATCGGTTGTGCAGCAACGACCTCCATCACTAGCCTCACTAGCTGGCTAATGAGCCTCTGTTGGCCAGCGTGACTGGAAGCACATGGACAAATGTCAGAACTATTTATCAAAATGATTGAGGCTTGGTCCCACAGTCATGGTGTTAAAGAGCTGTATCGCTGCTGTCTGCCACATGACACCACATACTCAATGAAACTGGACACTGAATTTGGCATCAATACTTTCATAATGTTACTATGGGCTAGTTGAAGGTACAGTTTGGTCTGTTATTGTTATTCTATTGGCTATTGTTTGTAATTTATTAATATTAACTTTACCTAGTGTTCATGTTCAAGTTCAAGTTTTGAAAGGTGAAATTATGGCCATACATTGTATAAAGAAAAAGTCATGGCCATTTTAGAGATACATTATGTAACTTTATGATTCTTCATGCTAAAATGCCTTAGTCATAGTCTAAAGAGTGATAAGGCCGCATCCTTATAGAAGATAGAGGGTTAGGAGTGACGTGGGTCATAATCTGAGTACTGTGTACTGGGATAAAAAGTTTGAACCGTTAGATAGCAGAAGTAAAACAATAACCACTTCTCTTCTTATCTGACACTGTGGTGGGTGTAAGTGTTGTTGGTCTTTAACTCAACCACAGGTCGATGTAAACGTCGTCATGTCTTCATATCACTTATCCAGAAGAGAGGCTAAAGTGTGTGTGTGTGTGTGTGTGTGTGTGTTCGTTGACATCTCAGATGTCCAACAGTCAATTTTTTAAATGGAATTCACTAATAGGTTTAAAATACATTAAGGAGATTTCTTTGGATGTGCCCTGACCCTTACCTCATACCTCCTGACCTCACTCAGTGGCAGTGGATTCACTTTGCAGTCTTTAAATACACTGTGAACTGGAAACGGCTCACCCGTGACGTAACTAGTCCTCACTTTGTAGGCTTTGCACACGTCTTATTGTCGAGTTAATATAGTAATTGGATCAGAGCAGTTACAGGCTGGGAGGCACTTGGTGGGCAGCGGAGTATACGTGCAGCATAAATTTGCAGTGATGTTTGTCACTTTGAGCTGTGTAAATTACAGTGAGCACTGTGAGTTTCTTGACCCTGAGCCTTGACCTTGAAGTGATCTGGGACAGAAAATGCATCACAGACTATTTTCAATCCATCATGGACAACAAAGGCCCAAGTTAAAATGTAATGTATCATATACACTGCTCACCTGAATTTAATTAAATAAATAGGTAAGGTCCTCCCACTGGATAATTACTGCATGGATGATAACACGTTATTTAACCCAGCTGTAGCAGCTGTAGAAGACAGATCCTGTGGTCGTGAAAAAGATTAATCTGTTTCAAAAGGGTTCAAATTATGCAAAGATGCAAAGAAAACATCTCAGGAGATGGATAAAACTAAAACTGGGTTAAGAACTGTCCAGTGGAAGAAGGTCACATGGTCTGATGAGTCCATATTTACCCTGTTACAGAGTAATGGACGCATCAAGGTAAGAAGAGAGGGGGGTGAAGTGATGCACCCATCATGCTTATTATCTACTGTGGGGGCAGTGCTATGATCTGGGGTTGCTGCAGTTGGTCAGGTCTAGGTTCAGCTGCGTTATGTGTCCAAAGTATGAGGTCAGCTGACGACCTGAATATACTGAATAACCGGGTTATTCTATCTTTTTTTTTTTTTTCCCCTGATGACACGGACATATTCCAAGATGACAAGACCAGGATTCATCGAGCTCAAATGAGTGGCTCAGGGAGCATGCCACATCATTTCCAAATAACAGTCTTACAGTGTGGGACTTGATATTTAGAATTCAATTTAGCTAAACAGTAATAGTATCCTTTGGGGATGGAGTTTCAAACCACTGTATGGGGTGATGAAACCCTTTTCAAAACGGTTGCATAAACTCAAACATATTTGACGTAGTCAAGTTAATATTAAAGCTTATAAAGCTCCCTCCAGGGATATTTTTGATACTGACAGTGACTGAAATAGCTCCAGTGGAATCCATTTGGCAACGCTGCCAGCGATGCTAATCCAGAGTGCAACACTCAAGTTCAGAATTGTTTACACCTGTAAGCTGCTTTTAGCTCTTTGTTTGGGTTATCTAGTCTATGTTTAGACTATACACTATACACTTGTCTGTCACTAACACCCTCGGTTCACCCCTCCAGGAACCAAAGGCAGCTCTCCCAGTTAACAGGCTCAGACAACTGTGCTCTACATGTCCAGTTCCAGTGACTGGAAGATACAGTATTAGCCTTAACCACAGACTCATGAGGACAGTATAGAACATTAAGTGAGCCAAAGTGACGGACTTTCTAGATTAAATCAGATCAAAAACGCTATTCGTCAGTTGTTGTCTAATGCTGAGTTACGTCTGCTGAACAGTAGGACTTTCAGTGGGCAATTGTTTGCTAAGTGCAGCTTAGAAAGCACTTGATAAGCTGTGTTAGCACTTCAGGCATTTCTGTGAGTCACTAGTTTAACCATGCACACTGGTCATGTATGCACAATAATGAGGTTTCCTGTTTAATGAGACTCTAGGTGAAGGATTCTGATGGGGTTTATTTCTTTTCATGTGTCCACTCCTTTCAATTGACCCACATGTTGTAATTCATGTCTTGCTGTTGCTGTGCTTGGAGGATAAGGCTCCAACCTGTGTGCAGAGAGCAGCCATAAAACATGTTAACAACATGCATGCAATCACAGGAAAGCATGGGTGTAAAGCCAGAGACTTAGTGGAGACATTGTCGTGATAAGCAGAGAATGTGTAAGCGTTCACATAAAAACTGAATGGTGTGTGATCCCAACAAAGGAGCTACTGTAATAGTATAAAGGGTGAAAACAAATACAGATTGAGGTCCTTGGGAGGAGTTCTGCTCTGAACCGTGTGCCTTAGCAGTAAAATTATATTGCTAATACTATATTTTCTCTGTCATCAGTGATAAAATCTGACTGGTTATAACATGTCAATAGGTGAGGACTATAGTCTTTAATTTCTCCTGTATGAAAACTGAACACACAGTATAGTGCACTGTATATAATACTGCAAATATATTTTTACAGTTATCGCAAACTATTCTAAAAAGTACATTTAATTTAGTCTGTGCTAAAAATCAAATTAAAGACAAGTAATTTGACAGATAGATCTTTCATACTCAAACTGCAACAACAGCCAGTAGCCTACACCCAGTGAGAGGCTCCATTCTTTAATTTTTTAAAGTTTTTATCTTTGCACCTTTATTTTAGATGACAGATTTGATCCTTGGGGGCATTTATGATAGAAATCCTGCACAAAAGTGGTCTGCCGTGGTCTGGAAAAGGTGTTTCTGTCCATCTGCTCTTTACTGAAGGGATATGCCAAAGGAGTATTGGATTGAAGTCAAGAGACTTTCTGAGCATGGCCAAAAAAAAAAAAAAAAGCACTTTATAATAGTGCTCCAGATCCCTTCTACATATACTGTGTAGGCTTATCTTTCTTCTTTGCGTTATAAGCCGCGTACTTTGGACACAACATAGAGTTGGAAAATAACTGATATATTAGCTGCAGTGACAGTTTAACCTTTACAGCCACGGTTGTATAAGAGAAGGCCTTGTGTAAAGCACCTTTATGCTGTTTGTTCCTGATTGCTTCCCTCCTTACCTCAGTCCTCAGTTCAGCTGTTGTCTGCAGGACCTTTGACATGTAGAAATCTCTCTTGGGGATGAAGCAATAGGAGGTTTCTTCTTCGGGATATTTTACTGCCTCCATCACTCTGCAAATAAATATAGCTTTATGGCTATCCCATCCTTCCATCTCTGCTACATCCAGCACAAAAATAGAAATGAAGTGTACGGTAGATGGGGAATCATATTTTGTGATGAATGATCTTCACCAAAATGTGGTCATTACTGCAAAGGCGATTGCTATTTTGATGCATTGATATCCTTATCAAACTGCCGAGAAATTTAAATGAGATTTGAATTTTTCATGTACCTCAAATGACTGAGGCTGTTAATGTCTTGATTTCGATGTGTGAGCTTTGAGGGAGCCTGAGCACAGTGTCAAGAATACCTTAGCAGAGCCTGTTTTCCAGCAAGTCTCTCCGTCATAGTCAAATGGGGAATTTATTTTCTAAAAACTTTATTCAGTAATTCTTTTGTGAGAAGAAGTGATAGTTATTAATCAAGAGGGCATAGTTTGATTCTCATCTTGTGAAGGGATGCAATCTGTTTTTGCTCCTGGCTCGTGTGTAAACTCCTTTTTATTCTCAAATCACTCATTCACATATATATATATTCTCATTGTGTAGCTTCCCTAGACCACTCTTAATTCACATTCTGTTATATTTGCTTTTCTCTCGGTTGAACCTGTGGTTTTAACATGTGACTATAGTGACAAATTCAGTATCACACTCAGATTGCTAATTATTCTCATTTTTACTGTCAGATCCTTTGGCAAAGACACATCATTTGGAAATGATTTCAGTGTATTTGTATTTCTTCACACAGTCAACATTGTTGCAGTGTACCCTCTTTCTTTCCAGGGGAAAAAATAACATGATACAGTTGTGCTTGTTTCCACAAGGTGCTTCGTTGCTGACATAGCGACGTAATTAAAGTATCCTGCTGATATTTCTTGGGTGCAAAGGCTGGAGGCTACTCTCTCTCAATAAGGTTGTAGTTCTGCTACCTCATGCATGTTTTCTTTTTTCAAGTGAATGTGGAGAGGCTATAAATATTTTCATTTCAATGTAAGTATAATTTTACTGTTCTGTGATAATCAGTGCAATGTTTGGCTTATTTAAAGCTTGTTTCAAAGTAAATTCAACATCTAAAATCATGGTATGATCCAGGAAGTAGACCATACCATAGTTACAATGCAGACAGTCATTGAAAGTTAGGATTTGTCATCCTTCATGTTTGGTTTGCAGGATTTTCAGAACTGTCATTCTTCTATGGTGGTAGAATTCAGTTAATTGGAAAAACTGACCCTTAGGTAGCAGATTATGTTTCTTCATCTCTTCCCACATTAAGGTTGTGGAGCCATATTGTTGCAGCCTTCCAATAAAGACTCAGCTACCATAAACATCTATTGCATGCAATTTTCCTTTTTCACATAAACACTTGAATCTGACTGCAATATACCCTAAATTGACCTTCGTAGTCTTTGCGGCATTTTTGACAGAACCTTTCTCACATGGCTCAACCTTGTTCAGTGTCAACCTTACACATACAGCTGACACGGCACATCAAGTCCCTGGGGCGTGAGCTTGTGAACAACAAGCGGCAAAATGGGAAGTTACTGTTGAGGTTTCCCCTCAAGTTGACCTGTCAACTCTGCCTGTGGCTAGAGATTTCCTGGGGGGCCAGCATACCTCCACAAAAGGGAGAAAAAAACTGTTATGAAGAGTGGATGGAAGAAAGGTAGTCGGAGAGAGAAAGAAACTCCAAGCCAAAGACAAAGTGGGAGAAAGAAACACAGATAAGTGCGCCTTTGAAGAGAACATCAGCAGGCTTCATGGTACTCAGGCAAACCTCTCTTCTTCCCAGTCATGAAGGACACATCTCAGCAGATGAAAGCAGAAGCCCCTTTGAGGGAGCGCCATGGCATTATCCCTGCATCCTGCATCAAGTAATTGAAAGACCTGAGAGTGTGGTAGGGGGCTTGGAGAAAGGGGGGCACTGGGCTGAGTCATCCTTGCAAGTTCTGGGCATGTAGGCAATGAGAAGACACCTGTATGTTGTGTGGAGAAGACCAAGGAGAAGAAGTAGAGAGAAGCTCAAGGTATCTTTGCAGAATATAATTTTAGATTTCCAACATACAGTACAGTAAAATAATAAAATGAATATATGATTGATTATAGAATAAAATAATCATAATATCGAGTACCAAGAAACTGCTGCTGTAATGTAATTACGGGTACAGCTTTCATTAGAGAAGGATTACAACACATAATATATGTAGCAACCTGCGTGTTGTGATACGGTCGTCATTATGCTTTGGGAAAGCCGTCTAAAAATTGTCATCCGACCAATGTTCTGAATGAAGCACATTTGGAATAATTTGGCCTGAACAAATGCAGACAACAACACAGATTGTTTGAGTGCTGTTGCTGTGTTGAACATATGAGAGTGAGAAAGAAAGACTGACAACAATATTTGAAGTATTACAATCCTTGTATTTGGAGGGATTGGAAATGGGGTGGTCCTGAATGCGCTCAGTGGATCAGACTAATCTCAGTCAAATCAGTGTCAATGCACAGTCTGCACATTTAATCCTCCCTGGCATGGTATTTAATACTGCTGATGTATTTATACAGATTTATGCATTTTTAACCTCTGAAGTAGTCATGTTTACACTAATAATAACAAAATCAATAAGTTGATTTACGCCTTTTATCAACCTTTACTTTCCCTATCAAAAAAGCAAAGTGTTATAAATTAAAGGTGCAGGAAAAGAGAAGGAAACACTGAGTTATTGTTGAAAACTCTCACAGGGAAAGTCTTGTTTGCAATTCACTCACACCTTCGTCATTTCTTCTACTAAAGGTCTTGCCCTCCTCTCTCTCTCCCATTCGTTTTCAACCCTCACTCCCTCTGTTTTACAGTGGATGAAACTGAACATGGTTTCTCATTATCATGCAGTCTCCTCCCTCTCTTCGACTGGTGGCGTTTCTTCTCCCTCCCTCTTGTGTGGAGAGCTCGGCACTGAACGTTAATCCCGGATTGCGCTGCCCTGCTGTCTGCATCCCGTTGTTGCTGCGAGAGCATGGCATGGCTCCAGGACCCCTGTGCTCACACAGGAGAGAAGTGAACGAATGAGAGAGAGAGAGAGAAAGAGAGAGAGAGAGAGAGAGAAGAAAGGAAGAAAGGACAGAGGTATAGTTGGGTTGTCACAGCTGCTTGCTTGAGCACTGCACTGAGTGTTACTGAGTTTCAGTCACACACGTTCTCTCATATAAACAAGAGGGAAAAGAGAGAAAAGGGAAGGATGACAGCCGGTTTGTTGGAGCTGTGGGTGCAAATGTGAAAGAAGAAAGAGGAAACCTCAGTCACATTTCAACCTTTCTCTGCTTGTTTGCTGCATCTTCCTCACTGCTCACACTTTGAAGGGATTAAACTTTTTTTTTTAAATCTGTTATTGGCACATCTGGAACACTGAGAGTCTCTGACATGGAGTCTCCCACCAAAGAAATTGAGGAGTTTGAAAGCACGGCGCTGAAGTACCTCCAGCCGGAACAGATTGAAAAGATTTGGCTCAGGCTCCGGGGACTGTGAGTATGCCCACTTTTACCCTTCACAACAAGTGTTTGTGTAAAGTAATACTGTGTGTCCCGGTGTGTTTGACTCGATTTGTGATATTCAAAATACTGACTCTGCAATGGATCTGTAACAACTTCATTATAGATGCATTCTGATGCAAGCCAATGGATATCATAATAAAAGTCTGGCAGTAGTCACCTCATTTTGTTTACAGTGTGTGTCAGTTGGGTTGTGGGTGTGTGAATGTGTGTGTGTGGCAGTGTATGGGAGAGGGAAATAACCACGGATAGTCTGTTTGATAAAATTAAAGTGAAAACCTAAAGACACAAGAAAAACACGACGAGATTGGAATTTCTCAAACCAAACAGAAATGTCAAATTGCTTCCTTTGAACTATCTCGAATGGTTTGTTTGGACAGGGAGGAAGAAGACAACAAGCACTTTAGAAGGGAAATGGTAGCAAGGAGAGCTGCTCACACTTGCAGCTGTGATGCAGAAATGATTTCAGTCATTTTTTTAAGTACTTTTTTTGACTGCAGAGATTGGAGGCCAGATGTTGATGGCGTCTTTTACTGCATGACTCATCTGACATTTAATAAACACGTGTCTGAGAAATATTTTGACACAAGAAGACGTGATGTTGGGCTTGAATGACTGAATATATGCATTTTTCTGTCATTCAGCTGGACAAAGAGACAGTCCTCAGTTTCTTCCACCAACCAATTAACACCTATCTGACCTTTCACCCTGAAAAGAAAAGCTCACACACTTTGGAAGGGATTTCTCTCCATTATCCATTTTCAGTCCTCGTCGTTCGTGCTCAGCAGGGGGAGGAGGCAGCTGTGTTGCTGGGAGGGTCTTTAATGTTATAGCTGGAGGTCTGTATTAAATGCAGCACGGGCCTGTTCACAATTTTCTGCAGTTCATCGATCAGCTCTCCTCTCCTCTGACATCACTTTAATCTAGTAATCTTCATGTCACTGTATTTCTATTGTTCCGTGATTAGTCATTGTTTTTCTCTCTTCTGTGTCAGGAGCCCAACATGTGGGTCCCCCCCACCTTCCTCCCCTGCCACATTCAGTTTCCTCGGATGACTTCATTGTCTCTTTCGTTTGGTCACCATCATATATTTCTCATCACAACCATCTGTCTTTTTGGATATTTCATAGATGAGATAGATGGATGTCACAGGGGCCCGGATGATTTTTTTTTTTTTTCCTTTTGTCTTTATGCTGTAATCTTCTGGGTGCACTGAGGGCTCCTGTTGCATGTCAGAGATCACATTAGCCTTTAATCCCACAAAGAGCCTCCTTTTAAAAAGAGTGAGCTTCAGCTGACAGGCAGCTCCTGTAAATGTTGACAGGTGACACAGTGTATGTTATGTGTTTGATAGATAGTGAGCTACAGTACGCAAAGGTTGTTGCCTGGGCATGTACTCATACACAGTATGGTTGGAGGTGTGTTTACTCCAGCTTGGTGACATTAACTGTAAGCGTTGTGTTGCCGGTTTATAGCAGCTGCATGTTTTGGGTGTGTGCCTGCTGAATGGCTATCACAGCACTCTCTCAGCCACAGTGTACTTAACACCGCACACCAATCTCCCAAAGACAGAACATTTGTGTTGAAAAGTTTTCCCCTGCTCAATCTTCACGGACTCAGTCTATAGCCTGGTGACGTCCACCGATCACAAACAGCGTGGCGTCTTTTATTACTTTTCTTTGACATATAGCCACTCTATGTTTTGCAACTGTTAACGTACTCCGGTGGATTTCCCTTAATAAATTAGATCACCGCGACAGACCCTACCTCTCCGTCACCCACTGATTAATGGAAATCAATGAATCATTTAATCACTTTATCAACACTTCATCACAGAGGGACCCCTGAAGGGAAGGGCATCTTTGATTTGGACCAAGGAGGATCAAGGTGACTCACTGACCGCTGTAATCTTATTTGAAGCAGTTTTTCTTTTACTTCACTACATTTCAGAGGAAAATATGGTACTTTTCATTCCACTACAATGATTTGGCATGTGCAATAAGAACTTATTATTGTATTAGTATTATTTTTATTTAAATCTTGCAGACATCCAGCCAGCCAGCCATTTTAAAGTCCCTAAAATTTAGTTTACTTCAAATTTAATATTGCTTAAGACCTTAATGATAATTATCATGTGTCTCTTATGTGGTTTTGTTTTCATAGGGTTTGGGTTAGTAAGCTAGCAGTTCATTCGTTTTATCTTTTTTATTCACTAAGACAGTAGGGAGCTGTTAACATTGCTCTTCAAAGATTAACGTCTTTAGCTCGCAGTTTTACACAGAGCCCCAGGATAGATGGATATAGAATACAGTTGAGAAACAAATCAAGCTAAGTGCTGTGAATTGTGCCTGACTGGAATTTAAATCCATGCCTGCAGATGAACAGCAGTGGGTCCACCCTTCCAACCACTTCACTACTATGCATGCCTTAAGTTTGTGGGAGTGTTTGTGCTTTTAGAGCTACACTATTATCTCTTCACGGAGGTGTGGGTGTGTTTCAGGCCAAATGTCAGGGTAAGTGATAGTAGGTGTGTTTAAATGTGACTGTGTAGTGTGTAAGTAGGAGGGATGTCGAAGGGTGGAGTGGTGCATGAGTGTATGCGTGTGTTTTGCATATAATTATGCCTCCCTTAAATTCTTAATCTGCATAAAAGATTGTGAGCGATTGTTTTTTGCTGTGTGTGTGTGTGTGTGTGTGTGTGTGCATGAACACAACTAAATGATATGACTACTGACAAAAAGAAACAAACTGGTCAAAAACAGGCATTTACCCATTATATTGTGGTAATATTGACGTGTATGTCCACACTTTTTGGTGTGTGTCCATAAGAATTTTATGCTCTGCATTTTCAATTGTGCAGTTTACTTGATGAAATATTGTTACATGACCTGTACGACAGGTGTGAACCCATTTCATATGAGAAAGTTTTGATAAATGCAACAAATTCTATTAGATCACTCACACATACTGAGAATGAATCTTCCATGAGGCTCGGTGTGTTTCTTTTTTATTTTGTTTTCCCAAGTGAAGTATGTTAAAAAAAACAAACAAACAAAAAAAAAAAACACCCAACATAGATTTCAATCGATCCCTCACTATCCTTGTATTTGATTTCTTTGGCAGGCGAAAGTACAAGAAGACGTCCCAGAGGTAAGAGTTGCTGCTGGGACTCTGGACCTCCTCCTTTTCCTCCTCATCCCTCGTTCCCATTCATCTTCGTTTCTTGATATTCCCCCTCTGCCTCTTCCTCTCAACTGTATCATCTGTAACGCATGGATCTTCACCTACCTTTTTGTTTTCTTCCTTTGTTATTCAAAGAGACACTTTGTAAATCTGCTATGAAAGTGCAGTTTGAATAAAAGTTACTTTGATTATTAACGCTGTTATCCACCTATATTGCCAAAGTCACAAAGTGAAGCCTTTTTACATTTGTATGCAATCAAAACACTCTTCCTTTCACTCTCTTTCTCTCACTCGTGACTGAAGTGTCAGCTCAACATCGTGACCAGATAACTGGCACCCTATTAGAAAGAAATTAAAGTGACACGCTTGTTTGGGAAAAATAGACAACTGACATAACTTGAAAGCTTGACAAATAACTTGAGTGCGTATCATCCTCATTACAAAACTTTCATTTGTTTAGTTCTGTTAGAGATGCTCAGGGGAAATCAAGCTCTCCATTAACTGGGCCTTCAGTGCATTTATTTACAAGGGTGAAAGCAGGGATTAATTAATGCCACTGAATGAGTGGGTAATTTAGATTTAAGTGTCATTTGTTAAAGATGTTTCTGTATTGATCTGAAACATGCTATCAGTGTCCTTCATTATTCAGATCAGCTACCTCATGATGATTTTATTCTTATGCAAAGTGCACATTTTATGACTTTAAGACCCAGGAGACTGTGCCAAACTATACGCAATACATGTAGCTGTAATTCAACTCTTTTACAAGTAATATCCTTGTAGTTGGACACTCCAGTTTTGAGCAAATGTTAAGAACAGGAGTAAATTATGCATTTGCTGCAGACTAATGGAACTCACAGATTAATACACATTTAATGTGAATGTTTTCAGTGACAGTAAACCAGTGTATCTGTTCATGAAAATGAAGGAACATATAGTATCACCCAGTATCCAGTGACTCATTCTTTTAGTTTTTGGACAATAGCAGAATAATTGTTATTCAATGGGATTCATTGACATTAAGCAAACTATGGAATAGCTTCTATATTAATCTTTAAGGGCAACAAGGATGCTTAATGTGGCTAACAACAGTATGTTCTCAGTTTTTGCTTCTGCTTAATTTTTCTTTCAACCATTTTCAATTAGCTGACACAGACAGACTTTATTTCTGCATACAATACACCTCTTCTCATGTTCACCTCATAAATTCTAAAACATGCATTGGCAGAAATTCTGTTAACTTAGTAAACACTACACAAATGAAGCTCAAAACAACACAGGTTGCTGAAGCACTGCTGTAATGCTGTTTCATGGCATTTTCCTGTGAACTGTGGGATTGCCGCACAGTTTGAGTAATTGAACGAATGCTACTTATTTGCACAGTGTGTGGTCGTTTGGAGTGGTATAGCTGCTGGAAACTCACTCTCTCCCTTAGCTGCTGTCTCTCTCTCGCTCTCTCTGCTGGGCGGGTGAGTTCCTGTGTGGAGGAGCTCGGTGATTGACAGCTCCATATGTGTCTGTATAATTACGGCCGGGCTAATTGGCAGAGAGGAACACTGGGACATTGTCATTACTGACACACCAGGATAACCCCTCACACATGCAGATGGAGGGAGAGATAGACTTCGGAGAGAGGAGTGTGTGTTTGTATGGAAAGAGAAGGAAAATAGGGCTTGAAAAGAGATGAAAAGAAACATGCACGTTGGCTTGTGTTTGTGTTTTATGTGGGCTTGGTTGGTGTTAGCAGGGAAACATTTTGCCTGTTACTATTTTGGTTATTGGTTTTTGATCACATGGTCACCATTGTTTGCTGCACTTTCAACAATTGACAGTTTTAAGCTCCGCCCCCTTGGTTACTGTTGCTATGCCTGTCAAGTTTTCCATCCTCACACGGCACATATGCAGTTTACAATAATAACAATGGGGGATTTCCCACTCAAGAGTCCTTGCAAGTGCTGAAAATATTGGCTCCCGATTTTAGATAGCAGGTACACAAAATCCAATTTCTCGTTTCTAGCCTGCAACTGTCGATTTTGCTGACCGAATAGACAGTCGCAGCTGTAGGTGATTAATAGCTTTTTGTTAGAAACGTTTGTCTGCAAGGTTTTTTAATATTTACCTAAAGCTACAGCATGCAGCTTTTACTGCGTAGGTTTTTAGAAGCTTGCTGGTGAAGCCTCTTAAGGCCCAGGATCATTGGAACAGCCTGGACAGGGTGTACAAGGGATTGATTACAGTTGATTGTTTCAGGCATAAAGTCGTCCTCATCACTAGATCAGCCATGCAGAAGACATGGAGATAAAAAAAAACCTGTTCTGCCTTTCTGCTTCTTCATTTATATTCTATATATTTATATATCCTGCTAAGCTATTTACACCATCTCTACAGAGAGAGAGTTTCACCTGAACATTTCTAGTCATCTGTCTGTTTTAAGCTGTCTATACTAAACACTTGTGAACGTGTTAAAGCTTAGACAGGGCAGTGAGGCTGATGCTGCTGCATTGATAACATGCAGCTTCTGTTACTCCACCTGTAAGGACAGGATGTCAGTCGTCATGCCATAATGCTTAACATGTCAACAAGCAAGTTATAGAAGAAAGGGCTTTGAGGTTGAAGACTCGCCTATTTATTTGGAAATTCTAATGTACCTGGAATCTGACCTTGTCTTATCTGGATATGCTAACACTTGCAGTTTACATTGCAGCTCCATGCACACCACATTGGCATATGGACAAATCCAAAGCTTGACAGATCTGCTGTTCCTAGTTACGGTTGCTAAGCTGTGATTGGACAGTCGCTGCTCAGGGGATGGGTTTGGCAAATGGTCGATTGACAATATGCTGCTTCTTTGATAAATCTCTACTTAATCCTGTGCTTTTGAATGTGCCAGAGAGCAATTTGAAGCTGTTCACTTGCCAACGAGGACAAAAACAGCTTTCTCTTATGTTTACAAAAAAGGCATTGATCACCAAGCACCACCACCAACAACACAGCAATAACTAGATGACTTGCACATCTCTTTTTATTCACTGGCATGTATCTGAACACTGAATGAAACAGGCTCTTACTTAAGCTTTTAAATATGCTACACTGGTCACTCCTTGTAGCCCAGCTTTTAAAAGCTTTAAGTGTCTGCCATCTGATCCAGGCTAGCCTCCAGCCTTAAATGGCCTAATGTAGTCTGCCCAGTTGCCAACTCTGTTGAGAGTGTGCGTGTGTCTGTGTTAATGTGAGAGTTTTTGTGTGTCCTTTCCCCCTCCCAGGATTGCTGTGTTTCTCCACATTGCAGCTTTGGAAAATAGTGCATGTTTTCAGTGGCATTAATGACTCAAGCTGCTCAGACACTTACTTACTTCTCCTTCAATATGCTAGTCAGCATACACTCAAGTTTCTATTTGTAAATACACTCACTGGCTGCTTTATTCATTTATTTTATTCATTTAAATAAACAAGGGGGCCAAAAATTTAGAAGCACCTCTGAATATAATGCCTTCCAACCCCCACTATGACCTCAACAACAATTAAAGAAATTATGACCTTGTAAAAGTAGGATTCATGGCAAAACTGCTGTTTTAAATTACATGAGATGTGGCTAATGCCCATGTGACCATATGTGCTTTTCTACATGATATATTGAGATTTAGTGGCTCTCGTTTGTATCTTCATTGGTCCACTTCTCATTTTTGCAGTCTTAATTTTATTGATGCTTAACCCTGAGGTGATTCTGCATTTTTGCATCTCAAATCAGTTGGAATAAATGAGAGTCATGTCTAATTTAAGTATTAGGTTAAGTCGCGTCTCAGAGGAGTCAGGTGTCAATCCAAGTTCTCATTTCTGAAGTAACGCCCTGGGACTAACACAACAGGACTGATTTGTAGATTTAGTAACCTGGGAAGTGAAATAATTAATAAAATATTTGACCCATTTTAAATAATTAAGACATGATAAAATCAATGTCCAGGGTGGGTGAGTGGTTCGAATTGTGTGTTGATTAATGATCTCAGCATTTCTAAAATGCTGACTATGTCCCCAAGAAATTTGAAAACGAGCCATTAATTATCAAAAATGCCACCAAAATGATATGTCCTCCAAAGTAAAACTACTCCAAGCTAGAATTAATTGAATTATTGAGTCACAGAGGATGCTTCTGCCAAATGTGAAGTAGCTTCCTCAAGGCATTAATGAAATATCATGTTCAAGAATGGTATGAACGGACAACCCAAACACACACTGTTTCTGGCCATCGCATAGGTAGCTCTTGTTTAGTTAGTATTGCAAGACATACTTTCACCTTAATAAATAACATTTAGATAAAAATACTAACAGAACTATAAGTAAATGAAGACAAGTGCCAGATTGAAACAGGTCACAAAGACCAAGAGCAAAGTGAAGAGGACAGATAGTGTCAACTCAGAGCCAAGACAGAATATTGAACTGGTTAATGACATTAATGAAGGAGCAAATCTTCCTCGCAGTGACTGCCATCAAGAACAGCCCATTAGTTGCCATTAGCTGAGCCTCTGTGTCTCTCTTATCTGTTGTTAGGGGCCATTTGTCAGTCACCACAGCTATTGGTCTGTTTATTAGAGATGATGATTCATTTGGGACAACAGTGTAATACTGCTATAGGTTGCAAGTTTAGATTAGCTGCCTACTTGTACAAATGCAATCACGTGTCATTAAACAAACAAATAATTGTCTCTGAAGCAACAAGACGTACAGTGGCGATGATGAGGATGATTGTGCTTCGATAATGGATTCAAAATAAAGATGGTAATGCCCACACTTGTCAATCAAATAAAAAAAAAAAACTGAAGCACATATTTCAATTTGGGTTCTACCAGGACAAAACTGTTTCATATTACTTTGAATCTCACACATTTAGACTGATTGTGTGAAAAAAAGTTTTTATTTTCATGCACATTTGGCTCGTCTCACAAGACACTAGCTAGGCTCAGTGTGATGTGAAACAGAAACGTCTGTTCCTCATTTCAGTCTGTGGAGGTTTGGACAGGCAGCAGTCCCGCTGAGAGAGCTCAAGACCTCAATTTCAGCCATTAATGGCTCTCTGTTTTTTTTCTGTAATTGTTTTCTAGTTGTGCTAATGAGTTGTGACTTTGGTTCCTTTGTGTATCATTTCATGTTTGTGCTATAAAAAGCCCCATGCAAATTTTAGGGAGTGTTTAAAATAAAGCTACTACACTTGGCCTTTTTGGAGGGTGTTTTGAGTGTGACAGTGTTGATGCAGCACTCATACAGTGATATTTTTTGTCAGGCTTGTCTCACCTCGGTCTCTCTTTCCTTTCGTCATCCTCTCTTCGCCTCATCTCCTACCACCTGATGATTAGAGGGGTAATTACTTGGTTCAATCGAATCTCAAAGCTTGGGCTAATTACATTCCTTTGAACCGATCTTTTCTTTTTCCCTTCTCGTTCCCCCTGTGCTCCACATCAGTGCTCCTTTCTTTTTTGAGGTAACTGCCTCAGTTAGCATAATTCACACCACATTGTTTTTTGAACCAAACAGGTGCCGAGAGACACCCTTCAGTTTGTGGATTAGTATACATACACAAACTAGATATAAACACTGTCTGCTATACAGTACCTGCACGTATGCAACATGCATTTTTGGATTGTCTGTAGTAGGATGGCGCCACCATGACCTTGAAATTCCCTACAGTCCATCTACAGCCAGCAAAAAATGTATTTAGTGAATGGTGGGAACTGACATGACTTGTGAGTTTTATTTCTCAAGCAGTCTTACAGAGTGTTATCACTGCATGTTTACAGTTTTTGTTCCTATTTTCAAGATGAACAGGCTAGTTTTCTCTTCCTCAAACAGCATGTGCAGAGGCAGAAAAAGACATATAAAACCACTAAACAGAAGGTGATAACAGTGATCATAAGGTAACATCATAAGGTCACAGAAAAATGGGCCAAAGTACAAAGAACAGTCAGACTCCATGCTCCACACTAGCAGTAGTCCTGTATGTGCTTCTTGCATTGTCTCTTCCTGTGGTACAGTCAGCTTTAGGAGCACCACCTTATTTGATTCCTAAGACCACAAAATAGTGTCTGGTCTAAGATGAGTGTTTCAATTCCTGTGTGAATTTTATTTGTTTTTTGAGATCCACTCTCGTGTCCTAGTTGGTCGTCACTTCCAGAACACCTCATTGTGCTAATGGATTTCCTTCACTGTGGTTTTAAAAGTTTGCTTCCTGTCTTCTTCCAGCCACAAAGCTAGATACAAAGTGCATAGCCCAGGTTTGTTGTTGCTCACTGGTATAGATCTTCTTCAGACAGCGCTCCAGTGCATCCAGCTGCCCTCTCAGCACCACTGTCTCTCAGCATCATGACTTATGGAGCCTTGGCTACCTTTAACTCCTCCATCAGTAATGTTGCTGGCAGCAGGAGTTTGCTTCTGGAGCTGTACAAGCCAGTAGCAAATAACGGGAAAGAGCCACCTCCTCAATAAGCTACCAGTTCTCAACTGCTGATTGCAAATGCTGTGGTGGGAGAGATTGTCCATTCAAACTAAAAAGGACCTTTCATTTGCTGCACACAATGAGGAAGCAACACTTTCAAACCGATTTTTTTCGTCACTTTTCTTAAAGTGGCCACTGTATGCAGAAGGGCTGCATTTTCATTCTGCAGCAAAGAGCTTCTACACTGATTATTTTCTCTCTCTTTGCCTACCTTAGAGCGACATTATTCAGCTAAGTGTATTGCTATTCTGAAGATTGATTACAAAGCCTAAATGATAGGCTTTTATACTAAGCTGAGGATATGGCAGAGATAAGAACATAAACGTCACAGGCTTCCTTGGTGCCAGCCCTGCTCACGAGGCTTCCCTGTCTTGCTGCATGCAGCACATATTGGAGATTTATGACACAAATTGTCTCCTTAATCTGGTTGTTTATGTCCACCCTTCCTCCAACAGCCCTGATTCTCTGTGCCACCTCTGCCCTGGTCTCTCCTGGCTGTTTGTCCTAAGAGTATTACAACAGGTAGATGGAGAGATAGAGCAGAAACGTGTAACTATTATTTTTGTGTCTCTTTGCATTTTTCATGGAGAGAGAAAATATTGTGGGAATGCAAAAAGGAGGTTGTTTGTATGCTGAATGTGTGTACTCATGAATGTGTGTAATGCCCAGCAGCTATTTGTGTGTGTGTTTATTTCCATTCAGCTATCGATCACCTCACCTCATTCATCTCCCGCTAACCCAGTCAATTCAAGTCTAGTGGGAGTTGCATACCTCACATATAGTGTATTAAAATGCTTTCTGTGGCCTACAGCCTCTTGTCATAACCAGTGTCATAGACCGTGTCTGCAAAATGGGGTTTTCTTGCTAAAGCAGAAAATATATAAAGTCCAAACTAATGCATCAGATTGATCTGGGTGAGGTTTATGTGTATTGAGCTTTTCACTGCTATGGAATGACCAGAACATGGAAGTGGTTAGCTAAAAGTCTCGGGCAGGGTCTCAACTGAGTGCACAGTATTTTGCTTAAACATAAACATACAGTACATCACAGGAAACTGACTGGAATAGTTTTGGGTAAAAAAAACAAAAAAACAATCTAATCCAGTATTTCCTGAAGCACCTAATATTTTGTTGCCTGATGGCTGGGGGACAGGAAGCACAGGGAGCAGTGTAACAAAACTAAATCAACAATTCTCTGACACTGCCAACAAAATTAAACATTATGAGGTCAAAAACTGTGTTTACTGATTTATAGTTTGCCTTATACTGCACATCATTTGGTGCTTTTGCTGTGATCATTCCACATTTTCTGGCAGCTTTTGACAAGAATTACTGGACATGAGAGTATGTCCAACTTGGCAGCATGTCTATTGGCATATTCTACAGGTGGAATAAAACAGTAAATAAAAGCAGTAAGTGAATTGTTTGAGTGATGCTTTCAGCCACTGTTGGATAGTAGCCAAGTAGATAATGGGTTAGCACTTTGCTAAGTTATTATCTACAAGAAACTATTTGGCATTGGAACATGAAATGTGTTGTTTACCACTTGGTAAAAAGATCTTTTGTCAGATATGGAAAGCCTGTGTGATCATTGTGTGGGCCTGTGTGATATTACATAGATTGTTTTGTATAAATGTGTGAGTATGTGAATAAATCCACCAGTGTTTTCTTTGATGTTGATGTAAGAGGAATGATGAGAATCACAGCAGTGACGCAGTAACTGTAGGACCCTGTTTTCTGTCACCGTTTTTTAATGCTCTGTTGGACATTCTGGACTAAACATCCTTTCTAGATAATAAACTTTTAAAACAGTAGTTCACTGTTGCACAGTGACAATAATAGAAACGTGCCGTAATACTTCATGGGTAGCAAATAGTGTTTCTTAAAGTATTTACAGTTAGCAAGCTGCCCATTTAAAACTAACTAAACTATGGAGTTTGCTCCTTTTCCGTGCTATTCTGTGTTTTATTTTTTGTTACCTTTTACAAGTGGCACTTCTGACTGTTTATGCCAGTGACATTGCTGATGTGCACTAGCAGTTTTGTGGCTATACGGGTTGTTGCATTTGTGTACTGTATGTCCTAGCCCACGCATAGTGGTGCATGGATCAGTGGCAGAAATGCTAAGTGTAGTTTAGAACAGTATGTATAAATGCCGCCTGGAAAAATTAAACATTAACATAGGTATTGAACACCAAACAACAGGGAAAAGGAGACAAATACTCACCTGTCTGGCTTTTTTTTAGTCTATATGAATGAACACGTTTACCAGTGAAACAACAGATACGATGGCATTGATATACACAAAGACTAAAGAGGTTCACTTACCCCAACCTGTCGGGGCAAATGGCCGCTGTAAGGTCATAACCTTCCAAGATAAAATGCCTGGGGATGATTTATGTTGTGCTTTGGCGCTATATAAACGAACTAAATTGAATTGAAATTACAATTCTACTTATACATTATGAAAAATGTGTTATCCAACAAGTAATAGAATAGTGTTAGTCCCGGGGGATTCTTCATTCAGACTGCGTCTGTAGTAAGCCTATTAAAAATATTGTACTGTGACAAATACTGCTTTGGTACTGAATGAGTCATTATGTATTTTCTCAATTTGTATCCTGTTTAGTGAATGAACATACACACACACCATGGGACAATTGTTCAATATGATCTGCAGTTATTATTTCGTGTTCTATATGTGCCATCTACTTTGCACTCCCACAGACACAGAAGCATACAGGACTAATTGGGGAAAGCTATTAGAGGGTATAAACATAATAACATGCTGACTTAATTGCACTGTAATACAACTTGAACTGCAATATAACATCAATGCCATAATTAGCTTTACATCTTCCTCAACAGACATGTAGACACAACGAAAAAGTGATATATCTAGAATCTAAGCTGCATTTGTGTGAATGAAAGTGTGTGTCTGTTTGGGGGGGGGGGGGGGTGTGAGGGGTCTAATCTAGTACACACTTCATTAGCTATGCCTCTCATCTACATAACTGTTTGTGTCTAGCTGAGACCTCTTTTCCCACTTCAACAATCTGAAATAAATAAGTGGCCTTCAGGGTAGCGTCAAAGACATGATGATGGAGAGGAGTCTCACTTCACATCTTGACACTGCAGTTTGTTCCTGCTGAACATAATGAAGCTTAATTGAGTCATAAATGGAATGCTAATTTTGGTAACCCTGGTGTTTGATGAAGACATTTGGTGTTTCATCAACATGGTTTATAGGGATGTTTTTGGTTTTGGTGCAGTGACTCTTTTCGAACATGAAAACAACTGCTCATCAAGAAGCGATAGTGCTGCTGTTTTGTACTTTTAGGATAATACTTGTATGATGAAAACATATTAACACCTATTCTAGCGAGGTGCTGACTCGCATGCAGATATTAAAAAGAGAATGGAAAGTTACACTTATAACATATAACTGACTTTTTCAGTCACCTGATTAGGACAGAAATTATACCTCATCTTCTTGTAAATCAAGGGCCCACCAGATGCCCACACTGTTAAGAAAACAACAAACCAAACCAGAACTAAATTCACAACAGAGAACGTCTTCATTCTAATTAGATGAGGAATTCATGACATACTAGTTTATATATACATTTAATACAATAATTGTTATCATCAGATTTTCACATTAATAAGCACCCATAGTATTTGCTTTTTTATAGTTTGACAGTGCAGGAAGGTCAGAGACTGGCCTGAAATGGGGCTGAGTCTAAGCCTTGAATGCTTTCCCACTGTGGAAAAGTATTCTACTGGTACATAAATGGCAATAAAACTTATGTGGGTTGTGTACCTGCCACTTTTGTTATTGTTATTTACCTCAGTTAGTGATTTCCTACATCACCCAGAGTGACGTTAGATACCCTCTAGAGAATCACCTTGAACATACAGATCAATGTGCTTACATATTTATAAGCCACAGCCTTTTCAAGGCTGGAAAAAGTAATTTACTAGTGCAATGTGTGCTGTGACGGAGTCTCACTGTGATTTTGTTTGTTTAATTGCAGTGGAATCTATAGATTAGAGTGTCTAATGCTCACCTGACACTGACAGTTGTGGCTCTGATTCAAATAAATGATAAAGGTGGTGCCAGTCCCACCCAGTCAAAGATACTGCAGTAAATGCACATGCAAGTTTTATATCCTTAACATCTTATTCCTATATCTTATCTTATTTTACCAATAATGTGTCATACTCACATGTGAGACGTGTTAACTGAACTGAATAATGGTTCATGGGAATAAATGCTGCATGCGTATTTGTGTTTATCTGTGCAGTGTGCATGTGTTTCTGTGTTGTGTGAAATGGCCCTCTGCCAAATCAACTGCCCTGATGTCCTTGTTTATCCAGGGGTTGAAAGACAGACCAGAGTTGGCCTCACTAACCGTGGTGCACCACTTTTCAGCTCATATTGATTTGTCTGCGTGTGACAAGGGCAGAGACAGCTGTGCTATCATGTTCCCTCCATGTCTCTTTATTTATCATTGTCTCTTCCTGAACCTAAATTATCTTCAATAAATATACAGTATCTGTTCCCAAATAACACCATCAAGTTAGTTCATGTTAAAAGTACAGGACGCTCTGTTTGTTTTGTGTAGTTACACCTGCTCTTATTGTCAGAGCAGCCATAGTTGGCTATCCACATGTCTGGATTACAGCTGTAATAATTTGATAGACTCAGAGCATTATGCACTATCTGTTATTATGTTGCTGCTGTCTGGCTTGGAGTCAAACAGATAATCTAATTGAAATCACTATTTTGTCTACTGCTCCTGTTTCATTGAGTTAGCTCATTGGCCTCTGTGTGTCTGTGTGTGTGTGTTTGTGTGTAAACTATGCAGTTTGTGTGCATAACACAACTACCATTTTATTGCTTTTGCAGAGTTTGTCTGACTACCCCCCTCTTTGTTTATCAATGACCTACACATTTGCACCTCTCAGGGCGTCTGAGACTTCTACATGAGATAATGTATGTAATCTAATATCTAGGTAGATTTTAGGTGGCATTTAAAAAAAACTGACCTCACTTATCCTTATCCACTCTTAAAGAAACGCTTTATTTTTGTTGTTTGACACCACTAAAACCTACCCTCCTCTATCTTCTATCTTGACAGTTTTTCTTGTTACTTCATTTTATTTACTCTTGTTTACTCAC
The DNA here is from genome assembly GCF_900324465.2 of Anabas testudineus. Classification (NCBI taxonomy): domain Eukaryota; kingdom Metazoa; phylum Chordata; class Actinopteri; order Anabantiformes; family Anabantidae; genus Anabas; species Anabas testudineus. The sequence goes on along the minus strand of NC_046626.1, from coordinate 15,075,846 downwards.
AGGTCTTTGGCTATAATTGTGTTTTTTATTGCTCTGCAAGTCATTTTCACTTTCCACAGCATGAGAAAAGTTTTTTATGCACCTCAGTTGCAGTAGATTGGCTGTTATTGTTGAGAAATTTGAGTTTGCTGTGCCCACATGGGCCAATCAGGTTGGCAAAGATCCATGTTAAAACCATTAGCCTATACTGTAGTAGCATTTGGCAATGACAACACCTGCTGCTGGCATCTAGTGTGGTGCTAGCTAATCAGTGCTGGAAAGACTCCTAAAAATAACATCTGATTGTGAAACCAGAGTTTTCCTGGGCTATCCACTGTTCTTAGGCCATTAAGAAGTTTTGCACAATAATTAGATCTAATTGTAGAACGAGAGCAGGTTATATTTGTTACTGAGGAATTGCTTCACTTAACCCTTAATTGGCTCTGGGTTTTCCAGTACCAACTATGAGTATTCTGTTTTCACAAAGACCTTACTTAACATTCATGCCATTACACACTTTGGGTAGCTGCCTGATATTTCCACAGTTTTTTGCCGTTCGCCTCTGAGCCGCATTAATGAGGCAACTTGGGGTTAAGTGATTTGCTCAAGGGTTTCCTTATGGCAGTTTGGAGAGGAAGAACCCCTTCACCACTCTGTGATTTGTGAGGGATATGAAGAATTGAAATATACACTTTCAAAATTGCTTTTGCAAACTCTACCACTGCCTGCAGCTTCACAACTGCAGATGCGATGTCTATACTTTTACGTGTGAGTGTGTGTCGTGCTGTGCTGGCAGAGACAGACAGAAAGCTGTTTTAATCTCTAGCCTGTATGACTCATCTCACATGGGAATTCAATGACCTTTGAAAATCTGGTTTTACCTTATTAGATTGTTGTAAGTAAATTACTAGACCTTGTTATGAACTGAAGACATGGCGGCCAGCACTGAATGAGCAGGAAAAACATGACCAAACAGAAAAATTGGTTATAGTTAAGGTAGCTTTTGAGTGTTTTGTTTTGCCTTCAAAAAACTGAAGACATTTTTGTATGCACCCAAAATACATAGAAAAATAATCCAACAGTATGTCTGAATGCAAACTTCTCTCCTACCTTTTGTTATTTATGAATATCTGATATATGAAATGATGTTTCGGTAGTTCTAAGTCAAACTCAGTATGTTTTCTCGTGTATATTAAAATACCTTTAATGACTCTATCCCACATTGTTTTTGTAAATTTGAGATAATTTGCCGTGGCACTTACCTATCTTATTGTAAAAATCTACTTTATCCTTTTACCTGGCCCATGTCACAATGATTATGGATTACAGGTGTGTAGTTCCTGTAGTTTAGATGTAAGATGCCAAAAGCTGGTATTTATTATTATAGTTATTTCTAAATGTACTGGGGTTGTATCTAAAATTTCTTCTTCCTTACTCTGCTGGTTGGATAATGTGGATGAAACAGGTTGTTCAGGCCTAAACAGTTCACCTGAGAATCCTTGTTAATGTAATGTGTGCTATTTACTAATCACATTTCTGAACTAATCCGAGGAAAAGGTACACAAGAAAAAGAGCAAAAGTCAAAAAACTGTTTACCTATGACACTTTTTGCTTGAAATATAATATATACACCAAGTAATTCTCACAAGTCATAGAAACATAGCCTCTATTTGTCACCTTCCCTGTGAAGACAAGGATTCACTGTCTGTATGCATTTCAGGAGGTATATTAGCGAAGTTAGCATCACTTGCTCAAATGAAAAGTTTGACAACCATGAAGCTGGAGCAAATGTTCAGCTATACCTCGCTTGTATTTTTCATTTGACAGTTCGAAACTAAAAGGATCTCTACACATTTCACTTTGCCTTATAAAGTCGATTATAATGTGGTTCACAACTCTGTCACAACTTTTCACTGACAGCCCAGTAGACTGGTTTAAACTCACAGTGAGAGAGTGCTCTTTGTCAAATGTAGCACGTAGTATAACTTTAAAGTAATAAATACTTCATCTGACAAAAGATTGTACTTGGCCACACTCATGCCCACATATAATTACTCTCTTCCCCTTGTCTAATATAGACCTATGCTGGCCATGGGCTGCATATTGTAATCTGCTGGATTATGTAAATCACACACCACAGCACGATAGGGATTATACGACAGCACTAACATGTGTCATGAGACAGAGCACGTTTGACAGAAGAGCTGGGATGCTAGGTAGTCTGTCACTGGAGAGAATTCAAGGCAGGGATTTGTGTGTGATATCAGAGCAGCCATGGTTTTTTTATTTTGTTTTATTTTATTCATTGTGGAGTTACATGGGAGGAGATGTTCTAAAAGTACATGTGTATTGTTTCCTCGTGAGTGACAGGAGCTATACAAATATTTAGTGGGTGCAGTTGGGTTGTTTGGTGTCAGCCCACTGAACTGTGATTGCACACAAGGTTTCTGCAATTTCAAAATGCAACTGTCTGTTGCATTTGAACAAGCTCGAGTTGCTGTGTAGTAGTGCATTGAATGTTTGATAGAGCTGCTTCACTCTGCTGCCAGTGCTAATCCAGTGTAACCGAGGGCATAACAGGAATGCTGTCTGGGTGCTGTGGCATTTCCAGTTATTGTATGATAGATGATGAAGATGAACATTTTGTAAAAAATAAAAACGTTAATACAGGTGAAGTCTGTTGAAATTCATATAAAGTAAAAGTGTGTAAAGTTACTATAAAATGACTATAAAACTATAAATTACTGCTGACCATTTACCATTATTAATCTTGTATAATGTTTATGTTATGTTGTAATTCTATAATTATACAGTGAAAATGGCAGTTACTTCCCAAACACAGCAAAATTAGTGGACATTTTAAACCTAAACTTACAAAAAATGTATTACAATGAATTAGTAGAGGAACATTGAGGTATTTGAAAAATTCTGATGGTCATGAAAGCATGCCTAACGTCACGGCACAGGGCCCTCTGTGACGGGTTCCTGTGATGTGAAATAATAGGTTTGTTACAACAAGTTTCAAAATCACTTTCTCTTTTCCATAATTTGTTACTCAAACCCTTCTACATGGTGTCATTTGAGGCTAAAATGAAAGGCGGACAATAGTACAGTCATTAGCAAGTCCATTAAATCCTTAATTATGCGATCCTGCAGCGGTGCCTGTGTCCCAGTGTGCCCACATTTTTGCTGTAAGTTCGTTTGCTTTCATTGGACCTCCTCTCCCTCGGTACCCATTCTTCTTTCTCTGCTAATTAATGGCGTGAATCATGGGAAGACACCAGTAATTGGCCATGTCGGCACTTTTGTGGTGCCATGTATGTTTGGTGACTTGTGTTATTCTCTGCATTGTTATTTGTGCAGATTTTACCTTGGGAAAGAGAACAAGCCCAAACTGATGATGAGCATGTTGTGTTTAATCAGTCCAGTGCTGATACGCAACCAGCTGCTGGAGATTTTAATTGGCAGACATCTTGTCAGAGAGCAAATATGTTGTTAAGAAAAGCGTAATGCCCTCTGAATTCCATTTTTGACATTCAATTGTTTAATGCACAATACATTTTTTATAATACAAGACACTTGCAACTGTAGCATGATTATTATTTTAGATGGATATGTCTAGGCACCTCAAATACTGGCTTAAGGTCTGGAAAAGATGTTGGTTTTGAAAGAAAGGCACACAGTAAACAAAAAAGCTTTGTTAATCTTTGAATGAAACATGATCTTACCTTACAGTATCACACTTTTCACACATTTTGTTCATTAAGAAATTAGTTCCAATAATAACTCTGTCATGCAGTGGTCTTCTGCATGCATGCAGACTACGAAGCATATTATCAATCTGGACAAAAGGCAAGAGCAAGAAGAAAAACTCTGTCTTTGTTTGTTGAATTAAGTGGCACAATATGAAAAAGTGAAAAACTTAACAGCACATGTAAGTGCTTCATGGATGTTGAAATTAAAACGTTTGACCATGCGCTTATCTAATCCTATTGCAGCTATGTAACTTAGATCATGTTGTTAATATACATGCAAAACACAAACACGTAGATACACGACAGTCAACTCTGTCACACTGTGTTGACTCTTGTCATGCTGTAATGCTGCTCGTCGGCAGACTGACTTGGTTTTGTTAAGCTCTTGGCTTTGTTATATTTCCCTGTAGAACAAATGACTTCTCAGAACCCACAAATTGCTTACTGGGATTAAAGAAAATGTAGTTTGGATTTAGAAAGGCATTCTTGGGGACACAACACAAACACATACATGCTTCATTAACAAAAGCACAACAATAGAAACACACACAGTAAATCCACTATATTCATAATATATTTAATGGCCTCTGTAATTTGTTACACTATAGTTTTGCTACTCTGTAGGTCAGTCATGCAAGATGAGGCGCTACATTGTCCACTCAAAAACTAAGATGGTGATGAAGAGTTAAACTTCAATCACTATGCCTTTTTTATCTATAGTTTGTTGTTATAGTTCATAATAGCCAGACATAATATATAGTCATAATAAAGTTTATGACACTGTCTGAATGAGTGTTTCTACTTGAAGAAATGACCCATAACAGTAAAGATTCAGAGGAAGCAAACAAATTACACAACATTGCCTCCACTAAATCCAGCTTCTCGCTGAGTGTGTCAGCGCATGCAAGCTAGTGAGTCGCTTGTTCATTAGCAAAAAGTGTGTAAGTGAGCAACCTTCACATTTTCTAATAAATTACTTGATGTTTGCAAAGCAGCAGTTTGTCTTTGCTTGTAATTCTGTGGTGCAGGGAAAGAGGAAAAAAGAGGGATCTCAAAAACCACAACAAAGATCGTCGCCTCTCTAGACTTTAGGTGCATTGCTTCTTTGTTCTTGGCCCAGTTTCTTTGTTTTCTGACCTGTCATTGTCAACGTGGTTGAAGGTATATATCATTTATTGCCTAATGAGATGCATTAAGCAACAGAATGATGAAATAATGGGTGTGCTCATTCAGTCATTGCTTGCGCTATCTGCCCCATTGCACTGTATACTGAACTGGCTATGATGTTGATGATAAGATGTGATATTGCCATGATCCCAGATAGTTATCCAAATTTATTATAAAAAAAAATATGCCAACACGATACAAATTCTCAAATACACAAATTTCTCTTTACATGGAAGTTCCTCTTTTTTTCAAGGAGAAGAACAGTCTGTACCTCCATTTTAGATATTGTGGTTAGGTTATGTTTTTTGGGTTGTGGTAGGAGTTTATAGTGTTTTATTTTACTTGGAATTTGTAAAAGAAAGCAGAGTTAAACAAGATGATAAAAACCCATAATGCAGATTAATACTCAACTTTTTAAAATGATGACTTGGCTGCTGACAAATCAAACACCCACCCTCTGCTGTTGCCAAGTACATTGTCTGTCATTGACTCACTGTGTTCACTCAGGAATTTGCTGAAGTCAGTCTTTCTCATATCTTTATGTTCATATGTATATGTCATCTTCATATCTTTGTGATATGACCATGGACACTTAGGATCTGACTTATTGAAGGATAGCATGTACAAAAACGGGCAAACCTGATTTCACCCACACAAAAAATGATGCAAACTGATCTGCTAAGAGTTCACACTGACACCTGCATCTTTCAAATCAACAAAATAGACAATGTGAATTTTAATACCTTTGCGTTGATAAATGCGTTTGGCTGTTTTTGCCCATGTGCACAAAATAGAGAGTGGAGAAAATACAAATACAGATGCGTGCTTGCTTGCACACTTATGGCTGTTGTTATTTGCACATTAAAAGTTAGCTGCTGTTGCTGTTTTGGTTTCCCGAAGTAGCTTTTTATGTTGTTCAATGTCCTGAAATCTTTGTTTTGGTTACATAAAATAACTCAGGACTCACATGTGCAACTTGTTCTTCCTGTAAACACTGAGCACGTGTACAGGAATCGTAGGCACACATCGATCTACAGTTTGTGACTACAACAGGGTCATAATCAATGTTGTGGCCAAATATCCTGGGTGCATGATTAATTCATTCTGAGGAACAGCTTCTTTTTCCAACTTAACCAATGGCGAGAATGGAGATGGCTGCGTTTTAGGTGAGTCATTAGAAGATTTGTAAATGAATAATTTTTATTAACAAAAGGAGACTGTATGGTCATTCTCCAAACTCTCACCAGTAAAACATGCAAAGCTTTTATTTTAATATGACCACCTCCACCAAGTTTGCTACTGTTGTCAGTTATGCAGTTTTTTTTTTGCAGATAACCCACAAAACGCCCACAAACAAAACAAAAGCAGTTTTCAAGACTGCACACACAGTTTAGTACCTAGTTAGTAAATTGTCCAGCAATCATATACTAAGAAAAACTGGATACTTGATTGCAATATGGTGTCCAAGTTGATTAGTGTTGCACAGTTCTTCATCTTATAAGACTTAGCCTAAAATAGTTACCCAGATGTTCGTACACTGTTTGTGAGCTGATATTACTATTACTAATGTACACTAACACAAAGCTGACTGACTTTTTCATGACTCACCACACACGTGATTGAGATAAATTAACACTGAGCATTAAACAATCTACTTTATTGTCCTATGTCTGACTGTATCGTTCTATATAATCATGAAATATATTAATATTATGAGTTAAAAAAAATACACTAGAACAAAACAACCTATTGATAAGAATATCACAGTTAGTCCAGTATCATCATTAGCATCTGATCATTATTGTGTGTGAGTGTGTGTGTGCACACTTTGATTAAATGATGGTAGTTAACCATCATAAGTCAATACAGTGGCATATCAAAATAGTTACAGTTTTAATTTCCTCTGACACCTTGAACATCTGTGTCTGTGTACTGAAAAATATTAGTATATATACTCTGCATTAATATACAGAGTCTAATTACTTCATGTAATCTTGTTAATTTGTTGATTTGTATACTTTGTTTGTTTGATTAAAATGGAAACCACCAAATTGATTTCAGCTTCTCCAACAGGAACAAAGGATTTTGATATGAAGGATTTACTTTTTTATTGCATTTTTTTTCAGCTCTTACATTTGATTGGCAGACTTTGACATGAGTGGGCTGTATTCAGCCAACCACTGATCTTTTTTAAGGTTTCTTCTGTCCCCCACCAGTCTTGTCACATCTGTCATTTGCAACCTCCCACGGGAGAGGCTTTGTTTAGAACACATATCGGAACTTTTGGAAGGAGTTACCAATATTGTTCTGAGAATGTGCTCGCTTCCAGCGTATCAGTATTTGTAATTTTAATTAGAGCCATCAACGGCAGCAGAAACATTCAGCCTGAGCCTGCTGTAGCTGCTCCCACCCAAAACTGAATGGCCACCAACGCTCAATGTGGGTGTCACATTAACATTTGTATTTACATATAATTTAAGTGTTTAGCTCACATTCCACAGCACCACAGAACAAGAGAGTGTTTAAAGACAATTTAACAGGACACAATGGCTTGTTCTGTCTGTACAAGAGATGTTTCTGTATCCAAAGACAATATTTGGCAATGTACAACAGCACATAAAATGTTTTATTTTTTGTTGATTTGAATTATTCTCTGAAGGAACAATCATTCCTTCAATTTGCACTGTATAATTTTTCATTAAAGGAAAGACACAAAGACCACATTGCTAGACTGTGAAGGAAATCACTTTCAGTCAGATTTTCTGCATAACCAGTGTTTTTTCTTATAAATTAAACATTTTACTGTTGACAATTGGTTTTCATTTATTTAACAACACCAGGAGACCTTGCAGAAACTTATTTTGAGTGTAATGAAATTCAATAGTTGTCAACTTCAGTTTAACATTGCTTGGTGATGCATTTCACAGTGTGTAGTATCTACACTATGGTGCATTCATGCAGTCACAAGTTTTTAAAATTGTTTTGATTTTTAAAAATATATATTTTTTAATCCCCAAGGAGAAATTGTTGTGGACATGTTGCTATTTATGGGACTCAAGGTTCGAAGATCATTTGAAAATCAAACCCTGACCTTATGGTTCATGGACAATTACCTAACAAACATAGCCACAGCCTCCTAGTCGGGCTATGTTCCCTGATTGGGAATCGAACACTGACCACAGCAGTGACAGCAATACTGTATACTGTGTTTGTCCTTATCATCTATCTGTTTTCTTATTATTTCTCTGGGCAGTGTGACTGTGAAACAGGTATTTGAAATGACTTAATATAACTAAGTGAATCCTGCAGAAACCCTACTTTCAACAGCAAGCAATTCTGAGATTAAGGGATTTGGATGAAGCAAAGAAAATCTACTAGATAAAGAGAACAATTGAAAGCAGCCATGTTTGCCGTGATCAATAGAAAACAGCTCTAAGCTAAACAGTGTCCTGTTTTTCTTGTTTTGATCAGAGGCCAGCTCCATATTAAACCATGCCTTAGACTCCCACTTCACCCCATCTGTCTTGTCAAAATATAGATGTCCCAGGACTCCAATATTTTATTGACAACTGCTGCAGTCACAAATGATCTGATACCACAGCTTGACTAAGCGATCGTGTTTTTACAGGTCTTTTCCTGCTTATCAGTTCGAACCTGTGTGTTTCCTGAAAGCACGCTAATCTCCCTGCGTGATTATAGTGACCCCAGGCCATTGATTACACATCGTCTATGCTAGAACGTCATTGGAACACAGGCAGTGACCAATGTTTTTGCACCCGGACAGTGCTCTCAGTCCCCTCTGCTCACCCTACACCATTTACCCCCTCCCCCACCTTCTGCTGTGTAGAAAATAGGCTTTGACGGTTGCTGCGATTTCTCCAAGCAGAACTGGACCTGTTATTATTATGAGTTAGGTCAGAATGGGATACCTTTCATTTTTTATATCTTTTCCCAGTGTGCATGCAAAGTGTGTTTTCTTGCTTGAGTGACAAAGCAAGTGTTGGAAGAAGTAAAAAGTTGCTGCTATGTTACCCTCTGCTGTTTAATTTTCCTTTTTTACCCCATGTTTGCTTCTAGTTGTCACAAAGGCTGTCAAAGGGTTGAGCATTGTGGAGCGCTATTTTACACTGCATGGTGGCTCTAGTTTGACACCAGATAGCCCCAGTCCTTTCATTTTTCCATTCCTATATCTGAGAAGGTCAATCAAGGCCAAGGAACTAGAGGCAATAAGAATAGAGGATGGAAAATGCTTGCAACCTGAATTCCAGCTCTAATCTCCTCCATGTATTCCCTTCTCTCCCCTAGGAGGGAAACAAATAAATCTCTCATCTTCTGATATAGAGGCAGACAGCTGGAGCCTCATGTGTTTGCCCCAATCAGCCACGGGCCTGCTTAACCCGGCTACTGGAATTTGTCAATTTAGAGGGAAAAAATATTAGGGATATTTGAGGTAAATATTTACGTATGGATATAGGGCTGCTATGTAAGGAGTGACTAATGTTTCCTATTCTATGATTATAAAAAATATAATCAAAAGTCTATTTTGAGTTCTGATCCATAACACAGTTAAAAAAGTCAGAACTATTTTTTTCCTACATATCAGTGTAATGTGTAGATGTTTGCAGTTAAAATAACTTATCAAACTTCTAACAGTTCATATAAAAAGCCATAGATCTGTAATGAAATATTCAACATGGCATTTGTCACACCACAACAACTGAAGTACACATGGCAGGATTTTCCTTGTATATTTTCACACCATTCAACACCATTATGTCAGAGCTTCTGCAGGTCAAGCTTAACCAGCTGACCTCAGCTCTCAGTGAAAAATCAAGGCGTCAAACAGGATGTAACACATACAGTAAGTCTAGGAAGCACACGTCAAAGATGCTGAATATCAGCCTGTTAGGGCTTTGCGTTTAAAACTCCTGTAAACTGTGTTGAAGCACACAAGTTTGCAGATGATACTGAGTTCGCACTGAAATAGGAAGCTGCTTGTATTCTTGGATTTATTTCTATGACCTAAAACTACAAATTCCAGAAGTGTCAGAGGGCTTTACAGTTTTCACAGAAATTACAACTTATATGTAGTTTAACTTGGGGGTAGGTAAGAAAATGCACACTCGATGACAATGAAAACTGTCCAGATGGATGCAGATTTTGGACCTTTACTTTTAAGCCTGAATCTTTCATAGAGTCTTCATCCACTTGTTTTTATGCACACTGTTCATAACGTACATAACTTAAATGTTGCAGACAAAAACACAATATCTGTGCAGAGTGAAGAGGATAATATGATCTTAGCATCTTACCCAAGCTTCCCTTATGCAAATGCATATTATAAAATCTTTCATACAGTATGTACAGCTCGTACAGTCCATCGTATCATTTAATGTACGGATTGTAAGTTACATCTCAAATCACAACCATCACTATCACTACTGTTAACTCTTTCAAAGTAGATATTTGAGCTCTCTTTCAAGGTAATACTTAATATTTCTGTGTTTGCCCTTAACTTTACCATTATTTAATTAATTAATAATTTATTTTTTTAAGTCAGCTATTGAAATTAATCACAGACTCTTTGTCACGATTGTTTTGTTTTTTTAATTTTCATTTTTTAGACTGATGTCACTGGTGAAAATCATTCATCATGGACTGTATTTTACTATTCCAGCAGTCTGTTTTATTTATAGCAGCTATGGTGTTTATTATAGGCATTATCTGTGTATATTGTTGATTCATGTGAACCTACCTCACAGAAAATGTGTCATTGTTGAGAAGTTAAACTGTGTAATGCTGTATCTAGAGTGAGAAACTCTTGATGAAAGGAACTACGAAAAGCTGTGGTAAATTACATGGCTGATGCTCCTCCATCCTACCAGCTTTTTTTCTGGCTTAAACTGATTTTTTTCAGTTGGCTCTGTGCCTAGGAGTTACTTTGGGCCTGACCCATGCTATTAACCCAGCGTGTTGTCTCCCTTGGTAATGACAGCAGGTGAAATGAGCCAATTTTCTTGTGGTTGGCAGAGGTGAAAAGCATTAATTCTCACTAAAAGGCCCTTTTGGATACTCCACATCTAGTAAATTATCTTTTGACAGAAAAACTAAAAATGCATTGGGCATTCTGTTTAGTCTATTGTTAAACAAACAAAAGCTTTGAGCTTGTGACAGAACGTGATACACAAACACTCAAACAGACAAATTTCAGTGCAATTGCTGTCATTCAGGATGTGCTTGCAAAATATGTGCAACATGCCAGCAGCCGTGCGAGATAGAAAGTCAAAGCAAATGTCCAACACAACAAATTTCAACATTGTATGGTGAATTATAGTCTGACAAGGAGCTTTGTCAAAGAAGATAGGGTATTTTCTTCTATTCTTGTGTATTAGCAGGGAAGCTCACTGGCACACAGCTGTTCTTAATAACCATCATTAGTGCTAACCAAATCACATGTGCAGTGATTCTAGAGCTGCAGCCGAACCTTCATCCATTTGCTTCCTTATGATTCTTAAAATAGCTGTCAGTGGCTTTAGAGAGAATCTGCACGTAAAGTGACAGTTCAAGGAACATATTCATTGTGTTTTTGCAAGGCTACCAAGTGGTTGCACTTTCTTATTTTCTTATTTTGGCTGGCTGAACATGCACAATAGCATAAAGTCAACTAACTTCCTTTTGACTTTCCGCACACATGTATGGGATAAAATAAAAGATTATCTGGTAAGGAAAACCTCTTTGGTTTACTTTTTGAGTCTTTGTGGGTGATATATTTTACTGAATGCCACCTCCTCAAATTTTGTTTCTAAAGGGTTACAGTGCTTTGGTTTGTGACAAAATACCCACAAAACAATCCAACATTCATAATATTCAGCTGGACTTTATATTTAGTGCTAGTTAGCAAATGTTAGGATGTTTTTTACAAAGTATGTTAGGAGCTCACCAGTATTTCTGCATTAATATAGGAATTATGACTGTATGGCTCTTTTGCAGAGATAGACAGAGGAAAATCCCCAGATTTTCTTTTAGCATTTAGCCTGATTATTATTGCACAGCAGACAGAAAGGCAGAGGTTCCCACTGAAGCCTTGCAGCTAGATACAGACAAGTTAGATTGTTGTTGCTGTATTTGAGAACGTGAGGCTCCAACATTAGTCATTCAAATGGCTATAACCAAATCCATAAATATTTATATTGAGATATCTTAACAGAAACACCAAATCATTTTGAATCTTTTTTGCTTGCTGTCAGGGAATGTAATCAATGAGAGCATCTGAAACGAACTCTCCCACCTTTCTGCTTAATAATTCAGCAACAAGCGTAGCCTCTGTGGGCATTCACTGTGAAAGAGAGCGCGTGACCTCCAGCACAGCAGCAGGTGGTACACTGCAAGAGGTTGCAGTGTGCAGAAATTGCTAAGTTGATTTTTTTTTCTTTAATGCTGCTGTTGTGGCCTATTACCAAGGTTTTACCTTATTAGAGAGAAATTACCAAGCACATTGATCTGTAGCCACAAGTGACATAATATTGAATAATGTAGCAGAAGACTGTTTTCATCAGTGATATTACAATTTTGATACCATACTGTTGTACAGCTACATCTAACTACATGTGTACGTTGTAAGATTTTTTTTTCTGTTAAGCTTATACCACTATCACAGCTTAGAAAACACCAGACATGGCTCAGAGATACTGAGCAAACCTTTATAGAGAGGCAGATACAAGGACAGTGGCTTGGGGTGAAGCAGCAGGCGGACGTCAGCAACAGGCAGGCAAAAAAGACAAGGCAATCAGGACAGTGGCAGGCAAAAAGGCAAAGTCCATATGAATGGAGTGGAAGGAAAAAAGGCTAAATATGCATGGGGAACAAGAAAAAGCTGACTGTAAAGCTACAGCATGAATCTTACATGCAAATGAGTCCTAGCAGAGTCTGCTGATTTGAAATATCTGTTCAGTTTTAGGAATGAATAGACTTTTCAAATTGTCTGCCAAAGGAGAAAAACACTCAAGCCTTAATAATGGCTTCATTCAAATTACGTATAGCAGTGATCCAGCAAGCACAACCCCAGAGCTCTGAGCTGACACATGTACAGAAGATAGAGATCTGATATTGTTAAAGTTATCAATTACGTCTGTGTCTGACAGGGCAGAATGTCTCATATGAGAAAGGCCTACTGCACACTGTCATACATAGAAATTCAAATCAGTGTAAGCTGTGAGGATGATTTTCAAAAGCAGTGCTTCGGTGGGATGTTCTCAAACAATTGACAAATGGTTATAAACCACAGTAACAAGACAGTAGAGCACCATAAGGACAGCAAACACTGAAACAACCAATTTACCTTTTTCTTAATGTAAATGTAGACAGATTGACAGATGACAGATTTATTTTCTCAAAACAGTCTTGTGCAGCAGGAATCCAAACCAGATGAATCCAATATCAGTTGCCATTCATTTATGATGTCATGATGTCAGGGGAGAATCCAATTTGTTAAATGACTGTTGTATCTCTGTTTTAGATTAAGATGTCTGGTGAAACAGCTGGAGAGAGGAGAGGCTTCGCTCACAGACCTTAAGAAAAACCTCGAATATGCTGCGTCAGTGCTGGAATCTGTTTACATCGAGGAGACAAGGTGAGAAAACAGCTTTCTGTATCGGAAGCAGATTCGATATGGTTCATTTATTGGGAACAACTGTGCAGTACTGATGAAAGGCTGCATTTTAGAAAATGGATGACTGTCATTAGCATGGTCACTGACCTGTTTGTAATTTCTAGTTTCACTTGAACCACTAATTCTCTGTGCTGTCTTACATCATCTCGTACTTTTACCTCTTTCTTGCTTAGATCTACTCCACAAAGGGAAATCTTGTACTTTTATTAGTTATTTTACTACATACCCCTTCCCACTCTATATTACAATACCTCTCTACTTGCTCATATTATGGAGGTTGTAGTCTTGATTAACCTGCTTCTCCAGATGTCATTATCTGAAACAAACAAACAAAAAAACTCGAAATCATGTAACCTGGTGCTGTCAGGCATTGATATTGATAAAGTTATACAAACATTGTATTTAATCTTTGTTTATCATTCATGTATTGCAAAAATGTGCTAAATGCATCACTAAAAATGGTAGTGCTGTGACTGTATCTATCAGTTTCTGTGCCTTTACTTAAGGACTATTATTTGTACAGAACTTCTATAGTATAAGGAGCATTTTTACACTAGTGTTTGCTACTTTTACTGTATGTCAATAGCTGAAAGTGAGTCCAGAATCAAAGATATGACCAGGCTTTATGTAAGCCTCTCGCCATCTAGATCCAGCCAGATTAGGGCCAGTGATGGCATGACCACTCCAGGATGGAGGATGATGAACTATACAGTGCTGAATCCATGTAGCACCATGATTATCAGTGTGATGTGAATGCTTTTTCTTTGCCATAAGATCATGTATTAGGCTCAGAGGGTGGATACCAGCAGACTTTTCTCTTGATCCTTGGAACATGTCAACACTGCAGGGAAGCTGTGGAGAATTATGTTGCACAATTGGATTTGAATTCTGCATCATGGTGTTTGGAGAGGCATGGGGTATTTTCAAGTTACATAAGAGGTGATATTATTTAATGGACAGTACTGGGAATGAGCTTGAGCCCCTGTGAACATAGCGCTGCTATAAATATTTTAGGAAGTATTAACTTTCCCTTCTCTTTGTTTCTGTCTTCTTCTCTCTGTGTCGCAATGTTTAAATTCTTTTCTCCTGTTTCAGACGTTTGGTGGACACAGAAGATGAGCTCAGTGACATCCAGTCAGAGTCGGTGCCCTCAGAGGTGCGGGACTGGCTGGCCTCCACTTTCACCAGACAGATGGGCTTGATGCTGCGACGTAACGAGGAGAAACCTCGCTTTCGCAGCATTGTCCATGCCGTTCAGGCTGGAATTTTTGTTGAGAGGTAAATTTGTGTTTTATGCACAAATATGTACTCAAAGATCTTGGATTTATATATATTGTCACCTGTATCTATCAAAGGCGATGGTGGTGGGGTGAGCTAAACATAAGCTGACTTAATGAGCAAACAGGGTGGTGAGATTACAAACTAAAACTCAGTGACAGTAGAGACTAACCTGCAATGTGTAAATTGTTGGTGAGATTATCAGTGATTGGTGATGCAGCATGTGCTTCTTGAATCTATTTGAACTTGTGTATATGAATGAAACCTACTCACAGCATCAGAAATGGGGAAAATTATTCAAGAGTTCCAAGCATTGCACCTTGGATTGAATTCTGGTTTGGTTCTTTAAATTTCAATCTATTGCAAATACGCGTGTATCCTCTGCACAGTGACTCACTCACCTGAGTCGACCATACATCATCGGAGGCTTGGCAAGCCTGGATAAGCACAATCATTCAGAGGGTTACAAACAGCTCCCTCTCCAAGGCTGTGCTTTATCACACACTAACAAGCAACGTGCATTCGTTCAAATCACTAAACCCTAAACATATAAACTGTAATCTTTTGTAATCTGTTTTACACAGGGCAGACTATGGAAAGAGGTTAGAAAAGAGGGGAAAATGAAATGAAAACAAAGTGATGAAGAACGTGTTGTTTCTGTGTTTTAGACAAAATATTCAACATAAATTTTGCATTTACCAGAACTATTGTAAGACATCGTCATTTTTAAATGACAGAATGTTTGTGTATAGTATTTGTATTCCAAAAAATGGACAACCTTCAAAATGATTCCAGTGACTCTGCTTAATCTCACGAGGAATTACATAGCTTGTTGTGTATTTTGTGATTAAATTAATCTATTCAATCCCTCATTTTCGACAAAGCTGTAAACCTTTTGCATGTTGCTGTTGCCATTTCAAAACTTAACCTTGTCAACAGAGCTTCAAGCTGAGTTGTGCTGATCTGAACATTTACCACTAGTCTTGGTGGGGAACCTTCCAGGCTGCGCTTTGGGGCACCGTGGTAACGTTTGGTGTTTACACTTAGCGGCATGCTTCATTTTATG
Organism: Anabas testudineus; assembly: GCF_900324465.2. Classification (NCBI taxonomy): domain Eukaryota; kingdom Metazoa; phylum Chordata; class Actinopteri; order Anabantiformes; family Anabantidae; genus Anabas; species Anabas testudineus. Next base: position 15,059,933 of record NC_046626.1, on the reverse strand, counting down.
TTTTTATCTCATTCAAACAGGATGTACCGACGTACCTCCAATATGGTGGGACTCAGCTATCCCCCCTCTGTCATATCTGTGCTGAAGGTATTAACATGTGCACACACGTCTGAGCAGAAGCACACAGATATGAAATATCTTAATTCACTAAATAACCTATTTATAAGAAAATCATTTGCACACATGCACACTATTACAATGTCTGACTAGGCATTCAGGGAGATGGCACATCCTTTTCACTTGTATACATACTATTTTGATCCCCCTCACTTTGTTGTAAAGGTGCAACCACAAATATCAAACAGAAAGTATCAGCTAGAATATCTATAAGGAAATTGAACATCATTTTAGTATATTTTGATTACTAGTAGTGCATAGGTTCATTATTATGGAAAGCCTATGCCCTTAAACTTGTAGTACTATGTATTTCAACAGGCTTTTATTTTGCAAGTTACTGTTTTCACTGGTGAAAATGAATATTTGGTTTGTTTGTTTTTCCTCCATCACAGAATGTTGACAAGTGGTCATTTGATGTGTTCGCTCTAAATGAGGCCAGTGGTGATCATGCACTGAAATTCATATTCTACGAGTTGCTCACACGATACGACCTCATTAGCCGTTTCAAGGTAAAGTCAGATAACATACCGTCACTGCTGTTCATTTGTTTAAGCCACTGATATAAGGAGAAACTAAAAATATCACCATGTCTAATTTAATTGAAGAGAGAACAGTTGCTGTATTTTCAAAATGGCAGGGGTTGGACATGCTTCATCTCATCTGATACTCATGAAGCTCATTTTCCTCAGTGTCTCATAACTGAGGACACTTAGCTTGAAGTGACAGCAACCGAGTCTAAATGACATGGGCGATGAAGCCAGTATGAAAATGTAATCGTATTCTGCAGCAGCTTAAATGATTCACAAACCACGATTTTATGACATCAATTTCAGATGCTGAGGGGGCCGTGCACGCATTTAAATTACATGCGTTCATGATTTAAATCACCAAACAGCTTGTTCAAGTTTCTAATTGTCTGCAGTCTTGTTAACTGTGCTGCTCTTTTGTCTGCTGCCAGATCCCAATTTCTGCAGTGGTGTCATTTGTGGAGGCCCTGGAAGTAGGATACAGCAAACATAAAAACCCCTACCATAACCTGATTCACGCTGCTGATGTCACACAGACTGTACATTACTTGCTACTCAAGACTGGCATGGTGGTGAGTAGTGCATGGACACATTAGATGAAGTGTCGATCTGCATCTACTGTCCACAGTACACAAAGTGAATGCACAAGCGAAAGTGCTAGTGCATGTCAAGCAAAATGTTTAAATAAGTAAAGTTTAAATAATAAATACATGCTCTTTTTTATTTTTTTTATTTGAAGTACAAAATACAAGTATTCCCCTAAGACAACTCTGTATTTTACACAGAATTTGATGTTAATGGTGTTAATGTACAAATTTAGTTTTATGGGATGTCACACTGTAGTTGTTTATTTATTATTCTTCAAATATCTCGAATCAGGCCTCATCATGCTGTATTGTATGATGCTTTGGTCCTTTTTCCATCTGGTCACCTAGCTTCCACTCATTCCCACTGGAATTACTTTTAGGCATTTCTGGTGCTGCATTCATTCATTCATTCAGCAAAAACAGTCTAGCCTCAGTACAGCTGAGTTCAAAGCCCCTTCCAGCCAACCAGGCAGCCACCCCCGCTCCCAGTGTTTTTATTTAATCACCTTAATAAGCTGGCAGCGACAGGTCGACATGTCAACATAGTGTGTTTCTTTGGGCAATGCCCTGTGGAGCAAACCACATTACTGCTGCGACCACGGGCTTCTGGGAGAGCTGGAGAACAGCATCTATCATTTTATCAACAATCAACTAATAATTCATAGAGCAGGCACATGAGGAAATATACTAAGGGATGGATGAGGCATCTTGCCCAGTTTCCCACCCCCACACCTTTCTAATGACTCCCTGGCTTCCTGAGCTAAATCCCTGTATACGTGAGAGCACTTATCAGAAAGAAAATGCTCCCTCACAGGTGTGAGGATGCTGCATATACTCAGAATGAACACAAATAAAAGCAGCTCGTGAAAAAAAAAAGTGTTTCTGTGATTTTCTCTTATGCAAATTATTTAAAAATTTGGGGGAAAAATGCTTGTTTGCTTTGCTTTGAGAGTTAGATGAGAAAATCGATCCCACTGTGATGTCTGTAAAATAATATGAATAATAATAAGTAAGCTATTTCCAGAAACTATTCATTTAGCTCTGTGTTGCTTCTTTCACTTCAACCTCTTTACACATTCCATCTTAAAAAAGTTTCAGTCTCAACTTGTGCCAGTACTGACTCATATTAAAATTAAAGAGCACACGACTTGTTATTTTATATTTGGTAACAGTGACAGACACTGTTTGAGAGGGAAAGAGGAAGGACTATTCAAGTGACAGTTTAAAATGTGATTCTCAATAGAGCCTGTCTTATCTAAAGTTTCCTTTTTGCTGTTCTGACCTTTCCTCCATTTCCTCCTTCTCATTTGTTTCCTTTCATCCTTGACGGTAATGTATTCCTCTTTCCCACCACTTCTCTGCATCCTTTATTTCTCCTCTACATCTTTATGACATGATGCACCATTCCCTGCATTCTGCCTTTTTCCATTCACCGGCTTCTCATTTCTCATCTCTAATTCCTGTCCGTTCTTTGCTCATGTGTTCATTACTTTCCTCCTTCATGTCAATGTCTGTATCTCTTCTATCTCGTTGCCTCGCCTCCTCAACACCCCTCTTTCCTTTCTATATGATCCTCTTACTATCTTCCTCCTCCTCCAACCTTCATTTGCTCCTTTCTCCTCACATCTCCTTCCATCTCTTTGCCTCTACCCCCGTCTCTCTTTCCTTTTGCCTCCAGCATTGGTTGACTGAGCTGGAGATCTTTGCCATGATCTTTGCAGCGGCGGTGCACGACTATGAGCACACGGGGACTACAAACAACTTCCACATTCAAACAAGGTAATGGATCACAAAATCAAAAATGCATGGCATTGACTCACCCGATCAATGCTTTCATTTACAGCAAGAGGGTTTTACATTCACACTGAGATTGCCTGCAGTGCAGTAATAACACTGGGGCGTGTCGAGAGTCCAGATGCACTAAAAACTCCATGCTGCCAAAAAGAAAACCAACCAAAAAAGTCAGCTTCTCAACCAGCTATAATCCTGATCTGGTTTTGGTTTACTAATTCTTACACACTTGAAGTGCAGCTTGAAAGTTGCCAGCCTGCACCAGCCACAGTGCAAAGATAAAACTCAAAGAGCAAAAGATTAGAGACATGGCCAGGCATCTCAAATCCTGATCACATGTATAAATAAGTTACATTGAATCTATTAAAGACCCAAATCAATTTTTGCTCTATAAGTTGTTTTTCCAACATAAACAGATGAGTCTACTTTGCTTTCTCTTTGACTGACAGGTCAGACACAGCTATCCTCTATAACGACCGCTCTGTGTTGGAGAGTCACCACGTCAGCGCAGCCTACCGCTTACTGCAGGAGGACGATGAGATGAACATCCTCTATAACCTCTCCAAGGATGACTGGAGGTCAGAGATACAGATAGTTAGACAGACGATAAGAGAAAGAGAGGCGGATAGATGGAAGAGAAAAGTGACAGCACAGGGAAATAATACTCTCATTTATTGTAATAGAAAACAGATAGATAGTAACCAAGCAGGTTGGTGCATAGATGATGTGTTCAATGTATACATGTGAACTTCTCCTGTTATTCAAGATCAACAACTGGGCTCGCTTGAATCAAAATAAGATAGGTTGGATTACCTTTAACTTTGAACTATGTGTGACTGTTTCATGTGATAATACATTGAAGAAGACAGCTACAATGCTATTTACTGCAGAATAAGATGGGACCTGTCAAAGCAAATTTTATAAATAGCTCTCAAAATCTGTGTTGGCTGCCTTCATTCACTTTAGCGACTTCCAAAATAAGTCAGCTTTTATTACCTGTGAGTTTGACAGATCATTATGCTGGACAGAACATGGCTCATGTTTTCCTCTTCTTTCTTTGCTTCCTTTTGTTTTCATCCAGAGAGCTTCGGGCTCTGGTGGTGGAGATGGTGCTGGCTACTGATATGTCCTGTCACTTCCAGCAGGTTAAGGCCATGAAGAACTTTTTACAACAGCCCGAGGGGTCAGTGGCCTCCTTTGTGTATGTCCCACAGTAATTTACATCTTCATTAACTCTGCCATCAACTGCTGTTTACTAACCACAACACAATTAACCCTTCTCTGAACACGGTGCTCACAGAGGAATGTAACAAATTCATTTTCTGTATCGAAAGTCAAACAAAAAGGGATGTCTGAAATTCTGTTGCTTGGATGTTGTTTACTTGGCATGAAAAATAAATAATTTGTTGCCAAAAGTACCAAATGTCATGCATTAAAAAGTGCTGGTACACAGGAAACTCTCTCTCTCAGGCACAAACACAGGTTAGTTTGTGTTTCTGTGCTGAAGGTCTGCAGCAGAGTTATTGTACAGGCACATGAGATTTATTTGCAAACTACAGTGAAAAATAGCCGGTGCCATAGATGTTGCTGGCTGTTTTTTGGGAATACTGCAGTTCTGCCACAGCTAAGATGGCCATGTCGATGTTATATTGCCTTTATTAGCGTTTCTGTTGCTACCGCTTGTGGTATTTAGTATGCATATAAGATGAGATGTCCTGAAACAGCATCCATACAGTATATATGTCCTCGCCCATTACAGACAGAAACTGAGTATTGACAAATCTCAAAGAAGGCTGGTTAATCTGAGTGAACTCAGGGGTTGCACACCAAAAGAGCTCTTTAAGCTTCTAAAGTCATTTTTATGATTAAACCTTTTTTTTTTTTTTGCAAATAACATTTTTCATTCAGGCTTCAAGTGTACTTGAATTGAAAAGTTTCAAGTGTGCTTCACTGGGGTCACTTCTGAGATGGGGAAATAAGTTGGTAAATAAATAAATAGAGAAATTCTTTGACTTTTGGCCTGGGTGAGACAGAAACAGATGTTGGGAATGCATAGATTTTCACATTGTTTAGATGATGGTCATGATTGTAAAAGTGCTCAGAAATGAGGGAATTAGCAACATCTATACCTTTGAATATACCTTAGACATAATCTGAAGTAATCACCGTGCTACCCACACACACACACACAAACACACACACACGTACATGAACACATAAATGAGAGATTGCAGTCTGCAGGAAGCTTTAATGCTGAATAGACTCTAATGTGAAGCAATTCAAACCAGTCTGCTCCAGGCCTGCTTAGAGTGCACTTCAAGATCCAATCTGCCACAAATGGAATAGGAGGGAATTCGGGCAAGTCTTTCTCACCTCTGTTTAACCTTGTGCTGTGTGTATGTGTGCGTGTGTTTTCATTTGTGTAACGGGTGCCCGTTCCTGCATCAGTCCATTAAACATGACATTTTGATATGGTCGTGAGGTGATATCTGATGGCATGAGATGATGCATCTTTACAGTGTTCCAGTGTAGAAAACGGACTCTAATATTTGTGTGTATGCACATGTTAATGGATGTATACACGGGATATACAGATCAGCCACAAAATTATTATTACTGGGTTAAGGTTAGATAAAGTTTATGGCCCGTGGCTATATTACTTCACTCTGTAATCTACAGGTACATGAGCCCAGCAACAAATGACATACAAAAATAGATTACACACTCTTGAAGCAGACAGAGTTACTTCATGGACAAGCCTCTGTAGTCACTTTTGCAGCTGTGCCACATAGTCTTTATTAAAAATTTCTTTCTCTCTTCTTTCTTCTTTCCCCTCATTGAAATTTTTTTTAAACCTTGTTGCTGATTAGTCTAAAATATCAGTTTCTCCATTATTGAATTTTAGGCATAGACTAGCGAATCAAAAACTAGCTGCTACAGAGCTAGGTATGGTTCACATCAGTATAAACAACCAGACCAAAGAAATAACATAAAAGCTCAGTACATGGAAGCATTTAGAACAACAACAGAACAAATTAATCGCTGACAGACATTTTTGATAACTTTGATAACTATCTGTTTTCTTTTTTTAGCATTGACAAACCCAAAGCCCTGTCCCTGCTGCTGCATACAGCAGACATCAGCCACCCGGCCAAAAGCTGGGACCTCCATCATCGTTGGACCACCTCTCTGTTAGAGGAGTTCTTCAGACAGGTGAGTGGCTACACCTGAAAGGTCAAAGAGAGGTTGGCTGGTTTGGTGTATGCGTTACTGGTTTGGGGACGTGAGATTAAAGTGCATATAGCGAGAACATAGCATGCTTTACAGCTGAGCACATACCCATGCCAGACGTAGACTACGGTACATATGTTTATTGTATAATACAAGGTTTAGACATAAACTTCAGAAAAACATGGTGTTATCAGTGTTTTTTCATTATTATTTTCATTTTTCTTTGTCATATATTTATTTAGAATATAATAAAACTATACTTTTTCTATAAATTGGACTTGAGGGATATAAACAGTAAGATGTTAGTTAGTTGTAGGCTACACCTGCTTGTTTCTGTGTTTACATTTGGCAAACCAGCAGCCACCAAGTGCCTTTGGTGTTTAGGATTGCATTGTTTCCTCCTTGGATTTCAACAAAAGCAATTTATTCTTCCAGTTCCATCTCATGTAAGTCACACAGTTTAGCACTTTCACACAGCGGCAGTCTAACTCCAAAAATAAAACAACAATGATACTAGTAAATGATTATTCTCACAAATCTACCCCCCAAAGCATTTTGCATCATCATCACTCAATCATACTTGTAAATGTAATTGTTAACACTCTTCACATTGTCATTTTTAAAAATGATAATATGACAAGCACCAAGGAAGATTAAATTGTAGAACATTGCCCCTTTGATAAAACAATCCATACATAGTAAATTGCGTATTTATTAATGTCAACAATAAGATCAGACGTTTAACTGGTGCCACATTGCTTTCATCTCTTCCATTATTAATCCACATTGTTCTCATTATCAGTGCTATTGTTATTGCAGCTGCCTTCACAAGGCCTTTGTCTCTCGTGATATGAATTACCATTAAAAAGCTTCTCCAAAGAACATTGCCTCCTGACTCCACATCTCATTTGTTTGTGACAAATCAAAAGAGAAAATAAAACCCAGAAGCACTTAAGCGAGGGCCAAACAAATCCAAAGCCTGTTGACAGAAGTGTAGTGGTGTTGGTGGTGGTGTGCACATGTGCTACAAGTGTGTGTATGCTTGTAAGGTGGGAAACATTTTTCTAGAAACAAATTCTGCCAGTGATTTGACATCCTTTTTTTTTCATATTTACAGGGGGACAAAGAAGCAGAGCTTGGGCTGCCGTTCTCTCCTCTTTGTGATCGAAAGTCCACAATGGTAGCACAGTCCCAGATTGGTGAGTAGTTCCACCCTCACTACTCTGTACAGCGCCTGATTAATGACTGTCTTTCTTGGTATACAAGTTCTGGTCCAGTGTCACTTTATTTGACTAAAGTGTCATTTTCTTTTGTAAAATATTCATAAAGCACCTCAGGACATAGATTTATGCTATTTGAATAATGGTGTTATAAAGATGTTGTATAATTAAGTGAGTAATTAGTTTTACTAAGGCCAATAATCCAGTTTCCTGGACTTGACTTGCACCAACACTCTTACATTTGCTAATTTATTTTTAATCAATAGTCAAGTCTACAATCATATTTAAAAAAAGATAAATACATTAAAACTGTTCTATTCATGTACCTGAAAACCCTGGAGAAGAAGAGGCCGGACAGTTTTAGCCCTCAGTAGTGAGTCCTACCGAGCCAAAATGAAACCTTGAAAAGTTGATATGGACAAAATAACATTTTGAGATGGGAGACAATCCCAAGGTTAAACTGTATTCATGTGAACATCAGTTAAATGAAGGACAAAAACTAACGTTAGTCCTTGATTTGACTGACAACATATACATGTGTAGTTTCTTATTTATTGACACGTTGATATCTTGTCACCAGGGTTCATAGACTTTATTGTGGTGCCCACCTTCACTGTGCTGACAGACATGATGGAACGTATTGTAACGCCCCTCATCGACGAGGCCTCACATTCAGGTTTTGCCGGGTTTCGACGTTCAAGGTGGGATGCAGCACTTAGATCTTTTTATTGGAAAAACATTTGGCTGTGGTAAACTTGGCTTGTTGCAGTGTTTTTTTGCATTAATTTATAATAAAATGTGATCTGATCTTCATCTAAGTCAAGAGTATTAAATGTAATGTGCTTAAAATAAAAAAAAAGAATGAAATTCCAAAAGGAATAGAAAATTTACAGTTTTCTACTCTCTCACACCTTTCTGAGTAACTACATGCCCAATAATCCTGATTAAGCCTTAACAGCTCCTCTGCTATAAGACCATATCAAATTGAGGTATTGAGAACAGCAGATGAGTCTCCCATTAGTAATCCATTTCTGCATGTGGAAATGTCTCCACCCTCCATCAGACACAGCCACACACCTTGAAATTGACATTTTAGAGACGCTAGTCAAGTTCACCTCACCATCTCTGGTCAAGGCTGGGCCTCAGTGCTAGACTGGCAGATACAGTACAATAGCCTGTTGAGATACAGAGGAAGTGATTTTTGTCTCCACAGGCTTAATTAATTGGCTCATTACTTTTCTCGCCACATACTGAATCAGGTATGTGCAAGCCGAATAAGAAAATACATTCCTGTAGCTCCTGTGTCACTAATATTTAAACCACCCAGAAAAACATCATTTTAAAACTTTGTTCCCATCATTTGCTTCAACGTTGTGTCTTGTAAAATGATCTTAATATAAAACAGTACCTGGGGAGTCTGGCTCTGCATCTTCCATTGCACCTGCACATCAATATCAACCTCATTCTCCTCAACAGCAGTCATTAGCATCACACAGTTTGCCTCCAGTCGAAGCTAACCGAGTGGAAATCTCAGATAGTGTTGCCACTTGTGCAGTCTCCCCCTCTTTGTACACACCTGGGTGCTTATGACTTTCCTTGGACCATTTCTTCACAGCATTTAGAGAAGCTTTCAATCACCTGTAAGCATGTCTGCTAACTCTGTCGGCCTCTTTTTATACGCCTGTATTTCTGAATTGCAAAGCGTATTTTTTTATTCAAAAGGTGTGATGGCAGTTGTTGGTCTACCATTTTGGTCCAGACTTGTTTCACACTTCTTAAACTGTTGTTTGACTTGTCATGAAATACAGGCATTCCTGGTACTCATAGCCTCTAGCATGGATTATCTGTTTAGGTATTATAAACACAAGATATCTAGCCCAGTCTGAGATAACATATTTTTTTTTAACTTTGGAAAGACGCCTCCAGAACAGTTTCTAAAAATATTTCTTCAAATATGTAGAATTGGAATTAATACACAGTGCAGACAACTAACAATGGTTTTTTTTTTTTTTGATAGTAGAAAAATCTCTCTTCAGAGAGTAAGCTATACATTTTATGTCTGTGTTGAAAGTTAGTAGTCAATACTACTGTTTATGTAGCACCATCACCATATGAAAAATATAATGTGCCCAATACTTTGGTTTGTTGGCAGATACCTGCAACACTAATGATGCATGCATCAGTCTATGTTATACAGTATTATCAACATTAACAGGTTAAACTAAGAATGTGTACATGATAATTACATGATGATGATTATATATATATATATATATTATATATATACCTGCTAGACATAAACATGTTTACATTGTCTCTGTGTGGACTCTTATACTTGTTTAACTCTTAACTTACTTACTTATTTTGTTCTGTCCAGTCTGAACAGTATTAGCTCAGATGAAGCCAAGAGGCAAAATGCGAAGAGCATGGGCTCCGACAGCAGCTCATCTGTCCAAAGCTCCTTGCTGACAGTCGACATGAAGAACTTCAAGGCGTTGTGGAATGAAGAGGTTTATCAGAACAGAGAGAGGTGGAAAGCGCAGGCGGCTAAAGGTACAGTACATCTATAAAACCTTTCAACTGATAAAGTGGCGGTGATTTGGGGACTCAGGAAACCGCAAAGCCGTGGAAAAACTGATGTGTCCACACAGATCATGAGATCCACCAAAATGCAGAAAATTGGCTGCAATGCTCTTAGCTTACTCAGCCGGGGATTTTGACAGCCCTGTATTAGTGTGGGATTTTGTGGGATACACAGTGAACTTTGTCGGATTTATAAAGTGAAATATCACTAGTGTTGATCAGTAGAAACTGTTTTTATTTATTTTTTGTTTAATGTTTCATCAATTAGTTTGATACTACTTTTTAATAAGAGCTTAGTGTAGTGGCGATCTTACCACTACACTATCCAGTAATTTATAACATACAGTATATTAATGGATTATATGGAGATAGTAGTGGTTATGCAGTGGTAATGATGAAGATAGTGGAGCATTTAGCAGCATTCAGAGCAAAATTTCTTAAATAACATTTTTGTGTTGGTGGAGACCAAAAATAGAGATAAAAGTAACACTTACGTTAACTGCAATGACAACAGTGTAACTCCAAATGAATGAATGACAATGTTGCTTCATATAATGTTGGATGTTTTTATGTCATTAGCTGTCTGTTAACATACAGATTTCAATTGTGAACTATGAGCAGTTGCCAAAAAGGTTTGACACAATGATCTTATGATATATATATACTGTGGCAAGAAAAAGTATGTGAACCTTTTGGAATGTTGTTATTTTCTGCATTAATTTGTCATAAAAAGGTGAAGCAATGTTCTTTTTAGTAAGCAGAGGCTTCCTTTGTGGTGTCCTGCCATAGACACCCTGCCAGTTTAATGTCCTACCCACATTAGACACATGAACACAGATGTTAGCCAGTTCCAATGATGCCTTCAAATCTTTGGCTAGGCATGGCTAATATAAATATATTGTTTTTGTGTGGAGCAAACTCAAAAAGTTTTTTTTTTTTTTTGTCAGTCAAAGTAGATGTAGTCCACACCTCCAAAGTAATTGTCTTATATACTACTTATATACTTACATACTTTTTCTACTACTTTCGCACTGTGATGGTTTTATGGTTGTTGTGAATAGACATGATAGATCTGATTTTTTTTAATCTTTTATTATTCTAGGCACATTGTATTTGTAAATAATCTTGACTTAGATGAAGTTCAGATCACATTTGATGACAAATTAATGCAGAAAATCATGAAATTCCAAAAAGGTTCACATACTGACAGTCACATACTGTCACTGACAGATCTGCCTCATAACAAGTCTGAAACACAATAGACTGTGAATGAACCTCTCAACCTTTATTGACTTAAAGTAATACATTCTTTCATGCCCTCACTCTCCATGTAACCTCAGAGGCGGAGGAGAGAGCTAAAAAGGAAGCCGAGGAACAAGCCCAGCAGCAAGAGGTGATGGAGCCCCAGGAGGTCCAAACACAATCAGAGCAGCCTGAACCGAAGGAGAACAAATTAGAGGGGGAGGCACCTGAGTCAGCAGAGGTCAGCAGGCCACCGGATGGTAATACAGGAGAAACAGAGCAGGGAGTGCAGGCCGGGAGCACCACACACAAGAGTCCTCCACTGCAGAATGGTACACCCCTTTAACTGTGTAATCCCATATTATGGCCTGTTTCTAACAGGTATGACATAAACATGCCACAACAAGTGCTTTAATGCAATCCTTGTATGATATATCTTTATTTACAAAATGTTTAGTTAGAGAAGAATTATCTATTATCAATGGATATTGCTGACACAAAATTTATTTATTCCCATATTTGACACAGAAAAACTTCCTATTTGTTAAACTACAAACAGCAAATGACACTTTTGCCTTAAAAATAAAAACCCAAATATAAACATAAACACAGTTTTGTTGTTGATAAATTAATGATTCAGTCTTTGCACATCTGTTTAAAATATGTTGATGTCGTGAATAAAAAGTACAGTTTATATTTTAAATCATTGCAGAATTAAGAACATTCAATCAAAACGTCAACATAATTTAATGCAGTAGCATCTAGTTTAACCACTGGTTTGCATAATAATATCCTGTTCATTTCCAGTATCACATAGCATTGTACCAACATTTCCCCAAAAATGTAGCTGAATTTCTGTAGTTTTGTTGGAAACTTTGACTTGAAGACTGAAACCTATAATAACTTGAGTTCTATGGGTTAGTAAGGTCATAAAAACTAAATGACATTTTAAAAAAGAGAAAGATGATTTCAGCATTTCCCATTGGACAGAGTGCATGTTTGCTACCACAAATGTATATGAGTCAATAAAACACAACTACTCTGGCTTTTAGGAGAGTTGTCTGAAGGGGCCGAATCTCCCGAGGGTGAAGAAAACAAGAACAAAGGAGTCGATGGTGAGTTTATTCAGGCAGACGGACAGTTTGAGTCCTGCACGTTCATGAACATCACAACTGTACAGAGTGCATGGGTTACTGCCACTTAGTTTTCCCCTTCATGTGGACTAGAAACACTTGTATTTACCTAAACAGAAATTATAATACATGGTCCTTGAAAGAAATTATACCAATGTGAACAGCTTGTTTATGTGTGTATTTCGTAAATATAATAACATTTTTGTTTCCCCAAAGCAGAGGGAGCAATGGAATAAGCAAGCTGTGGAGAATCACAGCCCCACTGTGCTTTTAAACCCAAAAGGAGAACTTACTGCTGTTAGTTGGAATGTGTCGCCCTCTACAGGACACTGAGAAACTGACACCTTCACTTCCTTTTAGTCTTCTGCATTTTTACTTTTCCCATTATTTATATTCTCACGCTCTTATATGCAGAGCTTGTGGCTCTACCCATGTGCATTATCCTCCCGTCCTGCTTATTGACGAAGACACTACAGAAGATTTAATGACCTTAAGATGAGGAGGGGATGAAGAGGAGCCTTTTTAAACACTGACAGTGAAAATGTTGCTTTTCTTGTTTGTTTGCCAATTTTTTTGCTTTAGTCAGCCACACACACGTATCTATCGCACAAGTCCTTCTGTTTACCACTGTTTTATTTTTCTCTGCAAGTTCACATTTGTTAGAGTTTGGCACTACAAAGTCTGATTAGAAGTTGATTTAGGAACTTTAGATTTTTCAGTAATTTGTGGTCCATGCAAATGAATACAGAAGGTTTTGTGGGAAATGTAGAATAAGTAAACATTACATGGGACTTTTATAACTGCTACACAGTATGTACAGCTTCAATTCCCACTGCTATTTTACTAGCAAGTACTCTTTAAGCAAACCCACTCTCTGTAGGAAACCTGTGCTTTTCGAGCTCCTGTTGGGAGTTGGGAGTCAACAACAACAAAAAAAAACAGTTTCTTTCACCAATCGTACATGTTAAAATGTTTACTTTTTAATGCTTTCCTCAGACTTTTTGCAGTGCTAAATCGTTTGTGTTCCTTGAAGCCGGGCTTTTGTTTTTGTGTGCGTTTGTCCACCTCACTGTATGTAGTGAAAGTTTGTATGCGTGTGGATCTGAGGGGGTGATTCTACAACCCACAACCCACCAACACATATTTTTTAGATATAATGTAAGATGTTATAGTGAAAAATGCAAACGTTTGCATTTCGAACATATCACATACAGACAAATGCATTTAAGGTTTTGTAATATATATATATATATATGTTGAAACCTTTTTGTTTTGTTGTTTGTTACGTCCTACATGAACCATGCTCCATATGTGTCTAATATCCTCACAATATGTCATTTCTTCGTCAAAAGACTTCTTCTTGATGCCTTTTATGTGTATTTAAGCTGTAGCAAACAACAACACTGTCGTAAGATTAAATGTTTTTTTTTTGTTTGTTTGTTTTTTTTTTACATTTATGTTACAGCAGCTTCACCTTCTAGGTTGTTGGTGTAATGTTTAACCAGTGTGTTTACAGCGTGCCCGTACACCTTCTGTGATGCATCCAAGGCTTCGAGTCCAAACTGTATCTGCTTCTTGGTTGTTTGCCAGGTTTTTAAGGCTTGTAATGTTGTGTATAGAAGATGCAAATATTGCTTACTGTGCATATGTAACATATTGAACCCATGCAATGCTGGTTCAGCTTTTACTGTACACTTAATATGTATAACTGGGAAAAAAGAAAATAAGCATTTTGGCAGTATTTGCATAATGATATATATGTTTTCCCTAAAACTGTGCACTTTTACTTTGTTTTTCCTTATTCTTTTGGTATAGAAATTATAAAATAATTTGTGCCAAGATCAGGTTCTTGGTATGTTTTAGGTCTATTTTAAGTATACTGGACATGTGTGCGCTGCTACATAGTCTAATATGTATTGTATTGTATATATGAGGTTCCAAAAAGGGTATATAGGTATAATATAAATTAGATTTTTTTTTAAGCATCTTTGCTTTAATACACATCCCCCATTTTTATATTACAGGAACATTAGTACCATGCTGGAAATTAAGGTAGTTTATCACATTATGTAATCACACTACTTTCTACCTAAAAATGCAGCCAGTGGTTCGTCAAGCCAGCTGACTGAATGTGTGCCTATATATGTACTTTACATTTCATACTTTTCACCTGTAGGAAAACACATTTTGTGAATTTCTGCTGACACGTAGAATCAAGCAAGCCTGTTTAAATCTTCCTTCAATATTACACACTAAAGACTTATATTTTAGACACTGTTGGAAATGTGTAAAGTCAGCGGTTTGATGTTGCAGAACTACAGTATAGTATTTGTCAGGGTATATTTTATGGTATATTTTGCTCTTTTTCATTTAAAAAAATCTATTTTCTAGCTGTTTTTGTGCCGTATAATGTATGTTCTTATTTGTTTACCTGTACTGTTCACTCCCTCTTGTTTGACTCAGAGGACCAATTGTCCATTTTGTCTCTCCTCTATGCGTCTGTTCAATACGTTTTCTTCCACCAGCTTTGAAGTCAGAAAATTTCAAGTGGCTCAAACTATACGTAACTGTAAATTTAACAATTAAATCAAATTAGATTTATAAATAGAACAAAAGCAAAACGTATTGCGTCCACAGAATATCCTACCTGACTTGCAGAATATATTTTCTGTACCAACCGACCAACACATGTACAGTCTTGTAGTTTGCTCTATCTTCACTTACTACTGTGATAGTTTACTGTAAGAATATTTAACAGCTATTTGTACCGACCATAATCAGAAACATAGCTGTATCTATGACATGTAAAGACTTCTCAACATGGTGTTTTGTAACGGTTGCTGTTGAACACATTATTTGTTGTTCGTTTCATGCTTTGTTTCCTTGTTTAGTCTGAATCACTCTGTAATGACCGATCTCAAACCTGTTCTAGTGTCTGAGGTTAGACTATAAAGCATGTGTGTGCGTGTGTGTGTGCGTGTTTGTGTGCGTGTTTGCGCATGTGTGTGTGTGTGTGTGAAACTGCTGAAAAACACTTAATGTGCATTTCTGATCTCCTCACTGTGACCTGCTCTTCTGATGGGTGTGATGTGTGTGTGTGTGTGTGTGTGTGTGTGTGTGTGTGTGTGTGTGTGTGTGTGTGTGTGTGTGGCAGACAAGCGACAGAGAGAGAAAGTGAAACAAACAGTGATGCAGTGGTCTGTATAAATATGGAGAAACTATTTTCACCAACAAAATGTATAAAAAAAAAAAAAAAGGCAGATAAGCATGTTCCCATTTTAAAGATCCAATTCTTACATGTTATGTTTACCTGCGGTATATAAAACAGTTAAAGTAAACATATAATGACATTCAATTTATGCATAGGTTAATGTTATTTTAGCCTATAGGGTTGATGAAACCATTAAAAAAACAATGAGGTGGACACATTTGCTAGCTTTAGATTTACTCTCCACTACATCCCTGAGTAGAGTGTATGGGTGTATGTGTGTGTGTGTGCGTGTGTGTGTGTGTGTGTGTGTGTATGTGTATGCATGTATGTGCATGCGTGTGCGTTACTATCCCATGCCGGCCAGGCGGCCGTGTGTGCCACCATGCTCTGTGACTGCACAGTTGTATCAATAAATCTGGACTCAAAGGGCTCAGATCATGTCTGCCTGTCTTCATTTGTACAACACCACAGTTAATTATATTGTGTTGAAGGACCACTCCACCAATTTGACACACAACTATCAATGTACTCTCATGGGGAGCACTACTGAATCAGTGAAAAAGGTAGAATAGTCATTTTATAAATAACCAGATAATGAGTCAACACATTTGTAAGGGATTACCTGCACAGGTGGGGGTGGTCTGACAGAAAGAGGAAAGTGAATTGCAGTTTGGGAATTGGAAGACAACAACAAAGATCATGTACAGTATTGATTTTTTAGTCTATAAAAGCCGGAATATACTAAATAACAACATCAATGCTGTGAGACAACAGTGCTAACCTCTACTTCACTATGCTGCCTCAGATTTTTCCAAAATATTTCATTAACTTTTGTTGCAGTTTGCATTTTTGCTTGATTAAATTAGTTAAATGATTCAGTTTTTGTGATTAATCTAAAAACATTATTATTTTCAAACTATTGGGTGCAGTGTTAGTATTATAGTAATAACAATAATAACATAAAACCCCCTGCTGTTATTTATTCATCTCACTCTTACTGTTAAGAAAAAAGAGTCATTTAGCTATGTTTGAAAGTACAACAAGAGAACTGTAAAACACCTGGGTGAATATAAAACAAATAGGAGTTATGTGCAACAGTCACCAGTGATTACACAAACACTATATTAGCAGTTAGACCCTCTGACTGAAAGAAACAATACTCTCATGGTTTTGTAGTATATTTGTGTCTTGTTGTGCCTGTATTACGTAGTTTTGCATCTCTTTGCTGCCATTTTGGGTCATTTCATTGTCACAGTGTTGTCCTGGTCCAAATAATATTGGCTATTCTTATGGAACTTTCCAGACCTGTTATTTACAACCTGGCCCACAGCTGCCCCTGTATTTTCACTCCAGTCCAAATCACCTGACCTACCCTGCCCACTCACACACCTGTTCCCAGTTTCTCTGTCAGTTCACTCAGTACTACAACGTGCCAATTCCACCTCTATGCCAGATTGCCATGTTTCATGCTGTTCATGCTGTGGACTTTTGTTCTTGCCACCTCGCCTGTTGCCTGCTATTTGCTGCTTGTTGGCTTGCTCTTCATCAGTTGTCCATGTTAAGTTCTTTGCCTGCACCTGCCTGCTGCCCCACTCCATATCTTCATTTGTTGTAATTTGTCTGTCTGTTGTAGTTTCGTGTGTTTCCGTCATCCTTTCGCGTGTCTTTGCAGACACCTTGTATCTCTTTGAGGTCATATTGTGTTGTTTTTTGGAGTTTTCTGTTGAGCATCTTTGTATTTTTTTAATAATCACTCTGTCTTTTAGTGTCTGTTTATTGTTGTTTTAATGTCTTTACAGTAGTTGGCTTGGTAAGTCCATTCAGTAATGCATCAATGACCAAATTTAACAATCTTCACACTACACGTAAGTGACGTGCAACAGCATTGGATTGTCTGTGACTTCAATTAGCACAGGACGGTCTACATTTAGTGAAAGCCAAAGCCTGCAGGATGTATGGCTAATTAACTGCAACATGGACACAGTGAATAATCCACTAGATGTCTCTGTTTGTCTTCCAGTTACATTGCAGCTTCACCAACACCGCTACTCTCAGCCTCTGGGCCTGTGGCACTAAAACTGATCAATGGACTTGGTGTATACCACATCTCTCTCCTAAGATAGTCTGTGCATAGCTCTTTATCCACCGTATAGGCAACTGCACAAACATTATACACAGAACACATATTTATCACAAGTAGCATGCATATTCATGATCAGGTTGATGGAGCTTGTGGAGGGATGTGTATGAGTTCTCAGCACAGTGCTGAGTGCCGGAGCAGAAGGCGAATGTTAATTCAATTATACGGCAGCTGTTCCTTGGTGCCCATGGCCACTGTGTTTGCACTAGAACAGAAATCTTGTATTAGGTCCCTCGCCATAAAAGACCATTGCCAGGCATGAGAATGGGGACTGCCTGTAACCAAAAGCCATCAACAGTATTTTAAAGAGCTTTTAATACTTATTTTTAGCTCAATCAAGAATTTTTGTGCAGCTGCAAAGTAAGATGTGTGTTTTTCTTTGTTTTAGCTCTAACTGTTGATTTACACAGCTTTGATTGTTGGTCATTAATCTGTTAAATAGTCTATGCTAAGAAGTTAACTGTGCAAATTAGTTTCTTTTGCTGTGTTAAGTCAAGTGAGGGGTTGTTGGATTAACAAAAAAGTACAAGTTTGGTCTTATGATGGTTGTTCTGTCAAATTGCCATGAAAAGACAAATTTACTGATACATAAACTCAATGTCCTGCTTCATGTGTCTAGCAAATGCATTTTGAGCACAAGAAACACAAACATTGATATTACTGAAGTCACAAGTGCAAATGCAGTTTGTCCATGCATGTGAGTGTGTGTTGGTGTTTGTGCTCCACCCCACCTCCTGTCCTGAGCGCAGGCTGAGTTCCAGTACTACTTGATGAGGAAGAGTAGGAGGAGGAGGGTGTGAAGGCATCCACCAGCCTGTCCCCTCATTACCCGGCTCTCAGAGACTCACTCCGTGTGATTTAATCACACGGCCACTGGCGGGAACTGCTGCTCTGTTACCTGGGCCTACTAATCAGTTTGCTTCATCAAAAGGAAAACAGCCACACCTGTGGGAAGGATGTCCTCAACTGCACATTAGTTATGTACAATATATGCATGCAAATGTGGAAAACAACGTCTGGTTATGATCTTCCTAACATATAGCCATGTAGATTCACAGAAAGTGGTGCTGAGACCAAACATTATTTATAGAATAAGTATATTACTTGAGAATATAAAATGTTGATTCATTTCTGTTTATCGGTGGATCAACTGATTAATAATTGACTAATTTTTCAGCATTGAACCATAGATTTAAATAAATCTGGTGCTCTTGCATCACTGTTGCAGTTTAGCTAATGTTTTGGGAATCAATTCTCTGACCTAGGCAGAACAAACCGCATGTTCTCACCACTTAACTACACATGGTCACATCACACAGCGTGTAAAGTAGACATTACATATCAAGCTGTTTAATAAAAACGAAACCCCGTCTATCTACTGGAAAGTGCGCAGAGCTCTATTTAGAGTGACTGATCGAGAGCCCAGAATCAAAGGGCCCTGTGGCACGAGCTGCTAGTGTGTCTGGGAATTGGCCCAACTCTTAAAGAGCCAAGCTTCCTTCATCTTGACTGGGGGCCGACCCCAAATAGGAAGAAGCTATTTCAGCTGGCAGCCAAGTGGTGTCTTTTCTGGAAGCCTGTCAGGTGAAGAGTCAAGGCTGCCAAGTGTAACTCCCTCAGGTGAGCACAAGGGGCAGGGCAGACCCCCATCACGGCTGCAGTGTGACACACAGCAGATGATGTAAGTCGCAAAGGGCACTGAGCTCCCTGATGTCTCCAGACCAGTCTCTGCTGTGAAAACACATGCATTCGTGATGTATTAAATAATCACTGTCAAACTGCCTATAGCTTTTTATATTGTCATATTTTAAATTTTATTTAAATTTCCATTTAAATGTTTTTAGAAATCATAAAATACATATCTGATCAATGAATCTGTCACTTTAGACTCAGTCACTATTTCATTTCCTTCAAATCAAAACTCAAAAGTTCACCTATGGTAGGTGAGTGTGATGTGAGAGAACATACTTTAATACAACATCAGATTTAACGTGTAACAAACAAAACATGCCAGTATATACAGTACAACAAAGTTATGTCATGTATGAGTAAATGTTCATGCTCAATAATAATAGTAATTTTAATAGTAATGTTCTCCTCATATGTGAGTCAACATTTGCATCTATACAACTCAGAAAAGCAACATTCTCAGCTAATTTGACATATGTGAAGTCTGGGACATGCTTGATGACCTTGACACAAGGTGAAACTAGGCTGCAAACTAACCAACACAGCACACGATGACTTATTATTATTTGGAAAGTTTGCCATCTTTGCTAACTTTGACCCATGTGCAACCCATGTCAACTAATGACATGGGTTGACTGAATGAATGAGAACCGGTCCATTAAAAAAGTGGAAGCACATCTCGATGTCCGGTAAAGATTTTGGCTACAGAAGCTACGAGCGGTTTGGCATCATAATGTAATAATGTCTTTTCGTTATCTTCTAACTGTGTTATTTTTCACACAAGTCATATGCTTAACTTTTAAGACATGATGAATTGTTTGGTAAACTCCAAAGATTTATCAGTGTATAGTTACTGTATTTCTTTTGTTGTGTTGTGCCGCCATTCATCATACAGCATTTCAGTTTAAATCAACCTCAAACCAATTAAACACTGCGACACCATGTTGCTTGTTCTTGCTAAAACTGGTTAAACACAGATGGCATGGTGTCGTGTTGAGATATTTCCAGCAACGTTACAATGGGGTTTAATAGAGTGGAGAAGATAGTGGAGTTATGCAGAACGGTCAGGGGTGAATCTGCTCATTATGAATTCAGTTCTTCATCTTCCTGTTGTAATTGAATTGAAAAACATGCAATTGTTATGTTACACACGTAAAATTTCTGCAGTGACAACTTTTAAGACAATGGTAGGCAATCGCGTGTGGACTTTTTGACCACCAGTCACACTGTGGATCTAATTGGGGATGGTAATATGTCAGAGAAGATGAGTGCTATAAAGATAAACAGTGCACGATTAAAAATATTAACATTTACTTTTATGACACAAGGATAGCACACAATATATTTGGTGAGAAACACTCAATGTAAACGTAGTTCTTGTACGTTTACAAGCAGAAAAAAAACAGTGCAGCTAAAAATGTGAGCTGCATTTATCTAAAACACAAATTAACATGTTTATTTATACTGTACACAGAAATAGAAACGTAAAAAGGACAATTTTTGGTTTTAGAGAGAGTTCCGTGTTTTAATATTCTTCATGATTACAGCATGTGACTCATCATAAAACCAGAAAGTGTTGATTTTTGTGTGCCAGACCAGGAACAAGCTTGTATTCATCTTCTCATTTAAAATAAAAAGAAAGAAGCAGACTCGCTAAAATGTAAATTGTTCTTGTAATGATGACTAATGCAGAGACTGAGCTGGCAAAAGCAAGCGTCAGGGTATTCCTCAATGGTTGAAGGTGAAGGTAAAGATGACAGGGACACATACTGTTTGTCTGATGTTGAAATGAGCTGTTTAAGGATTTTGAGGGAAAGAACAAAATAGGCTAATAGACATCATATTAAACTGTTTAATAGACTGCACCTGGAAAAAAACATGTTCTGATGCAGGAGTCCGGCATCATGTGCTCCTTGTTCTTGTCCAGTCACTCATTTTGACAGGAAGGATGTAGATACAACTCTGTCATTGTTCACAGTCATAAAATAAATAAATGAATACATTTCATGATTTTGTGGGTGAAGTCACAAGTTCTGAAATATTTATCGAGCTAAAGTGTTCAACTACAAGCTGCAGCATCACACAGTATATGATAGTGAAGTAAGCAAATAAGGGTATTCTGCAAAATGTCTGTGTATTCATTAAAAGTGAAAATGAGCTCCTTAAAAAATCTAAAGCGAAGCTAATTGAACATTATTTGGGTAAGAATACTTAAGAATCTCAAGAAGGACACCTGTTTGTGGACATTGTGATTATTTAATATAAAAACAAAGCCAATTTTTAAGTAGCTAAGCACACTTGAGGCTACACAAGATTTTGGTCAGCAAAACCAGAAGAGATACCAAACAGCTGGGACCAAATAAACAAAATTCAACCGAATTCGCAAGGCACACTATGTATTTCTATTGTGCCACACTTTGGTTGTGAGTGAGAAGTGGTTTCCAACGCAGCAAGGCGGCAGAGAGTTGAGGATACTTGATGAGGGAAGAGGGAGAAAGAAATGATATCAACACCAAGAGTGTCGATTAGGTGAGAAAATTACATTACAACACTGTCAATCATCCCAGTGTCACGTTTAAAAAAAAAAAAAAAACGTGCAGCACTTCTGTGAAAAATGCATAAAAAATGGGCGAGCAGTCAGTCAGAATAATGTGCAACATTAAAAAACACTTTTAAACTTTATTTTGGAGCTTTTTGTTTCCGAGGTAGCCTACCTCTCCAAAAATCAGGCTGTTCAGAGTGTAGCTCACTGCTCTGTAGTGCAGTAAATACAGTTCGTTGTATATTTAATACAATGCCTATGTAAAACTAAAGATGTGAGTCTTACTTAAATATGAAATCTGACACATTTTTATTTATTTTATCACTTTCTGGGTATGGAAGTGTCGCATTCTACCACAACAGATTGTCACAGCCACTTTGAATGTGTGCGAACAGATTGTGCTTTGAAAAAGAAACGGGCGCCTCCAGGAACATTTCACGTCTGCATCCCTACTCTGTCTGAAAACGGGACTAACATCTTTACATTATACATTTTCAAAAACATATCCATTATTCATGTCCCATATTTTAATACTATTAGCACTTCTATGCCACCCACCTAAATACCTGTGTGTTTCTTATCAAAGGAGCAAAAGCAGCCGGAGCGGCTTTGTTTGTGTGAGAGGAAATGAGTTGGGATTAAGAAAGTATTGCAGTGGTGGACCATCAGACTGAACTAAATTAGATCTGTGAGGTGATTACATTACTGTACACCATAAAACCTTAGATCCAGGCACAAGCGGGCACGGGAGAACCTTCACTTTTCACTCACCAGAGTGTTTGTGTTGATGGACGACAAAGGCAAACACACAAGCCCACACAGAAATACACAACACTCCACCTGTGTGGGTGGGAGGTGTGGCCACTCAGCAGCTGAGTGGGGCAGCATATGGAGTTTCTAATTGGGTAGAACAGCACAGCTGGAGGACACGAGTCCAGGACCTGGCCTCTGTTAATCAGTCCCACAATCCTCAGCTCTCCTCATTCATGATGCTGCGTGAGACACTCCGGTGGGTAAAGATTGTTGGATGAGTTCTCATGCACTGAGCAGGTTTTGTGGCATGTTCTCCCTTTTGGTTCCAGGTTAGATTAATAGCATTCGTTTCACACTTCAACAACATAGAATCACAACAGAAGTTCACATTTTACTCGATTTCACTGATTATTTTTGTGCAGCAAGGCCGAAAATCGTAAAACCATGTAAGTGGACAGGTTGAGTTCCAAGGTGAGATGTTACAAAAGCTGATCCCTCTTAAAACATACTGTAAAGAGTCAACAATGATTGTAAGAATGTGTTTTACCTTGTTAACATTCCCCTAACCCTTACCGAATTGTTTTAATGACTAACCTTAACCACGCTTAAAGCCCTGGTCTCCAGTGTAAAAGGTCTGTATCCAAAAAGCAGTGCGAGTATCCAGGATGTACAGTATTAAAGGATTGACAACAACAACTATACCAAGCATATTTTCGGAGATAATAAGTAGCTTATTACATTTAAAAGCACTTTGAACTTACTCTACTACTTAAATCTTCAATCTGCTCTGCTCTGTCCAGCTTCTGTATCTTAGTTATTATCAAGATACAGCAAATAAGAATGCAGCAAAACTGACCAGTACATACGTTGCAATCATCAAGCAGTAGCTGTTGAAATTATCTGATTGGTCGAAAGAGCGAGCCTCAACCAGAAACCTCTAGAAGATTTTGACACTACTGCTAGACTCCGACTTAATGGGAGGTGTTGACAGCATCGCTTCCCAGTAAGAGAAGGTGGGAACATATCTCTATTAAAAACAATATTCAAAAAGAGCTACAAACCTTATATAACTGTTATATCTGCATTAATGAAAATACGTAAGCTTCTACTCTACTAAAGTTAAATAATATACTTTTTAATCTATTGCATGTACAGACAGCTTTAGCACCTTTTGACACAAAATAAGTAAAGCCTTCTAAAAAGATACTTTTTAGTTTGATAAACCACAGTAAAAAAAGGCATTAAAATCTGTCCCATCTTCATCCACAACACTAAGCTGATAATAATAATAATACATTCTGTAATAGGCATTTTTGTGCATAATGAGTACTATACTTTAGATTTTTCAATCCTCATGCACTTTGATGACTGCAGGACTCTTATTTATGTTACATGAGATAAAAACACAGATTTTAAAATGCTCTGTTTTATATTTATTTGTTTATTTAGTTGTTTTAAAAGAGCACAGTTAGTTAGATATTTACAGTATATAATACTAAATACAGACAATATATCTGTTCACAGCAGAATCTGAAATAATTTAATGCACCACCAACAACTGAGGTATATTTGTCAGTACTCGAAATAAATTTATGAATAGTAAAAGTTATTCGACTCCTGAGAAACTCAAATTTAACAGCTCAGGCCTCTTCACACAGTGAGTGTGGAGATTAAAATCACACACTCTGCCTTTGGTGTTCATTTCTGGGGTATTATTAACCTTAACCAAAGAACTGATGTTTGATATGTAACTGTAAAGACACACGGTGAATTCGATTTTGGACTGATGTTATACTACCACCACCATTACCACCACTTCACCTTGCACTCATCATGTAGACACGAGCTCCCTTTAACTGCTGACATCAATTGAGAAACGTTTGCAACTCAGCGTGCGATCGGCAGCGCCTTCATTTGCAGCTCTACACCACGCACCGTGCCTATAAAAGCTGATAATGTGATAATTAAAAGAGCTGACAGGCAAGAACTGTCAGCAAGACACCCTGATTTACCAAGCTCTGCTATTTGTTATAGCTCTCAAATTACAATACTTCCACCCTTGAAGTATGACACATAAAATATCAATTGAAATAATTAACTAGATTAGAATTGGTGTGAAAAAAAAGAAAAGTTAAGGTGTCTCAATAGAGCACAGTTTGATAAAATCTTTTCCCGAAAACATCACAGGATCAGATTTAGACCTGAAACAAGGATTTCTAGCAGACAAAAGATCACCACCATGTCCCTCTCTTTCTCTCTCAACCACACCATGATTTATTACCTGAAAAGACAAGAGAACTAATTAGTGGAGTAATTAATTAATATAAATTTGCATATTTGCATTTGCAATTAGTGCAGTCAACTGATTAGTCTGAGATGGGGAGTTTGACTCATCAGATGCTGGTGTGTGTGTGTGTGTGTGTGTGTGTGTGCTGGACCAGAACGATCAGAAGACCAGCTGAGGCATTTTGGGGGGGGCAGTGATGAAGGGACTGTCATTTTTGTTTTTATTGTTTGTTGTTTTTGTGTCCATGTGTATTTTTTTTACAGTAAGTGTTCGTCCACGTACGCACACTCACCTGTATTCTGTGTGTCAACACATGCTTGGTGCTCAGCGTGTGTCGTGTCATTGTCGCTGTATCACCTGCTTCATCTTTCGTGTGGTCTTTCATGCTCTGGACTCACACCAAGGTGTCGTCAACACGCTGTGACACTGCGTGTGCTGCTGATCGATGTCTTGTAATGTACAATATAGAGAGATTGATAAGTCGCTTTAATTGATTCTCCTTGCAACAAGGTCATTCACATGCATAAGTTTGTGTGTGTGTTCCACATAACTGAGAAGTGCATATACCCATATCGAGTGCCAGCTGTGCCCCACTCTGGAATTGGCAGCGTGCCACTGGGCCTTTTCCACGGGGTGTACTTAATGTGTACGGCCCTGAGGTACCAACACTGTGCACGCCCCTGTGGTATGTTCACACCACCTTGTGCCTGCTGGAATTTCTTTACCGTTGTTTGGTGCTGCAATGATTAGTTGATTAATCAATTAGTTGATACAAATTTAGATCTATCAACCAATCCATACCTGTTTAATCACAGGTCACTGTTAAGCGAAAAGGCCAAAACTCTCACAATTGACCTTTTCCAATGACTTGGTGAGTTCATGAACAGAAAGTGGTGTCTCCAATTTGTTGTTTTTTGTTTATCAATTTAAACTTTCTGACATTTTATAGAACAAATGATTCATTGATCAGTCAAGAAAATGATCTGCAGACTAATTACTAATAGAAATAAGTATTTGGTTATAATATACTACAGTACACAGTCTATTAGTCTATCAACTCCTGTAGTTTGCTAAAAATAGATGATTACGTCCTGGTGGGTTAGCATAAAAATTAACACCACTGTGTGGAAAATAAACCCTCTTTCCCTGTGCACAAATATGTTCCATTGTTTTTTTCTGACTTCATTAAAACCCAACAAGTGCTACAACTTATTTCTTCTTCATCAGCAGGTTGACATGACTTATCAGAACCAAATCAAAAAACCTGATCTGACCTTGATATGTTTGAGGTTTGAATTGGGTATGGCCTAAGTAAGACAAATTAATGGGGAAGACCATGGCTTATATTTAAATAAGGACTTAATAAGGAATAAGGAGTCTATCTATATATTTATCTATCTATCACCTGTTGAGAATCCCGTACGTTCAGACTTTATTCCAGGCAAAAAACACATTAATTCATCTGTCTTACAAGGGGAGATGCAGATATTAGTTGTTATCCCTCTCTGGTCTGTGTTTTTGACGGTAAACGTGGGCCTCCCGGTGCCCATTACCGGAGCTGCCAGATGATCGGTAAGAATGGAGGTCCCATGGGACAGTGAACACGTGGTCTCGGCTGCCACAAGACGTCAGCGGCAGATGGCATGGGTACCCGCTGTTGGCATGAGTGTCATTCCTCAAAGAGAGAAGGAAGGGGAAGAGAGAGAGAGAGAGAGAGAGAGAGAGAGAGAGAGTGGGGAGAGAGGAAAAGAAGAGCAGAACGCAGCGAGACAGAGAAAAAGAGGCTGCGCAGCTTCCAGCTTCTTCCTCCAATTTTGTGGTTTGCAAGAGAAGAAGCTGCAGCGCAGATTCGGGGGAGACATTTGGGATCATGCAAGGTGGACACTGACCAGAGGTTAGTAGTATTTTATGCTGGCAACGCATGGGCCAACTCTTACACGCTTTGGAGAGTTAAATACTTAAACGTGTGCGTGATTTGTTGTTCTTCACTTTTACTCACACAAACAAAGAAACGTAACAGTAAATAAGGCGCAATAAAAGGCTTCAAGTGAGGTTCCTTTTATCACAAAAAGTCACAGTTGTGACATTGGCCTCGCTTGCCAAATTGTTCTTCTTCCTCTTGGGAGCATTCATCCACAAGGTAATTAACTAACAACCTTCAAAAGGCGTCGGCATGAACTCCACACTCATAATTTATGTTTTTGCTTTGGTCTCACAGGAAATATGTTGACACTGCCATTCGAGGAGCCTCATATCATGTGTGAGCCGCGGTTCGGTGCCAATTATCCCCGTGAAAGCTTACCTGAGAGCCTGGAGCAGGAGCGACAGCACAACCCAGACAGGTCCAACTCAGACATGAGGGAAGTCGAGGACGACATCTCGGACAGAGACGAGGACGAGAGAGAGGACGATCCGGATGATGATGATGGACTTCCTAAAAAGCGTGGTCCCCGCAAAAAGAAGGCAGGCAAGGAGCATGTGGACAGGGCCAAACTACGGCGCCAGGAAGCCAACGCCCGAGAACGCAGCCGGATGCACGGCTTGAATGCCGCGCTGGAGAGCCTGCGCAAAGTTGTGCCATGCTACTCCAAAACTCAAAAACTGTCCAAGATTGAGACTCTGAGACTGGCTAAAAATTACATCTGGGCCCTGTCAGAGACTCTGAGCGCAGGGAAGAGACCGGACCTCCTCGCCTTCGTACAGACTTTGTGTAAAGGATTATCTCAGCCCACAACCAACTTGGTGGCGGGCTGTTTGCAGCTGAACGCGAGAAATTTCCTTACAGACCACAACGGGGAGGTCATGTTCTCTGGCAGATCGCCCTACGATGCCATGTACTCGTACCCTGGCTCAGACATGAACACGCCCCCCGGTCACAGCGGCACTAGCTTGGAAAGCGGCGCCAAACCGTTCCGTCACTACAGCTACAGCAGCGCGTACGAGCCCTACTACGAAAACCAGTCCCCAGAGGGCGGGAGCCCGCATTTTGACGGCCAGCTGAGCCCCCCGATGAACTTTAATGGGATTTTCTCGCTGAAACACGACGATCCTCCCGACTACGGCAAAGGCAGCCACTATGGTATGCGCTACTGCAGTGCGCCGGGGCGCACCGCTCTTGCGCACAACTCCATGTACCGAGTGTCCCCAGAGTCCCGTTTCCCCTACGATCTACACGTCCGCAGCCAGTCCTTCCAAGCACAAGGGGAAGTTAATGGTTCTTTCCACAATTAATCAATGAACTGGACAAAGTTCAAGTTTCAGAAGCGATGCAATCCCCCCGCAGATGCAGTGAGTGGAACGAAATGGACTCCAGACATGCCGATGCACTGCAAAAACGCCCATTTTAACAAGTCATTTTGTGTTGTGTGCTATTTTACTTTGATATATGGTAAAAGTCTGCAAATTAGATACGAGGATTTCACTTTTTCTCAATTCTTTTTCCACCGAATATATGTCAACATGAGGCAGTCGAAAAAAAAAAAAGATACTAGAACGGTTTGGAAACAGAACCAGAGATCACAGTGTTAGAGTCAGATTTGATTCGCTGAAAGAAAATTAAAAATGAATGGTTCAGTGCCACATATTCGTTCCCACTGGAATTCAAACGCAGATTAAATCGATAAAGACGCAGTTTGGAGAACATTGTGAGCAGTTGAAGTGCATTACCATATTTGTATTTATTTTGCTAGTGTCCGTGCTTCAGATGTCACGATGATATTTGTTAGATATGGATTTAATGATTAAAGCTGATAGTGGACAATAAATTTGCAGCCATTCAAATTATTTCCGCGGCGAAATAAGAAGTCAGCTAAATGAAACAACAGGGGAAGAAGAGTCCATGGTTGCACTTCATCAGGGAAGTTTGCTGAAACCAGACTGGAGTTCAGAGATCCAGTCTGTTAGCAATAAAGGTCAATTGAGCTATGCAAGGCAGCCAAATGCAATCTTTGCTTATGAAAAAGTATAAATGTGTATTTCCTCTCACAAGGCGTTTCTCGTAATCTAATAATTAAACTGATGACAATGACACAAAATTAATTATTAGGAAAAAGCCAGTTTGGAAACGTGCATGTGTTTAGGAGACCTAATGATGATGTCATCTTAACTGGTCCTTTAAATACAGGAAGTTGGGGGAAAAAACGGAATTAAATGCATTTGTATTTGGAGTAAATAGTGTGGTAATAAGGTGAGTGTAAATTATTATTGTATTTATTTATTTAAGCTTATTTATTATAAGTCTGTCAATTTGAATGTGGATAATATAAAATATTGTATAATTCAACAGTGTTACCTTTTTTCTGTGAAACCCTCATCTACACTTTGTTTCAGTTGTGTTGTTGTGTAATTTTCACCACAGCTGAAAGTCGAACACTGGAAGGAAAAAAAATCACTTTGTGTGGGAGGTGAAACGACATCAATCCGATCAACATGCCTTAAAAAGAGATGACGACCATCAATATGCAACGAATTGAAAGTTTGGGATAGTTTGATGTGAACTTTTTACACTTCCTTGATCCTGCTGGGGAGCAACTGTGATGCACTTCATGTATTTCTGCACAATGTTGGTGACTGTACTCTCATAAATGCTGTTGATTTTGTAACTTTTACCCGAATGATGGATGATTATTGGACGGTATTTCTAATTTATTTCTGCCGTTACTGATCTGACACACACACACACACACACACACACACACATACACACACACACACACACACACACGCACTCCTGGAAACTCGTTATGGATCGAAATATTCGTGAAGTAATGTGTTCATGTTTTGTGATGTGTTTGTCGCAATAAAATGAAGAAGCTGCTTCTCAGCCTTCTGTGGAAATGATCGACAGCAGATGGCAATTACTAAATAAATTGTTAGAAAAATAAATCAAGATTTAAAAAAAAAAGAAAAGAAAAGAAAAAACGCCCGGAGCGTCGTTTTATTTATTTATTTATTTATTTATTTACAGTGTGCATGAGGCCTGTAATACTGTAGACCAGCACAGACCATCACTCTATCATATAAACCACAGAAATACATTTAAATCAATCCAAATTATATATATATTAGAACTCTACAAATGTTTTAACTGTACTTAAATTTGGGATTTTTCATTTTTTAGTTCATTCTAAAATATAAAGCTGTAAAAACGTCGCGTAAATTTCAGGCGGACCTTTATGAATTTCAGGTCAGAGATGATTGTCGATGCACTGTGACTCGATTTCAGCCGATCAGAAGTGACAAAAATGCCCATGAGGTGTTGGATGTCAGCCAGAGAGCACAGACAGTTGATCCCAGACCTCCCAGTCCGACGACAAATGGATCTGTAACCCCAAGAAAGTCGCTTTAAACTGTAATACTCAAAATATTTAATAGCCTGCTATTTGATCTGTCCTCTCCGACTCTGCTTTTGATAGTAAGAAATAAGGAGGAAATTTAATAGATTTATTTTTTACTTGCAGATTTTCTGAGGTCACTTAGTTTCAGTTTTAAAAACCGCTTCAGCTGAGCAAGAAAATTATTTGAGTTATAATCGGTGCAAGTTTAAAAAGTTAAAGTTAGAGTGTGGATGCATTGATTTATTCAGGTTTATGTCGTTTTGTGTTTATTCTACAAAGGTAAACATTGTTAATAAGATAATACATTGGGTTTTTTTTTTTTTTGCACGCACACACGCACACACACACACACACACACACACACACACACACACACACGCTTATCCTTTTAACTTTTGGCTTTATTGACTAATTGACAAATCTCTAGTTTACACATTTAAACTACATTACATATGAGAAACATTTTTAAAAACTCAGACTTTTGAAATTCTCACTGTGTCAGACTGAAAATGCAGCAACACATTCATCTTCACAAACTTAAAGACCTTGAAAAGTCTTGAATTAATAGCAGCCTGCATGTGATTACACGAACAACCTGTTTTTAATAGTGTTTTAACTGTGTAACCGGTGTTTTCAAGAATATGTGAGAAAGATTTTGTGGCGATTTGCACAACTCAGACTAAGGAGGAGTCGGACCAGTCTGTAGTTTTCATGCAACTAAATCAAAATATTTTTTAAAAACCTTAAAAACCTAAATACAAATTTCATCAAGTTATTGTTCTGCCAGTGATGTCCAGTGCATCAAGTTAGCAACAAGAACAAAGTTAAAGTGTGTGTTGAGTCTGCATTAATATGAAAAATATGAAAACAAAAAAAATCAAATTGTCTCTAGATTTACCAGTAAAAGTCATTTCAGGGCTGCGATTCTGTAACGTAATGTCACATTATTATTATCATGGTAGCAACCGAAGAAGAACTAAAGAAGAACTGTTCAGAGTAGAGCTGATGGATCGTCAGACAGGTTACACAAACTTTGTACAGTTGCTCAACACATTTCTTTCTTGTTCTGTTGATGCAGCAGCGAAAAGAAAACCAGACTCTGCTGAGATGTTGACTCACAGAAAGAAAAGAAATGCTGCATCTGGTGAATTGTGTTTCCAGCCAACAGGAATTTCTGTGGGACAATCAGCAAATCTGAGGAATCACTTCCTTGGAGAAAACTGGAAACATTAGAATATATATGTTTTAATGTAGGTAGGACTTGTTTTACTGTCAATCCCTCACTCATCTATTGCTTTGTCTAATCACAGAACTGGAAGACCGGGTTGCTGAGGGTCCCTCTGGGGCCCTAAAACCACCTCCTTAGCCCCCCATCCATCACTCCACAATTGGGTCTTATCTGTCTGTTTCTCTAAAAATCTCACCTTGTCATTTTTACTGCTTGATGCATGTGTTTGTGTGTGTGTGACAGTGAGGAATACATGTATGTATACTTATTCAAAACCCTCTTGGGGCTTCACACGGAGGCTGACAAAAGTGAGGAGGAGAGGAGGGAGGGACGTTGTTTCACACCCACAGGGTCCACAGAGTGGCATGCAGCAGTTTAGCATGGGGTCAAACGTGTACACACACCCCTGCATTCATGCAGCTCATTATGTTGGGATTGAGAGAGCGTGAGTAAGCGAGGGGGAGAAAGATAGAGGGAACGAGGGAGCATATGGCCCAGCTCTGTGTGGGAGGTGAAGGACAGGAACGGGGGATATATATGGTATAGAGGTGCATCTGCAATCTGAGATGTGGTGTCATAATTAGTGCAAAACAAACACTGTGCTTCAAAAGGGACAAGTTGCAGACTGACAATAATCATCTTAGAAACTGAGAAAAGTTTTATGCAATCACCTAACACAGGCAAACAAACTCAATTTCATCATTATATGCATTTTATTTAGTTATATATTATGGAAATGTCTTATAATCAGGAGCCTTTTTCCTGCAACGGCTGAAAATTCAAGCACCAGTCAAGAAAAATGAAAATAATGTTCCGCGCTATGTCGGCAAGCATCCTCAAATTTCGTGCCATTCCCAAGCCCCAGATGGTGTGGGATGGGAAACGTTCCCCCATTAAATTCCTAATAATCATTTCTCCTGTGGAATCGGGGGTGGTGGCAGTAGGGATGGAGGAGGGTGGGGGTGCGAGTGTGTGTGTGTGTGTGTGTGTGTGTGTGTGGCTGGGAAGTGAGGATTGGGTTGGTGGGTGAGGGGAGTAGAGGGATTTGGTGTTTTAATTAGACAGATTTAAGGAGCTGAACCCCCCTTTCAAACAGTGTGTGTGTGTGTGTGTGTGTTTGTGTGTGCGGAGAAACTCGACTCATTTGTGCTTATTTTTCTGTGGGTGCAAGTGTGAAAAAATTACACATACGAGTAGAGACGTGCACACGTGCGTGCATGAATGTATGTGTGCTGCAGGTCACGGCAGGGCTCGTGCTGCAGTGGAGGAGGCCTGACACTCTAGTACTATGGGCCAGGATCTCATTAACATGTCAGATTGGTGGATCAGTCTCTCTGGCAGCCGTCCCGGCCTCTCACAGGAAGTACTTTCTCTCTATCTGTGAACTTGGCACTGAAAGGTTAGACAGGGTGGGAGGGAGAGAGACGTGGGGAATTTATTGGCCTGGAGGAGAGAGGAGAGGAGAGGAGAGAGAGAAGCATTAATTATAATATTTGGTCAGATTGGATAAATATTGGGTGAAGGATTGTGGTGTAAGAGCTGCTTTTATCTGTCGGATAAAGTGGAAATAAATGAGTTAGGAGTAGTGCTGAAGATATTTTCATGGAGTGAGAGACAGATACCAACTCCTGCAGTTGCACTATTTTGGAGGTGGAGATATGCTAAATATGTGACAGGAGCATCTGTCACTACATCACCTTTGTGCTTTGTGCTCTTTGTCTGGGGGTACTCTGACTGGGTGTGGACGTGTGTGTGTCTGTGTGCAGGAGAGAGAGAAAGAAAGTGAGTGTGGCTACAATATGAGACAGTATACGGTGTGTTTTGGAGCAGGTGGGAAGAATACAGGGGTGTGATCCTCTGACACCCCAGCAACACCCTATTTCAGGGCACGGGTGCTAGTGGGTGAAGTGGATTCAATTCCCCCGACTGTGAATGAGAGCATCTGGTAGTCAAGACTGCACAGTGTCATGTATAGAGATAGATAGATAAATAGATAGGTAGACAGATAGATAGATAGATAGATAGATAGATAGATAGATAGATAGATAGATAGATAGATAGATAGATAGATAGATAGATAGATAGATAGATAGATAGATAACACAAGAAGAATATGCTTATGTGAGCCATGCCTCGCCAAAAAGAGCTTTCAGAGGATCTCTGATCGAGTATTATTGATTTACATAAAGATTAAAAGGGTTACAAAGTGATGTCAAATTTATAGAAATTCACCAGTTCAACAATCTACAAATAGAGACACTTTGGGACTGTGACTACTCTACCAAGAAGTGGGCAGCCAGTCAAAATGAAACCAAGAGCACAACAAACACTCATCAGTCAGGTAAAGAAACAACCCCAAGGGACAACCAAAGATTTGAAGGCATCATTGGAACTGGCTAACATCTGTGTTCATGAGTCTATAGTAGGTAAAACATTGAACAAGCAGGGTGCCCATAGCAGGACAACATGAAGGAAGCTGCTGCTTACTAAAAAGAACATTGCTGCACACCTGAAGTTTGCCAAAGAGCACATTGACACTCCACAGGAGTATTGGCAAAATGTTTTGTGGAATGATGAAACTAAGATTGAACTATTTGGAAAGAACACACAGCACTACATCTGGCGTAAAAAGGGCACTGCATATCATCAGGAAAACATCATCCAAACTGTAAAGTATGGTGGAGGAAACATCATGATTTGGGCCTGCTTTGATGGATTTGGGTCTGGCCAGTTTGCAGCGATTTGGGGTAAAATGAATTCCCAAGTGTATCAAAAAAATTTTCAGGTTAATGTGAGAATGTCTGTATATCAGCTGAAACTCTGTAGAAGATGGGTGATGCAACAGGACAATGGCGGACCTGTGGTCAATATTGATTAAACTATAGTTTTTAGTTTTACTCTCAGGTATGTTCACTGGTCTTTGTGTAAATCCTCACATGCAAAATACTGAAACAATCTGTCACTAGCACACAAACTGTTTTATTACAGCAATCAGTAAAGACTGATCATTGGTAAATTTACATCTTCAATCACATTTTGTCACATTCTGTTAAAATTGCTTACAGGAGCAACTCATGCCTCAACACATTCACAGCACAAGAGGCTCAGCCCACAGGGATCACAGTTACTAAGTATCAAGTAAACAGACAGACCTAACATTGATGAACAGCTTAAATTCACTTACACTCAACGCTTTTAGGACCATGTACCAAACTCTGATTAACACTTGTTGTATAAATCTCTGAAAGAAAATGTAAGTGGTCTTCCATTACTGTTAACATTTTACTTTCTTGACAGTGACTCATATAAGTAACTGTATACTCACAAGTTTAATGTTTTTTGTATGACAGATATTTCTTTGCAGCATTTCTCTTAATGTTAACTAAATGTGCTGAAGCCGAGAAACAAGCAGTAAAGACAACATTAATGCTGCTTTGAGCTTATTCATAGATAGATAGATAGATAGATAGATGGATAGATAGATAGATAGATAGATAGATAGATAGATAGATAGATAGATAGATAGATAGATAGATAGATAGATAGATACCTTTCTGTAGCCCCACAGAGGCTAATGTTTTACCACCATCAGCCATCTTCCTATTTGAAAATGAGAAATCACCAACATTAAACATGTAAGAACAAGAAGGAACTTTCTTGGCTCATCTAGACTAATTATATAGCGCTTTGTGAGGAGTCATTAGGTACATAATTAACTATCTATTAGTATGGAGCAAGAATCCATTCATAATATCTATACTAAAATGACTTACTGCTCTTTCTTAACTCGTAACGTATTGTTTCTGAATCACTCCTCCTTCTGATTAAATAGATTCTTGATCGACCATCAAATATCACTTGTGTGATCAATTCAGATGAGGCTATAGTCCCCGTGCAGGAGCTGTTTATAAAATAAAATTTGGTACACAGGCATCAGCTGGCAAAGAGCAGCAACAAACAACAATGAGCATCAGCAAAATCCAATTAAAAATTTCTATGAAAGAGAATACGTCTATGCTGTTTACACTGTAAGCCATGCAGATGCACAGTGAAAGACTTCTGCGGAGGTTATGACTGTAACAAATGTCCCAACCAGGCAGGACACCCATCTTATCGATGTATGATCTGTCTACTGTAGAATATCTTTGCATTTCCTTTTAGTATTCTGGTCCATTCTGCGCCATCACCAATCTGGCCCATACTGCCTTTCAAGCATTTCCTGTGGGACTCATGCTGTGTTCTCAAGGCCTCCCTCTCTCTCTCTCTCTCTCACACACACACACACACACACACATTACACATAGACACGCCGTGGACTGCAGAGGGAAGTGAGCTGTCTGTGGAGGGTTGGATTCTTGGTGCTGGTCCAAAAATGTGTCACTCGGGACACGCATGGCCTGCTGGAGGCAGGAATTCTGTCGCTAATGGGCCCCGCAGCCGTCGGCACCACCTGGGGATATGGGAGACGGGATGGATGGATGGGGGAGGATTGAGGAGGAAGGGAGGGAGAGAAATGGGAGTGTATGCAGCTCAATGTGTTGGTAACAAACAGGAGGATGTGATATGATATGATAACTGACTCGACTATATGTCTATCTTTCTATCTATCTATCTATCTATCTATCTATCTATCTATCAAGCTAGCTATCTACCTATCTATCAGCTTGAACTCTTTATTGCTCACTGAGCCATGTCTTCGATGTTTTTTTAATCTATAGCAATAAAAAGGAGAGTTTCCAGATTCTATTACACATAAACCAAGTTGTTCTCGTTCAATATGTTCTTTGAACTTGTGGAATTAATGTATTTAGAAGGAAAAGTCAACATTTTTCCCTGCCATGAAAGGCAGCTTATAAAAAATGTGAAGGCATAAACAGGCAGGGCAGGTGTTGACGATGCAAATGAAACGGATGACAGATGGTGAGCCTCGCGATTGCTCACTGTGCAGATAATGGATGGAGGTAATCAAATTCCTCTGAGGTTTTGGGACTTTCTTCAGAACTTTCCCATCAATTGCACCATCAAACGGTACCATCATCAAATACACCCCCCCACTACCTCAAAAGAAGGGATACAAAGAAGTTACAAGATTGTATTTCTTGATAGACCTGGCCAAGTTATGCCGCTACTGAAAATCCACTTTTCTGTTAATGTCTGTGGAATCGACGGATTCTGCAGACATAACTATCTGAAAGACACAATCTGCATCCCATCATGACAAATCCATGTGTTGTTTAATCCAAATACATGTCTCTGGTTTGAGTGTGTGTGGCTTTGCTGGGTATCAGACATGTTTTGACTATAATTTGTTGCAGCTATTATACTGTACAAAAGCAGCAACAGGGTAACTGAGCGAGATGCAGGGGAGGTCCATGCAAACCCTCCTTTCATTTTCTATGGTCGAAACTTCCATCAACGTATTCACTCGAGTTGTGAGAGTTGCTGTTACTTCAGAAAGCAGGATCATAAAAATGAGGATCTGATGTGTATTTTTCATATTTTGCACTGGGGAGGGGGCAAACAGGCTGTAGTTGCGTACCTTTATACATCAGTGTGATGACAGCCGTTTCATTTTCATAGGGCCCAGTTTGAAGGTCAGTTTAATGGTCCATTTGTGATTTTTATTCGTCTTGCTTCAGTGGAAGCTTCAAAACAAAGAGGGTCAGACAACGCAATAAATGAGCTTTTTTTTATGAGTAAAAGATGTCATTAAAAACGCACGACAGCATGGAATCTATTTTATCACACAACTTAGTCTCCAAACAATCTATCAAAGTATTTCTGGAGAAATTCATTTGCAAACTTGGCGTCGCTGTTATCAGTAGGAAAGACAAACATTGTTGTGTCAGACAAGACTTGAAAATGCCAATTCTGCATCTGAAAAGCATTTTCCTGTCACAACACTCAAAAGTGGCATATTACTGCAACAATTCTCTTTCACACTTCCAGCTATGATAACAGCTTCAAGTGTCACACATATGTCTGCATAAGAAGCGTAGGAGAAAGTATCACAGTGGCAAAGGGAAGAAAGTATGCTGAATATCACAAGTTTTTAAGTGTCAGGTGATGCTGGTTTTTTTCCAAATGCCTTTTTTTTTTTTTAAATAAATGTGATAATTGCTCCTGTAAAATCTCAGGACAATGCGCCATATTGGTTATGTTAAAGGTGCAAAAATTTTTTTGCTTTGCATTCCTTTTCATGTCGGAAGGATAATGTTCCTTATGCAGCAGTTTTCTGACAGGTTGGTAGGTAACCTGCTGGGAAGTGTCTGTTTCTAACAGTGTTCACTGGCACCTCAATCAGAGGAAAAATCCATGTCGAGAATGAGAAACATATTGTTAGAGAAATTTCCTGCGCAAGCTTACATTAAGTTTTTCCTTGACCCTTGCCCAAACAGATCAAGGGCACATACAGCCAAGTGACTTTTGGGAACTCATTTGGATAATCTATCCCTCAGTTACTTTAGCTTGTGTGAAATTCCCAATTAACTATATCCCGACAAAATCACAAAACAGCTCCATGTGAAATTTCTTAATGAATTCCTTTGTCTCTGACTGGCACAGATGAGGCATGAGAAAGGCACATGTACGGTGAGCATATTAGTTAGGCGAGCCCATGTGATGGTGCCCGTTCATGGCTGACGGAACATTGGTATCCTCGGGCATGGCTGCCAAGCTGCCAGTCTGTGCCGTCACACCTTGCTGCCTTTAAAGATTGCCCTGCAGAGACGGGGAGGAGGTACAGAGGGCCTCACGTTTTTAACAACGCACAGTCTGGCAATCCAGGAGGGTTTACGACTCAGGATCGGTGCCAAGAACTGCCCACTAGAGAGAAGGGGGGTGAGAGTGTGGGGGTGCAAGGAGATATGGGTGTAAAGCACACACACACACAAAGTCAGACCCCTCTCAGTCACACGTCCCCTGTACTGTATGTTAGTGTGTATTTATGTGTGTGTGTTCTTGGTGTCCAGCATGTCAACCAAGGCATCAAGCCTGCTATTTGACACGTTATATGAAAGAGGGAAGTGTGTGCACTTACAATGCACCCCTAGCGTCATGTACACACACACACACACACACACACACACACACACACTTTGCCTTTTCTCAGTAATCCACACAAATGGCAGTGGATGGCAGAATGTAAATGAGCTGGTTATTACACAGCAACGTTCATCAAGCTGAGCTGGAAAGACTTCAATGGCCCTGATGAATATGCATGCAAATTTGTTAATTAAGTTAATTATTCTGCTGAAAATTCATTTGTCTTCCCAAGGACATTTCTACGATGATTTTAACATGTTTCCACCATTAGTCATGCACGGTGCTATTGAAAATCACTTCTGTTCACCTTTAGAAAGTTGTGGCCAAAAAGGGGGAAAGAACACCTACAAATGAGGAAGAGGAGGGACAAGGCAGGTAGAGGACAACATATCAGGGGCGTGGAGTGTGTTCGGAGGTAGACGGCAGCTGGTGCAGCCTGAGGATAAGGTGGGGTAAGCCAAAAAGCATGGTTGTAGGATATTAGCTCAGTGGGTAGAGCATTGAGGAATCAGTGCCATGTCTGCAAAGCACTTTCAACAAAAATGTGTTTGTTGTAAGATACATTATGTGGCGTGTGGATATGGCCTGGACAGGAATATGACATCTGATTTCCATGTTATGTTATGTTATGTTATGTTATGTTATGTTATGTTATGTTATGTTATGTTATGTTATGTTATGTTATGTTATGTTATGTTATGTTATGTTATGATAAATGCAGATACAAAAATAAGAGTTACAAATGTAACTATGGTTCTATGACTTTTGGATGACTGCCAGAGACTGTATATAAAACCTGGCTCCATCAGCAAGAACAAACTAGCACAAGGATGATGTCTGGTCCTGCTCTTGAAAAGTGGTAAAAGGGAATTCAGGCTAAAATGTTGTATTTTGATTGATTTATATATTTTAGTGCACATGATTAAGATGAGTACCGGTATAATTACAGTTACATTATGTAAGGTGAGCATGAAGCTGGAGCTGAATTATGCATCAGGACATTATGGTTTCATTTATCAGTGGTCAGCATTGTTACTGATGCTATTTTGTGTCATATCACACAAAGTTTCCACTCTTTCAACACTGATTGTTGTACAATTAGGATTTTCAAGTGTGATGTTCTGTAAATAATAAATCAAATTACACCTTAACACAGGTTAATTTATTAATTAATCAACCTAGTGCTTACAAACCAATTGTTTACAAGCCTTACAAACATCAAGTCATGGATTTATCTTTTCAGTGCATTTCCTTTTCAGTCCATTTACAGAACTTGTGATGCAAGCACAAATTGCAGTACCCAGTTGACAACTTTCATTTTAATATTATTGTTACTGGAAATTCTGCGTTTTCTAGTTCTCTTAGTCTTTTAACATGTTTCAGATGTGGTCATCTTATGTAACATGTTGCATTCATGTCCTACAGGTCCTTGGCTTTGGCCACAATCCTTCACCAATTATCATCCAGTTCTAACTCAATATCACAAAGTAACCAAAAAAATGTCTTAATACATAAAATACTTGTAAATCAGCAACATTAAACTGAAAGTTGCAAAGTGAGAGAATCTGTCAGGATAAAAGTCAGGATACAAAACAAGCCAGATGGGAAAAATTCATAAAAAACATCAGGACGCACTGTTTGAAACATCAAATGGCCACACTTACAAGACGCAGCTAAGCCTTTGCAGTAGGCCTAGTCTGAATATCCAGATGTTTGATTTGTTAATTAAGTCTCCATGGTAGTTAATCACTGTGTTTTTCTATCTGACAACAGCAGGTAAGTAGATGAGGATGACCCTAAAATATAGAGATCTAATGTGGGATATGCAGAGACAGACTGCATTTGTTATTGTGGTTTCTGTTTAAAAATAAGTGTATTCCAAAAAAAAAAAAAAAAGTTGAAAAGATGAAAATGCATTAAAAGCAGCAAAGCTCTGTTGTTAGAACTAATTATGTTTTTAAGAGCGTACATCTCTGTCTTCATTTTTTTGTGGCTCACATTGTAACAGATAACGTGGCCCAGTAAACAAGTGCCCATGTCCCTCTAGTGGAGAAATGTAATATTACAGTTACAAAATACAGGTCAACATGCACCGTGAGAGATGGGTTATCAACTAAGATGATCAAATTTAAAATTTTAATGATGGTTTCCAACATGTCACCTTCCTGGATCTGTGATTAAGCAAAGCAAAGACATCTCTATGTGCACACAAGTGTGTGCGTTAAATTGTGGATTTTATGCCTTTTCAGAACGTGTTGTTTCTGTGACAGATTTGATCAGGACGAGCTGCATCAGTGAAATGTCAAACATGCCAGTGTATTTCATATACGGATAAAGTAATCTATATTTATTCACTGAAGCAGTTGTTTGTAATGATAAACCTGACACGTTAAAATTGATTTGCATGCATTTCCCTGACCGTCCAGATTAACAAGCACTGTGACTTCATTAGCAAAATGCACACATGTACACACACATTTGCACGTTAAATTCACATATGGTTGAAGTAATTATCGTTACAGATAACTGGAATTAAAGGGGAGATATCAATGCGACAAAAGGAGGGTGAGTTGCCCTGGAGAAAAGAAGAGCATGGAGCGAATGTTAGGGCCAGGGAGGGCTAGTCACAGAGCCTACATAAGAAAACAACAACAGCTGTTTGGCTTGTGGCTAAAAACAGGATTGAACAACAACATCATTTGCTAAGAAAATGATCCGGGAAAAGTGAATGTACTGACTTCAAGATAAGAAATGGGATGCCTTAGACAGTCTTTTCTCTTGGAGCTCTGCAGGGTGCCTTTTTGTTCTAGTCGTCTCTGCTGTTTTTGATGTTATTAATTCTTCTACACATTAAAAAAACAAAGAAAGCCACTTTGGGTGTTTTCCCAGCAGCTGGTGCTTCACACCAAAAAAGGTCTAACAGAGGTTTGGTCACTCTTTGCAGCGATTTGAAAAAATGTTAAATCTGTTAGAAACTGTTGTATCAAGAACTTCAACAACGACACAGAGGAAGCTGCATCTCATAGTCACAATGAAGGTTAAAATGTTCGCTAGCTCACTAACATTTGTGTTTATTGACTGTATAAAAACCACCTTATAAGACTAAATATAGGTCATTATTATTGTTGACCTGTGCACACAACTTTATTACAGCTACAGTATCCAGTGTCTTGCTGCTATTATATAGTCACACACACGCAAATAATATTTGACACAAAACCCTTTCCCACTAACTGCCAGAGAATGTGTGAGCACACCCGTGACTGCTCTGCCCTTGACTTGTATCCATTCATCCAAGCGTGCTGGATGGTTTAGTTAATTAAGCTTAATCTACCCCCAGAGACAGATATGAGTGCTGTTACAGTGGTCCGCTGAGCCGTCCCTGTTCACTCTTCTCTGGAACCCCCGTGGAGCTTTCAGGGCTGCTCTACTCAACCATGTTCCGGTCCATCGGCAGAAACACATGATATGTAACAGAGCTAAAATATTTAAAACACAGCACTGCAGCATTTTAAATACTTTTTAAATACATGATTTTGAAGAAAAACGCCTGCACTGCTTGGTTAGACATACTGGACTGGGTGATTTAATCACAAACACACCGTCTGTTATGTTTTATTGATCCTGCTGCTGAAAGCTAATTTGCTTATTTTGTGTCATTGACAAAGTCAGTCCACACCTATGTGATATTTAAGTAATACTGCTTGACATATATGAAAAATGTCCTATGTTTAGAGCTCTCACCCTTGTCTACAAAGTGGTCGACTCAGCAGTACCTGCCTACCTGAACTCCCACATCCAGGTCTACAATCCCTGCCACCCACTGTGCTCTTACTTGTAAGTCACTTTGGATAAAAGCGTCATTTGACTAAATGTAAATGTAAGACTAGAACTATTTAATTTTATATAAGATGTTAGTCTTTTATATTAGGTGACAAAAATGCAAGATACATTTACAGTATATATGTCAATAAATAGTTTGAATGAACAATAAGCAAATTGTGTGTGACGGACAAAGCTTGTTTTACAAATATTATTTAATACATAAATAAATAATACATATTTAGAACATAAAAT
The DNA here is from genome assembly GCF_900324465.2 of Anabas testudineus. Taxonomy (NCBI): domain Eukaryota; kingdom Metazoa; phylum Chordata; class Actinopteri; order Anabantiformes; family Anabantidae; genus Anabas; species Anabas testudineus. The sequence goes on along the minus strand of NC_046626.1, from coordinate 15,017,195 downwards.
GTGGTTTTAAGTTGTTGTTTTTTTTGTAAAACAAACAAAAATTTAAAAACCATCTTTAAGTTCACTGTGTAAGCCAGACATCAGCAAATGAGAATAACATTTATATTTAGCAAAAATAATCCTAAATCTCTTGTATGTGTATCTTAAATTGACACAAACAAATGATTACTGGCCTTATTTCCATTAAATTTTGTTGCCATCTTGTGGGTTGATTTGTTTAGTGCACTTAAATCGTTACCACAATGTGATCTAAAGGGGTGCGACATTTCAAGAGTCGCACAGAGCTGTTGTTTGACTACACATGTAGCTTTCACATCGGACATATTCAGACACCTTCACTTACTGGGCATTTCCCTACCTTTCCAATCCACAGACAGCATGGTATAAAGACAAAGTAAAAAAAAAAATTTAAATTCTAAATATAAAAATCTAAATTTGTCATTGATAAAAGTATTTAAAGCTTTTGCTGTAGCAAACTGCATTCAGGTGCATCCTGTTTGTTTCTCACATACACACACTTCTGTTTGTAAGGTCCCACAAACCACAACAAGAAGCGAAAGAAACTCGCTGTAGACCTCCACAATATGAATCTGTGGTAAAGCATTAGTCACCTCATGATGCCAAAGATCAGATAGAAATCAGTTTTTTGTTTTATATTTATGTAATTTCTGCCATTGTGTATGTTTTTCATTATACTTAATTGCATGAATGTATAACTTAAAAATCAACATTCATATGCAATATTACAATACTTTTACCAACAGTGTGGGCCATCATTTATGTTTGCTCTCCTTAAAAGTTTTACTAAGCCAAATCAATTTAATTCAATTCAATTTTATTTGCACGACGCCAAATCACAACAGAGGTCATCTCAAGGCACTTTACAGTGTTTAACATTTAATACCTTACAAAATATAACTGCGTACAGAAGTACTGTACATAAAAAACAGCCCCACAATCTTGTTTAAATCTTTGATCTAAATTCTGATTATTTACTTCAACCATTTTACTTAGTTCATTATGTTGATGATACTACTAGTCCTAAAACAAAGGAGAAGAAGTAGTAGAACTTGTTTAAAGAATGTAAACAGTGCATGTTAGTTAGCTGGACTTAATAGCATTTCTGGCTAAATAGTTTACTCAGTATCAGTATCTTAGCCAAAGTTGCAGAGCATTAGCATATCATTAACCAAGTGAATTAACTTGTGATACATCACTGTCATCACAGGATATAGTGTAGGAGTGCACACTGTCATTGTGGTTATTGCTAAAGGCCATTTTTTACTGGTTGATTTGACTCCGGAGGTAAATACTTATGTTATATTTAAGTAATACTACTTAACATATGTGAAAAATGTTCATAGAAGACTATTTAGTTTTATCATAGCACTAGTTAATATTTAATGACTAAATTGTGAGGTATATTTACATATGTCAATGAAGAGTGTTAATGAACAATAAGCAAATTGTGTGTGACGGATACCATAAAATGTGGCAATAAGTTAATGCACAGACTTATGACATACAGTAAAATGTGCAGAATAATATTCTCTGTAATTTATTTTTGCTTTGACAATGTGTCCATTTTAATAAAAAGTTCTAATAAAATAAAATCTACTCAGCATATTTATCTTGTGTCCTCATTTCTTTATCATTCACACTTTATTTTGAGCAATTGTTTAAAATTATTTATTTTTAATTGTTTTTGGATCATTTCTGTATAATTATACAAATAAATATTGTATTGAATTGTAAAATACTTGCACAGCAACATTTAAAATCCAGTCCATTGTACTAAGGCATCATTTTCAGTTGAAAAGGAGAAGTGAAAACAGCTGACTGGCATCTAACTCAGTTTTAATTAAAATATTTTACATGAACAGCAAAGAAATGTACATTCAAAAGAAGGTACAGAAGAGAAACAGCATCCCATACATTATTATTCACCTATTTACTAATGTACATTATTTATAAACTTTAAAATGTATGTAAAATATATGAAGGACATGTGCAAAACATAGGTAAAAATAAATAGATACAAACCATGTTAAATTTAAGAGCTTTTTCACCCTGGATCATTTTTTCTCAGAGTGCATTTCCAACATGACAGCAGAGTTTTGTGCTATCACACTCACATTGTGGAAAACTGAAGTGCCACTGGGGCTTCCTCTCTTCCTGTTGTTTCTCCATTCGTCTATATTCTTGCAAGTTAAAAAATACAACAGATGTTTTCGCAGTTTTTGCGAGAGCATATATAGAAGAGGGTTCATACAGCAGTGAGAATAAGCAAGTATTTGACAAATACTGAAGGCCATCTCAAAACGTTCTTGTGCTTTACATCCTATGGGTTCATACCATGTGTCAGTGATAATCATCATATTGTATGGTCCCCAGCAGATGAAGAAGGCTGCAACAATACATAAAACCACCACTACAGTCGCCCTGTGCCTTTTCCTGTTTGGAGAGCGCAAAACTCTCTTCAGGATGGCAGAATAACAGAACACAATGATGGCAAAAGGGAGGAAGAAGAGCAGTGACACCTGGAGATAATATCCCAGCTTGACATGAGCGCTCTCATCAATACATATGGGGATGTCGTTCCAGGTAGTTTCCACTGCGTATATAGCATTACTCACAGATGCTGAGATGCTGATGATCCAAGCAGCTACACAGGCTCCTATTGCAAACCACTGCCTCCTGACACGGTTAGGAAACTTGTGCATCACCACTGTTATGAAACGATCCACAGTCAGGGCAGTAAGTAGAATGATGCTGCTGTACAAACCAACATAGTATGACGCAGTCATGAATTTGCAGACAAAGTCCCCAAAGACCCATTGGTGCAGGTAACTCACAGCCCAGAACGGAAGTGTGATTGTGAAGATCAAATCAGAGCAGGCCACGTTCAGGACAAATAGATTTGTGACATTTTTCAGGTTCTCATAAAGGACAAGAACACATAAGAGGAGACCATTGCCGGTGACACTGAAGATGAAGATCAAAATGAAGAAGACGCCACTGATGGTTGTAAAGTCAAATATCTCATCACATAAAAATATTAAACTGTCAGTCACATCTGTGTTGTTCGTTGTGATGTTGTCTGCCATTGTAGATTTTCTAGGAAACATGAGAACAAAACTTAACTTGGCTGAATGTAATTAGGAGTGAGTAGATCTCTATAATAATAAAGCAGTTTTTTACTTGAAAAAAGCTATGTCTCATATTCTTTAAAATACAGGGAGTAATTACAAACAAAATCTGGAGAGCAGTTACAGTAAATCCTGAACAACTTACCCTGATGATCAGCTGGCACGTCTTGTAATGAACAGCAAAGGAAATGTTGAGATATTCAAAAGTGAACTAAGACTTCCCCTTTTTGTTTCACACTTAGTCAGTCATGTTGCAGCAGTATTCCAGTTATACTGTAACTGAATTCATGCAAACGTGCTGTTGTAACATTAATTTGAAACAATACTGAAGCAGTGAAATAGTCAGGAATTTAAATTGTGTAATTACAAATGTTATTGTAAAATATGGACATAATTATTTTAATGCTAATTTAAAGTGAAAATAAACACAATACCACATAAATTCATTTTCTTTTTGCATTCATATTAAAAATGAAAGTGAAAATCAGAAAAAAGAGATTGACATTTAACTGTCCTGTACATGTTACTGCTATCAAAGATGTCTATAAACTCAGCAGTCACTTCATTTGAACAGCCTCAGTTTGTTATACATGTATTCACCAAATATGGCATGTGGTATATGAGTGTGTCTGCCTAATGGCCAAAATGGTGTGCACTTTCTTTTTTTCATCACTTAGTCATATATGTAGTTCATTATTCTAACCACTTTTCCTATTCCAGGTTGTCAGTCTATTAAAGGGTCGACATACAGAGACAGACACTTCCGTTCACATCTCTGGGCAACCAGAGTGTTTTAAATGGCTTCCACACTCACTTGATATGATAGAGATAGAGATTTCATGTTAAAACCAAATTCATATACTGTGTGTATATATAATTCCACACTCGCTCCTTCCTTCAAGCTCGGGTCCTATATCAGTTGTTGTAGGCATAAGATGTCTACCTGTTGTCTTCCTGTTTGTGAAAAGATGATGCTTAGTTTTTATACTTAGGTTCCAAAAAGCCCAAATAGCAAAGAGAAATAAAAAATGCCTATCAAATTAGAGGTCAGCTCTGAAGAGGTTAATATAGATATTGCACTCAATTGTATGTTTCACCAGTATGTATACACTATCGCTTAAAGGTTTGGGATCACTAGCAAATGTCTTTGTTTTCCAAAGATAAAAACATTTTTATGCAATTCAAAAACAATTTTTTCATTTCACAAATTAATCAGATGATTTTTAAAGAATTACCTACATTTTGCATAGAGACCTATTATTAGAAATGGTTAGTTCTCTGCATTAATCTCTTAGTATGGCTGCTGATTCAAGATGGCAGCCATATTCAAGAGACCCATCAATCATTTGTTGTCCTTAGAAGGGAAGACTACTCAATGCTATACATTGTAAGAAAACTTCAAATTTCATTTCTTGCTGTTAATCGATCTCTTCATAGAACAGCACAAACTGGCTCTAACAGGGACAGCAAAAGGAGAGGGAGGCCCTGATGCACAACTGCAAGAAGACAAATATCTGACAATTAGAAATGGTCAGACGTGTAGTTGAGGACAAAAGACGCCTCACAGCTCCTCAACTACCAGCTGCACTAAATAGTAAATGTCCAACACCAGTGTCGGCATCAACAGTGAAGAGGAGAATTCAGGATGCTGGACTTCATGGCGGACGTGCCAAGAAAAAAATCGTACCTCAGACTGGCAAATAAAAACAAAAGACTAAAATGGGTAAAAGAGCACAGACATTGGACGCTGGAGGACTGGAAGAAGGTGTAGTCTACAGATGAGTCCAAGATGAGGTCTTTGGATCAAACAAAATAACATTTGTGAGACAGAACAAATGACAAGATGCAAGAACAGTGCTTAATACCTTTATTCAAGCATGGTGGAGGCAGCATGATGGTCTGGGGGTGCTCTAAAGGAGGAAAAATAGGAGATTTGTACAGAGTGGAAGGGACATTGAAGAAGAAACGTTATCAAAATGGACAGCTAGAATGCCTAAGGTCTGCCAGGCTGTAATTCCTGCGAAAAGGTCTTTTTTTTTTTTTTTTTTTTTTGATTAAGGAGAAGTTTAAAGAGCATATTCATCATTTCCATAGAAATCATTATTTCTAACTCTGACAATTTCAGCATGTCACCTCCTTTGCTTTATTTCCTGTTCAGACTAATTTAATGTGTGTTTCTGTGGAAAACAATAAATATCGAAGTGATCCCAAACATTTGAGCAGTTTGGGATCACTTCGATATTTTATTGTTTTCCAAGGAAACACACATTAAATTAGTCTGAATATATACTATATATATATTCGGTATATATAGTTTTTTCTCTGTTTGTATTTTTGAATATCTGTTATATACTTTTGAGAAGCTATGGCTTGTTTAACATACCGTTTTTTCTTTTTTTTTTCTTTTCTAAAACACATAGTTCCTCAAAATCCTTCTCTGATTCACACCAAAAGAAACATTATTTGAATATACAAACAGGCTATGTAAAGTAAGCAGCTTAAGCGCTTTTACATTAGTTCCACTTAAAATACTTAAACTCTAAACATGGATACTTTAATAAACATTAAACATTTTCTTACAGAAGTTGAAGTTGTGATAGAGAAATTATGATTACATGTAGCCATTAAGTATGGACATGGATGAGTAACTTAAAATGTTCTTACAAAAAAATATTTACACGTATAGAAATGACACACTGTCCCACATACATGTCATTTAGAATTAACAGTTACATGGCATTTAGAGGTTTAAACATTGCATTGTGCTCCATGTTTTTAGGAACACTAAACAACATTAGGGCATGTATTATATTGGATAGTGACACACAAATAGAAAGTCGACAGTTACCCCTAAAATTAATGATGAATTGAAGTCTTTCTGTTAGTTATTCACAAAGGGAATCAGAAAGACAAAGCCAAACTACTTGTAGTAGTCAAAATGCATTATAGAAAATGACATGTGGTGACAAATGGTGACACATGGTGACACACTGCTACCACCATCACCATCATCTGCGACATTGCTAATTCAGCAAAAGCTTAATGCTTAGAACAGCACAGAGCAGCCATGCCACAACGTTAGCCATGAAGGCACAGATTTTCTTTTTTCTTTTTCTATTTTTTTATTTTTTTTTGCAGGCTTGTGCAAACAGACATGACCGTGGCAACATAACGATACAGCGTTTCGGCAGTGAGGATCATCACAAAGCTTTTCTGCCACAGTTCATAAGCCCCCTGTAGGACTCCGTGGGCCCACTTCCCATAGATTCAGACCGACTATTCCCAGTATTGTAGGCTTGAAAGGCAGCATCACAGTCAAGCAAAGAGCAGAACATGTGAGTTGCAAAAGCAAGATGTGAGATGTAGTTTTTCAAGCTTGGTCCCTCAGAAGGCCCAACAAGTGGAACATGTTTTGAGGCATGCTCATGGTGATAAGGAGGCAGCACACAGCGACAAGACAAAAGGCAGACTTCTCTAATATCCCTTTCCTTGGGCATTCACTCAGTGTCACTCCAAGTGCTCACTTATTTTTTCAGCAAATGTATTATTTTTTGACTTATTTAGTCATTGAAATGCTGCCAATTTGCACAGCAACATTTAAAGTCCAGCCTATTATGAAATGTCTGATGTCATCAGAAGCGAAGCAGATCATTGAATTCCAACTAAATATAATAGCACAGCACAGAAATGTACATTCATAAGAAGGTGAAGCAGTGAAAGCCTTCCCACACGTTATTGTAGGCTAAATGTTTGTTATGTTTTTGCTCTATATATAAGGACATATGCAAAGAAAAATAAAAACAAACTGTGCTACACATGGGCTAATGTTTGACATAATTTGGAATGCATTTCCGACATGACAGTAGAGTTTTGTCCTATCAAACTCAAATTCTGAAAAGTTGAAATGACACTGGGGTTGCCTCCGTTCCTGTTAGTCTTGGAAGTTAAAAGATGCAACAGATGTCGTCGCAGTTTTTGCGAGAGCATATATAGAAGAGGGTTCATACAGCAGTGAGAATAAGCAAGTATTTGACAAATACTGAAGGCCATCTCAAAACGTTCTTGTGCTTTACAGCCTATGGGTTCATACCATGTCGCAGTGAAAATCATCATATTGTATGGTCCCCAGCAGATGAAGAAGGCTGCAACAATACATAAAACCATCACTACAGTCGTCCTGTGCCTTTTCCTGTTTGAATACTGAAAAAATATCTTCAGGATGGCAGAATAGCAAAACACAATGATGGCAAAAGGGTGGAAGAAGAGCAGTGACACCTGGAGATAATATCCCAGCTTGACATGAGGGCTCTCATCCATACATATGGGGATGTCGTTCCAGGTATTTTCCACTTTTACGTTTACAGCATTACTCACAGATGCTGAGATGCTGATGATCCAAGCAGCTACACAGGCTCCTATTGCAAACCACTGCCTCCTGACACGGTTAGGAAACTTGTGCATCACCACTGTTATGAAACGATCCACAGTCAGGGCAGTAAGTAGAATGATGCTGCTGTACAAACCAACATAGTATGACGCAGTCATGAATTTGCAGACAAAGTCCCCAAAGACCCATTGGTGCAGGTAACTCACAGCCCAGAACGGAAGTGTGATTGTGAAGATCAAATCAGAGCAGGCCATGTTCAGGACAAATAGATTTGTGGCATTTTTCAGGTTCTCATAAAGGACAAGAACACATAAGAGGAGACCATTGCCGGTGACACTGAAGATGAAGATCAAAATGAAGAAGACGCCACTGATGGTTGTAAAGTCAAATATCTCATCACATAAAAATATCAAACTGTCAGTCACATCTGCGTTGCTCATGGTGATGTTGTCTGCCATTGTAGATTTTCTAGGAAACACAAGAACAAAGCTAAACTTGGCTGAATGTAAAAATCAAGTAGGTCTCTATGTGTGTGTGACTTTAAAAATTTAAAACAGAATCTTTAAAACACAGGAAATAATTATGAACAAAATCTGGAGGGCACTTACAGTAAATTCTGAGCAACTTACCCCGAAGATTAACTGGCACGTCTTCTGGAGAACTGAACTGAACAACACTGACATATGCAAAAGTGAACTAAGACTTCCTCTTTTCATTTCTTACTTATTCGTCATGTGCTGCATCAATATTCCAGTTATACGGTACTCTAAATTCTTTTTAATTAAGTTTTTTTTTTTTTTTTATTAAACAGGCAGGAGTGACACTCAGTTAATTTTAACTGCATAATTATTCATTTTATTGAAAAACATGGAGATTTTGTATTATAAAATTATTAAAAAAAACTCACAATCAATCACAACATGATCAAACCACTGAAAATAAATGTGAAAAAAGTATGCATAAAAAAAAAGTTGATCAAAGTCAATCACATACAGTTACATTATGTACAGATGACCACACTTGAATATAATATGAAATTGCAGTCGTTGTTCCTTTTATTTGAACAGCCTGACATTTTCATACATGGTGAATAAACTGCTGCAGTTGCCATGTAAGTCTGGTGAAAATGATTTACTAGAAATGTAGACAAGCTGGAGGTAAAATATCTAAGACTGTAATCCTATAATCGAATATTGGCACTTCTATAGGCAAGCAAGAATTTTTGAAGTGGTCTATACTTTTTATTTGCACTTTTTAGGTAGCTCTGCAAATATGGATAAATTTAAACTATGCACAGTAAATTGTGTAAACAGCATTTTCAAGCTCCTCCTATCGTGCTGACATAAGCTAGAAAGGACATTCATTAAAACAACAAAAGAGATTTGTTTCACTTTGATACTTTTTTATACAAAAACCAAATTACAACACGATTTAACATTGTAAATAAACAATAAAAGGATAAAATGTTCAGGAGGAGTAAATACTTTTTATGAGCATTATACATTTTAAATGGGGCTTTCTTACTTCTGAAGTCATGGTTTCACTTCTGCTGTCCAAATCAACTACGTCGAGACATCTTCCCCACTTGTTAGTGAAATTATTGTAAGCCGACTATGTCTATTGCCTATGCTGTTATTGTTGCGGCCCCAGCTCTTAAGCAGTTTCTTTAAGTGGTTTTTGTATTTAACCCCCACAAACACATAAAACACAGGGTTAAGGCAGCAGTGTGAAAAGGCAAAAAAACGACTAATGTACAAAGCATAATCCAGTAATTTGGATGAATCACAAGCTGCTTTTAAAGTCTCTCCGGAAGCAGCCTCTTGTGGAAAATAAGAAAATGACTGTAGAAACATGACTATGTTGTAAGGTGCCCAGCCAACGAAGAAGACAACCATGAGAGTAAAAATTAGTTTTAAAGTTCTACTTTTTCTTTTTTGAGTGCTAGAACGCAGCAGCAACCTACAGATGATTTGAGAGTAGCAAAAAGTGAAAACCACTGAACTCACAACAAAGAGAACATTTTGCTGGTAGATTCCCCACAAGGTCCAGAAGGAACTTTTGTATGTACAGTGATTCTCTTCCTGGACGGTAAAGACAAAGGCTGGACTGGCAACCAAGATACTAAATGCCCAGATGATGACAGAAGCTACGACACTGGACAAGCCTGTGGCTGACACAATGTCAGACAGAGGACGCATGACAGCCATATAACGATGAGCAGTCATCAGGATGAGGAGGATACCACTGCTGTAGAAGCCAGTATAGAAGACAAAGTTGATTGTTTTGCATGCCACCTCCCCTAAAGTCCATCCGTACATGTGGTAGTAAGCCCAGAAAGGCAGACCTGCAGTGAAGAAGAGATCTGATACAGCCAGGTTCAGGATGAAAGCGTTGGTGATGCATCGGAGATTCTCATACTTTGCCAGAATCACAATGACCAGAATGTTGCCAAACAGACTGAAGATAACCACAAAAGAGAAAAACACTGGAGTGAAGATCGCGCCAAACTGCATGACACTTGTTTTGTTGCACATTTCGTCTTCGTAATCATAATTATATTCGTCTGTAGAATTCATATAGTCTTCAGTTGTAGCCATTTTGCTTCAGCAAGAAGAGAAAGAAAAAACAATCAAATTAGTCACTTAAGCATAATTAATGATACAATAAAGGATGAAGTGATTAGACTGTAAACCCTGATCCTGTTTCTTAAATCCAACCAAGTTTGAACACAACCAATGTATTTTATCATATGTCATAGTTAAGCAAACTAGCTAATAACTAAAAATAAACTAAAAATAAATATATTTAAAATGCTTTTAAACTAAAGACTAATTGACAGAGTTTATTTACTGTGATATTTTCCTTTACATAAGTAAAATGACGATGTTATAAAACCAGTGATAGCTGTGATAGCTACAGTGATTTCATCGGCTTAATGTGTTACCTGGGTCAAAGGTCAACAATGTGTAACTGATGTGTAAGGAAAATAAAAATATAAAAACATTTTATAAAAATTATTTTTATCTTTTCACATGGAGTATGCTTGATTCAGTTGTAGATTATTTAAAATCAGTAGCATATGAGAATGGAGGTGTGGGCAGTAACATGAAGTCACAAGTACAAAAAACGAAATAAAAAATAGAATAGAAATAGAATAGAAATTTAGTAGATTCACAAAAAACACACTTTATCACTTAAATTTAGTGCACTTTCAGATCTATATATACTTAAACATCTGGCTTACAAAAGCCTAGCAAATCAAGTTTATGAGCCAAGAACTGTCATCAACACCTGTCAGCTTTAATTTAAAGGGTTTGCTGAAAATAATGGATGAACAGTGCAGGATTAACACAATAAATGTACTCATAGTCATCAGCAGTTTTTCCATTTAACTCTTAAAATGTGGAATCTCTGAATAAATGTGGTCACTTTGATTATTTTTAGCTTACAAGCATATCAACAATCATCTACAAAACATAATCAGATTGTTTATATAATTACAAAGCACTGTAAACTTTACCTTCAATATTAAACCTTGTAAGAAACCTCAAATAACTGAGAAATGTTGAAACATACGTTTACCTGCAGAAAAGCTGTGCACACACAAGAGTGTGTGTATTCAGTATAATTGTTCCTTAAATATTCAACAGAAAGGTGAACAGAAAGTAACACGTGGGATTGTGGTTCGATAGGTAGAGTATTAGTTGGAGCCAATCGTAGAATCGGTTGCTACAGGAAGAAGTTGGAGCATTGCCTGAAACAGAACAACGTCCGTGATGTGTGGAGAGGTCTAAAACACATCTCAGACCATGGTGAGTCTGGAAATGGTCGCCAGGTCACAGGTGACCAAGCCTCGGCAATTTAACTGAACCTGTTCTTTAACAGATTTCATTCTGCCCAGCCCCCAGTCTCCATTCACACAGCCCCCTCTTTACACCTTTCCAGTCCAGGCGTCTCCTCCCAGCTGCAGCTGTTCACATCTCAGCACCAAGCAGTCCACTCTGCCCTTCTTCCGACCGCAACTGCAGGGACCCCCCAACAACCCACAGATCCAGACCAGCCACCGCCCACCCCCCTCTGTCTCACTCTGAACCAGGTTAGGAAGGAGTTAAGGAGGACAAAGGCCAGGGAGGCAACAGGCCCTGATAACATCAGCTCCAGGCTCCTCAGGGAGTGTGCAGACCAGCTCTGTGAGGTGGTCCTGTCCATATTTAACATGAACCTCAGCCTGGCGAAAGTTCCAGTACTCTGGAGGACTTCCTGCCCGGTTCCAGTTCTTAAAGTACCTCGTCCTAAGGAGCCGAACTACTTCAGACCTGTCACCTTAACCACAGTTTGTGAGGCTGCGTGACTGTGTGTGTGATGTGGTAGTCTGCAGCACGGGGGCACCTCAAGGGACTGTGCTCTCCCATTTTCTTTTCACACTGTACACATCAAACTTTAAATACAACTCTCACCACTGTCGCCTACAGAAGTTCTCAGACAGTGCCATTGTCGGCTGTGTATTCGGGGGGGGACGAGCAGGAGTACAGGGGGGTCATCTCTGACTTTGTGGGCTGGTGTGAAAATAACCACCTTATCCTAAACACCAGCAAAACAAAAGAGCTAGTTCTTTACTTCAAGAGGTCCCCTCCACCACACACACTGGTGAACATCCAAGGCTCAGACATTGAGACTGTGGACACATTTAAATACCTGGGTTTTCACCTTAACAATAAACTGGACTGGTCTAACAACTCGGACGCTCTGTACAAGAAGCGCCAGAGTCGCCTTCACCTGCTGAGGAGACTGAGGTCTTTTGGTGTGTGCAGACAGCTAATAAAGACTTTTATGACACTGTGGTGGCCTCAGTAGTCCTTTATGGAGTTATGTGCTGGGCAGGGGGCAGTACAGGCAGAGACAGGAAAAGACTTAACAAGCTGGTTAAGAAAGCCGGCTCTGTCCTGTGCTGCACACTGGAGTCCATCGAGGAGGTGGCGGACAGGATGATGTTGGCTAAACTAACATCCATCATGGATAACCCCTCCCAAATCCTGCACTAAACTGTAGAGGCTCTGACCAGCTCCTTCAGCACAAGACTGTTACACCCACAGTGCAAGAAGGAGCGCTACCGCAGGTCATTCCTCCCCACAGCCATTAGACTATACAACACGGTACTACAGTGACACACTATGTACCTACACAGTGTATTTCATTCATTGTTGTTGTTGTTGTTTCTGTCGTTTGTTTTTGTACTCAGTGATATTCATTGGTTTTATTATCGTTGTTTGTTGTGTATTTAATTGTCATGTAATTTAAAGATTTTACTTGACACTTTACTTAAAAATGTTGATTTTACTTGATTTACGTTTTTTATTTTTCTTGTATAGTTAATACTGCGGCTGTCCACTCTATACTGTTCTTCTATTCATCTATGCTGTTGTCCTATTTAATGTCACCTTGCTGCTCTAGACAAAAGAATTTCCCCATTGTGGGATAAATAAAGTCTATCTTATCTTCACTTACATACTGCTGCATGAATGTTTAATTTTTTATCATTAGAATCCTGTAGTAAACAAACAAACAAACAAAATGTATTGTGTGATGTAGAATGTAGAAGTGTTTACATCACAATGTAGAAGTGTGATATAAACTAACTATACAATTTCACCACATACAGCATCTATTCCATTAGAATAAAACAAAAATAACAAATGAAAATGGAATGTGTGTGTTTGCATCATTGTGGTCTCACAATACTACTAATACTAGGTGAACATTTGTTAAGGAAATGGTTCTGACTGTCAGTTTATTTATGCCCTTGTATTATCTACAATTGTAAAGCAACAAAGGGAAAAATAACAGGAAAATGTTTTTTTTTTTGACAGCCCTAGTGGTGTGAAGAACCACTAATCACATGTTGTGTAGTTCAGCTATGGCATACCTTTGTTTATGAGGTAGTGTTGAAACATTTAATCAGTTAATATAAGATTTATCAGTAGATTGCTGAACATTAAATGCAAAGGCTGGATCTTTCTTTTTTATCATTTATATTATTCATCTTTTATTTTTAATAGGTTTGAAGCTAATTTTACTTATTATTTTGTTTTTTGGCTACTGGCCACAACAATTAGCCACAACAATTTAATCACATTAATCAAAAACATTCAAACAATTAGAAAAACCTAATTGGCAGCAAAAATAGGTTTTACATTTACTAGAAATGAATGTAATCTTTTTCGCAAATGCTGTAATATCACAATATGTGACAACGAAATATGTTTGGATTTTAATGCAATTTAATTATTAAATATTACAAAAATAAAATATAAACGACATCAACATATAACATTTAAGAATATTATTCTTTTAAAGGACGACATGCGTCTCAGGTGTTTATTTATTTATCATGTGCCTCAACCAAACGTGAACTGACTTCTGCAGGCGGCGCTGCCTATTTGTCCGCCGGACCCGTCAATCATTCACCGTGCCCGCCCCCCAGCAATAGCAAGTTTCTGCCGAGTCTTCTACAAACTGGACACTCTGGACCATTTTACACTTAAAGTACGTGTGTTATTTAACTATGTTTTTTAATATCGGGGTTTTTATGCTTTATTAAAACCCAAACTGCGACGGGTTGTAACGAAAACCAACATTAAACAAGACCAGGAAACGAAGCGCTGACAGCAGGTGCATGCTCAGTAACGTAGCCCTCAGTCTGTGATCATGTAAATAAATGTTTATGTCGCATTTTCAAGCTGTTTAAAGGTGATTTTCTTAAACCTTTGTGTTTTGTAACAGCAGCAGTAAACAACAGAAGACACATCTAATCGTGTCAACGAGATCCGCACACTGTCGCAGCAAACAGAGAAGCGCTTTCCTGTTGTTGTTATGTAAATGTTGTACTTCCTCTGTAGGCAAATTTTGCCCAACTTTCCTCAGCTCATTATCATTATTATTGATATTATTATTATTTTCTATCTGTAATCTTTACTAATTTATTGTGCTTTTTGGGAAATATTTAAAGTTGTCACATCAGCTTTAACACTCCAGCACTTTGGTAAAAGGGGAAACAAATCTAGGACAAAACTATTTTCAAGTTTGCTTCCTATGACTAACAGCTTTGGCATATTTCTGCAGTCACATGCTGTGATTTATTTTGTCACGGTATGTCCCAGGCACTTTATATCGTGGGGACATTTCTTACTGGTAAATAAGTCAGCTTTTTTTGTCTTTTTTTTACTTCCACATTCAGAATTTCTTCACGACATTACCATTTTCACCACAATGGCCTCCGCCTCATCAGTTGGAGACAATCAGCTGCAGAGGATAATCAGGGATCTGCATGGTAATCATCTGCACATACAGTAAACAACATATGTGTCTTATAGCATGCAGCTTTATGTGCACTGTGTTTTATATTTGGAATGTGTATTTCTTGAAGTACTCATCTTACATACAAAAAAACTCAATATATACACAGAATGTGATTTGTTATTTGTGTGTTCATGTGTTAGTAATGTTGTTACTGTGCTGTTTAGATGCTGTGTTGGAGCTGAGTAGAGAACACCGGGACTGTGGTGAACCCATAACTGATGACAGTGCCAACCTTCACAAGTTCTTCTATAAACTAGAATACCTACTACAGGTATGGTACATGTCACTACAAGGGTGCTCACCACCTTGTTGAATTATGGATTACCAGTTTGTTCAGTAAAATATAAGAAGATAGTGAAAAGTGACCATCAACATGTGTGCTTTCAGAGCTGAAGGTAATGTCTTCAAATTGTTTGTTTGGTCCAAAGACAATCTACAGTAAGTTAAAGTTAAAAAAAAAAGGAAGTGTTTAAATTTGTGAGTGTGAAACCAGCAAAATATGTCAAAATATTTCACATGATCAATTTTGCAATTATTTTCCTGCAAATTTTCTAATCACCTGCAATAAATGAATGAATGTTCCAACTGTAATCTCTGGCCTATTAGTGAAATGCATATCAATCTGACATCAAAACAACTGATGATAAATATGAATTCAACTTTAATCAGTAAAGTTTTTGATCAGAGGGTGAAAGTGTGCAAGCGCTGCTCATCACAGTCTGTGGACCAGTGGATTCCTACTTTGGTGGTTGTGAGACGATTTCCAGATTGGGAATCTTTTGCCAAATGTTTTATTTTAGTGAAATATAAATGTTTTGTTCTTTTTTAGTCCCCAAAACTACTAAAATGAGGTAGCCTGAGAATGGCACGTCATTTTTTGTTTCAACTGTTAGTTTGTACTGTAGGTAGGTTTGTGTGACAAGAGGTTATGAGTAAGCACTACCTGACACAAAGGGTCACAAGCTAAAAAGACTGGAGATAAGTAAATTATATCAGTCTTTTTCGGTAGTGAACCCAGTCATACACACACTCATACACTAATACCTAAGTTTCCACCAAACAAAACTGTTTGGTGGAAACAAGACACACAGAAGACCTCCATGTTGGGAACCACTGCTCTTGACAAAACTAAGTAAGAAACTATTTAGGAAGTGTGTTAATTTCAAATTGAATCAAATTCACAACTAGAGCCATTAGTGTCATACACACATGTTGTACAGTCCACATCTCAATAAAAAGATTTTGTGTGTGTTTCTTAGTTTGACCAAAAAGAGAAGACAACCTTTCTTGGCCAGAGGAAAGACTACTGGGATTACTTTTGCGACTGCCTGATTAAGATCAAGGGAGCTAATGATGGCATCCGTTTTGTCAAGTCCATCCCTGAGGTAATCCTCCACTGTAACAGGCACACAATCACACTCGGTGCTTGTGCCATGCCATGGCATGCAACACATGGACATACATACAAATACAGAACGACTGTGTAACCACGTAATTAATCCTCTGGTTAGTCAGGCACAGTGAGACTCAGTGCTGCTAATTCACTTGCTGCCTTACGCCTGTGCCACCCGCACTGTTTCTTCATCTTCATCATCATTCTAACCTGGGAATTTACACACAGTGGTGAGCGTCATACTGCAGTTGAATTAGTCTATATAGTTGGTGATATGTTTTATCTGTAGCTTGTTACTTGTAGCTTGTAAAGGTTTTTGGGTTAAAACCATTCAGTCAGAAAATCAGTAAATGGTTAGGTTAATGAATGGTATCACTTATTTATTTTAATAGAATAAGCTGAGGCAAAATGTTAATAATAATATTGTAAAGATCTTTAATTAACTTCTTTTTTTTTATTTTTATTTTAGCTTTCAACAGTCCTAAACTATACTATACTATACTATACTATACTATACTATACTAGGTGTATTAACACAAATTACATGAATTCGACATTTAAGGTGCTGGAACCATCACATTTGTGGCTTTTTCTGATAGCTGTTAGATGCATTTTGTATTTGACAAGATTTAACACAATAATAATTCAGTGCTTCTTCATCATCAGAGTAAAACAACATGTCTAATTGAATGACTATGGAGTTTATTTTTTCACTGGAAAAAGTGTTTTCCTTCATTAGTCACATAATTCAGTCAAAAACAGATGACTCCTAAGTACTTGTTAGAAACCTTTTGATACTCTTACTTAAAATATTACTTTTACTTTTCTTTTACTCTTCCTGTGTCTTGTCGGTCAGTTACAGACATAAGGGATTGTCCAGCTGGTGTCCTTATGGTAGATCTGTCAGTCTGCTGTCTTATTTAAATCCCTCCATCTGCCAGTGTATTTGAGAGTCTGGGCTAGAGTGAATCTATACAACGATGACCTTCAAGCCGATAGATATCTAAAAATGAAATGACTCAAATTATTTGATGACAAATAAAAGAACTATTTTGATTGTGTTTGAGTCATTCTGATCGTTCTCTGGTTCCAGCTTCTCCAGTGGGAGACTTTGCTTCATTTATCAGTTTCATATTAATGTAAGCTGGATTTCTTAGCTAGTTTTAGCTGTTTCTGACAACACAGTTATTAGTATATTGACAAAATAGTGGGAAAATAGAAACAATAGTTAGTATCAACCTCTTTTAAAACTGATCATTTAATAACCAATGTGCAATTACAGATTACTGTGCATGTGTGGCATTTACATTAGGAACCATTTTATGTTGAATAGTCTGAACCATATGACAGTGCAGACTAAAAGGGGACATTTTCTCTTTTTATAGGTTCTCAGCAGATAGATATTGTCTGTGTGTTCATGTATATATTAATTTTAATCTACACATTTAAATTAAAAGTGTATATTTTTGTGTGTCTTCAGCTGAAGACATCTTTGGGGAAAGGAAGGGCTTTCATCCGCTATTCACTTGTTCACCAGCGTCTTGCAGACACTCTGCAGCAGTGTCTTATAAACCAGAGGGTCACAAGGTCAGAGAAGACATGCATATTTGTATACAGTATTTCATATATCTTCTTTTGAGTTTCTTGAGATGTTGACATTTTGGGTGTCATGTTTATGGTTTGTTGGTGTTCTTTCTAAGGGATCTCTCTTCCTGATTTATGTCTTATTTCTGTTTTACTGTAAAACACAACCACAGGGCCTAACCACAGACACCCACATACTTCTCATTTCCTTTCTTTTGCTAAACTAAAACTACATTTTCTTTAACTTTGTTTGACATGATAATCATCATAATTTGAGTTTCTTTTGAGACCATGTTCTAGTGTAGGAAAGGAGAGTAAAAATCATTGAGTCATTGTTGCTTTGTCACAGTGTGAGTGCATCACTTGTGTGTCATTTTGTGTTTATCAACTTTGGTCAGCTAAGGCGCCACTTACTGTACAGGCAATACAATTAAAAACCTTTTTCATTTGAATAATTTGCATTTATAATTTATATTGTATTTATTCTTCCCAAAGATTAAATCAGCTCTCATGTACAGTAAATATTAAGCTGCAGCTAATATCCAGTTAGTTTATCTCAGTATAAAGAATGGAAATTGGGGAAACGACTGTCTGAAAGCAACAAGATCGGCCTTTTAACCACTATACAGTACAGCTGAATACTCAGTATTCAGTAGGACCGTTGATTTCTGAGCTAGTCTTCTTTTTGTGTTAATTTTAGTTGAAGTTCTTGGCAACAAAAATAAAATTTACCTAATTTTCAATAGGAAAGTATTTAATTTCTATTTAGCTGTTTGGTTTCCAGCCTTTAGGCTAAGTTAAGTAAACCGACTGGTTTAGTGGCAGTGTTCTCTAAAATTCTTTACTGTAAAGTAAGTAAGTAAGTTTTTCATTAGTGTTTTGTGAAAGCATATTGTTGAAACCTTCCCATCTCTTTTCTCTGAACACATTTTGTGTATAATTTCCTGGAAACAGTACATTCATTTAAAGTGTTTGTGGTGTATGTAGTTTCTTTCTTAATATTCCGTGATGTCTTTACTTGTGCTTCTGTATAGTGTCACTCTTTCAGTTTCTCTGCACAAGATCAACTGATCTACTTTAAATAAACGACAAATTTCATTTTACTTTCAGTCATAACATGTTTCTTGACAAACTACATAAACAATATTTTTTTTATTAAATTAAAGATAATTGTATTTACTTTATGGTATTGTGTTTTTATGGTATGGTTTTGTTTGCCTTCTTTCCATTCAGTGACTGGTATTATGCTCGGAGTCCTTTCCTCAAGTCACACCTCACTGCTGACATAATCAACAATCTTTATGAGCTCAACCAGATCCAATTTGATGTGGCACCCAGAGGTTATGACCTTGATGCAGATTGGCCAGCCTTTGCAAGGTAACCAGTGCCTACAGTTATCTGTTTACTTTTTTCCACTCACCTGATTTCTTCTATTTGGCTGAAGGGAAAGACTAACCTTGTTCTAGGTGTTGTTTTGATGAAAATT
This sequence comes from Anabas testudineus, assembly GCF_900324465.2. Lineage (NCBI taxonomy): Eukaryota > Metazoa > Chordata > Actinopteri > Anabantiformes > Anabantidae > Anabas > Anabas testudineus. The sequence continues at coordinate 14,997,840 of NC_046626.1, read as the reverse complement.
TTATTTTTAAAATCCTTATTATTAAATGGATCTCAAGATAATTTGTTGGACCAACAATAATTTTAAATGTCACACCAATGGAGCTGACATATAAATGTGGATGTTGATTGCTGTTTCTTACATCAGCGTCTTTACTGAAACTTCTCACTTCCTTGTCATCAGTTTACACATATCAATACAAAGCAAAGGAGGTGTGATGGGGGACAAAAACAGTGTGCAAGAATTACTAAATTGAGAACACAAGTTAAGTAATCCATGTACACAGATTACTGTATATATAGCCATAAATTAGACTCATGCCGTTTGACATGAAATCAGCAAAGATACAGGTTTATTTCGGACATACTCATATATATATATGGGCATGGGTTTCATTTATGACGAACAGTCAACATCATGTGATTGAATATACTGTGTAGTTAATTTAGACTGACATTTGAAATTCAGGACACAATGTGAAATATTGCATTGACCAAACAAAACACAAATTGTGACTTTAATGTTCTCTTTAAGGTGTATGGATTTATCTGAGTATTTAAAGTGTTTAAAAGCCACATATACTGATGTCGTCAGTGTGCTGAAAAGGCAATTCACATATCAAACACTTTATAGTGGTTTAGATGCTAAATCAAGAGGATGAATTAAGTAACCTATACACACATCTTCTCATTTTTCTGACACAGCCTGAAAGTGTTTGAACCAACACCCACACAAACACAAATTTTGGTTTCTCACATTTATCCTGACTCAATGACAAAAACTGTTCCTCATTGTACTACAGATGAAATATCTTACAGAATATTTCACAACATACTATGTATATCTTGCTGTCAATTAAGATGCTTCTAGGAACAGGCTTACTATGAAAAAAGAAGTCCAAGTAACTGTTGAAGCTATAAATATAAAGGGAAGTGAACATTTACAAACAGTTCTTACTCTATAGTTCTCAGTAAAATATAGTCGTGTGACGTGACAGTAGTGGTAAGGCAATAAAATTATATTTTCCTATCAATTGGATGTTATTTTTGTCTTTGTCTTATGTATTGACCCTAATATTTAGAAACTCATTGTATTTGTGTGCTAAAGGCGGACAATAGGCACAGCCTCGCCAGCTTTTGCTTGGAAGCCTCCCAGTCGCTGCTCTAGCATCAACAGTCTGGTTAGCAACTATACACAATCACAGGTACCTGCACACATTGATACACAGTTAGATGCAAAAGGTTGGCACTCATGGACAAATTATATAACTCAAATCAAATAAGAAGAAACGCAAGCTAAAGTTTTAAAAACGACTGTTTTGTCAATGAAAATCTGTGGGTAGATCTTAAAGATGCTGAAAGACAGACCAAAATATCCTAGAGTGGATATTCCTTAATCAAGAATGGGATTTAACCAAGGGTGGCCAATCCTTTGCATAAACTGTACATATTGTTGAATATTCTTTAAATTTCTTTATATTAATTCTTTTAAATCAATGTTTCTTAAGTTTAAAGCCTCATGACCAGCTTTGCCATGTTATATGCATTGAACAGGCACAGGAATTTATCCCAGCCCGAGACTCCCAGACTCACAGTCTCTTCGGTGAAGTGGAAGCTTGCAGCATTGTAGAGAATCTCCGCATTGAGCTCGACCAATCTGAGCTCAGACAGCAGGAACTTTTGAAACAAGTTCAGGAGTTAGGCGAAGAGGCTGCTGAGTTGAAAGGCGTGGTTAAAGACCTTCAAGGCCAGCTAGAAGCTCAGAAGTCTTCAGGTCAAACAAATGGCCAAAGTAGCCAAGAAGCAACTAATCAGGAAAGATTAAATGACCTTCAAATCAGTAGGGAAGCAATAAACAGTGAACTTCAAGACAGACTCACAGCAGCTGAGAACAAAAATATGGAGCTTCTCTCTAAGTTGGATGAGGCTCTTAAAGAAAAAGGACAACAAACGACTAGCTACTGTGACTCGGCCTGGAAAATCCAGGAACTCTTAGATAAACTTAAGATAATGGAGGAGGAGAGATTAGAGGCAAAGAGAGAGGCTGAAGATAGGGCCAGACAGTCAGACCGTCTAACACAAGAACTAAAACTCAGGGAAGAAGAGCTGAGAAGCAGTGAAAAGAAGCTAGCTGAAGTCAAAGCTGGAGCCGATAAAGAACGGGAAGAGACGCTCAAACGGTTGGAGGACCTCCAGGGGGCTGTCGGCCGAATTCAGGGTGCGTTGAGTTTGAAGGAGAAGGAGACAGGTAACCTGAGAGCCCAGCTTCAAGATCTGCAGGCGTCACTGGAGTGCAGAGAAAGACAGGCAGAAGAACTGAGGAAAAGACTGCAGGAAGAGAGGGAAGAGGTAGAGCAGAGATGGAGTACGAGCAGTAGCCAGAATGAGGAACTTGAGTGCCTGATTATGGATTTAAGAAAAACAATAAGAAACAGAGAGAAAGAGCTAGCTGCTAGTTCAGAGAGAATAAAACATCTGGAGGAGCAGTTGGAGAAACTAAATGTTGAGAAAGAAAGTCTTAGCTCAAGGCTTATTGATAATGAGTTTACTTCCTGCGATCAAACCAAGAACTTTGAGGACTATAAAATACAATGCAGCAATCTTACAGAAATAAACACTAAGCTACTTCAAACAGTTAAGAACAGTGAAGAGAGCATTACAGAGTTGAATGAGAGTAGGACAGCCTTGTTGGAACAGCTAGCTTCTCTGAGGGCTTCTGAGAAGACCTTAAAAGGCAGGGTAGAGGCTGCCAACATGGTTGTGGAAGACCGGGAAAAAAAGCTTTTAGATGAAAATCTGCATTTGGAAGAGATCATCCAGAAGGCACTTGTCCAGAAAGAAATATCAGATGCTCAATTAAAGAAGCTAGAGCACGAGAACAAGGAACTTCTTGAAGGTCAGTCACTGTTGAAGAAACAGTTGGCGACAACTCAACAGGAACTTGACTGTGTCACTGCCAAAACTGCAAAGTTGGACAAGAGCCTAACTATGTCCCAAAGAAGCCAAACAGAGTTACTTGAAAAACTCCAGGAAACAGAGGCTAAACTCCGAGACCAGACTGTTCAATGTGGGCTTCTTCAGGCTCGAGCAGAGGAACTGGAAAGCAGCACCAGAGAGCTACATGATGAAAAAGGAACTGCAGAGAGCAATGAAAAAGTGCAGAAGCTTGATGATGAGAATCACACTGTGTCAATGGAAACCAAAGAGGCTCCCATCAGGGTGGTAATTGCTGAGGCTCAGCTGGAGCTCAACCTGAGGGAGGTAACCAGACTAAGGGAAGAGGTGGTGGAGCTCAGGGCTCAACTGCTAGCAGGAACTGAGGAGAGGATGAAAGTTCAGGCCCTGCAGGAAGTGACAGAGGCCTCCAGAGAGGACCTCCGTCTTTTAACAGAACAGCTCAAGGCCCAGGTGGAGGAACTAAACCGCGGGCATGTGGATGAGATTCTTCGTTCCCGCGAGCGAGAGGAGGCTCTCGTCCATGAGCGAGATGACGAGGCTCAGGCTCGAGCAAGTCTGGCTGCAGAGGTGACATCCTCCAGAGAGGAGCTTGCTAAACTAAAGCTGCAATATGACGCCTTGAGTCTGGAGAACAGTGAATCTAGCGAAGCGCTTCATAGAGCCAACACGGAAACAGCTGAACTTGGTGTGCATGTGTGTATGCTAACTGCTGAGAACGAAGAGGCTCGTCTGCGCTATGAGGGTTTGTCAGCAAAGCTGCAGAAGCTGGAGGAGGACGCAGCTCAGGAGGCTGAGAGGCTGAACAACTGTGTGGAGCAACTTCGTCAGGAGAACCGACAACTCCTCGATCAGCTCCATAATGAGAAGGGTCTGTTGGTGACCGAGCAGGAGCTGCAGAAGGAGCTGAGAAAGGCACAGCAGAAAGCTGACACTGTGCAGGAGACAACCCAGGTGGAGATTCAGGCACTTCGCCTGCAGAACAGTAGCGAAGCCATGAACCACCACAGCCAACTCCAGGTCAGAAAATTAAAGAAATGTAGTATGCTTAAATGTGTTTACATGCATTTAAGTAACCATGCTACTGTTGGCTTCCTGCTGTGAACAATCTCAAGTCAAGTCAAGTCAAGAAGCTTTATTGTCATTCCAACCACATATAGCTGAAGCAGTACATAGTGAAATGAGACAACGTTTCTCCAGAACCATGGTGCTACATAAAACGGCAACAAGACAAACATGGGGCTGAGGACTGCTAAGTTGTCCTAGCAAAACACATAAAGTGCATCCTGTGCAACCTAGTGCAAACAGTGCAAGAACACAAAGAAAAAGTGCACACAAATCTAATTCTGGTAGAGGATCAGAGAAACATGATTTATACATATAGTTTTTTTTCCACTGCATGTCAGTTTTCTCCAGCACTCACCAAAATAAACAGGCAGATTTACTATCAATACTAAGGTTGAAATAAGAATAATAAGGTCTAATAATAAGGTCAGGGTCTGGGGACAAATCTAATTACTCATCTGCTGTTGATGGAACATGTAGATTTGCACCAACCAGCTTGCAAGAACATATTCTGTTAAAATATAAAATTAAGTTAAATAATAAAATAAGTGCAGCCTAATTTCCTTGTGTACATAATGTGGCTACGTACAGTAGTGCAATATGCTACTTGATTGTTTTATGTTTGGTAATATCACAAATGCTGCTGTAGATGTTTATTAGCAAATCTACTGCACTGCATTTTTTGAATCATTCTCTTATTCAGAGTGTGAACCAAGAGTTACATGAAGTGAGATTACGGCTGACGACTAAGCAGGAGACAGTGGTCAACCTGGAGAACAAACTCGGGCAGCTAGAGGTGAGAAGTAAAACCTGCCATTTAAAAGGTTTGTACCATATTATGAGCAGGTAACTCTGCACCCTATCAACAGCTTCCATCAGTCTGGTGAGATGAAAATTGACAAGTCATCCCACATATTAGTCAAAACTACACAGAACTGTCAGAGACCAGATTTTGGTCCATCGAAGAAGCCTGTTCACTCAAAGCTTGAGCAGTTTACCTAAAGTGCTTCTACCAAAGACTCAAACTGCAGGCAGTTCTTTTGTACTTTATAAGCATAAGTCTTTCAAATGTTGGGTAGGAACTTTTATATCTTAATCACTCAAGCAGACTGAAAAAGCTTTTAAATTGTGGTCAAAGCATTTACGTAGTAATGTTACATACAACGTGGTTTTGAGCATGGAAATGAAACCCTGTTAAATGCAGCCTATGTAACAACACTGGTATAGGACACTTCTAACTAAATGTACATCTGTTTATCTTTTTGTGCAGTTATATATGTCTGGAGATTGATGGATGAAAATACAAATTGCAGTTACATTGCGCATACATTTGGCAGTTGAAGTTATAATGTTACGGTCACAAGCATAATTCACAAAGAACCAGAAATAATGTCTTGCTTTGCTGTACTGATTGTACTGATTGCAGGCTGAGAATCAGAGATATTGCCAACAGATTGAGGAGAAAAACATCCAGATGGCCGAGTCTGAAAATCTCATCCGGCAAAAAGACGACGAGATAATCCATCTGAAAGAGAATTTATCAAGGTGACATACTGTATTCATAATCACACATTCTGGACCAAATTAAACCTCTGTAAAGAAAATGTTTCTCATCCTATATGTGTAGATCAGTATGTTTATTTTTTTTTTACTGTTCCTTTTAGTGTGTTAAATTAAGGCGGCCTAAAAATAACTGCATAGGGGAAAGCTTCAATCACCTGTGCAACTCCGTACATTTTGAACATGTTATGTTATTAGTGTGTGTTTGTCGCTGCATGCAGGTCTGAGGAGAGTCTAGCAGCGGCTCAGCAGGCCTCTCAGGAGATGAGTGAAAATCTACGCAGAGTCACACAGGACAAACAAAGCCTTGATTTTAAGACAGCTGCTGAACTCGATGATCTTTATCGCACCAAAAAGAATCTGGAAGAAAGACTTGTGGAACTTATTAGGTATGAAAATATTATATACATAAAGTTTTTTAAACTTTTCTTTCCTGTCTTTGTTTTGTAGGCAGCATTTGTAGGGACATTTGTTTTCTATAATACGTTTAGTTTGTGTTTTCAAATATTCTCTTTATGAAATGTTACAGAACAGCACCTGTGGTAGTTATGAGATTTCTTGATTTGTCCAGATATCATGTTTGACAAAGAAAAGCATCTCCTTAAGTTTGAGCATGAACAGTGAATGTGTGTGAATCAGTCTTGACACCTGTAGGATCTGGTGTAATGTTTTTTTGAAACCACATACAAATATGCCTAATTTTGCTCTTTGCAGGGAGAAAGATGCACTTTGGCAGAAGACAAATGCCCTGGAGTTTGAGCAGAAACTGCGGGATGAGGAGATGGAGAAAGATGTGAACTACTGTATGGATTGTCACAGTCAGTTCAGTTGGTTGCTTCGGAAGCACAACTGCAGGTCAGATGGTCCCCTGTGTAATAGAAATGTATATTTATGCGTACATAAATACTATTTCAACTCATCAAATTCATCAACAGGTGCAAACTGTATCAGTTTGTCTCTCTGTCATTGTTTAGGTCAGAGCAGACATGTTAGAGGAACTGGTCTGATCAGTCTAGTGACATTTTGTTTGTTGTATTTTCACTTCCCGTTACGACTCACTAACTGTAGTAGTGATTTAGACACGGTCCACAGAACTGTATCTATCAGAACAACAGTTTCAGTGACTACGTAAAATTCAGTCTCCATGTTGCTTAAAGTGGAGTAACAATGAATTTACACCCCTAAACTAAATCTGCCGTCATTTGATAAGTAGCATTGAAATATGAGGATGAACAATTTGAAAAAATCATCTGTATCGGGTTGTTACCGTGTCATTTATGAGAAATTTAATTTGAAAGATTATGACAGGTGGTTTTTAATACTTCATGTGATGATTTACACAGTGTGTTGATGAAGACCCCTGCAGTTAGTAGTTCAGTGAATGCACAGAACAATAAACAATGAGTGAACAACATAAAAATAGCAAGGAAATATTTTGTAGGAATAATTTTTACCATGCTCTATTGTATTGAAAAATGTCCTGAATTACTAATCAATTGACTTTGCTTCGTAATTAATCGTGTTTAAACTATAATAATCTACATTTTAAAATTATGAGCCATTTTACACATCTTAATTATACTATTTATCCGGTGTTTTTCTAGATTGTGTGGGCGTCCCTTCTGCTACTACTGCTGCAGCAACACAGTGAGCACCCAGCAGGGCGGCAACAGAGAACACTGCTGCCGGGACTGCTACAATCAGCACAGTGCGGTAGTGGAGCGCCACCCACAGGAGGTATTGTCTAACAGCACACCAGGGTCACCTTTTAGACGCTTGTTGTCTAAAAAGGCTGGGAGAGCTGCGGCCCCTGTCTCAGGTAAAAAGGACACGCACAAAAACAGTGGATCTCTATTTACATTTCTGTGTACTGGTGTCCATTTAAAATGCAACAGAAAAGATAAGGATAATGTTTTGTTTTCTAGGATCAGATGAAGTTGACAAACTTGACGATGGTGTGTTTGACATCATCACAGACGACGAAGTGAGTGGGGTCTATGACAGTGACTCTTTTGCCACCGCCTGCTCTCCTGGACACGGGCAGCAGGGGGCAGCACAACTGTAAGTATCTCACATTCAGACACAGGAACTGAAACTAAGTGCAGTCAGTTTATTTTTCCATTACCTTAACTTAACTTTAACTTAACTTTCCATTGCTTTGTGATGGACAGCAAAGTTTGTGATCCATAACATCCAAAATATTCTCAGTGGGGTTAAGGTCTGGACTCTGTAGTGGCCAATCCATGTCTGAAAATGATGTGTAATGCTCCAAGTGGTTTTCTTGAGGCTACACAGGAAGCGTTTTTGCCGTTTTCCCCCGATCACAATCATTCATGATGTTTTTTCTGATCACATTCATTCCTCGAAAAAAGGCCAATAATTTGACCCTCTGAAACAGATTAACATCTTTTCCATGCTTTCTGACATGGCTTGTTTAAGACCTTTGGACATTCAGTGTATGTGTGACCCTAACAGAATCAGAAAATAAATCTGTCACTCTCTTTAGAAACAGCAGTGCCAGTGTAGGTGACCTCGCATCAGAGGAAACGGAGGACGTCAGTGCTACAGTGCAAGATGCAGAGATTTGCCTGCTGAAGTCTGGAGAAGTTACGTAAGTCAGCATTTCACTGGAACCTCAAAACCCAGCAGTGATGGGTTCACACAGAATTGTGAGTCGCAATGTTAAACATTCAGTGGATGTTTATTACTTTTTCTGGAGAAATCCTCCAATGGGAAGTGAAAAATGAAACTTATCGCTGTAATGCATGAACAGCTTCCGTAAATTGGTAAAGGTCTCTGTTCCTACTTACTGTGGAACAAGTATGTTTAACCAGCATGGAAAAACAGTTAAAGGCTCATGTCAGCAAGTATCCTGATGGTAAAGTTCCTAGTTCTAGTCCTCACACTAAAATATTTTGTACATGTTTAAAGGGAAACTTTGTCAACATTGTGTCCTTTTGTGTGTCAGCAATGTTATAAGAGTGCAACGCAATTAAGTAATCTTAGTAGGATTGTGTTTACTAAGAGTAATGGCAGATACTGGGATCTGGACTCATCAAGTGTTTTATTAAATTTATTTTAAAAGTAATGTTTTTTTTTCTCTCAAATGTGAATATTTAATGGTTGTCTAAAACATGCATTGGACATAATTAAACTTAACTATTTAAAAAATGTCAGGATGATTTCTGGAAGTTATGATATTTCCATATATCTGAGAGGCTGTCAGTTTACTTTACAATGAAAATAACAGTTGCAGAAACATTCTGAACTTTCATGTGTCCTGGTTTTTGTCCTGTGCTGTAGACACTCTGTCCCCTTCACGGTTGATGACCTCTCAGGGTTTGGGGACAGCTCTCGAGAGCTCTTCATCAAATCCAGCTGTTACAGCATCATCCCCATCACCATGAGAAACCCTGGTCCCACTGTCGCCTGGACGTTTACCTCTGAACCAAAGAGCATCGCCTTCAGTGTGGTCTACAGAGAAAGCGCAGAGACACCACTGGAGCAGGCTAAAGTGAGACCCTGGCATTCATATAAACGCAACACCTTCTCTCTCAGACGGCTTCTGATTTCATGTTTCATTGTGCTTCTAGTTCTAAGTAAAATGCTTGTTCCATTACCTAGGAGTAAAAGTACAATAAGTACTTTTTACATTTCATTCACCAGCAAATAAACCACCTGAAAACTTTGCTAATCAATGAATATTCATACACAGGTTTGATGAAATGCTATCACCCTGCATCCCTACTGTACTGTACCTCACCCTTTCAGATGCAGAAATGTTTCTCTGCTTGAGCTGTAAATGTAAACCAGGGTTTCTGACCCTTGCTCTCTGCAGGTTTTGATCCCACTGACTCGTTGTAACTCTCACAAAGAGACGATGCAGGGGGAACTGAAAGTCAGAAACCCCGGAGAATACACTCTCATCTTTGACAACTCCTTCTCCAGGTCAGTCACGAGCCATGAGTCTGTTAAAAACCACTATTTAGCATGAACCTGTGTTTTAGCATAGACAACAAACCAAAACAGGAACGAGCAAGTCTTTGTGTTTCCTGTTTAATAGGTTCATCTCCAAGAAAGTGCTGTATCGCCTGAGTCTAGACAAGTCTGTGATCTACGATGGAACTGACCTCCTCTGAATGTGACAGGAAGACGCACAAGCAGGTGTTAAACTGACATTAGTAACTCACTCAGGTTATTTAACCTCGTGAGCGTGATTTCAAGGAAACTTACGGAGACCACTGAAGTTCAGCAACCTCAGTGACAGGTTATGGCATTTTAAACACGCTTCTCATCTGCTGCACTCATGAGGCGTTACATCAGATGAGTTCTGATCCTAGGAATATTAAACAAAGACGGAAAAATGAAGTAAAACAATGGTACACTACTGAATACACTACTTTTTTTTTATATAAAAACTAGTGTAAATGTTGGATGAAGAGTTTTGAAGTTCACTTGATAAATGGAGATGTGTTACAGAAAGTTTTAAACTGTATCCTTGCTGAAGTAAACCAGCATTTTTGCTTTGTCCTGAGGTGCAATTGATTGACAAATGAAGTTTTGTTGTTCCACTTCTTTACCTTTTATCAAGACTGCTGTTGTTAAAATGGAAACACTGACACATTTTTCTAAAGTGAACAAAGATGAAAAAACAAAATTACATAAACACAATCAACAGCAAAACTTTTCCAGTCAAATACCTCCAGTTTGATCAGATGTATCTGATCAAATTTCCAGGATCCTTTAAATTATTCAGAAAGACCCAAAACATGGTATGAATAAGATTTTGTTTGGTGTAGGAATAGAGATGTTTTATTTTAAGAATTAACATGGAGAATTTGTTGTAGGTTTGTCTCTATATTATTTTAATCAGTTAGTTGAACTCTTAATATTGTTTTTTTATGATATTTTATGAGGTGCACCTTAAGTTTTTTTTTTATATTAGCAGTATCTACCTTTTGCCAGTCAGAGTATCTTGAATGGTTTTGATTTTTCAAATTAAAATTATCCTCAGGCTCCTTCCCTGCACATTTTCCACTAAGACTACTGCATGGTGATATTAATGTTTAATATCATTTTTAAAGTTTTCTGCAAAATAAGTTGTTAAAGTGTCTTCAGATAAAATAACCAGACAGGCATTTTGACTTTATGCTAAGATTTAGGAATGTGTCAAGTCAAAACAGTTTATAAAAGCAATTCAAAAATAACATAAAAGTTCTGACGTGCTTTATAATAATGGTCTAATACACACAGAGACGATAAAAGAGTTATAAAAGAGCTGATAAATATACACATGCTAATATTTTATTGCGTAAAGTTTGTTTACTTTGTCGCAACTGTTGTAAGTAGAGGAGTTTTACCAAAACGCTGACCTTAAACTGGATATGTTTTACTTTCTTAAAAAAAAAAAACATATCATGTAACTGACTCTCTAGTAGTTCTCACACTCATCACTCCAGAACATGCGCTGGAATCTGTTAAAAGTGACATTAGAAATGTGTTTGTTGCTTTGCACTCATGATAAGTGGAAGAAGCAGGATAACACACCATTTAGTTTTTATAGTCTCAGGAGAAAGTGCTTTCTGACGATGTAAACACTATGATTGTGTACATGCCTTTCTGGCTTAACCCTTGAATGAGTAAAACAGAGAGCACATAAGTTTCAGTGCTTTAATTTTTACTTTTTATTTTGCGCGAGTCATATTTTAATGACCAGTGATGATTTTCCATTTAATTTAGAGAGAATATGATAAGTTATCACGGGATACATAAACCCTTTAAATGAAGTATTGATAACAATACACTCTTACTTTGTGTTGTTAGAAGTTTATTCTAGATGGAAAGAGTTTTTCAGTATAGATGTTTACTATTGCTGTGTAATGTTGTGAATATGTTTTGCAGTGTATCAAACACAATAAGAAATAGTAGAAAATCACAGCAGTCAGCCTTCAAATAATACAAGTCTAAAAATGTGTTTTGTACTTGAAGTTGTCCTGACTGGACCTATTTGAAGATTTTATTTTATTTGAAGAGTTTAATAGTCCTGTTTCTGGTGACTTCGATCTTTTGATTAAACTGATTTAGATATAATTAACCTCAGCTTCATCATTACCGGGGAATATTTTGATTATATTTTTTAGCATTACTGACACAAGGAAGAATGAATATTAGAAACGACATTTTATACATATCTGAGAAGTGTACTGTACTTTGCCAAATGTAATGGGGGGAAGATGTTTGTGTTGTTCTTTTTAAATAAGGAGTTTCCATTTGAAGACTTTGCAACGTGACTGTTGTAGGATGCACTTTTAAAACAGCAATTAGTCGGTCTGTATCCCATGAGCCTTTGTGCCAGTTGGTGAAAGGGATTTACCTTTGTACAGTGAGTGTTTCAAGGAGCTTTCAAGGGGGAGCTTTAACTCTGACTCACCTGTAAATGACTGTTGACAATGGTATATTGAAATGTCATTTACACACTAAAGCTGTAACATAGAATGTATCTGAGGTTATGAAGAAATAAACAACCTGTGTGATATCTGCTTGAGAGTGCTGGTGAATTTAGCATTTGACCCAAAGTGTTTGATAACCTTTGTTCTCATCAGAACATGCCTGTAAAACTACTACTTTTAGTAGTGAGTGACTCTTTCATTTGTGCATTTCATTGTAGGACACCAGCCTCCATCAACAACGTGCTCAAAAAGTAATTTTTTTGGATTGGATGCATTAACGCTTTTTAGTATACTTTTATTTTGTAACTTTTCCAGTGCTTGTGTGCGTGTGTGTGTGTGCCTGCTTGCTTTTAAATACACCTGCTTGCTTGTATGTGTTCGCATTTGCAAAGTATATATATGTGTGTGTGTGTGTCGCGCAAGGTATTGTTCTTTCAGGGGTCCGTCTGAGAGACAGTGTTCATGTCGCAGAGGCCATTCTCTCTGTTTCTCAAGGTTAATGATCTCATTGTAAGTCAGGCCACATCCACCGCGCCCTCCCGCCTTTCTCTTTTCTCCTTCCCTCCTGCTTTTTTTTCTCTCTCTCTCTCTCTGTCCCTCTTTCCTGCTGCCTTCACTGAGTCTGTGATTTGCACCGTGCATGCGTATATGTATGAACGCGTGTGTATGTGGATACTGCCTTGAATGCTAATGCAGCATCAAATGCACACACAGATGGGCTAAATCACACATGGACTGTAAGTATGCAGAGTTAAATGCATTCTTGCACATGCATAGATAAAATGTGCAGCACTCCTTACCTTGAGCACCGTGGATATAATTTCCCACTTACATTAAACATTTTGTCACATTTCTACACACACTAGTACACCTATAATATGATGAAGAACATGCCTTATCCTTTCTGTCCCCCTCAGTTCTGGATATTTTGTATATTTCACAGGGATGTGTGGTACTTCTCACTCGCAACAACTTGTCAACCTTTGACTTCCTTTTTCCAATAAAAAGTTGAACACATTATATTTGTGCCTTGCAGCTTGTCAGTGTCTCCCACTGTTCAAACAAAGGATGTTAGACATAATTTTGAAATGTATTTCCGCTGAGAATCGGAGAGTGTCAGCTGTTATCTGATATGTGTCAAAAATCATTTGTCTGAAGGACTCTTGTGTGAAGCGATATGCTCTTCACAGTTTACCCCGTGAGCGGATACAAGTTGAAGAGGATGGGATGAAATAATTACTGTACACTGACTGAAGGACAGACTGTCAAGAAAAAGACAAAGAGGAAATACAGTAGATTCCCTTTTTAGATTCTCACAAACAAAACCTCCAGTAAAGCTGTAATAAACCCATTCAGAACTTAAACTTGAAATAGTTTATGATGAAATGTGTTGCACAGTGCTTCTTGTTGTTGTTTGGCTCCTGGTTTTATTTAATCATCTCAAGGAACTTTACAGTGTAAGGTTTAAGACCTTACAGAGTATAGTTGTAGAGAAAATTACATAGGAAACCCAACAATCCCATTTGAGCAAACCTTTAGGCAACAGTGGCGAGGAAAAACTCCCTTTAGAGGAAGAAACCTCCAGCAGAACCAGGCTCAGTGTGGGCGGCCATCTGCCTCGACCGGTTGGGGTGAGTGGAGAGAGAAGAGAGAAAAGAACAGCAGGCAGCAAAACATTGGACAGGTCAACTGGTTTCTGGGGATATACAGCTCCAAGGGCGAGGATACCTGCAGAAAAGTACAGAGAGGAGGCAGCACCACTACCGGAGAGAGATTTAAAAATGTCTAATACTGCCTTGTTATGGCTTTGTCCTTATGTAAAAAATACTTGGAAGGATATTATGGATTACCTGGCATAACAGTTGTGCAGATTCCCTAATATGGAGTAAAATATCCAAATAATGCACATTGTATATTCTGCATACTATTTACTTCAAACTGTACTAACATTTGTGATCAATGAACCTGCTCTTCCTGTCTACATAACCACAAATAGCCAAATCATATCAGACAATGGACTTCTTGGTCTCAAACAGTTATAAACATATGAAGAGCTCCGGTGATGTCGAAGGAACAATATGGACATGTACAGTAAAATCTCCAAATCACAGCAGATGATGTCTTGGGCAGTGCATGATTCGAGAGCTCTCATCCTCTAGTTAAGCTATCCCCTCAGACACTTTAACATAATCTGCACCTGCGTGACACTGCATTATCATAACTGAATAAAGATGGGTCAGAGTGAGTTGGCAGCGTCTCTGTGTGCAGAGCAGCTTTGATGCGAGTTCACCAACGTGTCCCCACAGTGTGTGTTGGTGTCTGTGTTTCCTCTCTGAAAGATTTCTCTCTTCAAGCTTTGCAGCCCCCTGCAGTGGTGATGGCAGATTATGTTGGCCCTTCTCAGACCGTTTGCTCCTGTCAAACATAACTTCACCCTAATGGTTTCAGCTCTTGCTGCTGTGGGACCCTCCATCACAACCAGCAGGCCTGTCAGAGACTTTCCCCACACAGCATCAGAGCTTCTTTCCTTCACTGGGCTCCACTTCCTTATTTATTTTGTTCACTTGTTTTCTTCTCATTCATGTATTCTTTCTGGATCCTGAACACTTTTGCTAAACATCTTGGATTAAAGCACAAAGTCTGCACTCTAATGACATCTTGATTGGTTTATTTTCAATGCATTGTGGTATTGTATGGCTGCAAAATTACTTTTTTATTACTTAATTCAAGTGCTTCTGAAACTGACACTACTAGATCAGTAGTGTAGCTAGTATTTGTCGATTAACAGCATATTAGTGGTGCAGCTGGTTGAGGTGAAACTGCTTTTAACTGCTTTATATACAGCCATGCACCCTGCCCCCCTAAAAGGCTCACAACATAAAAGGGAATACGAAAAGAAAAAGGCAAAAAGCGGTTAGGAACTCATTGCACGCAAAAAAATACATACAGCCTAATTTTGTAATGGTCCACAAGCCAGAAAAGTAATTGTAAAAGCAAGTTGTCATATTTAGATCATACACTAAGAGTAAAAAGTAAAATAACCTCCTGTGAAATGTGGTGAAATAGAAGTCTAAAATTCTATCTACATTCTGTACTAAGGTACAAGTAAATCAACTTACATGAGTACTATAAGGACTAAGTCGCTTTCCGCCACTGACAAAACCAGAAAAATATGATTGTGATGGTGACCTCATCACTCTGCATCCATCTGCAGTTGTTCCCTGTTGAAGCATCATTACTGCAGTCATTTCCTAGCAGTGAAACCTGCACCTAAAACTGTATTTCTTTGCCACAGTATCAGACGAAAGCAGTGACGTTATTATCCCCCTCTGGCTCTGTATGACAGATTGTGTCTGGAGTTTTGTTTCTCTAGTTACAACCCTGCAGCATCTCGGGCAGCCTTGTCAGAGTTGTTATGAAGAATGTGTAAGCTTTACAGATATAGATCCGGCAATGTGATCATTAACTGAAACAGATTCATGAAGAGACGCGGGAGACGGTAAAATATGTCTTTATACGAGAGTGCCTGCTGAAGTATGTGTATTTGATTTATTTCTTTTTTCCAATCATGCATTGATCCTCCCACAAATCCTCACTGTTTCAAATCCCATATAAATGTGTGAATCAGCAAGAGGGGAGGGAGCATCATTGTTCATTACAGCCTTTCTTCTGTCTGGAGGTAGATAGCGAAATGGTAGCTTGATGGCCACTGTTTCCATGGCAACTCTTTTAGAGCAACCTCTGCCCACAACATCTCAAAAGATCAGAGATTTTATTTTTACAATAACATAAGACACGATGGTGTCTAAAGCTTGAGGGAAAAATCATACAAAACAGTTACACATTTGCACACAGAGCGAGCAAACCAGGCATAAAGTCTGGACCCAAGGCCTCCGTGTCTTTGTGTGGGACTTTAATGGGACCCCTGTCATTGCACTGGCAACAGAGGGGTTTGTGTTCATCATCCGCAACGACGTTGTTCTGAGAGAACAACAATCTGACTATTCTACCTGCATTGTCAGAGCGATTTCAGAGCTGAAGTGGCACAAAGAGAAACTGTATTCTTAAAAGAATGATCTTGTTACAGCGCAAATTTGTCCCTCTTCACTGGCTAACAAGTTGAAGTTGATGTTTTGTCTGGATGAAGACGCTGCTGCTGCTGCTTTTTGTCAGACAGTTCTGTTTTCAGAGGTAACGGTTCAATTTGACACCTACGGCAAACAGAGATTTCTTTAAAGAATCCCCACTAAACAGCAGAAGTTAGTTTTCGTAGCAGGGAATCTGTATA
Source organism: Anabas testudineus (assembly GCF_900324465.2). Classification (NCBI taxonomy): domain Eukaryota; kingdom Metazoa; phylum Chordata; class Actinopteri; order Anabantiformes; family Anabantidae; genus Anabas; species Anabas testudineus. Next base: position 14,981,545 of record NC_046626.1, on the reverse strand, counting down.
GTCAGTGCTGTGTTGTGACATTGAATTAAAGGGCTACTTCACAGATTTCAACTTGCTTCCTACGGCTCTACCTATATTGTTAATGTTGTCAAGCTTCCCCCTGCCTTCTCTATATGAAAAAGTGAAATGATGCTATTTATCACTATGTGCATGAACCATGCTTAGTGCTTAGTGAATATTGGGACAAATCAATAATGGATTCGGTCATTTTAAAGGTGCAGTCTGTTAATTAATGTAGAGGCAAGTTTACAAAATATACTGTAATTGAGGATATTATTGATTTAACTTTCTTACATTTATGTTATTTTATTTTATTTTATTCATACACAGCACAACACAACAATGTAAACACACCTGGAACAGCAGGTTAATAACTTGGTTGCGATTCAGTTCATTCTCGATGTGCAGCAGTCTGCAAAATAAATTCAAAACAAGGTCAAAAGATGGATCAGGTTGTCTTAGCAAATCATTTGAAATGCACTGCTGCAGGTTTGTGCTTGTGGACATGGTGTGCATTTTTTCTGTTGTACATATATATTCCTAAAAAGACACGTTTCTGAGAACCAAAACTAACTCAAGCCTATTGCTCCAGTAGGACTATACTTGACTCTTGTCTACTACTTGCATCTCTTGTCCTGTTTCAACAACTATTCATTCCTCCACGGTGGCTCTACTAAGCGAAGCTTTATTAGCTCTTAGCTCTCTCTGTGCAAAAGAGCAAAACTTTTCATTCTTACATCCAAACGCCGCCTCTGGAGTGTGGCTGGAGCGAGGTTTTTCCATGATATGCTCCAAAGTTTTTCTACATTTACCACTTGAACTGTATCGTATCTTCTCTTTTCTTTCTTACTTCTTCTTAACAGACATGTCTCATTCGGACTACAGGTTTTGTGTTTAATCTCTGATGCAAAGCAGTACTAAACTTAGACAAAGAGAGTCTCCCTCTTCTCTCTGGGGCTGATTTCCCCTCCTCTCGCTCTTGCCTAAGGGCTTCACATGGGTGCATGCAGCAATTCCAATGTAGCGCTGCAGGCTCGTCAATGGACACATTTGCCAGCATGTGTTTCCATGGAGATGCAATTTGTTCGCTCGCCCCTGCAGCTTGTGTCATTGACTTCAATTAGTGCAGGAGGAGGTCGTCTTGTCTAAGCACATACTTACACAGAGAGCCAGCCTCAAAGGGTTGGAGAAAATTGGCAGAGGAGATCTGAGAGCGTGGGATACATCGGAGGCTTTATGGTGTAAAAACATTCATTTAAAGACGGGGAGATTTCAACTGAGATCATATGATGACATCTGTAACACAGGCTGCTAACATATAACAATAAGCTGGAATTGTTAAGTCTCATTTTTATAATCCACTGTGCAGTAATATACAATGAAAACATTTTGTGTCACTGTCTATCAGTCATCTGATGTCGGCTGCAGTTATTTTTATAGTTGAATTTTATAGTATTAGTGTCTAGTGCCACATGGATTTTCAACTTTTTAAGAAACTGCAATAACCTTGTAAAAGTTTTCACACTTGTTGCTTTATACTGTGATAGCTGCTTCTTTACATTAAGACATTAAGGATTTATCTTATCTAGCTTATCATTTCCTGTCTATAGTTGCAAACGTTTGTGCTAATCTATTTTACACAGAAAACGTTTCTCAAAAAAATATAGCACACATCTCGAATTGTTCCCTGGGGGACCTCGGATGTTTAGTCAGATTTATGACAGTTCACGACATCCAGCAGTTCTGAACTTTAAAGCCATAAAGCAGCATGTGAAGAAAGAAAAGTGTCAGTCGTGGTGTTTACTTCGAAGTCTATAAAAGTTTGGTCTTTACTAAACTTCATACAGCTCAAACAGTTCAAACCACAAATATTCACCCATGGGGTCCATGAATTTTTGGACTTTACCACATTTTATGTTAATGCATCCAAGCAGAAAATACCATTTCAACCTTAGTATGATTGCAGTCTAACTTTTCAAAACATCCAGAGCCACGACTGCCTTTGTTTCTTGGCTTCATTTCCCAGAAGCGGACTTCAGTTTCCATGCACAGACAGACAAAAATGGCAAAGTGGTGAGATGTGCCTTAAAGTGATTCAACCTTGATTATCCCAACTCATTACAGGAACACTCCCAGGCTGCATCTGTAATTACCGCGAACAGGTGCATCACTCAGCCACATCGACATGGAGTTAGCGATTTAATTTAGAGATGCTGCCCAGGATATTAACCTCACTAATTACAGCAGCAACCTCCACGTTCAAACCACAGGGATGAAATGCTGTGGACCTCAGGGTGTGGAAAAGCACACAATTACTTTTACTTTTATTCTGTAGGGAGTGCATCTAAGGGGTGATGTGATGTTTACACAGGAGCTCTTATGTGCAGTTTGCATGATCACTGAGGATGATGGAACACAGGCTTAGTCAGTGTTCAACAATCAGGTACTTTGTCTGTCTCCCATTTGGTTTTGTGCAGGTATCATCCACAAGGGTTGAGTTTTTGTTGGCCTCTAAACAAATATGATCAAATTTCTTTTGCTTTTTTACTCTTGTAAAGAAAGCGTTTAACAATCATTTGTCATCATTTGAAGTATCTTGCATATATTCTATTTCTTGCTTTCGCCTTTCGCTCTCTCACAGTTTCCGAACACAGTGGCATTTTTCATTTCATGTGCATCTGCGTCAGAATTTTTTTTTTTTTTTCCAGTGGAGAACAGAATAGGGTGATAGCTATCCTGTGATCTTTTATTCATCCATTCGTCCTCCTCTTCTCACTGCTCGCCTCCGCACCAGGGAGCTCAGCATCTGACAGCCCTCACCGAAAACCACCAGCTGGAGTGACAACAAGAGGAGAGAAGAGAGAAGGGGGGGAAAGAAAAGGAGAGGAAATCTTTCTCTCGCTCACAGTGTGTGTGTGTGTGTGTGTGTGTGTGTGTGTGTGTGTGTGTGTGTGTGTGTGTGTTATATGGACAGGAGGGCAGTCAGGGGCACAATGTGCTGACAGCAGCCCGGCCCTCAGAGCAGAGCAGATGGTTAGGACAGAATTGGCTGTGGCTTCAGATCAAAACCTCCCCACTCAAAAGTCACAGGCTTTGAATAAAATGAACTTTCAGGTTCCGTTAACTTTGTCCTATTTTTTTTTTTTTTACCCCAGTTAGCAAAGCACTTCCTTGTCAATTTACTGCGATCTGGTTAAAGAAGGCTAATGTGAAGGTGCAGCTGCACCACAATTCACTTCCTCTTAACGTGGATGTGAGATTCTCCAGTGTCAGCTGGTTTGAGGGAAATGCTGATAGTGACCTCCTATGCAGGAACAAATCCTTGTTTCTATTATTATTTTTATATTTACAGGTGAATTAATCCAAATAGCAGAGAGGGAGACATGCTGCTCTTTAACCGTATTGAGTGTGAGGACAGTGACAGACATTAATGACAGTGTGATTGTCGCTTGTGTTATAAAATACAGTTCAATTGTTGCTCCTCCAGCTACACCTTGCAGGTATAATAAAAAAAAATCCTATTTTGGACTGAGAACATGACGTTCATGTCAGTTTATTAGCACTCTCACCTTCATTCCAAAAGGAAGAAACCACCATTCAGCCACAGACATCTGCGACTTTCTGTCCATATGCTTTCAATTTGTTCAACACCAGCGTCCATTAGTCATTTCCTAAAATTCACAGACCCACTTGCACAGCACCGGTGCAACAGGTGAGAGCTTTGCCCGTTTCCACAGGCTTTCAGTGTCATCTCATGTCTGTGCCTATGAAACGCTGAGGTCACCTCAGATATTTCTAGCCTCCTTGTGTCCTCGAAAGTGCAGAAAAATCCACACACGTACAAACACACAGAGAGCTCCAAGTTGCCATGGCGATCTGATGAGACGATATGATTGAATGGTCGAGGTTTGATTGCCTCAGCGTGCTGCATAGCCATGATTCTGACTTTCACATCACAGACGCGGCGTCGTTATTATTAACATTATTTCATGGCGACAGTCAAAATATACAGCAGAGCATTCAGGGTGAGGTTCCACTGTTTGTGTGAGTCCACACAAAAGGAAAGGATGAAGAAACACTACTGCTGCTAGTTGGGAAGCTTATTACTGCATAAGACGTGGACGAGTGTGAAATTAATTGATTTCAAATCCACTGTGTTATTTAGAAAATCACACCAAACTCTCTGTACTACACACAGTAGTAGAAATAGTCTTGTAGTATTGTTTGTGATGCTTTATCACTAAAAAAACCTGATATTGTTATTATCTAGAAAAATTTGACCAAATTATTTCCAAGGCCAAACATTAGGAAGTTGTTACTGCTTCCTGCTTAAACGTGCTCCATCTACCATAGACACTCCATGAATATGAATACCAGCAAAATGTTCTCTGTTATTGCAAATTGAAGAAAATGGATATAGAAGACATTGTTTTGTACATTCAGACAACTTTACTGCAAAAAGATGTGACCTCGGCTGATTAAATCATATTCCCAAAGTGCTCTGTGTGTTATTGACACAGTGTGAGCGCCACATGGGTTCATTAGACCCAAGTGTAAGATTTAATGAAGTGCGTGCTGTGACAATGCAATATGTAAAGGAAACTGGGAGCCACAGACAGCTTTATAAGGTCAGTGACACGTGTGCTTATAGTGCTATTAAGATTAAACTCACACATATTTCTTTAATGCGTAATGCTAAAATGCATTTGCAGGGGGGAAGCACTGGCAATGATTTAATTAGCTGGTGCCTTCACTTCTGACCCAAAGTCATCTCTAATGCATGTATTAAGTACAGACTAAATAATAATGCCTGTCTCCATCAAGACAATATCAACGCAAAGGCAAAGTACATCTCACATGTTTGATCTCATACTATATAGATACTGATTAAAAGAATATGTGTGTCTCACAGTTTGTAAGTTTAAGTTCCCTTTTTGATTACTTCTTTACATAAAGTTTCCCTTCTGTCTCAAACATTCACATGCCTTAGATATTGGCCTTGAGTATGAACTTGTTTGTGTGTTAGAAAGACACGGGTGTTTTGCATTCTGTTCGGCACATGCAGTCGACCACTGTGTTCTCCGTTACAGGTGCATAGCAAGCTATTGTTAGTGTACATACAGCCATAATCATGCTTTTGTACTCTGTTGCACCCTCTGGGGCTCTTTCAGATGTATTTCCACGGCTCTACAGCTCTTCTACTAGAATTTGAAACCTTCAGAGTTGCCTAAAACACAGCATTACATAATTCCCAGCATAGCTCCACCCCATTTCAGCTCAGTGCAAGGTTTAATCAGCTGAAGTGAGCCCACAAATCCTGTGTGGGGAGCAGGGCCTTTGGGCTGATGCCAGTGTAATGATGGACTCACTAGAATGTGAGTTTTGGCATATCCTGTGTACATTGTCATTATCTGTTTTAGATCTTTACACATGGAAAATCTTTATGTAAGTGTACTGTATAAACCAGAAACCCTTTCATCAAGTTACTTGCTCTCTGTTTTGTCTCAGTTTCTCCAGACTCAGCCAAAATTTCACGCTTGTTCACATCAGCTACATGTCTTTTCTTCAGTGATCCAAACGTGTGTGTGTAATTTTCTTTTGTTTTTTTTTTGTTTTGTTTTTTGGTAGAACAAAATTGCTTGCCATGCTAAAGTATCACTTCACACAATGATCCTTTGTCATCCTTTTCAACACTCAGAAATTAAAGGTTCTTGTCCTCTTTGTTCTGGTTTGTACAATAAACACTAGGTCAGAGTCTATATTTCACCCACAAAATAAAAATTATGTAATTATGTTACATGCATGTGTGTTTAATTACAGGCATTTTTATGTGTGCTTGAATGCACATTGACTTTGCTGGGTGGATAAATCTAAAACGAGAAGTTCTTATCTGATTTGAAATGATACATTTCCACCTTCAAATGACAGTTTTTGATTAAAGCAATGATTCAGTCACTGTGAATTAAACGAATACAGTTCATTTGATGCTTACATGGTTTGTTGTAAACTGAACCTGGTATGTAAACTGCTTTATGCTTCAGATTTTGACTTTAATTTAGCTAATATGTCCCAGTTATGTTTAGGTAGTTGCATCTTCTCCTTTTGTTAGCATTTAAATGTGCTCATTAAGCAGAGTCCAATAAGTAAAAGGGCACGCTAACAATTGTACACATCAAGTTGTGTTTACTCTTAATAAGTAATATCTACTACTCAATCTGTCAAACAAAAATCAGACCCTTTCGGATTTGATCAAGGCTGCTGTCAAAGCAACCTACTCGTCAATATTGCCTCAAGTGCCACAGGCCGATCTCCTCCACACCGCAGTGATGCAGTAATTTGTTAAATAGCTTTAAATTCTGTTTATCTTTCCCTGACAGATGAAAAAGGAAACGATTCTGCACGAACTGTAACCAACAAATACTGTGTATTTAAAGCACTTCAGACTCTTGTGGTCTCCATGACAACAGGGACATTTTGTTCCATCATTTCTCTGATGCTGTGGGAGACGTGCCCGAACTATATGAGTCGTAAGTATGCTATTTCAAACTGTGCTACTTTGCTAGACTGTGTATCTGCCTCCTCATAACAATTAGCGAAACACTTTTCCAAAATGTTCTCTTTGAGCAGAATTGGAAACTGCCAGCACTGTTTTGTTGTCTTTGTGTTGTTGGGGGATATTTGTGTTTTAAAGAGTTGCATACAGTATTATCTTGCAGCATAGAGCTGGAACACCAGAGCGCTGGAGTTAGAATAAAAGGCAGCTGGCCACCAAAGTCAATAAGGTTCATCTTCTGGAGACCATGAAAGCTTCCATAAAGATTTAATGTCACAGTTCTGCTCTCTGTCTTCCCCTGCCCAGTCATTCATGCTCAGTCTTTTCATGCCTGGTCACTCACTCAGCCCCTCCCACATCCTGTGCTCCATTTTCCCTCCAATTTTACCTGCCCCGCCCAGCTCCGCCCCTTTTTTCACCTGTAGCTCACCTCCTGCAGTCAGTCTCAGTATATAAAGCCGGTCAGCCGTGCTCTGCTGTAAAACTTCAGGTCACCAAGCTCCTGGTTGTCTCCTGTTTTTCTAGTGTCACTTTTTTAATTATCTGTTACCAGATATGTCTGCCTGCCGCTTGTATTTGGAATTTGGGATTTTGGATCTTTTGACATTGTTTGCTAGTCCTGTTGAGGAGTTTTGCCCTTACCATGGATTACCTTGTTGTCTCTGCTCCTGTTTGCTGTTTTTGGTCCCTGGCTGAACTGGTAACTATGAATGCAAGACATGACCACACTCAAGTTGCTCTGTGGTGATTTTTATGTCTTACTTTGGTCACCTGTTTGATTAAGGACTTTCAGTATCCTGCCTGGTCTCCAGATACTTAGCTGAACTCTACCCTGTTGCCTGTGAAGAGACTGTTGGTAATTACTTGTGAACCCTAAACCCTGTTAAATTACAAGCCACATAATATTTACCTTTACTTTCCAGTTGCCATCTGAGTCACTTATGAGGCATTGTTTACCTGAACGTCTGTCAACCATTTTGCCTGCACTCTCACTGGTCAACTGCTACCAGCCATTTTGTCTGTCACCTGTATTTGCATACTGTGATTTTTGTCTTGCACTTGAGACCAATTGGTGAAGCATGACACTCACATCACTGAAATGTTTCACTGTAGACCAAGAAAACAGTGACGTTATGTGATGTTATATATATATATATATATATAAGTGTGACATTATCATCAGTTTATAGGAGACTATCTAAGAAACCAATGCTAGACAAAATTCTGTGACCATACAACCTGAAATTGATCATATGGTTTTGAAATGTCTGACAATAATTCTTAAAATGTTAATGTTCTTAAAAATCACCAACAAGTAACATTTAGTAATAATAACGTAGCCTCGGGTGATTCATGAGCTCTGTCATCAGAACAGGCCAAATGGTCATTGTAGTGTATTGAAAGCTCCAGCTGTTTGAACAAAGCCTGGAGGTTATGCAGCTGGTTTCCACTTGTCTTATAATTAGTTGCCTAAGCAGAATGACAGTGATTGGTACATTGCACATGGTAACCATTAATCACCTGAACAACTGTGTAGTGATCAGTGTGGTAGAGCTCTGCTCTGTGTTTGACCAAGTCGAAGATGATGTTGAGAGTAAATGTTTACAAGACCAGGAGTAATTAACCCTTAAAAATAAAAGTATTGAAAAACCACAATGCCATGAGTGCGACTGTACCACTGACAAAAGTGATGATATCTTTACACATGTAGCTTCTGTTTCTCCTCACCGTCCTAATTCAGTTGCATTTAGCATGATTATTCACAAAACCAGAGGTGGGGTTTATCCTTCATTGTCCCCCTCTCTCGTCTTTAATATATGCAGGAGATTCATGTTCCAAACAAACCATTATGTTTAGACACAACCTGTAAAATGCCGTTTAAAAAGAATCTGCAATGCCGTTGCCTACCATTAGAGAGTCAGTGACTAAGAAATAAAGTCATGGTGGTGAAAACAAAGACATCAATGCCACACTGTTTTAGAATAAACAGACTCGCATTGAATATAAAATTAGAGATGAGATCTAAAGCAGTTTTCGTGTTTGCTGAAAATTGCTCTCGTCCTCATATCACCACCATTACCATATCAATGTCCTGTTAATTTCTGTTTGTTGTTTTTGCCCTTCGTTGTGCTTACTCCCTAAAGACTGCACATAAAACCACCAGAGAGAGAGAGAAAACAGCGATATAAAACAAATACATGTGTCTAATGTGCTGTTGAGATCCTGCACCAGTATTTTATAAAACATATGAGACTCAAACAACCATAATGCCACCCAACTCTCTGGTGGTCCATATGGTGCTTTCAATAACAGTAGTGTAGAGAAGCGGAACCTTGAGCCAATTAGTCGCTCTTGTAGTTTGTTTTGGCTTATGAGAGACAGAAATCAATGTTTTTAAAGGGCAACATTATAGATTTCTCCTTCATAATTTGCCAGCAAACCAATGCTCTTCTGTGTAGCAGTTTATATTAACTAGTCTAACCTAACTGGAATTAATTAGTAGAGTGTGATGGGTGCAATACAATAACTTCCTCCATGTTGGACGCTGTCCCGTGCTGTCCCCACAAAGGTCAGCACCGTCAGAATGCTTTGCAGTTGGCCAATGGCACAAATGATTGAAACGCGTGTTTATTTATCAAAGACCCAACTGATGAGCATCTGTTTACAGTGACGCTAAAGGAAAAATAGTTTTTATTCAGAGAAGTCATGTCTTTTTTTCCAGTGTCATGCATTGGAAATGTCTGAACATGGTGCCTAAATACAAAGACACAATTAAGCACACTTTCACTCACGCACACTCAAATCTCCCCTACTGAGATTTCTGATGTGTGATTTGTCCTTTTCACATGTGTTGTTCATTACAGAATATTTCACTGAGATGCTGTTCTCTTTCTCTGACAGCCCGCAATTATATCAGCATGCTCCAAGAAGTCAATCCACACTGCCAACCGAACATTAAAGCCAATCAAAAGCTTTTGAACAGGCTCATCAAGAACAAAATGGAGGCGTTGTCACACTGACATAGACAACAGGGGAAAAAAAGTGTGACAGACCCTTTTAAAGATCACTTAAGTTCCTGTGTTTAATATTTACCTCAGCACACATTTCCCACTTTCTGTTGATGACTTGGAAATGTCTTGTTGAAGTAAGTGTCCAGGAATAATCTAATTAGCAAGCTCACTCACTGCTGTATTTGCAAGAAGTCAGTTGTGTATTTCTCAATTGTAACTATTTTTCCCAAAGCAGCTTCAGAGGCATTTTTGTTTAATTTTTTTTTTTTTTTTTTTACTTGCAATCCATTATAAACAAATGACACCATATTCAAGGAAACTCCTATTGTATAGTGATAAATGGTTTCAGTTCTCATGTCACACAAAGTTAAAAACACATTTCCCACAAACCACAGTCCACCCAATCCTCCCTCCAACTTACTGGCATTTCTCCACATGCATTTGTTTTTAAGACCAAGAAAGAGGGTGAGAGCTCCTAACAGAGCTGAGAATTTCCCGTCAGCCATGTGCTCATCTCACCATCTGCCGTTGCGAGCAAACATTAGCTCCTTCTGTGCTGGAAGATCAGCAGCCTCCTCCTCCTTATCCACTTTCTCCTTTTTTTTATTTGTGCCATAAAGCAATCCCTCAGACTTCCTGTGAAAGCCTAACCCGGTAGCAGACAAAATGGCGCAGAAAGGTCAATTGAAGCTGCCAAACGTCTTGGCGGTGGTCTTTCTGTTTATGGTAATTATGTTAATTTACCAAAACGCAAGGCGATAATGATTTTTCGATGTTAAAATTCTGCACAGATGATTTCAAACACACCTATTTCAACAGCACTGCATTCAGATGGTTCTGAAAGTTTAATGACCCATGCAAATCAAACTGATGTCCTGCAGTGGAAGGTGAGCTTGACTGGAAATCGTGGTAGGCTCAATGAGCATCTGCCTAAAAATGTGTCTGAATTTGTTCAATTATGATGTTATTGTATTTGTTGTTACTAAGATTTAAATAATTACTGTAGCAATGCTGTAGCTTTGGTTCAGGTTTGTTATTAATTGAATTTTGAGCTGCTGATAAGCAGATATTTTACCCTTTCGATTGGCAGGCTAGTTGTTTCCCTGTTTTCATTGTTTGTGCTAAGCTAATTAGCTGCTGGTTTTCTTACAGTATGGTACGTAGGGTTTCAGTCAGTGTTTATAAATTAAAAAAACATATTTTGGTGATATTCTCTGACCTACTTCTCTGAAGAAAACACAGTAATAAACTGCACTCCACCACATCCTGCAAATGACTTATCTTGGCAAGAACTGTCTAAAGAGGGAATATAGTTTTGTGTTATCAGACAGATCTGTGTTATCTACTGCGTTTGTCTATAGACAGTGAAGATTCATCTTCCCATTTCTCTACTCTCCTAAGATGCCGTGAGGAATGAAAATCACACATGCACATGACACACACATTTGTCTTGGTCTCTGGGTGTAGAGGTCATTTGGGGTTGCTGGTTTAGTCCTTGACACTGACAGACGTCTATTACATGTACTAATGATGTGTCACTGCATCCTTGAACAAGTGCTTGAAATTTTTACATTGATTATTTCATATTCTAGACCACAACGGAGACACTTTGTCAAGATATTTCAGCAAAGTCTAAATAAAATCACAGTAATTGCAGTTTTACTTCGACTTCCTCTATTGCTGTTCTTCTCGCACACAGTTGTAATTATCATAGCTATGTGATACTGCATCTGCCTTGTTGCTTGGTCTAAAGTTCAAAGAGAATTTTGAAGCCAAATCATGTGAAGCCACTGGAAGATGCAGCTGAGTGTTTGCCATGGAAACAAGGCTCGAATCATTGTCTTACCCATTATTATACCACAGAAATAGCCCGCACATTGCAATGACAGAGCCATTTTTGAATTTCTCTCAATGGGAGCATTTCCATGGATGTCCTTGAGGTTCAGTAACGGTGTTAAAAATGTTCCAGGCAGGAAACATGTGTCACCACCTTTTATCCAATCAGGAGCTGTCGTGCGTTTTTCCCCTCCACGTTTAATATATCTTGATGAGCTTTGCATCTTCAAGGCAGATATTGCGGGCTTTCTTATTTCCTGTTCTGTTATGAGAATGTCCACATCACAGCAGGGTGTAATACTTTTTATGCTTCATTGATTCATGGCCCACCCATCACAAGGCCCCAGCCTGGCGATCAATCACTTCAGTGTCATGCTGCACTCAGGACTCCATGCTTCATATGACTGCCTCTGGAAACTATGTAGTCTGCTACAGACTTCAGATCAGTTAATACCTATTTGTGTATCTGTGATGGACAATGGACAGTCACTATGGTGCATTGACACAGGCACTCAGATTTGTGTCTCTTAGTGGTCATGCTGAGACCTGTGCTCCTTATGCACCTTTATTTTCTTCTCTTGATGGTCATTTTATGTCTCTCTTCGGTTGTCTCTGTAATCCCCTTTTAGTAATCCACCCCTCTTGCGCCACCCCTGCTTGGATCACGAAAATAATCTTCAAATTTAATTAATGCATCGGTGTTAGTATTCATGAAAATGTTGTTTACTTGTAGATCAAACGTTGTCATGAACTTCAGTGGAGGTTTTGCTTTTACCTCACTGATGCCCTGAAGCGATTGCTCGGTCGCTCTCCGTGGTGCTGAAAGTAAACACGCTCTCCAACTACCACGCTGACCACTTCCATGGCAATGTAGTTGCCATTTGCACCACAGAGTCGCAGTGGGCTGCATCTAAATGCAGCTCTGGATTGCTGTGGGAGACATGTAAGATTTCAAAAGTTAAACTTTCGGCTAAACGTGACTCACTCAGACATCATCCGTCTACTCAGTGCCTCACAAATTGCACCCAGCAGGGAACCGGACCCTCTGGGGCGCCGGAGAGGCGCAGGCGCAAACGTCAGAGAGTTTTATGAATAGTTCCTGTTTTGGATTAAAGTCTTACGCATGCGAGGACACGCTGATTCTTATTTTTTTCTCCTTCTTCTTTCAGTTTAACATCCCAGTGTTGACATTTTTAAGGTCCCCTCCTCCTCCCAGCTGCATCCCTGCGTTTGTAGATTAAACTGCTGTCTCACTTTGTTGCTCATGTGTCTGACAAGGTGTGAATCGCGAAGGAACTGACACCACCCTTCACCTCCTCCTCCTCCTCCTCCTCCTCCTTCTCCTCCACCTCGTCGTGGTGCAGCAGCAGCAGCATCAGCAGCCGACGCGGTGAGTGTGTCCTGCAGCAGCAGCGGCACAACGAACGGCACCTGTCGTATTCAGGACGCCTTATGAGTAAAACAAGGCATTCACCAAAACTAGTCTCAGCCAAACAGCGCGGGGAGCCGTCAACACAGATGCCTTCATGTGCAGACATTTGCGCCTCTGAAAATTACGCATCGGTAAGTTGCTTTGGATTGTTTTCCACGCCGCCTGCTGCGCGCCTTTACTTACACCTTACATTTTGCTGTGGGGGATTAAATATGAAAAATAAAAGGAGCGTCTGCATATTTCTTCTTAAATACAAGTAAAAAAAAAAAAAAAACAACGCGGGGATGGATTTCAAATAAGAGTGTGCAGTAAATAAGCGGTGGAGGGGGGCGGACGCTTTTCTTGCTGATGTTTTCCATGTGCAAAGCGAAGGTCACACATGTGCATTGATGCAATAAACGCTTGTGAATGCGGGAATAAACGGGAACGAGCAGGGTTAAAATCTCCTATTGATTCTGCACCGCCAAGGGAGAAATCACTCGTCGCTGATTGATTGTAATTAACATTGTTTTACATTTCCTTCTCTCTCCTCCCAAGAAAACACCGTTAGCTGTTATTCCTGAAACGTGCTCGGTGTGGTCTGTATGATCATGACACAAGGACACCAGCAAAGCTGCCAAGAACTAATGATTTTGAATGGTTGCGCTATTGCACGCTGGCAGAGCTGCAATCCCCATGAACGGGCATTAAGAGACTTGAATCTGGGTTAATTGGAGGTGTTTCTCTTGTTTTACTGGGGTCGTTTTAAACTGAGGATGAATAATTAATGTCCAATGATGTTCCGAGGAATTCAACACACACACACACACACACACACAGGCTGATGTGCTGAGGCAGATCTTTACAAGAGGGATAAATGGTGCACAGAGTTGAAGACCTCTGTTTTTCCTCTCTCCCTTTTTCTGCATCCATATCTGCACACAGTGTATGCACAGCCTTGTGACTGATTGATAACCTTATGCTAGTTTTAGTGGGAGTGTTTCCCAGCCCTCCTATTGCATGTTCATCATGTTTTAATTGTTTATAGGGTGTTTCTGTGTGATCTTGTTCCACTGCTGCGTTTATCAAGTATCAGTAAAACCGTGTTGGTATCCTGCTGAACTGAAACATCTGAATTTCCCCCTAAATGATCCTGTGTAAAGATCCACAGATGTCTGAGTGACTCACATGTATGCAGCGCTGTGCAAAGCAAAGCTTTTTTTTTTTTTTTTTTTGCTGTGTTGCCCTCAGGGTGTGTTTACCTCTTATGTTGTTTACTGCATCAGTGCATCATCAATAGCACAGTCATATGGATTTGTTCGAAATACCACGGGCTGGTTTTCTAACTTCATTTGCAGCCCCCAGCAACATGGCTGCTGTGACATTTTGGGTTAAAGAGGCAAAGACAAATAGAATAGAGCGAATTGATCTCACGTCTGTTTCTGACTCTGTCTGATTCAACTTGTGTCTGAATCACTATTTTTCTGTTTAAATGTTTATGCCAACAGTTTGGTGTCAGCCCTCTATATCTCCTGGTTTTTCCTCAGAGAGTCGTCTATCCTTTTACTTGATAAAGCATCCTAGAGATGCTTTAGAGGTAATTGGATTCAGTACTAGAGGGAATGGACACAGAGCGGAATGTGTGTGTGTGTGTGTGTGTATGCTGTGTCACTGATTGTTTATGTGTGTTATGTGTCTCTGCTGGTTCTGGTCAGTGTGCGCTTTGTGTTTGCAGTGAATCATTGGGCTTTCAGGAAGCTCAACTGATGAGTAAGACATGAAGGGAGGTGGGTTGGGGAGGTTGTTTTTGAAGTTGGACCCGAGGCACATGAGTTTTATCGTCTAAAAGAACATTTATGTGCACCTTCCACATTTCTTGACTTTGGTAATCAGCTTGTCCTTCATAAATCCACACCTTTATGGTTTCTGCTTTAATTTGCACTTTGAGTGATGACATATAATTTGTAGTTGTATGTATCCTAAGCAAACATCACATTTTCTTTGTGGTTTTCTTGAGGGGTTTATATGAGTGCATGATTGTGTGGGAACAAAATATGAAAGGATACAGATGCACTAAAGGGCTGAGTGTTTGTTTTTTCTAAAGCTGTGACATACAGCAGATATCAGAGTGACGTACAGAATGTAATGAACCTTTATTTAAAAAATGAAAAGAAAACGCTTTTGAATCAATGCAGGAAAAAAAATGTGTTATGTAACAGTTTAATCAAAAACTATTTCTTCATTGATCCATAAATAGTTTGTTTTAGTGCCAGAACTGAGTTTTTAACAGGTTCTTTTTCATTTACTAGTTGCAAAATGCACAACTAAGGAATTGAGACCTGTAGGTAGAAGTAGACATAAAACAGGATTTGACGAATGAAATTGAATGTAATAGAAAACAGTAAAAAAAAAAAATAGAACAATCAAATGAAACACATGAAGCATAACAAACACAATGTATTATATTTAGCATTAACTATATTAATACTATAAATCATTTGGAGTTACAATAAGAAATTAAATATCCTATCCAAACCCTGTGACATAATGTGAATATGTCACGTGCTTGTTGTTCTTTCTAGAAGAAAAAAGTCACATGCTATTTATAGAAGATGGTCCTATAAAGTAAACATATTACATCTGATATCTCTCTAAAAGTAATGCTTCAGCTGCTAATGTGGTGCCATTTTGGGATGATCTAACATTCATACTTTGGTATAATAGTGTGCCACATAAATCACAAACTATCATGACAGTAGTTCTTTCAGTCTTGCAGGCTGCAGTGAGGCTGTGGCACTACTGAGTTCAAATCTGTGTAAATTAATCAATTTAATGTGAAATAAAACCTCAGTAGTAACTAACTCAAGTTCAACACTTTACTATAAAAAGATTTTTATCAAAGTACAGAATAATAAGGTTAATTCTGTCTGAAACACTCATCATATTGTACATCATAACAGCATATATCTGCATATTGCTTAATTCACTGTTATATGGCTCTGACAACATAATATAAGGATGCTGCGGCCTGGTGTCAGTGCTGTTGAGTCTTTTCCTTCTGTGTGTTATATTTCAGAGCCCTTGATGCTGAAACGGGGTGACGCTGACGGGAGCAATTTCAGTGCATCCCTGTGAACGCATACATAAACACACAGACTACGAAGGCTTTTTGGATACAAGCTCTTTACAGGGGACAATGAGAGGCTGCCTGCTGACTGCCATCTTTCTGCTGCTCTTGGTGAGTTGTTCGTGTGCATGAATCTGTGTACTGTCCACATGTGTGTTTTTAAAAGCATACAGGTATGCACATACTGTATAAAGGTGTGGTCATTAACGGCCTCCTCGCTCAGCTCTAACTACGGTTTATGGTGTGTGTATGTGACCGACAGTATGTAAATGTCTATATGCCGCATCAGCCATATCATACAGATCTTGCATCAACTCTGTTAAGTCTCCCGGTGCCTTTTAGAGCATTAGCAATAAGAGACATGCGTATTCATCTGCTCTGACTCACTTTTATTAGAGGACCTATTGAAATAAAAATCAGAACGGAAGAATTGTGCAAGATGTGTAGGAGGAATTATATTCAGCGCACTGGTGCAGCATCACTTAAATTGGTGAAACCACACAGATACGTGACTTATTTTTGGTTTATATGAAAATCTAGATCAATCCCTATTTATCTATGGTGTAGTTTCTCATGCATTTATAATGTCCTGAGGAAAAAGTAATAGTGCCTGTTAGTGATGGTTACTACTGACATGAAAATAAGCTCACAGTGTGACCTTGCAGTCACCAACATCTTCTCTAACCTTTAAGTTAACACTGGCCCCTAACATGTGTGACGTGTTCCTCCAGCTGACATCCCTGCGCAGTGCAGTCTTGCACTGACCTTCAGTAGCTCGTGTGGCACATGCGTCTGCTGTGATGTACTTATTTTGTGTCAAATGGGTCTGTACCAGTGGTCTGCAACGTCAAATGGGAGTTTTATTATCTGTGCTGCACAGTGCTGTGGGAGCTACTGAGCTGTCTGGCCCCTGAATATAGCCTTGGGGAGGGAAACAGGATTCTGCAGCTTCAAAATGGATTGCTTATCTGGATAGACATCTGTTTCAGAGAGGAGAGGAGCAATTGAGAGCACAGAATAACATGCATAGATAATATATTAGTGATTTGTCAGCTGGCACGTATGCAATGATGCCTGTTTTAGATCTCTTTACACCATCAGCAGTCTTAAGTTGACATGGATTGGGTTGCACCAGCTTTTCCTAAGTACAAACTACAAATGCAAATGTCTAGTTACTTAATTGCAGCAATGCACAATTAAAACCTAAGATAACCTAAAATGTCTTTTTTAGTTACGTTTACTGTAATCCATTCTTCCTCACAAGCTTCAATACATTTAATTATTTTGCTATGGCTAAAAATATCAGTTTCAGGCAATCAAATTATACACAAGGACACATTAGAGAGCTGTTCAAGTTTAATACTGGAAGTGTCAACCAAGCGCAACAATTTGAAATTGTACCTGCATACTTAGTCAGATGGTGGGTAGAGCCTTCAAAACTTGATCCTTTTGTAAATAGCTGCTTTATTTCAGTGATGTGTAAACCTCAGCTTATAATTGCACTCCATTTTTAATTTAAGAGGATCTGCTTCAGAGGATTTACTGAGGAGTTTGTTGTCTTTTTGTGTGCATGTTTGCTTGTGTGTTAGCTTCCAAGTGCCACTTCATAAGTCTTAACTTTGTGTGTGTGTGTGTGTGTGTGTGTGTGTGTGTCTCTTCACTCAGGAGTGTGTGTGTGTGTGTTAGATGACGGTGTAACATACACAGGTAAATGCACTAGTCTGAGTAATTGCATTTATAAATATTAATTGTAAATATATCCATCCATCCATCTTTTTCTGCATCATCTCCTTCTTCACCACAATGGACCTGTACATTGACCAATTGCTGCCGATCTGTCCAATCTCATGCTCCATTCTTGCCTCACTTGTGTCCCCAACATACTTTAAACTCCTCCACTTGAGGCCATGTCCAACATGCACTGTGAACAGGTCTGACTTACTGCTCGCAACACAAATCAAACGATTGATCTCCAACCTAGGGTGTCATAGTGCCATGTGCACTTATGGACACGCATAGATGATAATTAGATGCTACAACAAGGTGTTGGTTATGGACAAGCTATGACTCTATGACCAGCTATCTCTAGCCAGTACTGTTCCACCTCCAGCACCAGTTCAGGCTTGTTCCCCTCCAGCCAGATGACATTCTGTGTCCCAGTAGCCAATGGCTTTTGCCCACGTGACCCAGCCAGGCCTAACCCGAAGCAGCGACGTGGCCCCACCTTCCTGTAGACCCGCCAATTCACCTCAATGACATACATAACCTGCTATCCCCTAAACGCCTAACAACATAACAAATTTTACACAGTCATCTTACAGGCCTGTCTTTGTCCATGCAAAACAGATATTAGTCATCTGCATCCAATTATTTCTCAGTTCTGCAAAGCCTTGCCTACACTGTGTATTGGCTCTTAGATGGTTACCCGCTGCTTAGCAACATCGATGCTTGCTGTGGGTACAAAGAGGTCTTTCTTTCTAACAAGGCCAGTGTCAGTTTCATTAAATGTTACCAAACAATAATAAAAAAAGGTGGGTATTTAATGCCTTTTTCTCTTTTTTTGTTGTTTCATGATGAGGCAGATACGATACACTTACAGTGGAAATGGAACTGTATCGGATAACAGCAGATAACACTAATGACGTTTCACATAATGCATATACATAATATCTATATCTACGTATATACTGTATGTATATAATGTCAGTGGATTCCCTATCTAGATGGCAAGTAAATTCACACTGAAGGGCTGAGAGAGTGATGAGTCAGCCATGGCTCAGAGGGATGGGACACCTATGCAAGAAAGCTAAAGGTGCAAAACAGAGACTGGCCTTGAGAGTGGGAGAATGTTAACAAACAAAATGGCAAATGTAGAGTAACTCTACCACCTTTTTGGCTGGATAATGTGTTTATATGGGATGAAAAATTGAAGAAGGATTCAATCAAAGTGCTCAGGGGCTTGGTGTGATCTCTTAAGTGGATGTGAATGAGGAAGTCTCTGAAGGCAGAGAACAAGAAATATTTAATTGAATATCTTAAGATTTTACTTCTAAAACACGCACTTTCAACCCATGACACAGGGAAACATTAACATTCACTTGGAGTTGGGCTTCTGGCTGCTTGATGAATAGAAGTCACTTTTCTTTTAGCTCTGTTTTTGGTCTCCACCAAAACACACTGTGCTAAAGCCCTCACTCTGTTCACCATCTTGTTTCTAATTATGTCTGTTTCCCGCTTGATGCTAGTCTGTTAGCCTACAAATGCAGTTGAAAATAAGGGTGATGATGAGAGCAGTGACAGTGAGTCAGGCAGCAAATGTATGTATTGAAAACCACAACAGTCTAACAATGTTAAAGATTTTTTCTTTTGAATTTTCCTGTCTGCCACTTATGTAAATCTCACAAAACTGATTAATTTCTTCTAATGGCAATTTGCTTTCAATGTCTTGTTCCAGACATTTGTGCTTGATTTGTATCTTATTTGTAAGTTGCTTTGAAAAAAAGCATCAGCCAAATGTAGAAATGCTTAAAAGTCAAGCAGTTATTCCCTGAATCTACAGATCTACTTGGTTTTCTGAAGCTTTAGTATCAGCTTACTGTTTACTGTAGCTATCTGGTTCAGGATATTACTTTACTGTTGCGCTGTTACTGGTTTCATCAGCATCTTTTTCAGCTGATGATGTATCCTTTTCAGGAAAATTAAAACATCAGTACACTACACATCTCAGTTACAAACCTCAGACAAAGTAAGGGACTAGGAGTGAACATATTTTATAGTATTTGCAGATTCAGATCCAGGTATTTACCTGAGGACATGATGGAGGGAAAAAAACAGAGCTAAACATGCGGGAATACTGGACTTTTATTCACCACGAGGACACAGGGCCTTTAAGAATAGCCTCTAAGGTCCAGTGTATCAGTCCAGTCAATAACTGTGTTACATGTGTGTGTGTGTTTTCTACAGGCGGCCTCAGAGTCCGAGCACTGTATAACCAAGAGGGAACATGAGAAATGCATGGAGATGATTGCACTGCATGACCCCAGTGAAGAGCCTGAATTAGGTAAGACAAGGATGTGGTCACGAACATTGGTATGCATGTGTCTGTGTGTCCTGTGTGGGGAAAATTGGCATGAAGTCATTCCTTTTCATAGCTCAGCTGTAATTAAATTCTTTACATCTTGAGATGCTCAGGAAACACAGAGCTACTGATGAAAGTTGTGCATCTCCTACAGATTAAACAAATAAGAGGCTAGATTTGCACTGACCGAAATGGGATTTTTCAGTTTATCCACCCTGATATGATGATATTTTCATAGACATGTAATGATTAAAGAGCACCTTGGCTTCATATTATTGGGTTCATCTATCTGAAAGGCTGTTACATGTATACCGGACACAGGCAACCATCTGGCAAACAGTTCACATAGTAAATGCAAACCTCCAAAACCACCAAACGACACGCTGAACTGCATTCACATTTCTCCCACGTGTCACCCAAAAAACACAATGTGTATGCTGGAAGCAATTATTTTCTTGGCTATGGATTGTGATTTTCATTAGCAACTGCTGGAGGCCTCACGCAGCTTGAAAGCTGTACAACAGACTGCATCTCCCAGATTGCACTGTGACTCAGGGCATTGCTGACAGCTACCAGCTCCTTGGAAAAAACAAACATCAAAGATTTAGAGCATAAGATAACAAGTTTAAAAGGGAAAGGAGCTGTAAGTTCAGCTCATTTGTCATCTGTAGATTTTAAAGGTCAGCCCTGTAGCCTGTGTTTTGTCTATTTTTACAAGGTCTCTGAGGTAGGTTAAAAATAATCAGTTATGTACTGTATGTAACTATATATAATAATTTGATTTCACTCAACACTCACATACATGGTTAACAATCCAATTAATTTTCTATGGCTTGTTTATTTTTGTATTGAGATTTTTAGCCCATCCAGTCACATTTTGACCTGCTTCGACCCTTTCACTTGTCCATGTCTCCCTTCTGTTCCTTTTGAAAGGAGCTATCCAGTGTTTCTGCTGACAGCAAATCGTTGGAGAGGAAATAAAAAAAGCTGTGTTTGCAGAAATCTAACTTGGGGGTTTGAGAAAAAGCAAATGAAGGTAGAGGGGTGGGGGTGTAAAAGGAAAATGTGCTTCTTTAGCTTGGTTGGATACATTTTCCTTCCTCTGATTCATCAAGGTCTTTTTTTATTATTATATTTTTATTCACACTGGCCACAGATTAGTCTGCAGGCCATTTGAAATAGCTAAATAATGGTTTGCCGCCTGGTGCTGTAATCACCATGCTGTTGAATTTAGCAAAATAAAAAGTTGTTTTAAATTCTGTCTTTATTATTTCAGAAATGAATCCATCTTCATTTGACAGTTTCTCCAATGCTAATTGAAAATAAATTGGATTATTATGATTGTCATCTTACAAAAAAATCCATCTTTGCTGAAACCACTAGTAAATTAATCAAAGAAGTATCAGACAGATAATTAATTGACAACCAATTTTTTTAGCAGAGGAGTTTTTATCATTGTGGATTAAATATCTTTGTGTTTCTGCTTTGTTGGCTGCATCAAATTATTTAATTTTACTTTTCATGAAGATCGTTCCAGGAGCCCTATGACATGTTGTTCCTTTCAGAGCAGTGTTTAAACTTTAATAAAGACGATGAATAGATGCTCTTTTGGCAAGTAAAAATGTAGGGGAATCGGATGTGAATTTCTCATCAGTATTCTACTACAGCTGCTAGCCATGACTCAGAATACAAAAACCAAATCTTTTTCCTTCGATCAGCTCATCTTTAACAAGAAAAATATCTGTCTCGTGAATTCATCTGCGTTTGTGTGTATGTGCAGTATTTGTGTGGTACATTATTCTGTGTCTTTGCACCTGATTGAAGATTCAGAATACTGTGGGATTTTGTGTGAGATAGCCAGTGATGCAGACAGAGTGCTTTATTAAGCCGGTTACCCCTGTAGCTCAGTGCGGCTCATTTGGCTCCTATTTGCCCTTTAAAAGGTAATTGGCTTCGTGTCCGGCTCACCAGACAGAACCAAAACAGATTAGGGAGCCAAGAAAGGGCTATACACACACACACACACACACACACACACACACACACACACACACACACACACACACACACACACACACACACACACACACACACACACACACAGTGGATGTCCAGGATCACGTGCACACATGCATGCACTGTTGCATCCACACTCAAAATTCACGACAGTGATCATGCACACACTCACACTTGTACAGTACCTGCCTCAGCAGCACTGCACATCTAGCTGAGCATAAACAACATGGCAAACAAGGTGGTGGGGTGCTGATTTCTTAAATATTACAACAGAAATGCTTCACTCTGACTAAATGCTGCTGTTTTTTCTCTTGTCCTCTGCCCCTCAGTGTGTCCATGGATGTGGGACAACCTGACCTGCTGGCAGGCAGCCAGCATTGGTGAGGTTGTGGTGGTCAACTGTCCAGAGCTCTTCCGTGACTACATGGGGCCTGACGATGGTCAGTGGAATAAAAACACCAACTGTGTCTCAGTTGAATTTCCAAATCAATTTAACGCAGTTCAGTCCAATTGAGTTCAAGCATATTTTTTAACTTTCAGAGATGGGGAAAGTGAGTCGTAACTGTACAGAGGATGGCTGGTCTGATCTTAACCCTCATTACGCGGATGTTTGCTTCTTCTACGACAACACCTCCAAACCCGTATGTTGCTTATTTCATTATCTAAATTGCGTTTTACACTTATCATCTTACACACATTACTAACAATGTGCATCCAATATAAGGATATGTACTACGCATCTGTGAAGGCCCTGTACACAGTTGGCTACAGCACGTCCCTGGTGTCTCTGACTACAGCCATGGTCATACTCTGCAGATTCAGGTTAGTATCTCAATTGTGCAGGAAATATTAAATTCAATTTAAGAATGACAGAAGTTGAAGGAAAATCAACCCAAAGGTTTAAAATGTCAATGAACCACTTTAAAGCAGCTGCATTTTTAAACTCTCTGCTCTTATGTTTTGAGTGTGAGACACGATGTGACACATTTTTTCCTCTTCTCTCCAGGAAGCTCCACTGCACCAGAAACTTCATTCACATGAATCTGTTTGTGTCCTTTATCCTGAGAGCCATCTCGGTCTTCATCAAGGATGGCGTGCTGTACGCTCAGGAGGACAGTGACCACTGCTTCGTTCACACGGTCAGTAACAGCAACTACTTTGCTCTTATGCATGTACTTGTAAGGTCATTCAGACACTTTATAAAACACACAAGTACTATGTTTGGCTGCTGGTTTTCCTCAACAGGAAAGATGGCAACCATTACTACTTGTTGCTATTGGAAAAATAAGGGGGTCCTTTTAATTCCCAAGGCTAATTATTTCATTAATTTAAATCTGAAGCAGATAATTGGAAAATGAGGCCTTTTATTATTCTAAATGATCCTGACTCACACAATATAATTGCTGGCATCTTTTGAGTAAGCACTTATAGGAAGTTTGTAGTATTGGCAGTTTTCCCAATTATTGCTTAATCAATTCCAGGGAGCTTTATTAAAGAGTTTCGTTGAAGTGCAGTCATTTAAGAGGAGAAAACACATGATGAGGTCTGTTCTGTTTGTGATGTAAAGAGAGGTTCACAGACGGAGAGCTTGAAATGCTTCTTCACTCTTTCCTATTTGATATGTACCTTTTTGAAGGAACTTCAGTCACATGCAAATTTTACAAAATGCAAACATGCTATTAGATGAGTAATACGCCCTGATTACAATTGCAGAACAAGCTCTTAGCCTTTGTCTGGTAACAACACATTGCTCAGTGTTGTTAAGCAGGCATGATAAATAAACCTAATTAGGTACGCTAATGGCTTCAGCAAGGCCAGTAGAAATCTTCTACTAGAGCTCCATTAGCATATCAGTGGTTACTTTGCCCTTTTTTTGTGTATGTGTGTTAAACTAACTGCTTTACCGGTGTCGCCATGGTGATTACAGGTCACCATTGTGGCAGGCCGGTAGCGGGAAGCAGATCAGTGCCATAATTGGTTGACCCCACTCGCACTTTATTCATTAACATGATATAATTGGATTACAGTCCACCTGACATGTTGACAAGTATGTGGGTCATTCCTGCTGAGGGGGAAATTTGAGATTCAGAGTTTGAATATTAATTCATTTTCTCGTGCAAAACATTTACAGTAATGCAATATGGTGCAGACTTCTGACATCTGTCACAATAATGTCTCCACTTTGATTTACTGGAATATTGGTCACTTATGTTTTGTTTTGAGATTTTGAACTAACCATTAAACATAGATTTTAAACTGCAATATTCTATATTATATACATTTACTATATTATCCCAATTCTAATATGTTGTATGTTGTGTTATTTACTGATTCTGAATACTGCTTTTGTATTTTTAATATCTTTTGTTGGAATAATTTAAGTTATTTAGTCAAAGGTTTGAGCAGCTTTGATGTTTTAGATCATTAAATTAAAGTACCACAGATGATGAGGAACATGTTTTGTGTTTTTGATTTTTCTTTTTCGTTTCTTTACCTTTTAGTGTAAAATCTGATGATGTCTGCGTTCCAAAGTTTTTTTCGCCGGTGTAACGCAGCTGCCTTTGTTGCTCTGTGCAGATGGCGTGCAAAGCGGTGATGGTTTTCTTCCATTACTGTGTTATGTCCAACTATTTCTGGCTGTTTATTGAGGGCCTGTATCTCTTCACTCTGCTCGTGGAGACTTTCTTTCCTGAGAGACGATACTTCTACTGGTACACCATCGTAGGATGGGGTGAGTGGTCTTCTGACCGACTAAACATGTATGGGGTGGTGGAAAGTAGAAACGTCTCTAGAGACTGTTTGTATTTTAATTGTAAAATATGTAAAAATGTATTTATTTATTCGCAGTTATGTATGCACACCTTGGGCAAATTATATTTTTAGACTTGGAGAAATGGTCTAAGTGCAGCACCAAAATGCAGTATTTTAAATTTAAGTTATTATTTTTGTGACATTAGATAAAAACAAATATACTGTACCTTGAATTCAGTTTGATTATTGTTGTCACAGGAACTCCGACTATTTGTGTGACTGTCTGGGCGGTTCTGAGACTCCATTTTCACGACACTGGGTATGTCCCACACTCATTTATCCAAGTTCAGATTCTGTAGTGGAATAGTACCTTAGTAAATACACTAAGTATTAGTATTTTTATGTACTTTAGGTACAGACACAGCTCTAATTACTTCCTTAATGATTTTGCATTGTGCTATTTATTTTATTTTAATTTTTTTTTAGAAAAGAAAGAAATGCATATGGACTGTTAGCTTTTATTTTCTACTGATCTATCATGGGTTGCATGGGATTAAGTAAATGAGACACCATTGTGTTGTCATGCAAATTCAAAGATCTTGTTGGTTCTGAGTTGTTTAGCAAAGCTCTGTTCATTCCCTAGTCTGACCTCCTTTTTCATGTTTTCTCATTTAGTGTGCACAACACACACACGTAAAACATGTTACAGCCAAAACATTAGACTAATCTAATCTATTGTTTATTGTTGTGCATGTTTCCTTCCCTGTCTTACTCAACAAATGCCAGATTCACTGATATACTGTATGGTGAAGTGAAAGTGAAGTCATGCACATTGAATAATTACAACTATGGTCTGTACACTTTTCTTCACTAGATGCTGGGATACAAATGAGAACACTGCCCTCTGGTGGGTAATCAAAGGACCAGTTGTGGCGTCCATAATGGTATGACAGAAAATGTATTGTTCATTCATGTGAAATCGATTTTCACACAGATTTACTGGAATCCTTGTTTTGTTTGTTGTTTTTGTTTTTTCTCTTCATTCCTCAGATCAATTTTGTCCTTTTCATTGGAATTATTATTATCCTGGTCCAGAAGCTGCAATCTCCTGATATTGGAGGGAATGAATCAAGCATTTACCTGTAAGTTACAGTTATCAATTTCATTAGCACAACTGTTTATATGATATAGACAAAAATCTGTGTGTGTGTGTGTGTGTGTTTGGAAGGCCGTATTTTGTGGTAGAAGTTAGTTACTTTGCTAATTAATCGTTTATTTTCTTGTACACTGTGCACATAAACAAGAAAATTTAAATAAATGTTTTTCATGTCTACTTAGAGGATACATCAGGCAATATTTGTATTATTCTTATTGTCAACAATTTTCAAACCACCACAACTAGTAAAGAATTTTACATTATTTAAGGATGATGCATAGATTATATAGATTATTTCCAAATGTTTTTTCTGATATGTCCTCGACACTTCTAAACATAATTATTTGTAGTACCTGTTGGCAGGAAGCGTGCGCCTCATTATGGAGCTGTACTGTAGCCAGACATCACTCCTGCTCTGCTCCCACAGGATACTGTCTTTTGAGGCCCTTTAGATAATGTCATTCTCACCTGCTGCCTAGACCTATGTGTGTGTGACCTAGTGTGAAGATGTGTGTGTCGTGTGAGATTGTGCGTCTATGTCCCTAAAGACATTGTCTTTGTTGTATTGTTGTATTGTCTTTGTGCTGTGTAGCAGCTGTGCTCAGAAATGCTTCAGTGAGCCCACACAGGCTGTTCAGCATTCGTGCAGGATGTCAGAGTTATCCACAATCACGCTGTAAGTGTGTGTGTGTGTGTGTGTGCGTGTGTCTGTGTGTGTGCACATGTCATTATTACATTGTGTGGACATATTTTAGTTGGATACTATCACTGTGGGGACATTTTGGCAGGTCCTCGCAACTTCAGAGGGACTTTTTGAGGGTTAGGAATTGGTTTTAGAGTTAAGGTTAGGATTCATTTATGTTGGGGTTCGGCTTTTAGTGAGGATCAGTAATGTTGGAGTGGGGGGCTACGGAGTGCTTTACGTCAGTAAATGTCCTCACACACTTTACGTTCTTCAGTCTGTCTTGACCACTTGTGTTTATATGTGTGTTTTACACCAGGGGTTACTGTTAATGTCCTGGACTCCTCGGACTCCCACTGTATAAACACTGCACACTACATTGTAGGACACCCACTGACTTATTGTATTCCCTAACCCCTTACCCATACTACACAAATTAGAGGTTACATGCCTGATGTAAAGCCTTACCTTAGATTAAAGACAGACCTCTCCACTTAAGAATAAGAATTACACATCGAAATCCTACAAACAGCTATTTGAAAATCGACAACTCAGTGAATGAGGACGGCCAAATTGTCCTCACTAAAACCTAAACCAGTCCTCACAAAGATAGATGTACTGGAGCACACAAACGCACACATAAATATGAACTGAATATTAAGGATATTTAAGGTTTGTTTCAGTTCAGACTTGCTTTTCTTGTTACATCTATTTTATATTTTCTCATCTTGTTAAAGACCCCTGTGGCGTCAGTGGACACTGTTACATCCACTGTTACATCCACTGTTACATCCACTGTTACATCCACTGTCTTGCACATGTGTGTCTTAATTTCATCTGTTGTGTGGTCTTTGTGTGTGTTTTTGTCCAAACTATTTGACTACAGGGGTAGACTGAACATCAACAACTACATGTTTCTTGCCAAATCTGATTTAGCTCTAAAAATTGACCAGAACAGAACCTCAGGCATGCAGGATAAGGACAAACTTTATCAACAAATCCCAAATCCCATTAAAAGATTAAAATCAACAATGTGTTAGTCCATCACTCAGCACTTTCTGATTTTCCCGTTCCATCTGTTGCACTGAGCACTAAGCGTATTTGTTCTTATCAAAGATGTAAATCTTTAAAAATTGAACCTGAATACTTTATAGCGGTGGATTTAAAAAAAAAAAGTTACTTTCTGAATCTGGATACAAAAATTATGGCTGAGTCTTCATATTAAACAGGATAAATCAAGGTCTTGATTTATCTTAAAGATTACAATGAAAAATGTTTTTATACTATTTATGTTTGGCACAATTCATTCACTGTAGTCAGAAAATGTGTCATGACATTGCATCAGTGGCTCCATTCTTACATCACATTCAGATGACCAACAGCAGTAAAGCATATTCACATGAGATTGTCTCTGAACTGTGTTTGACTTACATCACACCCCAGTGTTTAACCCTGTACTGTGTGTGTGTGTAGGCGTCTGGCGCGCTCCACCCTCCTGCTCATCCCTCTGTTTGGTATTCACTACACTGTGTTCGCCTTCTCACCTGAAGATGTCAGCAAAAGGGAGAGACTGGTCTTTGAACTGGGACTGGGATCCTTCCAGGTACGCACTTAAAGCTCATCAAACGTCCGGTTTCCATTAAATATAAATAACAGATGATAAGTGAGGAAACATAAAGGGGTAATAAATTATCTCAGTGTAAAATATGTAAAGAGGCTCTTAAGGAGAGTGCTAGTGATATTCAAACCTGTTCGGCTGACAGCTCTAGTATGAACCGACTTAAACACACTTCTAACAAAGGGTGAAGACAGCAGTGGTTCGGTTTTTGCTTTATTTCAAGTTGTGCTTTGTTTTGTACGGGACAGAGCAATTCAAACTACTTTGCAGAAGAGTAACAAGCTGATAAATATTGTGAAACGGCACGAAATAAAATCATGATGAATGAATAATGAGACTACTAAAGTAAAATAATAATTTAAAACTAAACAAAGACAGTTAAACTACATAAAGGAGACATATTGATGCCGAATGATTTCAGTAAAAGGTAAAAATGAATGATTTAGAACTCTGTGGGCATAATTCCCATGCACTTAAGTTTGTTTTTAAGACTTTGTTTGCCTGTCAAAGCTGTAATATTTTATAGTACAGCAGTGATGGCTCAACATTTTACCATTTTAATCATAGCCACAGTCCGACTATCGATGTTTGTAGCCCTTACTAAGAAGTTTGCATTTATTTATCAAGATTAAACATATTTTCACTGTAGGCCGTTTTTTCTTATTTGCTGTTAACATTCTGCTCCTTAGGGCTTTGTGGTGGCTGTACTCTACTGTTTTCTAAATGGAGAGGTAAGCTTTTATCCCTATAAATACATTTATTTTGTCATATTTTCTCATACAGATTGATGCAGAAATGCTCTTAATGATATTTTTGATGTACATAACTCACTGTTGCAAGTATATGTTAGAAATGTTGTGAAAATATGTTGATTATATAAAAATCAAATAATAAATAATAAAAATCAGTATGAAAACACTTACTGTTATTTTATTAATTACCTGTTTAGATATAAGCAAATGTAATTGTTTTGTGTTTAATGTATTTGTCAACAATTAAAGTTTCTTCTATAAAGCATAATGACTGGTGTTGATGAATAATGAATAACATACCATAACATTAAAACATCTACTGAACATACATTTATGTTAATAAGGCCCAATTTTGCCAATTAAGGATTTATATAATGTGCTGTTACTCTTTAAGTTCTCACTTACTGGGACGTCAGGTTAGGGTTTAAGGTTATGGGTTAGGGTTAGAGGATTAAGGTTGAATAAGAGATTGGGATTAGGGGGGTTCTGGTTACAGCCTCTGCCCTCTAATGAACTAAACTAACACATTTATGATTGATTATTCACACAGACGTTCTCAAACACTCAGTGTGTTCTAATGTTTCTCAGATAACTACAGTGTACTGAACCTTTTCGAGAAGCTGGTGCAGCTTAAAGTACATTAAAAATGACCTTGTGAAGTTTCTCCCTGAAGGTGCAGTCGGAGATCAAGAGGAAATGGCGCAGCTGGACGGTGAACCGGTACTTTGCTGTGGACCTGAAACAGCAGAGGCACCCTTCGTTGGCCAGCAGTGGAGTGAACGGCGGGACTCAGCTGTCGATCCTCAGCAAGAGCAGCTCCCAGATACGGATGTCCAGCCCGCTGGCGGAGAACGCCAACATCAGCCTCCCCACCTGAGTGTCTGATTGGCCAGAGTCAACTTCAAGGTGCCGTTCCACTTATGTAAATCCAACCAGAGCAGACCAAAGTGACCCCTCACATATCTCATGGTTTAAAGTCTGACCTTTAGAGAGGGAGGTATTACTCCATTCATTAGAATGCATTTCTGGCTTTCGTGCTTTATAATATGATTTGGTTAAACACTAAGTGGATTGATTCGACTTTTAGTTGTCTCTTAGATTACAATCTTTGATGATTAACAATGCACTTAGTATTTTTAGAGACAACTCAAATTCCTTTTGATTGATTAAACAAATCATTAGAATTTCCCTCTGTGTTCTTATTCCTAATGTAACCCCTCATTGTTTTAGGCACATTAATGTAGAATTGGTGCCAAGAGAAACTTCCAGCTGTATGACTAATGTCTCTAGTGAAAAATCGAACTTAGGGGTCATAATTGGCTGTAGATGTAAAGTAAATTTGCTTTAAAAGTGCCATACAGGTTGTTCGACTGGATCTGATCTGATCTGTCTCAGTTAAATATCAACCAAACCTCCGCCTTGCTTGTACAAATGCTGTATGTCTCATCTTAAATTTAAACATTTTTCTACAATCAGCCGTAAGTACGGAGTATGTCAAAAGGTATATATTTAAAAAAATGCAGCTCATGGACTTTGTAAATAGTTCCTTTTGGTGTCTGAACCAGAATTAGTTTTGTTTACATAATGCAGTAAAGTAATAACTGGAGCCCAAATCTGTAGACTTCATCATAGACATCCTAAAGAAAAGATCTTTCCCGCTCTATTCTAAATTACTGCATTTGTTTGTATTAAAATTATATTTAAAAAAAAACACACAAACAGTATATAGAGTGAAAAGTAGTGTTTCTCAACCTGGGAATCAAAAGATGGTTTCAATTGGGAAATAAAAACATTATTTGAATTCATTGAAAGCAGAAAAATAAACCCACAGTCTGAGCGGATCTATTCCCACCAGCACACTGCCAGTGCAGATGTCTTCAGCTGCACTACAGTAGCTCCCTACACATACTTTTCTTTTTCCAGACTCGTCAAACATGTCAGGCGTTGAACAGAAAAAGTACACGTGCCATTTATTGGATGCTTTTATCCAGAGCTCCTCAGTGTGCCATGAGTTTTTATACGCAGCATTGTATTGTAGGCTGTGAGAATCAAACCCTCAACTTGCTCTTAAAGATGACAGGACTCCTTGTCTTGCTCTCACTCATCTGAGCTTTAACTCACCGTGCCATTTCAAACAGCTCTTTATTTTCTAAAGTTAAATATTACGCATCTACATTCATATTCCAAAGTGCCTAGTTAGTCACTAATAGCTATCACTTTTATTTACAGGACAATGACGAGATAACATAAAGATCAAATAACACTCATTCCTGCAAAGCATGTAAAGAGTGGTGTGTTTTATTGTGGATGATTTGCAAAATTATGCTTTTTTTTTTTATTGTGTGCAGAAAAAAAAAGCTTATTTACTGGTATAATTCTTATTTTTATCTTTTAAATAACCTAAGTGAAGAGTCCTGCTGACCTTTGGTCTTTTTTTTTTATTAGTGTGACTTGAGCAATAGCTCAACACAGTTCCTGTTTTGTTTAGTTTTTTTTTTTTTCAGTCTTTTCGATAACTGCAAGTCCATTTCAATTCAGCACCAACGTGAAACACATGACGTTCAAAACAGAAACACTACTACATGCTGTAACAGTCAACACAAAATGCTTTAATGTGACAGCTCTTGACAATCCCAGTGTTGCTCTCAATTTTCTGTTTTTTTTTTTTTGTTTGTTTTGTTTTGTTTTGTTGTTTTTGTGCTCAAACAGCTTAAGAAACAATGAGTGGTTATTGGTCAGAAAATCATTAAATATGACAAAATGTGAAATGATCTGTAAAGGGGGATTTTTCCACTATGGTCAAGATATTTATTTTTTGTACTATCATCTGGATGGATTAAAAATGTGGTATCTTTAAACAACTTATTGATATTGTTGAACAATAAGGATGTTTTTTTTTTTTTTCCACAAATCAGTGTCTTGTCAAATGAGTCAATGTACTGTATACAGGTACATGCTTTTCTCTGTGTAGTAGTTATATGACTGATGTCTGAAGTTATTATATTGATTGATCTTTCTTGGTAAAAGTGCCATAAATGGTGACACTGAAAGATGTGTGACATAAAGCCTCTTTCATGATTTTAAAGAAAACACGGTTAATGGAAATTGCTGTTCAAAGACACAGGAGATACTATGAGAGATTAAAAATATATACTGTAAATATAACTTTTGAAAAAAGCAAGATATTGGCATCTGCTGAGCTGCTTTTTGGCAAAACGGTGTGCCAGAGAAGATGATTTTATTTTGCTAGGAAGCCTTTAAAAGGTGGATTAACCACAACAGATACAGATAAAACACAAAGTGTGTACAAGAGTGAAATAAAAACCACTCTGCTGCTGCTTACGTGTTCTATCACCAGCTGTC
Organism: Anabas testudineus; assembly: GCF_900324465.2. Taxonomy (NCBI): domain Eukaryota; kingdom Metazoa; phylum Chordata; class Actinopteri; order Anabantiformes; family Anabantidae; genus Anabas; species Anabas testudineus. Next base: position 14,949,191 of record NC_046626.1, on the reverse strand, counting down.
ATTCTGAGTCTGAATCAGCTCAGATGCAAACGACCATGTCTCAAAGCTGTTACTGTCTGTGGAGGAAAAAAAAAAAAAACTACTAGAAAACTCCTTTCATCGACCATGTCTGTGCTGTATATATCTCTGCCACAAGATGGTAGCAAAGTGTTGGGATATTAGTTTGATATGGATGGAAGGGGCTGGGCTTCATTTGTGTTTTGGATGAAGTAGATGGCACCAATAGCCACAGTTTCTGACTTTATTTTAAAGTGAATCTAAGGATTTGTCCAAACACTGATGTGTTAAATTAGGATCTGTTCTACGTTTCTGAACATTTACTGTGAGGTGGGAGGAAAATTGGGGAACTGGTTGCAATCTTCAAAATCATACAGTTTTAGTTTAATATTGGCAAAAACTGAAGCAATAGTTAGACACTTTGGGGAAATTACCCACTTTTTGCAGTGACTTAGATAAGAAAGTCATTATGCATGACAAGGGGGTGTAGCTATATTGTCGTCCAGGTAGAAACAATACTCTCTCAATGCACATTCCCCCATTTCATGGCATGTTCATCTTCTTATCTAACTCTCAACAAAAATATTAAGCGTTTTTCCAAACTGTCAAATTATTGTTTTAAGTGTGACTATTCTCCATGTGGCATATTTTATGTGTTTAGAAGCTCTTTCTTTGGCATTTATGCCTGTTGTGGTTAGAGTTGCTAGTTATTTCAGTGGTTTTTCTCAAGGGTGAGGAAGAGAGAGAGGAAGGGAGAGAACATTTTTGATTGTCAGTGAATTATTGAATGTACTGTTGTTGCTCTGCTGCTCTTAAATGTCGCCTGCTATCGATTTCCCATGGTGTACAACTGATGTCTTTTCTTGATCATAAATGTATATTTTTGGCACACAGGTGGACCCCTTGACTAAAACCTGTACTGGCTGACTGTGTTTTTGTACTGTAATGTTCACTGTTTTCAGAGTGTGTATGTGTGTGTGAAAAGTGGAGAGCGTGTATTATGTATGCATGTGTAAAAGCATACATGTGGATTTAATGTAAGTCACCTAAATGTTGAAAAAAAAAATATATATATAAATATATAGATATATAAAATTTAATTTGATCTATGTTTTACCTGTGACAGTGTCATGTGCTACATGCGTTGTGGTGTCCAACATTCATGTCCCAGGTTGTGCAAAACTGACTGCAAAATAAATCTCTGTGTGGTAAGTTGTACATTGGAAATACTGTGATTCATTTCAGTATATTGTCCCATTGATAACATACCAATGTATAGATTAAACTCAAGATTCATGAGATATTTTAATGTCTGAATTTTCTGCAATTCATTTTATGGAACTCTTTTCTGCAGCCATTTCAACATTGAAAGACAGCCAACATACCAGACTTTATTATTCAAGAGCCGAATGTGCTCGTCTCCTTTTACCAGCTTCATCGTTTCATAGAACATCAACAAACACCTTGGAGGTAGCATTTCTCCAAGGTTTCTGTGTGGTTGAACCAGATATGACGTGTTAAAGGGGTCATATTATAGTTTGCATGTTCTGATGTTACGTATACACTTCTGCAAAGTTGGGTGCCCAAGTTACAGAGTTAGAGACTTAAAGCTTGAGGTGAACATATGTTTGCATGTTGGCTGGTAGAAAAACTCCCAGGTTTCAGTCTGGCAAATGTCTTTTAATCTCAGAAGTCTTTTTTTTTTTTTTTTTTTCTAAATGCTAACCTTTCCACCTTTAACTTTTACCAAAGAGGAAATCATAAAATAACAATGCATTTTGTTACAAGCCAGAAACAGATGAATAATGTTTATTTGTTCATGGCACTTGAGCAGCAGGATTTTTGGTTGTTGTTTTGCTGCTGTACAGTGTGTTGGTGCTGTTCTAGTCACTTCTGATGTACTGTCGTACTGTGCAAACTGCAAATAAAGCTCTCTGTGCTGCTAACTGAACCTGGGCGGTTGGAGGAATCAGGAGCAGGACCAGTAAAAGTTAACGACACAATTAACAATGCTATTTACACAATAGCTAGATGTCAGAAAACTGATATTTCAATGAAAATCAATATATTTAATTTATATTGTAATGTTGTACTGAACAGTTAATTGGGAGAGCATCCAGAGCCGATGAAAGACATGGGTAGTGCTGACTACTCTTTTCGTATAGTTCAGCCCACAGGATGACTTCCGCAAGCTGACCAATCGGATCAGAGTGGGATTGTGGGACACAGGAGCTCAAATCAGCGTTTTTTAGTCTCAATAAAGTGCTGTCACATAAAGAGGAATCATAACACATATTTGCACCTTTTTGCTTGAAAATCATGTAATCTTGCTTATAATCAGTGGACCCTAAATTAAGCTTAAAATGACCACTTTAATGTCACCTTCGATGCAGCCTTCAAGTCTTTATGCTAAGGCTATGGGCTCTAGCCCGTACGTAGCCGTAGCTTCATATTTACCAAAGATGTATCAAGTTCTCTTCTAATTCTCTAAAAAGGCAGATACACAAATTTTCTTGACTGTTTCTCAAAATATTTTAAAAACAGTGCAGGTCTAAAGACTGAATTCTTTGTAGTCAGTAAATTACTGTTATTGTATTCTGACTATGTCTGTCTGTTCATTTGTTTCATACTGTACTTATGAAAGCAATAGCTTATCAACATTTTCATGAAATTTTATTGGAATTTGTCCCAAATGTCAATTAGGACTCAAGAATGAACTCATTAGACTTAACTTTCATGGTCAAAGGTCAAAGACACTCTGACCTCATGTCAACCCCTACGTATGAACCATTTTTGTGATACTTTGAGGGGATTTTGTCAAATTTGGAGAGAATATCCAACAGGATTTAGAAAGAATTCATTAGATTTTGATGGTCAAAAGACATTGTAACTGTGGTCTTGTGTCCATCCCATTCTCATAAAACCTATATCTTACAGATGCCTGGCAGGAATTTAGTTATCTGGCACAAATGTCATGCATGTAAACTGTAACTTGACTGGTTCGGAAAGGCATACAATCACAATGTGGTAAATCTAAATGCCCTGTTAAAAGCCTTCGTTGAACCTGACTTACAGTAGAAGACAATCATTGTTCTGACATTTTTGCTGTAAATTTGGATCATAATCAAACATGTCTAAAATCACAGCAAAACAACAACAAAAAAAAAACATAATAAAACACATCATATCTCTTAAGACATTGTCAGTGTGTCAACTGAAATACTACAGAGCCCCCTCGGGTCATGGTGAGTTTTTTCTGAGCTAGTTTTATTATATAGACATTATTTTGCAATGCTTTTGAGTGCACAAAACCTTTTTTTTTTTTGTCTCTTTTGCGTTTTCACTAACCCATGATGGAAGGATTGCCTCTATGCCTATGTCATTCAGTCCCCTGGCACAGCCACCACACAAGTGGGTTGACCCTCAGCTGTGGCTGTTGAGCAGCAAGTAGCATTGTAGCTAGGCTATGTGGATAGTTCATTAATGCAGGCTGTAATTGCTACTGTCAAAGCTGAGACTGGCATTGGAAGGGTACAGCCTAGATGTACTAGACCTGTAGCCTGTTATGCAGATACCTAAACAGTCTGGATGGTCTTGAAACTGTGTGTATGGATCAGACTGAAGAATCATATTAAGTGATTCCATCTGATCCAAACAGTACAGATATGTCCAGTTACGTTATGTATGAGTTGGTAGACTGCTACTACAGATACACCTACAATCATGGATGCATTATGAGAGAACACAGAGGGGACATGTTACATGATGCATTTATTTATAATTGCTCTTCTCAAAAGGCAGAGCTCCAACAGTATGCATTCGCTGTAGCTGCAGGTACTCACCCACTCTGCCTACAGCTCTGCTATTTGGAAGCTGTGGTTGTGAATATGGTATTTATTACCTTGCCGGTGCCAGTGTCATAACCAATAAACAAGGCTAATTAACTCTGTTAACTAATTGTATTCATCTTGCTTCTTGTTTCTTAGCCCAAAGCTTAGGGACAACCCAGTCGTTGTGCCAGCTGCAGTCAACTGCAAAGTACTGTAAATAAATAAATCACTATGTTTTGTGGGCTGCATAAAATGCTCAGTCTACTAAAACTGTACCATATTGATGCCTTAGGCAGTCTTAGGTCTTAGGTTTATCCCACCGTGTAACAGTAATAAACATACAGATAAGAAAATTAGTTGCACAAAAGAAAAGCAGTGTTACGAGGATGGCTCATCAAAGCAGACAATGCTTTAAAGTAAGAAGTCTTGACACAGCGTACCGATGAATGGCAGCTTCACACGCACACACACAATAAATACATTCCCTCAGGTTCCTCTGGATCAATTCACACATTTACACATATTTCAATGTCTGAGCCAACATAGTGTAACTGCTTCCATTCAGTGGACCACACAATAATTAGTTCTACAGCTCGGTGCCAGCTCTGTCTCTGTTGTGCTTTCCCCTCTCCACAGTATCACCGTCTTTTCAAATAAAGCCAGTGTTTCCTTTTGCTTTTTAGTATTTTTGTTGGTGAGACGAAAGCGTGTGTGTGAAATGTGGCACTGATGAAATGAATCATGATACAACATTTCCTCAATAACTCACCAGTGTTCATTATGGTCTTCACACAGAGAGGCTTGTTGAGCGGATGTCATCAGCATGTTCATCTTTAAGGACTGCCTCTGATTTTTCTCTTCTCGTTCTCACAACTTCACGTGGATAGTCTCTAAAGTCATACTGAAGAGATGTTGCCGCAAGAAGGAGGCTGCCCGAGCCCCCCGCGGGTTCGAATCGTAATCTGAGTGATACTTCTCTTGGCCGGGGTGAGATGATTTTGATTGTGACACTTCCACAGCCACCGCCGCAGCTCTGTTTGGACCTGCAAACAAATGTAAGTGTAAAAGAATACCAGACGTGTTACAATCGCCACACTTGTTAATAATATGTTTGAGTGTATTTAGCACCTTATGGAGGCTTTTCCAGCTATTTTCTTTCTATTGATATCTGTTCATTTTAGGAAGTAGGTTTGTATAAAATATGAAGCCATACTCCATATTTGTCTTATCTTTGTTGTTATTTCACCTCTATTTAGTCATCAGTCTCTAATTGTTTTGCGCCTCTATGGTCGTTTGGGGCACTACAAACAGGGAACCACGGCCACCTCTGGCCTGTCCTTGTTGTTTACAAGAACACTTCAAAGAACCTTTAACTCCAGTATTTTTAAAATTTTCTCCCACATTAGCGTTGAGCATGATGAAGAATGAAGTTTTCACAAAACCAATAAATGTATTTTCCTACCTCTCCATTCATGAAACAGTAAAGTAGTGCCACCACAAACCCCTGCAACACAAGAGACTGTATTATTTGTTTGGATATTATGACACTGCTTAATTTTTACCCTGAAAACCACAACTTTGTTAATAATTCACATTATTTAAAAAATCATTGTGCATCAATGACGGCTAAAAGGTTATTTCTAATCTCCAAATATGACAAGTAAAAATGTCTGCATTACAAAAGACCTCTCTTGAACTCTAAGTTATAAGTTATTCATATTTAATAATGGATTCTGATCAATTTTAATATAACTTGTGAATCTGAAGTCTTGTCTCTTCTACTGTTTTATACCTGAAAGGAGCCCAGTCCTAGTTCGATGTAAAGTCTGGCTGCCACCCCAGTGTTCTCAGGAAGGAAAGCAAAAACGGTGTAGTGCATCCCAAACAGAGGGATGAGAAACAGGGTGGATTTAGCCAGTCTCCTGATGGAAACAAATAAGAGAAGAAAAGAGGAAGAAGAAAGACCAGACCTAAGTCCAGGTAATGATGTAAGGCCTTCGTAAGTCTGAAACACACTAATTACAGTGTACTGAGGTCAATCAGTATCCGTCTAACACAAGCTATATAAAGTTTTAAATGCCAAGCACAAAGCAAAACAGAGGAAAATGTGTAACTTTCATCAAGGCTCTGGTGTCAAATCTTCATTACACTGACCTTTAAAGCAGCGCTGTCATCAGGCCAATCAGTGGAAGAGATTAAAATGTCAAAAAAACAAATGAATGTGATGCATTGTGCCCAAAGTTAAGTTCAAGTAAGATAAGATGTCTGAATATTATGTAAATGCTGTTATTTAATTTGTGGAAACATCATGTTATTGCATCAGATTTTTGCAAAACATGGTTTGAAATAAAACAGTAACTCCACCACCACCATAGATAGATAGATAAATGAGTTAAAGTGACTACAACCTAACCTAACCATATAGTTTTAGTCATTTGAATTGTCATAATAACCAAAATAATCACTCTGATCAGAAATAACTTTACCGTCTTCACTGCTGAGATATAAAAAAACAAATCTCAGCTTATTCTTAAGCCTATAGAGTAATAGGATTGTGGTTGTCCTGGGATTTATGCCTTTGTGTTACCGTCACAGATCAGTCTGAATCGCACTGACGTTTGTTAGACTGAGATGAAGCTTTTGAAAGTGTGAAACATTCATTGAAGTAGTGGAACAATCTTATCGCTGGCTGGAGGAGACGTCTATTTCTGGTACCAGCTGCTATTTTTACGTGCTCTCATTGTAAATTAATTCAGCTGAGCTAGAAATCTGCACCAACCAAATGTGAAAAGGAAGGCAGCACTCATCCAGGTAGAACAGGACTTCTGGGGTTCCTGTGTTACAGTCATACGTGGAGCTTTTTCTCTCTTCACTGTTCTATTTCTTTCATGCTTTGTAAATGCTGCATATGTTACAAGATCCATCCAAAAGACTATATTTTGTCTTTTTGAATTACTCTTTTAAAAAGGCACTATACAAATCTAGTGCAAGCAAATGTCATTTTCCCTACTTAAAGTCAAGGGGACGTTTTGCTTTATTATCTGAATTACACCTACAGTATGTGTGTAAAGCCCTTTCTTTATATTTGATGATAGATGCATATCTATTTATATCTATCTATCTATGTTGGAGGACATAGATATATGTGCTATGTTCACCATGATTTGTGCCTCTCTTAAAAGACAAAGGATTCTCTAACAAGCAAAGATTTATCAGTGGCTCGGCTTCACGGTGTCTCGACCATGACAACATAGCTACCTTCACACCCACTTTCTAACCCTATTGTGCTGAAGCTCTTAGTACACAGATTTAGTGCTCAGTTATGGATTTATGTTGGGTGGATTAAATTCCCCTGCAGATTTCTTGCTGAAGTTCAGTTATTTTGACAGCCAGAGCTTTATCCACATATTTTAACTGTAAACGCCAAAACAACTTGCTATAAATCAACAATTTGTGTCTCCGAATTAAACTATTCTTTATATGATAGGTCTTCAAGGTTAAAGTTCCAGTTCTCTTTCTCAATTGAATACTCACATAAAATGTCCAGTGTCATTGTTCCCAGCCATGGCTGAAGATTTGAGCTTTTGAACCAAAATCCTGATGACGTTGATGAAGATGACAATGTTCACCTGGTAGGGATACATGCATGTGCACACACACAATTACCCAAATAAAAAAATCCACACACATTCAAAGAAAGAGACTGAAAATGCACAATAGTAAATGCATTGTAACCTAATCATATCCTTCAATTATCATATTCTAACAAACCGAACCAACCATTTGAAGTGGTGTGAATCTGTCATAACAATAATAGTCTGCATTTAATACTTTGAGGGCCGTGTCTTAGCTGTTCTAAAATAAAAATAAAAGAGCAGAGTGTAAGGCGGCTGATGCCATGGACCCATTATTTCAAGTCATATACATTTCAAGTGGTGAACCTGCATCTGTAGAACAGAACAGTAAATGAGCACAGAGTGAGTTGGTCAGGTATGGTTCCTGTTTTATAGGTCTCCACTCACCAGTAGAGAGGCTGTTATTGGTCCTTTAATAATCCACCAAATACCAACATTGTCTGTGTCATCCCAGCAACTGCAATTAAAGTAATTCAGTTCAGGATTAAAATACAGATACGCTTAAGGTACAAACAGCTACTACTGTTTAGCATGCATTGGCACCATACATTAACAAAGTGGTGAAACAACTCGTATAATAAAAGATTTCTTACCCTCTATCATCGTAGAAAAATCTGGTCAAAACCCAAAGAATGAGAACTGTTGACGGCAGGCCTGTAACATAAAAGCAGAGATTAACTATGCTTGCTGTGTATCTGTCAATTAAAATTAATCGCAATAATACTGTAGACGCAAATTACTATTCTGCAGCATTTTTTGTGAAAAATGTATCAAATGTACGCATCCCACTTGCATCTCAATGCCAAAAGAAGAAACGGGCACAGGATAAAAGCGTGAAACAGGAGAGAGCTCGATATAAAGGCTGCAGGAAAGCTGATAAGAAACATCAGAGCCACGGCGGAGATGGAGCTCTACTCATGCACACAAACATGCACCACGGTCAGGCTGCATAAACACTTGGGATGAAAATGTAATTTCATATTTTTCTTGGCAACAAGTGCATGTTTGAGTGTGTTTTGAATGATTTTGTTAATATAGCTTTGAGTTAAATAGACGCCACGGCTGATTTAGTAAGATTTTGTATCAATCCATCTTGTAAATGAAGGGAAAACCTTGAGCTGCTGTCACGTACTGTTGTGTAGTGTCCTGTGGAATCTCAGTCATCTGTAACACGAACTGATGAGCAGAGGCAGGGATCCTCTCTTCCCTCTCTCCTGTCAGAAAGCAGTTGTGTGTCTGCACTAGTGAACTGCACCATCCTCCTCGGTGCCCCCCTCAGTTTGTCTGCAGCATGCTTAATTCAAACTCATTGTGCAGTGCAACTTTTCCAATAACTTAAATTAAAACTCCTTACAAAACCTAATTTGCAAGGGTTGCATCTGCCTTAATGAGGGCTTGGTTATTCCTTAATGGGATTAGTGGCAACTGAGACAACTCGTGCTTATACTCCAAGTGTCTGATCAGGTGGACAGAGGGGGATTTGGGCATTCATTGCCACAGTTCAGTGCATCCTGCAAAAAGCTGCACTTATCTCCTTATTAGAAAAACCTGTTTTAAAACACTAAACTTCCATAGTCACTGACTGTGTGTCACTGTGTCTTGTTACTTCTCACAGTACAAAGACAAAAAGCCCAGCACGATTTCCAGACATGTTGTTTTGTCAGCTCTAGTTTCAGAAACTCAGGGCACTGAATGAAAAATTCAGTTTGTGTCTCCACACAACATCACAGCAGACAAGCTGCTGTTTCTCACTGTCACTGCTGCACTAAGCAGAGCTCAGCCTATTGTGGCTGGATTGTGTATTGTTGCATTTTGATAACAGGACCCCAATGACAAAGACGGAGGCTGTGAAACTTTAAAAGAATCACTTGAGACTACAGGCTTGAACAGGAAAAAATACTGCACACAGTAAAAAACAACAAGGACAAAGGAAGAAGACGATAATGGAAATCTGTTAACTGGGGAGCACACATGATAGCACGAAAGGTAAACACTTAAAACATCAGTTGAAAGCTCAGGGAAACTAAGGTAGAAAACAATGGCAGAGCTGAAGAAACACGAGCAAATGCAGCTGCATTCACTGCTGAGAGAGACAGAGATATGTGTAAATGAAATGTTGCCTATTTTGAATGAATTGAATTATTGTCCAGTCCTGAACATTGCTGGTGTTCAATGTCGATGTGAACACAAGTTAATACCAACTTGGAAAATCCTCCTTCTTATCCCTGCTTTTATAAAAAATGTTTAGCTTTTGACATCTTATTTCACCAGAACATACCTGCTGCATGAAGAGCTACATGCAGTTTTCACGCTTGTAACACTACTGCTGCGGAGCCCTTTCAATTTACAGTGGGTTTGTGGGTTTGTGGGTCTGTAATGTGTTTCCCATTGCATTACACAATTCTTTCCGTCGTTATTACTTACCCCAACCAATCAGGATGTACCACCAGAAGTATTTCCTCTGTGAGACGAAGGTCAGGGCCAGCAGTGTCTGCAGATACATCCCCTCCACCAGCAACCAGAAGTAATTGGCCAGGATGCTGAACTGGAAGAAAGCCACGGCTGACTTGCACGCTGTCTAGAGAGGACACAACAGTGTAAAGCTACTAGCCCTGGATGTCGGTCATTATTAAATACTAACACACAGTTTGGTTGAAGGCAGTACAGCTAGCATGTCCAAATTAATTTTCATCATGAATAAAAAAAGGGGCAATGAGCAATGTCATTTTTTTACATTCTTTTTATTCTCCATTCTGTCATGATCACATGATGAACGGTAACACTTTTACTGTGACTAACCCTGTATCTCAGGACAAAAGCACAAAACTGATGCTGTGATGATTTAAATTAACATAAAACTGTATTTTTTAAGTATAAAAAGCATCAAATGCACCATGTGTGTGCAGTTGTACCATGGATGTGAGCATGTGAAGAGATGATTGTGTGATATGGTTTGTGAGGCTGCGATAAAGGATTTGAAAAGGTAGAACGCTGAGGTGAAGAAGGAAATCTAAAGCAGTTTTGTCAATGAATATGTGAATCGTTTCAAGAAAGCCACAATAGAAATGTCCCTATAAAAGTACTTTGAGTATTTATTATTAATAGTAAAGAATAAAAATAAAGGTTGTGATGTGATTTCTGCTCACATACAACTTCAAAGTCCCCCCATTATTTTACATGTTTTCAGAAGATGACATTATTTTATAATTAAATATCCTTTACCGATGCAATATGCAACTACTCTAAAAAGGAAAATACACTTGAAGAGTGCTTTGAATTGGTTAAATTATCTTGTTTTTCCTCTGGTTCACACAAAATGCAATTTTCCATATTCCCAACATTCATGTTTTTGATGTTTTATCCAACACTGTCCACTGATCAACTACTCAGAGTAATGTAACACTGACAGAAATCATAGAATGCGCTCCAAATATGTCAACATTAAAGGAGGACTGCATCAAAAGACACATTAAATATTGTTTGTGTAAGAGGACTAAAGCTGAAAGCTCCAGAAAACATTCAAAATAAGTTGTTAGAGGCACAATTACAATCCACATGGATTGTCCTTGTGCTAGAAAAATTTAAACCTGCAGATGTACAAGTCAAATAAGTTCATGTATTCATCCACAACATCATTGAGGAAGCCTACCTGACATGTTCCAACTGTTTGAAAAGCACATTCACAAGCAATTCATTCAATTTTGCTAGAAAATGTAATAATATCATCCTCACCGTGGACATGGAGCAGTGGTCCAGGGTCTCATCAGCAAACAGCACAGTGTCTTTGATGAAAACGGCGCTGGCTCTCAGGACAAAGGAGGAGAACAGGTTGATGTGGATGTAATTTCTAGTGCAGCGGAATTTTCTGAAAGAACGAAAAAGAGGAAAAAGAGAATAAAACCCACATTTATGCAAAAAAAGCACTCTGACTCTCATCTTTATAACCAGCCTGTTAAATCTGCATTACAGCGAAAACCCAGTGGCAGCAACGGCATTGATAAATGATTCACACAATGCTGTTTGCATGGTGCATATTTGACTGAGTCTAGAATAATTCTGTGGCTGTAGCCACATCAGCATGAGCGACTGTACTGTTTCTTTAGTAACTCTCAACTGACTTGACTTGATGCATCTGTACCTGATAAGGATTTGGGTAAATCCAAGTTGTGACAGGGCAACAATGTTTTAACAAGGCTATTCATACTTTCTTAATTGCTGACATTGCAGGTCTATATACATTAACAAAAATGCCAGCTATTAGCAATATATTTACTAATTTACAACCTGCTATGCACTCAATACACATGTTCAGGACTCTCCTTTAGCACAAATCACTGCATCAGTACTGAAATTCTTTGAGATTCAGGTCAGACGAGTTGGCTGTCACACTAATATTATGATTAGCAAACCTGTAAGCTGCAGTTTTCGCACTGTGGTAAGTCCAAAGTCCTGCTGGAAAAGAAAATTGGCATCTCCATGAGCTTATCAGAAGTTCTCTAAAATCTCCTGGTAGACAGCTGCGTTAGCTTTGAATTTGAAATGTATTTATTCATATTTCTGAATCCAAGTACAATAATTAGCATTTTCACAATATTGCATTTTTTTGAGATGCACTAGTAGATATACGTGTTAGTAAACTGCAATATAAGTTTTATTTAAATAGAGAAATCCATGTATCTTCCCTTTGAGCTGTAGAAAGAGAACTGCTGAAGCTGCTTCAGCTGCTGCCTCAGATTTATTACTGTAGATGATTATAATGCTCATTATCTGATTCTTTATGATGAAATTGTTGGCCTTTCTTATCTGAGACACTGGTATCTATCTATTTACAAGGCCGTCAGTGGAAGCTGCCTTCTGGTATCTCATTCCTTCTAGTTCAGCGCTCTGGCCTTTATTTAACACACTTCAGGAACCCAGAAACAACACCTGACAGACTGCCTTTGCTTCTAGTGCTGCAGTTCATATCTCTCTGTAACATTAAGATCATTCTCAATAATAGTCATCTTCCTGATTGTGAACATTTGTGTAGTGTTTAATTCCTGTTTCCTGCTTTCTCATTATGTGTTTCCCTCGTACTTACTTCCCTGTGACTTTAAACTGTAAACAGAGATTTACTGTAAATGAGTATGCTCGTCCAACTTATTCTGTTAGAATAAAACATAAGTACAGGAAAGCAGTATTAACATGCTGCCTTCCGTCTTCCCTGCAGACTTGCTTTACGATTTTGTTTTTTTGTTTGTTTGCTTTTTTTTTTTTTTTTTGCTGTTTAATGCTTCAGGGATAATATGCAGTCATCTTTTCTAACCTTGTTTAATGAAAATGCCGTAGCTGTTACCTTGGAAGTTAATGAGAATGGCGAGACTCGACATGCAGGTGTATTTTTAAAAAGCATTAAATGAGATAAAAGCTGCTAAAAGCCTCAGAATACATTTTCAGTGAGTTTGTCACTATGAGACACTTTGACATCATGCAATTATGAGATTGGTGATGGCAAAAATGTTGTTTTATATATATTATAATTATGCCCAACTGCAATTTTAACATTGTTGGAGTTACATGTGTAATTAAAAAATAACTAGAACAGGATTTTAAGCAGTAATGCATTCTATATACAAGTAAATATGATTCATAAGGCTCTGTATAGTGAAGACTTTACTACAGGTCAGGCTTTTAAAATGCTCTCCACCACTGTAAACATGTGTGTTTTGGATGCTTGGTGTGTGAACATCCCAGTTGTTTTTCCTTTTCATTGCCTTCTGTCTGTGTGTATCTAAGGCAGAAAGTGCTGCTCTTACCTGAAGGCTGTGAACACAACTATGGCTGTAATGAGAGAGATAAGCGACGTGGCGTAGCCGACAGTGTAAACCTGTCGAAACATGGAGAGGTAGCTCGTCTGCAGACAGAGAAACAGGCAGAGAGAGAAAAAGAGAGTGTGAGTAAATTGCGATGCAGTCAAGTGTACGGTACGAATGGGAAATGGCGTCATTTGAGAAATGTCACACATTATTCCACTCGCTCCATGAATGAGCAATAAAATGACACTTCGGAAAGGAGAAAGTGATGAAAAGTTTAGTGCAGTTATGGTGAAAATTAAATGAACAATGAATATTCTGAAGCACTGCGTATCTTAAAACCGCACAGTAATTTGCTTTACAGAATGAGAACAAACAATTCAATATTAAAAAGTTCATTGTGTAACTTCTCCCTTTGTGCTGGCACTAAACCTACGAATAGGTCTGAACTGAAAAACAAGCTGTGAGGAAGGAAGAGCGGAGAGAGGAAACAGGGATGATATGAATCTACTTTACTGATGACATGTCTGTATGAATACCTCGGATTCAGGCTCACTGTCATCGCTGAAAATGCAGGCCTCCTGGTAGGGTGGATACATTTCGGACCAGCCGTCACTGGTGCAGTTCCTGTAAACATAGCCTGATTTGGGAGCAAACAGCAAATAGACAAAGAACAAATCAAGTTAGTTGATGACTACAGAGTTTCTTATGTAATATCACGTCATTTTTTTCAGAAACTATCATAATTTTTCATGCCCATGATTCAATACAGCCTGTAATGCTTCAGGCAAGAGGCGTTATAGTTCAACATCTCATTTGTCGGCCTCCCAATTAACCCTGCCACTCACACAGTGTCAGCCGGGGGAAATACTGTATATGACTCTTCAGCTGCTAAATGCTCCACTACATTCACCAGCTATCTGTGTCTGTCTGTCTACTAGCAGAATGTTTATACAGTTTTCTCTTCCTTTTTTTATGCAATAATGATGCTATGAGCAGTAATAGTGAATTCAGGCTGTAAAGATGTAGCTGTTTTCCTGAAGATTCAGGCAAACAATTGTTCTCATAGAAATTATATAATAATAATTAGCTTAATATTTCAGTAGCTAATGTTTTCTGTGTCAGCCACTTAGCCTGACGAAGTTTATTCTAACTTTGCGTTTTTACATATTTATAAACCAGCAGGTATCTCATTTTCAAATTTACATGATGTAGTTTAAAGTGTGTTTAAAGCTGCCATTCCCATGCACCTGAATATCAGCATATTTGAGTCGCTACACTGACGTTTAAGCTCTTGGACCATTTCACTCCATTAGTGCTTTCAGTCAGAAAAGATTTGATGCTTTCATGTCATGATTCAACTCTGGTGACATTTGCGGCATTTGTCAGGAGAGCTTCGGCTGCACCACTCCGGTTCTAGGTTTCACACTAAATGTGCATGCTACAGATAGCACAAGTGGTTCAGGTGTTCAGACTGCCACGTATTTGTTTCAACAGAGACACAAAACAATGCATGACAGAAGGTTTTTACTCTATTCCCTTTGAGGTGAGAAAACAGGAGTCCAAATGCTGCCAACTGTACGGCTGAAAGCCAAGACTCTGCTCCGCTTGACTGATCTGCAATTCAAATTACATTGAGCCATGATTTCCGTCATGGTAAAGAAGGAAACACCAGTTTTCCTTAATGAATCTGTCGTAGTGACAATACCTGTCCTGCCGATACGACACAGCATGAACAAACCAACATTTGTTTCTTTAAAATGCTTCTGTACTTTAAGACAAGGGAAGTAAAAAAAGAAATAGAATTCCTATTAACACTAATGCAAATGTTTCATAGTTGATTAAAAAGTACTTACAACATAGTCTTTCATTATTTTAAACAACGTTCATTACAGATGTGTGCTCCAAGCAATTATTTAGAATGGATATTTATTGAATGTAATACCATTAGAACACTTTTATTCTTATGTAAAAAGAAGAGATTTGTTGCCATCAGCAGCTTTCATCTTTCTGGAAACACATATCCTGTACTACAACAGCTTAAACGGGTGCCAGACTGTGACGTATTAACCCTAAAGACATGATTTTCCATCATTTCTTCTGCCAGAAATCTTCCATAGTGTATATTAATGCCAACAAACATGCATAAATAATTCCTACTACTGGAGTCACACATCAGAATGAATCCAGCCTGCAGCTCTGCAGGTTACACAGATAATTATACTGCTGGAGTAGCAGACTTTTACACTACCATTTGTATTTTAACTATTGTGTTTAATAGCTCGGGAATTAGTTGGCCCTTTCCATATTTACTGTAATAGAGGTTTACGTGAAGACAAACCTTGGTTGCTGGAGAAATGCTGGAAGACTTCGGAGCAGGATACGTTGACCACCTGCCCGACATCAGCTCTCAGCCAACATCCGATCTCGTCCCACTCTGTTTTACACCCTGCGACAACAGGATGTCAGTCAGTTAAGTCTTCTCCTTGTCATTAATAATTCATTGTTGATTTATTTAATATTTTATTCTAAATACGCAATAGTCAGCATCTCTTGCTACCCAGCGTACAGACATATTCTTTGAAGTCCACAAGACTTTGATCGTTCAAACATATGGGGGCTGGGAGGTGGTGGCCAGGACTGGGGGTTGAAAAGGAAAAAGTCTGAATTAAATTTAAGGAATTGGACAAAAGGCGAGGCTGGTTGACCCAAAACAGCACCAACAAACCCGTTCTCTCCTGCAGGGTATAAGTGCAGTGAGTCCTTTTGGTAATCACAAAATGGATAACAACAAACATATTTACAGTAGAGCTAGGCTCCTCGGCTGGACTCCCCCTGGGTCTAAATTACAAATTTCAACCTCACAAGACCCCCTTCCCTTTAAAACTGTTAGAATAATGTTGTTGTTTGTTTGTTTTTATGTTCTTATTACAACTTTAGAGAACTTAGATGTTTATGTGTAACTAATTTTTGCATCATACAGAGACATGTTTTCATTATTTAGCCTGTTGTATTCAGCATAGACAAAGTGATAGGATACCTGTAAGTGTAAGATAATGCAATTGAACAGCAGCAACTAACTGAATTTTCTAACCACATTTCACTGTCGCTCACTGTTTGTACTCTGCACAGCTCATTTTTCATTACACTGGGTTTTACTTCCTAAAGAACCTTGCCTTTTCCTTTTTACAACAGCACAACAGGTTCTTGTTTGTGGTGATCGGAGTTCATGCTTTCACATGAAATCCAACATTATTAATGAGCATCCTTTTTTTTTTCCATTTGCATAATTTCTTGTGTGCTTGCCCTCCTTTCCTGTTTAATCCCTCTCCCTTTGTGCTTTCTGTCAGTCCTGTGTCATCACATTAATATCAGCTGATTAGCTCTGTCTGCTGGACTGAGGCTGTCACACACATTTCTTCAGAAGGGCTGAGGAAGAACAGTTCTCAGTTCTTTGCAGCCCGGACTAAGAAGCTTGTGGGAAGGCTTTTGTTCTGCATTCTTTATGGTTTCCAGACATTATGTTGTGTCAGAGACAAGACTCTATGGATATCAGTCTGTCATCATCTACCACTTTGGTGCCTAACAGAAATTTGTTGACAACTAGTAGATTGATTGCTGTGAAATTTGTGCAGACATCCATGGCGCCCCGAGGTAGATCAGTTAACTCCATCCAACCTACTTGTCAGATAATTGAATGGCTTCGGCAACTCCTCACACCTTTTCAACGTGAATTATTAGCTGTGAGGAGGCGAGGGAGCAACATTACAGACTACCTGCTTAACATCAACATGCTATATTGTCATTGTGAGCATGCTTACAGCTGTGCCTCAGTACAGCCTCACAGTGCTGCAGACATAGCTGAGGACTGTTCGTCGTGTTTGAAATGTTGTTCTGTTTTCTGCCATGCAAGTGTGTTTTGGAAATGTTGTGATTTGGGGAAAACCTCTAGAAGATCAAAAGAATATTTTCAGGTTATTAAGGATTGCAGCCTTTTAATGCATAAGCAGCTCAACCAGAAGACAGACAGCTACATTATTGTGTGTATCGCCAAAGAAAAAGGATCCAGCTCTATTTATGCATTAATCAAACACCTTAGCTTCTGACAATATATTAGGCAGACTATGAATTTCAAAGTGCCCAGAACTTCCTGCTGTGAAGAATGAGGTAGAAACATTTCAGTCCATCTCAGGCTTTCATCACATTAAATACTTTCCACATTTACCACATAAATGAAAGTGTATATACAGGTGACCTGATTCCCTTGTCACATACTTCCTCTCAAGTGACCACAAAGGATATTTCTATTAATCCTGACCTAATAAATCCACCACTGCAATAAAACCGGTAGACTTTTCTGCTGTCCAGAAGGTCTGAGCTTGCCCTGTGTTATTTCTGTAAATGGATTGTGGTAAAAGCCTTTGCTCAACGTCACACATAACAGGCTTCTCAATCTACTCTCCTACGTTTATAAGATTCTGGATGAAGCTGTACTGTACATACTAGTAGAAATGATGTTCTTTTCTGTCCCTGTCAGAGCTTCAGGAGACAAAATGACAGCAGTGACTGGATGAATGGACACAGCAAGTGCACTATGTGTTACACTGTTCACAGCCTTCAGGTAACAGCAGCACTTCCTGTCCTAGATACACAGAGACAGAGGGCAATGAAAAGGAAAACAACTGGGATGTTCACACACTGTTGCCACTGTAGATTTGTTATAATGGAAAACAAAGTGTGTGGTGCACAAATATCTGCAACCACCCTCATCCATGTTGGAATAACATTGGTGATGAATCTTAAGAAGAAGGCACTGCGAGGAGCTTTTTCATTTCTCCCCAAGGCTGAAATGAAACCAAAATAAATGTCAAATACATTTTCAACAGCAAATCACGTCTCAGAAGAAAAAAGTGGAAACTCCTCAGGCACTGTTTCCAGCTTCCAGGAACATCAAAATGTTTCAAAAGACTGGGAGTGGTTTCTGACTAAAACATAAACACGGTGAAATTAGGATTCCTATTCTGCACTCAGCAGGATGTTAGTCAATGTGTTGTGTTGAGGCTGTTGTTCTTTTTCTTGCACATTCAACCTACAGTACAGATCACAGACATCGCCTCCATGGATGAACCAACTGTTGTTCAGTTGATCCATCCTGTGGACTGAAATACCTCAACAATTGCTTTGTGGATTACCATGAAATTCTACTCTGACATTCGTTTTCCTTAGAGGACGAATCCTACTGCTTTCAATGGTCCTCTGAGTTCATCACTATCAGATTTTTTTGTCATTGATGAATAATTACTAGATTAATAGTATAAATATTACATATAATTATTGACCCATTTCCATTCATCTCATTTTATTTCATACACTCAGGAATAAACTTTTAGGGCTCAGACATCAAAGGTCAAGGTCACTGTGACCTCGTATGTCCAATTCTCGTCAATGTTATATCTGGCTAGAAATGGCTCAAGGAAATTTCATATATTCCAGCAAAAGTGTCTGCTTGAATACAAGTCTGGACAGACAGCCAAGTAAACTGCAGCTTCACTGACTGGCGGAGGCCACATGGTAGATAGCTATGATAGCTGATAGTCAGTTCTTTCTATTCCTTAACATTGATACACCAACTGCTGGCAACATGTATGCCACTAGTTGCTATTCCTGTCCTATTTGGTCACAAACAAAAGTATTGGACAAACTGAAATGCAATGATTTGAATTTGATGCATTTTGATACAGCGCAAAGTTCAGAAAAGCTTAAATGTTTGTGCTAAATTTCATAATAATCCACCCCACACAGAAGAAAAAGCCTGAACATCATCAAAATTGTTAGGATGCATCCTGAATGTGCCAGTGTAACAAGTAATAGTTCACTAATGCCACTTCTAGGTTCACATTGCTAAGACTTCAATAATTCTGTCCTTCTTTCAATTCAAATACACACATTATTTAAAAAAAGGTTTTATTGGGCAGATACATGTGATTTTACATTGCGTCTGTTATTGAATTACCTCTCCTTAATTTAATCTGGAATTAAAATCTAAACTGATTACAAAACGTCCCTGTCTGGTGATTTGTGCTCCAGGTGATGTGAGCCATCAGCTGTAGCTGCTAACAATAATGTGAGACAGAGCAGTGACTAACAGGCAGCAGTCTGTCCCAGTGAAATATCCATTTCCTCTCTTTGCCTGTACAAAGCCAGCATGTCAAATCCATTACCCACTCCTTCTCCTGTGTGTCCCTATTCCACAAAACCAACCACTTGTATCCAGTCAGGTGATTTGATGATCAGAAAATGATGTCACCTTCATCGTAACCCAGGGAAACTATGGTGTGCGATCTTTCACGAGGGACCTTGTGCTTGAATGATTCATCCTGGCATCTCCTCCGCTGCTGTCTGGCTGACTCAGACTGATATTCCTGAAGAAGAGGATCCCGAAGGAGAAGCAGGGTTGTGTTGAAATGCGCTTTCAGGTCGTCTGTGTGTGTCTCATCACACAAGGGCTTTCTCAACAAGTTGTCGTTTCAGAGTTGGTGCTATGAATTGTGTGGCTTTTACACGGCAGGTGACTCACGACCACATATTTTACTAAACATGCCCTTTTTTTTTATTTTCTGCTTTAGCTATGCTTGTGCTGTTGCCAGTCACCTTGGACCACAAATACTAAAACTATTGTATGGATTCAATTTTGTACATGCAATTTGTATAGCGTCAAATGTGCAATCTTACATTCAAATCTGGCTATTTGAGTCATGCTAATAGCTTTGTGCCTCTATCTATCTATCACCGGGGTTTTGTCTGCACAAAATTGCAATCCTACTTGTTCCACTGTGTTGCAGAAAACAACACAGACTCCATATCATATCTTCAAGTTATAATTTGGTTTTGGGAACACACAGAAGTGTGAAATTAAAGTATGAAATATTTACAGATTTGATGTCTACAAACAGACATTTTAGGAAAAGCAAATCAATTGCACCATAAAACTAGAAGATATTTAAACATGTTGGATTTCTTTCTATTCTATTAAATGCAAAATATGTGCTGTGAAGACGGTTGATTGCTGTCATTTTGAGAGTTAATTCTTTCTATGTCCATATCTGTACTAACCCAGCTAATTATACAACAGCACCTTCTCCTCTCTGTGTCTCCTCACACCTGATTTAATGAGAAAAACAACAAACAGAAACAATGTGTTTGTTTAAAACTGGCAATAAGGTACACATTTCAATGTAAGAGGTGGTAACAGGTTTGCAGTTAATGATCTGTTGGGATTTAGCTGGATAAGAAACTGAGAAAAAGGAATGTTTACAACATTTTTATTCAGAGACTAAATAGCTGTGCTGAGATAATTGGTATCAGGGATTAAGTGATTTTATTCTCCAGTATTTCCTCTTACGCTAATGGCAGAACTGGATGCTGGCCTCTGAATTTGAAATTTGGTGAGAGAGGAAAAATCTTCTTAAGCTTGCTGCATGTGGGAGGATCATCTTCATGTTTACACAGATGAGTCTAATCCTAATAAAATCCTAATTTAAAAAAAGAAACAGAAGCTTCTACACCAGTGAGGAAGCTGTTTCTAAATCGCATGTCCATTTTCACAACAGAGCCGTCTTTATGGACAGCTTGCTGGGGAGGAAGAAACAAAACAGCAGCACTACTGGTGCAGACTCAGCTGCACTATTGTTGGCAATGGATATCAGGAGAGCTGAAGATTGACGTGATATACTGTAATTACTGAACTTCAGGTGTTTCTCTATAAAATGTATCTGGCAGGCTGTCACAGTGAATTTAAGTCGTCTCTGAGTAGACGGCAAGAAAGCAGCAGATGAATTCATTAAAAGTTTGAAAGTTGTTGCATCATCAGAAATATTACGGTGCATTATTTGACATTAACTGACACCCATTGCACCACAGGCTGAAAGTAGAGAAACTAGTGAGGGGACACTGGTCAGCATGCCAAGCTTGGAAGTACATTGCTTCTTTTCTAGAGAGTTGACGCACACTGAAGCTGACAGTAGTAACTGGGACAGTGGCATAAAGTATCCTGACACGTTGACAGTATGTGGGCTCACATAGAAAACAATGGACGTGGGTGTTTTCATGTCTCACATCCTATTCTGCCTGCATGTGTTGTGCTACTAAATTTATAAGCACGCGGCTGGTTAGTTCTTCTCCCACAATTTGTTACTTGACATGAGTGATGTGAACTTGTTATAGTTCCTCTAGACAGCAGTGAAATACTGATCTACTCTGCCTGGAAATACGAAGATGGGGAAGAAGATAAAGATGTCAATTTAGTTCAATAATGTAATTATGTGCTATTTTGAGGTACCTGTGATTTACTTGACTATTTTCTTTGGACGCTAGTTTAACTTCATATTTATATTTATATTTACCTCTACATCCATCTATTTATCCTACTATCTTACTTCCTGTTACATTGCAGAAGCAAACTCAACTACTTCAGCTGTCCTCCTTTCCATTCATCTTTGGTTTTCATTAAAACTCCTTCACCACCACCAGTGTTGTCATCACCATTATACTATGTAACTACAGGAGAAAGGAGAAAACAAGTATGTTCTTGCTTATTGTACAAGATCTATAAAGAAATTTCCAGATAAAAACAATTGCTAACAAAAAGGTGGATGTTTCTACCAGACATTTCATTTAAAACCATAGTTCCTTTGCAGTATCTCAGACCCAGACTTTTGTTATCTAGCTTGTTTATGGGAGGCTGTTTGTGGCTTGCTTTTATAGATGAAACTGCTTCTAAGATCAAATTAAAGTTTTACTGTCTAAAGCAGTGGAATAATATTCCCATATGGGAGTGTACACTTCTAGATGTTTCAATTCAGATGTCTGAATTTGAGTCATACAAACACTGAGAGTGATGTGACAAGTGAGTCGTGCTGATTATGAAAGGACTTCATTTTCAGTTTGAGACTGAACTCACAAAAAAAGGCACAATTATATGTTGTGTGTTAAAAGAGACATGTAAAATAAGAAACCCTAAATTACGGAAACTTACACTGTTTCACTGGGACTGACATCTTTGTGTAAATTTAAACATTTGAGTGAAACCCGTCATACATCATGGACTGAACCTCACATTACCAGACACGTCAAGAAGTGAAGTTTGTGATTAATTTCCAATATTTCCTTTCAGAACAAACAAATGGTTTTCTCCCCCACTGAGCAGAGTTCTATTCTTAGGCTTTTAAAAGGCAGCTCCAGAGGAAGCTATACACTTAGTGACTTCAATGTCACCCCATTTAGGATTAACAGTGACGTTTAAAATGACTTTGGAAACAGAGTGAGTGCTTCCAGAGCACCGCTGAAGGACTGTTGTAAATTAAAGATAAAGAATGTCAAGCTAATAAAATATTTTTTAATGATACTTCTCTGTAATTGAAAACAAATACATTACAGTGTACTAAACATAACTCATTATATATTTTTAAACTGCTAATTTATATAAATATGGGGATTAAAGTAAAATGTTAATGTCACTGTCATATTAATGGTTCACTCAATGAGATAATTTAATTCATCTTGGCCTCTGTCAGACTACAAGTGGCTGGTTTCAGAAATAACTAACCGTTTTGACATGTGTGTACTGTCATGCTCACAATGACAGCCGAAAGAAATTATTACAATGAGCAGGCATTCACTGAAACAATAGTTGCACAAATAGAATTTCTTTACTGATGATGGTAATAAATAAAAAGTTAGTGAATAATCAATGTTAGTGTAATTCATCCAGGGGGGATGAATGTCTATACCAAACGGCATTGTTTACTAAATTTCATGGCAATCCATCAAATAGTAGTTGAGAAGTAATTCAATTGAGACAAAGTGGTCACACATGATCTGGCAAATCTAAATCGCCATCCACATGCTGCAACTTCTCCTAATATGCCAAAGAGTTGCTGCTGAACGGTAAACCTTTTGGAATTTCATGGTTTTCTGCATTAATTGTGTGATCTGATCTTCATCTAAGTCAAGAATATTAACAAATATTATGTGCCTAAAATAATCATTCGGATCTTTTATTGAGAACAACCCTAAAACTGTCATAGTGATAGGTGTATAGTGTGAGTATGTAAACCCTTGAAATTAATAACTGGTTGACCCCTTCTTGGCAAAAATAACTTAAACCAGGCGCTTCCTGTAGTTCAGGAGGAATTTTAGCCCATTCCTGCTGCAGAACTGCTTTAGCTCTTTGAACGTCTCATGTGTGGCTCTCTTAAAGTTGTTCCATAGCAGGCCCAAATCATGATGGGAAATCCTCCACCATACTTTATGATTGGGATGATGTTTTCATGATGATACAGCATGTAGCAATGTTCTTTTTAGTAAGTAGCAGCTTCCTTCATTGTGTCCTGCCACAGACACCCTGCTTGTTTAATGTTTTACCTACTGTAGACTCATAAACACAGATGTTAGCCAGTTCCAATGATGCCTTCAAATCTTTGGCTGTCACTCGTTGTTGTTTCTTTACCTCATTAATGAGTGTTTGTTGTGCTCTTGGGGTCATTTTCACCCACTTCTTAATAGAGTAGCCACAGTTTTTGTTTGCCAAACTGAAGACTGGTGAATTTCTATAGTCTTTGGCATCCCTTTATAACCCTTTCCAGTGTAATGTAATTAACAATTCTTGATCGCAGATATTTGTTAATACTCTTAACTTAAAAGAAGATCAGTTCAAACTTTATGAGAAATTAATGCAGAAGGTCATGAAATTCCAAAAGGTTTACATACTTTTTCTTGCCACTGTATCATAGTAAAATGAATATCTTCAGGTTTTGAATGTTTATGAATGTTTAAAATATTTTAAACCATTACACAGGTTAGTATACAACTTCTACTTGGGCTTATTACCTGGAGTCGGTCTCTGATGTCTTGCGTTAATTCACAAAGGTGAAATGGTGAAAGGTGCAGGACTTTCTGGCGCTACATGTACGGATGGCACCACACTGATAGATCCATAAACACACTTACTTTGACTGTGAAATTCATCAGCATACATTTATCTGCATAATGAGCAGCGGAAGACTTTGCACCAAAGTGTTGTGTCATCAGTGATAATTAAGATCAAATTAGTCTGGAAATGTTCAAGTTTATCACTCTTGCCAAGTGGAAGTGGCAGAGTGGTGTTATTCTGGGGCAGCAGAGCTTCATGGAGACGCGCAGTTCATTAGTAAATAATAAAATCAACGAGTCCAGTTGAAAGCACAGGCAGGTGTGGCCTCACCAGGTAGAACAACAAGTGTCGATGTGGGTATAAGATCACTATGATAACATCAAGATTTCCAATGTTTTCTGTGTCTCTGTATTTTCAAAATATCATCAGAAAGTTTATTGAGTCCACACATGGAAATTAAAGCAATGTCACACATCTTCTGTTGCTACACATGCAGATCCTATTTTAAGTTGCAGTAGACTAATAATTAATTTAAGCGATCTGTACTATAAAAATACTTAATTACAAGCAATACGTTGAATGTATTTCTACTATTGCACCTCATCATCCCTCAGGAGGAATTGTGGATCTTTAAAATATGTCTCTACTGTATACTTTATTAGAAAATGTGTATTTTTCTGTGTTGGGTAAGTTTTGAAGAGCATTGTATTTTATCATCTCTTTATATGCATCAGATTCTGCTTTCTATCTGTAGGTAAAAGCACTTAACATTTTACCACCCACTGATCCCTCTGTAGTCTCTCTGTCTGTAGGACTGTCACTGAATGCTACACTAATGTTAGTATTTGTGTAACATACATAAATATCATATCATTTCAGACAGATCTATAGATTCAGGTTGTTGTATTGTGGATCACTGTGGCGATTAAAATGACTGATTGAAATATAATCTCCATCAATTTTGAGAAATATCTTCATGTAGTTTAGTAGAAATGTCAAACACTCACTGGTCCCTGCTGCCCTTCTTTGGCATGAAGAATAGTAAACTGAATAGAGGGACAGTAAAATTATTATTGGTTAAAACCAACTTTCAGTTAGCTCAACTTTTTGCTTTAACTCTCCTGGTTTCTGATGCAGGTAGAAAAGCTCACAGTGCTGCACATATCATGCACCATCTGAACCATGATATAATCCTTTTAATGTGCTACAGAAAGTTTAACAGGGATCGTTTCACTTGGATGTTCACAAGTAGCTTTGTCTTATGTCCTCTACCTACTGAATAATGCGCTTCACCTCTTGTCAACACTCCTTTCTGGGTCTGGCCCACATTCTTGTCTATTTAAATCCTCTCTGGTCATCATTGTGTGTGTGTGTGTGTGTGTGTGTGTGTGTGTGTGTGTGTGTGTGTGTGTGTGTGTGTTTGTGCGCAGCAGCAGCAGCAGCACGCATGTACCCACCGCTCTGGTCGCTCTGGTTTTGCGCCTCGCTTCTCCTGGTCAGGCTACAAATCTCCCGTGCCCTCAAGTGCTGGGAGACGATGGCGCAGTCCGGATGAATTGCTTGAGCCTGAAAACACGAGACAACTAAGTTACCTACAGCAAAGCAGACGCAGCGGATGATGTTCTTCGTTTGTTACTTGGAGGAGTGCGAGTGCGCGCAGGGACGGTGGGAGAACATGGACATGACAAGCAGCTTTCTGTTAAAGAAACGACAAGACACACAGATCCCAGGCCTTATTTTTAAATGTTGAGGTGCTTTTCAAGAAATGTATCTCTATTACTCAAAGAATCGTCTCAGAAATGCCCAAACTGTTTAAATAAAATGTTGCATTTCCAATTTCTCTGCAAATAAAATGTGATTTATGTGACACAATGGGACATTTTCTGCCAGAAACTGCAAAGTAATACAAATTAACGACATT
This sequence comes from Anabas testudineus, assembly GCF_900324465.2. Taxonomy (NCBI): domain Eukaryota; kingdom Metazoa; phylum Chordata; class Actinopteri; order Anabantiformes; family Anabantidae; genus Anabas; species Anabas testudineus. The sequence goes on along the minus strand of NC_046626.1, from coordinate 14,923,086 downwards.
GTCTTTTGCAAATCCATGTCCAGTAGACCATAAAACATCCAGACCAGCAAAAGCCAGGCTCTTCATTTTATATTTATTTATGGGTAAATAGCTATCAAGGTCGAGAGAGCCTTGGTGACCGTTAATTAGTGTGTGCAGAGCTTTGTGTGAGCGCAAAAAGCAAGAGAGGGACAGAGGATTGGAAAGGTGTCAGCACTGCAATAAAGGTGTGATGAGGGCAGAATGAATTGTTTCCCAAATTACCGGCAGGTCGTGTGTGAAATGCTGCAGCAAAGGCAACTTTTTGTTGTTGCACTTTTTTTAATCAGTTCACGGATGAAAATATTCTGCCCCACGACTTTAAAAATAATAGCTACACATGCAACTCACCATGGGTCTGCTCCACAGCTGGAGATAAAAGATGAGGAGGAATAATTTCTCTTGTCGTCCTGGCAGTCCCTTACAATACATGACCATGTTCTCTTATCTGTCTTCTTTATTGTATGTCCCTCATCGGTGTGAGCGCAAAATCCGGATTCTGTGCTGCTCTGTGCGTGTCTGTGACTGACTTCTTCTTTGTAGACTCCGTGTGAAACGGTGCTGTGTCAACCTAAAATAGATGAATCCCCATTTCTCCCTGCGAGCTGCAAACTTGCAGGAGCGGAGGGCTGCTGCTGTCACACATCTGCTCTCTCTCTCTCTCTCTCTCTCTCTCTCTCTCTCTCTCTCTCTCACTAAGATAAGGACGTGTGAGCAGCCAATGTCCTGATTTTTAAGTCACAAAATATAGTTTGTCAATGTTAATAACACCAACTGTATATGTGCACTGGGGGTAAACAAACTCCACAGGTTAACAGTGTTAAATGTTTAATGTTAAATTATGATCACTACAAATCAGAGGAAAAAAACACAGCTGGTGTGAAAGTGTTTAAAATCTTGATGATCTCAGTAATGTGATCAAAAGCTCTATCTACTTAATTTATTATGCGCTTCATTAAATTACCATAGAGCAAATGGATTTTCTGTGTTTGTACTGAGTTTGCATGTTCTCCCTGTGCGGGTGTGAGTTTCCTCCCACAGTCCAAAAACGTGCATTTGTGTAAACTGGTGAGTCTTAAGCTGCCTGTATGTGTGAATGGTTGCCTGTCTTAAGATGTAGTAGCCTGGCGATCTGTTCAGGTCACCTGTACATCCAGGATTAGCTCCAGGATCTTCACAGTCCCTAACAGGGTAAGCAGCATAGATAAAGATTGAATACATACCTTTTTTTTCAAATGAGAACAAAGTTTGATATAATAATTGCACCAAACACTAAGATGTTGACAGTTTATCCACCTTGAAATTAAGGTGACTATTCATGCAATCATGGGTTTCCTCCAATCTGCAATCACCAGTGTTTTGTCAGTTCAGATTATTTGAAATGTTTGTAACATATTTTGAATTGATGATTTTAATTTCCCAGAGGAGGTAGTCTGGGCAGTCAGTAATGAGCTGTTAGAGGACATTGAGGTTACAATGGCCTGAAAGGCTGCCAGCTGGGGCTGTGGTGGAAGGAACATCTGTTAAAATCACCATAATAGATTAGAAGATTGAAGTAACTAAAAAAATAAATGTCTGTTTCTTCATCTGTTGCTGTTTTGGTATCTCTCATGAGGAATATATTTCCATGTTGCGCCACTGGTTTGTGGTCAGAGTCAGAGTGAGAGGTGTTTCCAGATCAGGGAGAGCTGAAAAAGTCAAACACCTTCCTGCAGAATAGGTGCTTTACAAGTTTAAAGGTTCTTCTGGAGCTACTTAGAGGTTGTTTTTTTGGTTTTGTTTTTTTTTTTACAAAAAAAAAAAGATCTTTTCTCTAAAACAGCAAAATGCTGGTCTTGGTCATTTACCAGGTGTGAATCTGTGAACCTGGACTTAAGAATAATAATTAATAATATAATAAACTCTCAGTAAAAGCTACAGTACTATGTTATCAGGTTTCAGTCATCCTGCAGTATGGACTTTCATAAAACTAACTCTACAACACTGTTACCCATTCACAAACACAGGCTAACAAAAGGTTTGTGTGATATAACTGATACGTGGCTTTTTTTTTCAAACACATTAGTTGTTTGCATTGAAACAAAAGCTAGCTTTTGTGGGGAGTGTTTGAGCCCCACAAAAGCTAGTGTTTCCTGTTCAAGCTGATTTCCCAAGCTACGAGAACTGACTGTACTGTAAGCAGCTTTTGAATAAAACATGGGTTTGAAATGTCAATATCATGACGGAGGTCAGGAATAGCTCAATTCAGTGATAAATAAATAACACTGATACTAGGGCTGCAATGTGTGATAATTAGATGTTTCCAGAGCCCAGAGAGATCCAAACACGTCATATCAGAAAGCATTTAGACTCCTTCACCCTCTGAACATTTTACTGCATTATAAACCTAGTTTAAAATGGATTAAAGTGGATTTTTGCTCATCAATCCACACACTGTGCAGCATGACATGCGGAAAACATAATTTTAATTTAGCAAATTGATTAGAAATCCAAACCTATTGCAGTGCCTGTGAGTTTAAAAATATTTTTTTTAAATTGTAAAATGTGGTACAGAGTATTCTCTGATGTGGAAGTACACGCACCTAGAAGACATTGTCATGTAGTGTTCACATCTAAGGGTTTTCTTGACCAGGATGGCCGAGAGGTTAAGGCGTTGGACTTAAGATCCAATGGACAGATGTCCTCGTGGGTTCGATCCCCACTCCTGGTAATGCAATACGACACAATGGTACCTCTGTGTTTGTTACTGTACAGTTGAGGTTGCAATTATGATACCCTTATCTTTGTATGGACCAAAGAGAATAAACAACACATAGAAAAAACGTCATTGCACAGAAGTCATATAACATGACGTGAGTAAACCGCACATGATGGCCCTGTTTTCCAACCCACACTGGTCTGTGAGTACTTCACATGATGAAAGAGTAACAAAGGAGAGACTAAGGTAAAAGATAAGTGTGTGGGTTTTCTGATAGGTTTCATGGATTCACTAACTCAACTTATCTTTATTTATACAGCACTTGACAAACAACACAGCTGGTCTAAGGTACTTAACAGCACAGGGAGGGGAAAACAAAAGAAATGACACAAAAATAAGAAGAAAACACAGATTAAAGCTTAAAAGATATCATTTCACGTACGCACCAGACACTGAGACAATGAAAGCAAATCATGGTTCAATATTGGACCCCACACAATTTGGGGGTCCTGGCCAGGGGTCCACTATGCTGGGTTGATTCTAGAGCTGGTTTGCAGAGCCTCTGCTTCTGCTTTTTCATTTAATCCTGTCTCTTAAACAAGAGGCTCTTACCTTTTGGGGCCATTCAGTTGTCAATCCATAATAAAATGTACTCTAATAAGGTAAAGGCCTGAGGCAATATGCACTGCATAACAGAAACCAACGTACACATAATGTGTAAGGCAGATAGGGCACATAAATAATGCAAAAATAAAGAAACTCAAAAATACTATTAGTAACATGAAATGAGGGCAGGAATTAATCAACCTCTTACTGAAAGTAGTGACATTGAACATTTCCTTTTGCGTATTGCTTGTACAGAATAAATCATAACTTGAACTGCTGGTCTAATGTCTTCATTCTGGCACAACTTAAAGCTGTATTTTAAAGAATATCCAGCACAGTACTTGTCACAAATTTAACTATTGCTGCTTGGACTTTTTCTATTTGCCCTTTGAAGAACACAAGTTGTGAGTGATTGGTCAACCAGAGTGGTTGAATATGAATAAGATGCTGGGCTTTACATTTAATGAATATATCATGCCCTTATGGGTTCAACACCCATGATAGATGTTTCTCTTTGAAAAAAAACAGATGAAAACATCTTTCTTGAAACAGAGGACCAACTGCTGACAACTTTCTTACATCTGTCAGATTTCTGAAACTGTCAGAAGTAACACATCCATCTCTGTTTCACAGGAAAGATTTCAGAGTTCATGTTGCTCATTTTGAAATTCATATCAATCATGTTTCTCTTTGAGATTTTCATATTGCACACACATATGTACATAGTTATAGGAGATAGTCACCACTTTGTTTTCAGTTATGATCCCACAGTGACACTTATCTGAAAATGAGTGATGAGTGAGGGATCTACTATAGAAACCAGCAAGATGTTAGACCTCTTTAGATGTGGATTCTATGGTCGTTTAAAGAGCTCTGAAAAACCAGGATGGCCGAGAGGTTAAGGCGTTGGACTTAAGATCCAATGGACAGATGTCCTCGTGGGTTCGATCCCCACTCCTGGTAAAGTAATGCTGTGTCACCTCATGGCAACTTATGTACGAGCTATAAATTCATCACAAGCATTTATTAAAGTGAGAGCATAGTGAAACTGTGGGTGAATAGATGCTAAAGGTGTGTTATTGTGTTCATTTCATTATGTATTTTGTTTTTAACAAACATATTATGTGGTTCTTTGATAGTTTAACACATAGATTAACAACAGCAATGTCAATAAATAAAACAATAATATGTTTGTATTTGTTGCTTGCATTATTAATCAGTCTTTATACTTTGAATTTAACACAAAAATATAACAACAATAATTATAATACAAACGCCACATTGTTCATAATCTTGACTGTCAAGTGTGTAAAGTTGATGGTTATATGGTCTATACTGTGCTATTCTACTTTACACAAATATTGTTAATAATATTTAGTACCTGATTATGGTTTATGCAATGTTTGTAGTCTGGTTAAATTGACTCGACTGTCCTGCCCTCTGCAGGAAAAGAGGGGTAAACACATTTGGCACCACAAAGAGCTTAAACCTGAGCTAAACCTAACATTAACACCAAGCCCAGATTTATTTTAGGAACACTGAAAGAGGTTTGTTTACCAAATTGAAAGAGAAAAGAGAAAAGCAACAGCACATAGTTAAACACATAAAATCATTATTATGAAATACACAAACACAATTCTCAAGTAAAAGTAGTCGCATAAAATGTACCGTACTACAAGTGGAAGTACCACTTCAAATTCATTACTTAAGTTGAATTATTACGTACAAAAAGTACTGCGCTAAGACTGTAAAGTCTGATAAACACTGTCAAACTTGATCCTGCTAACAGCATGAATGTACGTGTCCAGATTTGTTTGACAAACTAATATAAATAAAAGATTAAATATATGGCAAAAAAAAAAAAAAAAACGTGTAGAAGCCTAATTAATAAAAACAAAAAACAAGTTATGTATGTTACATGGATACTTGTGCAACAAAACAGAACAGCTGGTAGGTGCAGCTGATTTTATTTACTTTATGTACTTGCAAGCAATTAATTCACATTCCTATTATATAAATGTAAATCTGCTTACTAACAATTAATGCTATAGTGGAGTAAAAGTAGACTAACACAACAAGAATATAGTCCACTAAAGTTAAAGTGTTTCAAATGTGTTCTTAATTAGTATACTTGATTAAATGTGTTCAGTAGTTCTTCATCACCTCTGCTGCAGCTGCACATTTAGCTACCTAGCTGGTTGACAGCAGTACGCTTGGAATCATGGGAAATAGAGTCTTTGCCCAAATGGACCGTACCAACCGTACGTTGCGCTGTAAATGGTCTCAAAAACATTGATTCGTTTAAATATTTAGGATTCTCCTTATATTGCGTGCTGGCTTGACATAGTTACTGTGTTGCGTTTTTCGGAAAATGCAAACAAAGGTGAAAATGATCGATAAAGCCGTTGAAATGCTAACGTTGTGTCCCCCCTCTGCCACTGAAGAATACCGGCGGCCTGTCACGGCTGGTCCTCTTCCACCGTCGGATTACAGCCGAGGCAGCACGCTGACGGACGATTCCCGAGCCATAAAACGTCGAATAAAACCAACAGTAAGTGCTATAAAGTTGTACATATACAGCCTGGGGCTTTATAAAAGTGTGACTGCTCGTAAAACCATTGAACTATTCTGAATAAAGACTTTTTAAGCGCCACGTGGTCAACGAAAATAGCGGCTGTCAAAACTTTAACTAGCTAACTAACGTTAGTTAGTGACCGAGTAGTGAAGTAACGGGTACAACAAGTACTTTTACTGACTTTAATGTCACTTTACTTGTACTTTCCCCTTGTTCTGTGACTGATATTGTACCTAAAATGACAACTTATTTTAAGGATTCAGAAGTGACAAGTTGTTTGCAAGTTGTAAAGTTATTTTGTCCCCATGTTACCGTCATTCCTTCAACATGGACAGAATAGACAAGACTACATATCATTTTTCTGTAATATATTGTAAATAATGTGTGTATTTCTCAGTTTAGATCCACATTCACCAAAGGTGAGTGTTAATGTTGAAGCCGAGTTTCAGCTCTCACAGCTGGTGTGGTTGAAAACATTTAACACTGCCAGTTTATTTGGTGCATCTGACTAAACCTAATGCAGTTTAATACAACAGCCCTACAATCAATCTTTAATTAGGATTAAATTGACTATTATTCAGAAGGATGTAGAGTCAAATTGAGGACCCATGTTAGAGGCTGTAGTTTGTGCAGTGGTGTTTAGTTCTGTTGTATTTTAATGAAAACTTTACCATCTACTCTAGTTTATACATGGGTATTGAGGATGTAGTCAGTGATTGTTTCTGTTCTCTATTGATTATCTAACTGATCTGTTGATTATTATTATGTCCAGATAACAGTTAATTATTTTGTCAATGCAATGACAGATGAGTGAAAAATTCCCATCGCAGTGCAAAAGCATTTCTTTAGCAATTAAAAAACAGAGAAGCATGTATAAAATACATTTGTGTACAAAGGTTCTGCTAACAAGACCTTGTTTGTTTGCTTTAAAACACAGGGTGACATTTAAAATGTTTTGCTTGAGCAGCTGTTTAAAGATGTTGTTTAGTATAATAAACAGCAACGGAACAAATTGATTAATCAGTTCATCAGCTACTTGTTTCAGCTCTAATTGAGAGAACAAAATATTAGAAGACGATTAATTGAAAAAACCATCAAAGTTTACAAGCTGCAGCCTCCAAAATGGCCACAGTGGACAGAACCTCTAAAAACAATTAAATGAAAATGGACTAATTGCATTAGTTTTACTCATACCTAATACACTACTGAGAATGTATCCATGCGCTAATGTTGTGCTAAATAATGCATCTGTGTTATTTATGTACTTTGTTTGGTTGTATTCATTACTATAAGTTATCCTCTGATTATTGCATGAAATGTGATTATTGTGGTTTGTTTGTTGTTGTTTTTTTTTTTTTTTTTTTTAATTCTCTGTTTAAAGCCAATGCAGCTTTGAGACATTTGTATTGTCTTACATGAAATATTCATGCAATATACAATAAGCTTGTGTGATTAATTTCATTTGCAAAGTAAGTCGTTTGAATTTTTTAAATATTGAGTTCCATAATAGGTAGCATACTTTATCATCCAGCATGCTAAAGCAGAAGACACTGTTGCACAGGAAGGGATTTTCAGATGTCTCATAACAAAATGTTCTGTCATATTTAATGAATAAACATAGTGTTTTCTTGTTACTTGGACACAGCTGTGGGTGAAATGCTGCTGTGGTGAAACACTAGTTGTTCTAGGTTTTCACAACACTTGTGATTATCTTGGTGTAATTTACACCAGGTGATTCAAGTTCAGATGCAATTAAAAAATTGTTTCCTAATTATATTATAAAATCATAATTTCCAACTTACTACACGGTGCTTCTTGTAGATTTAAATTAATAACCAAAGAAACGCTGCAGACATGCCCTAAATGTTGGCCGTTCTTGTTTGTGCTCATTTTGCCTTGTTTGCTTTAGCTTTGCTTTTTAAAAGTGCAATGTGAGATTGATCAATGACGTGTTGGAACCTTTCTGAATGTTATTTTAATGTCCTGTTGGTTGCTGCTATACACATAAGGGTATCTGGAAATATAACATTGGGTATTTTGTGAGCTTTTTGATCAATCCCTGATCACATTGGCATCATATAGTGGCTGCAAGTTTCTTTCTGATCCTAACTTGACACTGAACTAATGGCTCTAGCTTCCACCTGTTACTTCTTTTCTCTTTTTATAAACCTGGCACAATAGTGAGTAGAGAAGACATCCCTTTAATTGAGAAATGGACCAGTCTTTGCCAAACCATCCGCAAAATGGAGCCCCTGAAAATGCTGTGCCGTTTGGGATTTTGAAGCAGGGTAGTATTCCTGCTCGGGAGAGAGGTATCATCAGCGGAGACAACGTCCAGTTCAGGAGGCTGCGGCGACGCACACGTTTGTCTCAGTCAGAGAGCCAGAGCTCTGGACCTGAAGAGGAGCAATTGAGCTCCTCTTTGGAAGCGAATGTCTCCAAACGCAGCCAGAATCATCAGCAGGATCAGGGGCACCCTGTCACCAAGTCAGCTGGTACCCCACACCAGCAGAATAGAAAAAGCCGCAATCGCACCTCCTCTGAAACTGAGCGAGGAGGCAAAGGTGGCAGCAGGGGGCCAACCCAGAGGAAGAGAGGCCACTCTGAGACGGAGAACAGGCCCAGATGGGACAAGTATGATACCTGTCGCACTAGGAATGGGAGAGAGATGTGTGTTACCAGTTGAAAGTACAATAATGATTATGTTGTCTGTCTGCTAACTAATGCATTGTGGTCAACATGCAGGTCTATAGAAACATTTTTTGTTTGACATTGATGCACAGGACTATGGCAAAAAAAGTCAAACCTCATTCATCTTCACCACAGTGCAACATCATAATGTTGCCATCACCTGTTAATTAAGGACACTAAACCATTAAGTTGAAACTGGACATCCTGGATCAGGTTTCACCTCACAGATTCCTGAAATAAATGCAACCCTCGAGTTTTTTTTCTGCTCACTGGTCTGTCTGACCATGTGTCAGGTCACATAAGTATTCATGTACTACTTGCAGCTATATACAGTCATGAATAGTGAACTAACTGTGTTGAAACAATTAAGTCAACCTTTGCTGTCAGTAAGGCTGCAAAGGTTGCTGCTCTCTGCTCGCTGCCAGCCGACCTTTGCTGTCAGACAGCAAAGGTCGGCTGGCAGCGAGCAGCCTTTTGTTCTCTAGTACAGACTTTGCAGACCAGGCAACTCTGTTTCATTGACAGGGGAATGTGTAGATGCTGTCGTGCTGCAGTAACCCATCTGTAACATGAAAAGGAAAGTTGAAATATATGCAATAAGTTGTTTTAACCTTTTTCATTTTTCCAGAAAATGACACCTCATTTATTTCCATGTCAGCTTGTTGGTTTTGCATGTAATAGAAAATGTCTATGTTTTGGTTTTATTTCTCTCTCCCTATTCCACCCACAACTTCGTGTGGTCATGCATGCTGTTGTAATCTGTAATTTAGCAGCGCCTTGGTCAAGCATCTAATTATGCCATGTTCCGTCTCCTGTCACTGACTGTGCTGCCTGTAATAACTGTTATCAAATACAGGTCAGTGTTTTTGCATTGTCTAATTTCTCCTGAATTTTTCCTTCAGCACCAGCATGAGTGGAGTGCAGTGCCTTGCCACAGAGAAAATCTGGTTTGACAAACACCGCTACGATGAAGCAGAGAAGTGCTTCTATGAGGGAGTCAATGGCCCCTCCACACAACAGCAACAGGTAAAAAATAATAATTATACTTTTAATCCAGAATATATGCTAATAAGACTTTTTAATTGGTAAACTAGCCTAGACACTGTTTGCTCACAGTGAGCCTCAATATAGCTATATAGATATTCCATTTACAAAAACAGCTTTTTCCAGTAATGCCAGTCATCTACAACTTTATCTAAACTGTATGCAACAAAGAAATTCCAAAGTGAGCCTCAACCTTTGACCTTAGTATATTTTTCCACCTTCTTGACCTTTCATTTGCTGATCCAAAGCAATTGGTTATCTGTGTAGCCACTTTTTAGATGTGATTACTCAGTTAGTGTAGAAATTCTTCATTTTCAGTCCTGCACCAGTGGGTATTCTGTCTGACACCACCTCAGCTCATGCTTTACTGTCAGCAGCTGCACAGTGCCATGTCAGTCAGTCAGTCACTGGCCTGTTGGTTCAAGCAATACTTACATCATCGTCTGTCACAGTGCTCGGCTGCCCCGAGCAGCTGTGTGTGTGTGTGAGTTGAGCCACTCGATTTAGAAGTGGCTCAGCCTAGTGAGAGGGGTCAGGTGGTTTGGCAGCTGTCCCTGCTTCTCAGGCTGTCCAGGGTCACAGCAGCTTTAGAGTTTCTACTGAGTCATGGGAAACAATGGAGAGCTTTAGTATGCTCACTTCAATTCACTCAAGTAGAAAAAGCCTTATAATTATACATTCATATTTGTCATTGTTTTTTTTTTTTTTTTTATATTATTATTTTTTTATTTGTTTTTTTACCTATATACTTCTGAAACATCTTGGCTGGCTGCAGCCTACTTATTATAATTATTATTTTATTATTATTATTTTATTATTAGTAGTAGTAGTATATTACTTTTATTGATGTGCTTGCAGAAGAGAAGGTGATTAAAAAGGAATAAACACATCTCCAAATATTCAGTTTACAATGATATTCAACAAAAAAAAAGCAGCAAGTTTCAGCATGGCTTTATTCAACATGTTTGCTTAAAAAATAAGTGAACCAATTAACTAATGGATTAATTGACTCTGTGACCCAAATACGCTTGAGGTGAATGGAGTAAGCCTTCACCGACAAGGAACAGTCGGTCAAGAATTGAGAGTTGTGTGTCAGGTCAGCATACCATCCCATAGGAGCTGGGTACCAACCTGCTGCCAGAAAGTGCGTAAACTTTATTCTGCAACATCAGGCACAACAAGGCAGACACTATATAAATCTATATTATCTATTTAGAAGTGCTTACTCTCCCTTTCACCTCTGATTTCATCTCACATTATTCTCATTTCACTCTCAGTAAGTTCCCTGTGTTTCTTTGCACTGTTTGCAGTATGAGTGTGGTCACAATGCAGAATATTCACATTTTTCAAGTCTTATGCTGTATATTCATGTCAAGTCTATATATTCATATGTACGTGCATCCACATTTTCCATGCCCGTCTTTTAAAGTCAGACTTCATCAAGCTAAGCAGGTCAACTATATTGTTTAATATTGTAAAACTGAAGGAATGATGAGCTCCTGGCTGATGGTTACTTTTTACAAACCACCTCTACTGAACTTTATACTTTTGCAATAAAAAAGAAATGTTTCATCCAATTTCTATTTCAATATTCACATCAGACTTGCCCCCTACAACCAGTAGTTTTTCTTGTCTTGTTGTATTCCTCCCTTACCTTAACATTGTACATCACCGGGTGTAGGTGAAAACGGGCCTGCAGCAGGCCAAAGGGCGCCAGCAGAAACGACAGCACAGAAATGTAAGTCCTCCAGCTTTTCTGTGCTCAGGCTGGGAAGGCTGCATGGTTTGGACAATGAGGCACGTGCGTGGCTTTGACTGCTGCTGCCTGACGACTTAGAGTGTGCTAATATAGTGTCAAAAAATATGTGAACCATTTGGTTTTCTGAATTAATTTATCTGACAAGAGTATTTAAAAATATAATGTGCCTAAAATAACACAAAATTCTGATCTTTCATGTCTTTGAGAACAAACATTTTTTTGTGTAATTATTTTAGGCACATTATATTTGTTAAAACTCTTGACTCAGATAATCAGATAATGTTTTATGTCAAATTAATGGAGAAAACCCCAAAAATTCCAAAAGTTTCACATACTTTTTCTTGCCACTGTATATGTCTCATCCTCCACCGCTATATTACCATCATGCATTTTTAGCCCTCATACTCAGCCACTCAGTGACTTCCAGATGCATGAATTTTGGGGCACAAATGACTTGTTTTCTTGCGAGACATTTTGACCACAATAAAATGCTAATAATTTTTGAAAGAAATATTATCTTTTACTTTTATCTTTGTTTTTAATGGGACAGGATAAACATTGTGTGTGCACGTGTCCATGCAAGTGTGTCAGCATTGCATGGCTTTCTTTTGAAAGATTAGTGCCTTTTTTGTGGCACTTAACCAGGATGAATGTGCTCCTGCTGTGTTAACACTTGAGCTCATTACAATTCTTGTTTATCTTCCCACAGTCATCCTCACATGCAGGAGGAGACCACCAGGAGCTGGTTTCACGCATGAAGAGCCTGGAAGTGGAGAACCAGACTCTGCACAAAGGTCAGTGTGTTGAGTCATCTAGGCTCCACACTAAGTCAGCTAAATATACTAAACATTTCCAAACATGATGGTTCATGTCGTGCAACAGAGCGCCCTGTAGTGGTGAGTTTTCACTCCCTGCTTCGCTCTCCCACTCAGATCCATAATTCTGGGCTTAGCCATGCTTCAGGTTCGTGTGAGCAGTACTTTAGGGAAACTGGAGCAGGAAGGAATCGTAATTGTAAGACAGATTTGTAGAAATTCTGTCTTGCCTGTGAGAAAACAAATGGCCCTAGTACTGCAGCATTTCTCTCTCAAAAACAAAAACATTTTCCTCACACAGTAGTTTAATAAGCTTTTCTTGCTGTGGCTCTCTGCTTCTGCAGAAAGTCTTTGTTCTCTAGAAACGATGCAAAGAGTGGAAATGGCAAAACTATGACATTTGTTCTTTGCTTGTTATGTGTGATTTGTTTGCTCATCCGTTTCCCATACTACCCGTGTATTTTAATTGCTGAAACAAGCTGAAACAGATCGTGGGAATGCTTGCAGTTTTTTGTACCAAAAAGATTTTAGATGTTAGCTAGCTGACTGTTAACGTAGTGTAAGCCTCTCCCCATGTGTTATTTATATATTTTGTAACTTTACTACTGTGTTTTGCTTCTAGTGGTGGAGGACATGAGAGCTGTCTTGCAGAAGCTGGAATTAAGAGTGGCTGTGTTGGAAAAGAGCCCTGCACCAGCAGCCATTCCATGTGTTAAGGTAGATATCTACTGTAAGAATTAGTGTGTTTACACATGTATGCCCACTATTTATGTAAATCTCAAAGAGACAACCAAGTCTTGTCACCTGGAACCTTTTAAAATAGAAAAGAAAATCGACAAATAAACTTGGGGAAAACGCCCTCAAAACGGCTCACCTTCACAACTGTTGCTTTCTTTTATCTTATTAAACAGGCTGCACCAGTCCAGGCTGCTCCAGCTCAACAGGTAAAGGTGGAAAATGGCGATGACGATGACGATGACATTGACCTGTTTGGCAGTGATGAAGAAGAAGATGAGGAGGCAGCACGTCTCAAGCAAGAGCGCCTGGATGCCTATGCAGCCAAGAAAGCCAAGAAACCTGCCCTCATCGCCAAGTCATCAATCCTGTTAGACGTCAAACCTGTATGTATCAATACCAGCAAGATGTCTGACTATTTTCTTAACAGCAAAGTAAAACTGTGTTCATAGCTGTCAGAAAATGTAATTGCTCTCCCCCTCTTCTATGTTTGTCTAGTGGGATGATGAGACGGATATGGTGAAGTTGGAGGAGTGTGTGCGCTCAGTGCAGATGGATGGGCTCCTGTGGGGAGCATCCAAGCTAGTGCCAGTTGGCTACGGCATCAAGAAGCTGCAGATCAACTGTGTGGTTGAAGACGACAAAGTCGGTACCGACATCCTGGAGGAGGAGATCACCAAGTTTGAGGACTTTGTAAGTAACAATTTCGTTAATGTTATTTCATGGTCAGTTACAACTGGGGAAAAAAAGTAAAACATAGAAATGTGTTTTACTTTTCTGCAATTTTACCAGTAACCTGGACCCCCCCCCCCCCCTCTGATTTGATCAAAACAAATCTTGTCCACCAGCTACCACCTCTAAAGGTCACCAATTAATTAGCTGTTTTACAGTTGTATAAAACTACCAGCCAAGAAATGATCCCCTGCTGTTGTTGTTATTGCACTCATTTTAGCACATTTATACTAATGATAATATAATGTCAATTAGTGAGATTTTAAGTGTTGCCAGATGGATTATGTTATTGTTAAACAGAGCCAGGCTGGCTGGTTCCCATCTCCATTTTGTGTTTAACCGGTTTCTGTCTGTAGCTTTATATTTAGGATAGATAGGATACTGAATCATATTTCCGAAATTTAACTTTTTCCTTTTATTAAAAAAAAATGTTCTGTGAAGTTGTAACTGACATTAAAAGCTTTATTGATTTGAAATGAAATGGCTTTGCTCTGATCTAACATGTTTTATGTATTTCTTTCGCTGTAGGTCCAGAGCGTAGATGTCGCTGCCTTCAATAAGATCTAAACTCCACCAGCTTTTCACCCTCTCTGCCAAAGAGTTGCTGCACGGTTATTAAAAAGCTAAGCTGTGAGCACAAACATCTGTCATGGTTTCATTTTTTTTTTAAATAAAATGTTGAACTACAACATTATAATGTTACTAAAACTGTTTGAGTGCTCTCAGAATACAATTTAAAGAGAGCACAGCTTTAAAGAAGAGCCCAGTCCCACCCAAAACCCTGCATACACAGGCTGGCTGAATGTGGTCTTGACTTTATAAAGCAAAATTATTGTGTCAGAAATGTTGTAGAAAGACAGAGTCCCACCCCTGTAGTCTAGATATACTCCTATCTTGCTGCAGCAAGAAGCATCGATTTTCACACTCTCCTTATTGTGCTGAAATGAGCAGACTGAGGAAGAGCAGTCCAGACTCCAGGATTTGGGGTTGTGTCCCAGCTTGCAGTCACTCCCACCTCCACTCCTGCTCATGTTTTTGTAGCAGACACCAATGGAAACTCCTCCGTTTCCAGTCCATTCTACCTCCCAGTAGCAGCGCCCAGCCATTCCAGCTTTGCACAACACCTGGGCCCAGCTCGTGAAGCGATCTGGGTGGTCCGGGTAGGGCTGCGGATCAGAACGCGTTGTCACCACTCTCCGACCATCAGAGAAGCATAAATAAGGGTTAGCTGTGTTCAGGTCCAGGGTTAGATTGTTGTAATCTGGATAAAGGATGGGCACAGATTAACAACTGGTTTCTCTCACTTAGAGAGAGAAATGATCTATAGAGAGAAAAAGAGATCGAGAGAGATCTAGAAAGAAAGATCAAGAGAATGACAGATCTAGAAAGAAAGAGATCTAGAATGAGAGAGAAAAAGATTTAGAGAGATGGATCTAGAAAGAAAGATCTTCTCTCTACAGCTCTTTCTCATTCTAAATCTTTCTAAATCTCTATATTGAGATCTTTCTTTATCTCACTCTTTCTAGATCTCTCTTTCTAGATCCACACTCTAGATCTCTTTCTCATTCTAGATCTTTCTTTATCTGTCTTTCTCTCTAGATCTTTCTTTCTAGATCTGTCATTCTCTTGATCTTTCTTTCTAGATCTCTCTCGATCTCTATCGCTCTCTTTTTCTCTATAGATAGAAAGACAGATAAAGAGATCTAGAAAGTGAGAGATAAAGAAAGATCTAGAAATAGATTTAGAAAGATCTAGAATGAGAGGGCTCTAGAAAGAGAGATCTAGAAAGAGTGAGATAAAGAAAGATCTCAAAATGGAGATTTAGAAAGATTTAGAATGAGAAAGAGCTGTAGAGAGAGTGATAGAGAGATAAAGAGAAAAGATCAAGAGAATGACAGATCTAGAAAGAAAGATCTAGAATGAGAGAAAAAGATTTAGATAGATCAAGAGAGAATGACAGATCTAGAAAGGAGAAAAGAAAGATCTAGAATGAGAGGGAAAGTGATTTAGAGAGATGGATCTAGAAAGAAAGATCTAGAGAGAAAGACAGATAAAGAGATCTAGAAAGCGAGAGATAAAGAAAGATCTAGAAATAGATTTAGAAAGATCTAGAATGAGAGAGCTATAGAGAGAGAGAGAGTGATAAAGAGAGAAGCAGATAAAGAGAAATGAAAGATCAAGAGAATGACAGATCTAGAAAGAAAGAGAGAAAAGAAAGATCTAGAATGAGAAAGCGATTTAGAGAGATCTAGAGAGAGCTCAAGAGAACAACAGAGAGAGATCTAGAAAGAGAGATAAAGAAAGAGATCTAGAAATAGAGAGATTAGAAAGATCTAGAATGAGAAAGATCTAGAGAGATGGCTCTAGAAAGAGTGAGATAAAGATTTGTAGAAATAGATTTAGAAAGATCTAAAATGAGAAAGATCTGGAGTGTGGATCTAGAAAGATCTAGAGAGATCTAGAAAGAGTGAGAAATAAGAGAGAAAGAGGGAAACGGATAAAGAGAGATCTAGAAATAGATTTAGAAAGATCTAGAATGAGAGATCTAGAGTGTGGATTTAGAGAGAGCGATATATATCAGATATGGTACTTTTTAAACCTTTGGCCTTGCTAGATAGTTTCTGAAGTAACTAAACTCACATTGTAGAAAATCAGCTCTGGTCTTTGGTTCGGAGTCGTACGGAAGGCCGCCGGCTTCTTTTGCTGTTGGATATCAAAGCTGGTCAACATCAAACTGAGCTCAAATACTGTTAAACATGGCGCACAGAGATCTCATACCTTTAGTCTTTTCAGAGGTACTTTGGTTGCTGGTTTCCTTCAAGGAAAGCGCTGGAAATGAAGTGGAAAAACGCTTTAGTGTCCGTTTTACCTCTTAATATCTGAAAGCAAAATACTCATCTGTACTGCAGTCCTCTGTGAGACACCTACCCTTGTTGGAGATTCTATTGAATTCTTTTTCAAGCGTTTCATCCAGACTTTCTTTCAGATCCACCAGGGCTCCTCTCATGGTTTTGTACATTAAATATGGAAGTGCATCAATGCTAGGTATCTCCACAGTCTTGGTGGGGAAGTGAAGAGACTTGCACTTCTGCAATGATATGAGAATGAAACAAATGACAAGGCAATAAAGCAGTTTTTAGCCAGAGATGCATTGTGCTGTGGATCATAAAACTGAACATGTTGCTCTGCACATAATCTGTTAAGAAGTGCTGTGAGTGTTGGTTTAAAGTGGGATTTTGTTTAATTCCAAAATCTGTAAAACCTGCAGTAAACTAATCTGAATTAGTTGTAGAGCACTTTAGGAAAAAAAAAAGAGCTTCACAAAGCAACAAGTGAAATAAATGAGCATGTGAAAACAGAACCAGAGCAACAGTAGGTTGGTAGGAATATGATAAATGAGCCCAAACACGGGGACAAAACCACAGTCATGAAGTTACCGTCTAGAAGTAAAAATATATTTAAAGTAATATTCAGTAAGCTCCTAAAAGTTAAATTTTAATTATTCTTATTAACCTACTGTTATTACCTACTGTTATTGTTTAAGAAAAAAAAAAAAAAACACTAAAAGTGATCCAAACATCCTTGGAGAGTAAAAAGGTCAAAAGAACGGTTGTTGTAATTCTATAGTTGAACAATTTTAAACACCATTAAAACAGGATTGGGTCTAAATCAACTGTGGTTCCAGACCTGCAGGAAGTAGCCGTGGTCCTCGGTGCGACACAGCTTCTCCAGCTCAGCGTCCGTCCTCCTGAGCTCGACTATCTCCCTCTGGATCTTCTCCAGCAGCTCCTCAGCCTGACTGACAGCTGCTCTCTCCTGGACTCTGATCACCTCCTTCACCTCACAACTTTGCTTCTCTATGGAGCGGATCAGCTTGGAGAAAATCCTCTCGCTCTCCTCCACTGCTGCCTCCGTGGAGTGCTGCGGGCGATAACGGTTTAGTCTCATCGCTCTCTGCACCCAACATATTTATCTCACATAAAAACAGATAAGAGGCACACTCACCTTGATGTATTTAACAACGTATCTCAGCTCCTTCTCTGCATCCTTCAGTTTCTGCACAGACTTCAGAGAGGTTTCTTGGAGTTTTTTCTGACAGAATACAAAAGATCAATATCACACTCCATACTTTTTCCATGACTGACTTCTGAGGTGGAAACTTTTCACATGGCAATCAAAGGGTTGGATTGACCTGCAACTCTTTTTGCTCTGTCAACTTTTTACACATTAACATCTGAGCATACATGAGATAAGATCAGGGAACATTTAATACTTCCTGTATTCAATATGTCAAACGTTGAACCATTACATCATGCTGAGAAAGACATGCAGCAGCACCTCCACATCTGGACGTCTGGTGTCCACCTTGAATAAACATATGAATCCATGTGGAAAATATGGAAAAATAATGCTACAAATAACTGATGATGGAGTCAAATAATAGTGTAACTAAAAAGCCAATTTAACCACTCATTGTATTATTTACTGGTCATGAGTTCACCTTGTTGAACTAGTCTGTAAAATGTGACCAAATAAAATCTGTTCCAGTCTTTCTGGAGTTTCTAAGTACTTAAAGCTAAATTTCCAAATGTGTTATATTGAGTGCACAGTGTTTTTATCTCAAACATGACAAATCACCTTGAACTATCACGTTTTCATGTTCAGAGTTATAAATGTATAAATGTGGGACTTATTTTCTTCTTTACCATCAATCCTAGAGTGAACTCTGAACAGGCCCAAGATAAACTCACACCAACACTTAATAAATCACTTTAAATAAATAAGAAAAACATTAAATTGTGGTGGATTTGTGCTCTGGACACATTTTCATGAAGGTCTCACATGGCTCGGTTACCAATCAGCTCCACTGGGCCAGAGGCTTTTTATGAAGTGATAATAATTGTTGTTTAAGAGCCTGAGGTGAGTTTAAAAGACACAAGCATCGTAATAATCCATCCATGATGTTAAACGTTGCTGCTGCACCTGCTGCGCCGTTCTCTCCTCCAGCACTGGCACCGCGTCATGGCCCTTGTGTCTCTCCTTGACGCACACGGAGCACACGCACTGCTGCTCGCTGCGACAGTACAGCCTCAGGAGCTTGTCGTGCTGCGGACACAGCTTCTCTCTCTGCTCCCCCGGGGCCGGGACCGGGGCCGGGGCCGGGACCGGGGCCACTTTGTGAGCTTTTCCGTGAAAGCGCTCTTCGTGGACTCTCCAGTGAGACGCGCAGTAGGACTCGGTGCACGTCAGGCAGGATTTCGCAGCTTTGCTCTTTCTCCCCGAGCAAACGCTGCATTTGGCGTCTTCGGGTTTGTCCGAGTGTTGAAACCCGCTCCGCTGGAACTTTTCCACCACTTCACCCAGGACCGTGTTCCTGCTCAGCAGCGGCCTGGGATTAAACACCTGCCTGCACTGAGGACAGCTGTACTGGCCTTTCTGCTTGGGCCTGGTCCAGTAGTCTTCAATGCAGTCCAAACAGTAACTGTGTCCACAGGGAATAGTCACCGGGTCTCTCAGCACCTCCAGACACACCGAACAACAAAACTGGTCCTGCTCCACAGAAATAGTTGCTGCAGCCATTTCCTACTCGGTCCTGACACAGAGTGGAGGCACAAAGGTGGGCGTGGCTCACAGGTGAGGCGATGACAGCGGGTCAGGTAACTGCTGCTGCACCCAGAAGCCTCCAATCACAGACTGCACACCAGCGCACGGAAGCTTCTAGTGAACCATTTATTCAAAGGTCAGGTCATAACACTGATCTTTTATGCAAAACGCCCAGCAGTGTTTTGGTGTGTACACCCAACCTGTTCTCCCACTTCTGTTCTTTATTAGTTAATAAACACCAGGCACCTCGGTCTGAGTGTGTTTGCTTTTAATGTCAGCATGTCACAAATCACAACACGTTATTACACATCTCTGTAAAGCAAAGTGACTGTTAACGGTTTTGGTTTTAAAAAATGAAGTTTATAAAAGCATAGCTTCATAAAAACTAAAACGATTCTCAGTTTCAAGGTAGATTCCTGTGGAAATACTGAAATAAGGCGTGGTTCAGTCCTGTCAGAGTGGTCGTCAGGTGGCTACAACAAATGCTTCCCTCGTCTTTTCCCTCACTGCACTGCATCATGACAGGATGCAGGTGTAGCTCACAGGTGGAGGCCAAACAAGCAAATGAATACAACAAGGTTAATTAACAAGTGCACGATTTGTCAGTGTCGGCGCAGCTTGGTGAGAGAAGAAGGAGCAGAGGAGAGCGCTCATGTACATTAACATTCAGGGCGTGAGGCTGCATGTGAAATGTTGATCCTGATGACCACGACGTCGTCTATTTCCGCCTGGGGTGCGCGCGGCGCTGAAGGTGCCGCTGTCTGGCTCCCGTGGAGAGTTTGGCGCCTGAGCAAACAGAGGAGAAATTATGAGTCCCCAGCGCAGTGATGCAACAGAAGCACCTTAGGAGGACGTGTCAGACGAGAGCTCACAAACCACATCTCTGTTCGTGACCCACATTGGAGAGTAACAGTGAAGTCTAGTTACTGCTAATACATTTGTACTTGTAGGACTGTGACTGGTGAAGGGTGGTACAGTACTGCTGTTACTTCTCCCAGCACTGCAGATGATATGTTGTGTAATATGTCAAATAGACTATTCACTGGTAAATGCTGATTCCCATGGGTTATTTCATATTACATCTATTTACCAAAGGGTGAGAAGGCAAACGTGGGCACAACAGGTCCAGGAGTGAGGAATGGGTTGAGGGGGCTCACAGGACTCTGGTCTAGGCCGCGTGGAGGCATCACTGCAGGTACAAGGAGAACAGACTTGGTTACTGTAGAGACTCAGCTGTCCAAATGTGCAGCACTGTCCTGCTTCCAATGCACATTCAGCAAGTTCTAATAAACACACCGAGCATGATGTTGGCCTCATAGTAATGAGGTTGGGAAGCAAAGCACAAAAACTACGGCAGTTAAACTTCACAGTGACCAACGTTCAACTTGCTTTCTGGTTTCTTATTTCTGGAGTATATGTGTGTACAGTAAATTGTATGAAACATTTCTCTGTCTTCTCTATATAACATCGTCTTTCTGCCACAGGCTGAAACTCTGCAAAGCAACTGCTGATGTATATTAATACACTTTTATGTGAATATACTTTACTTATCACATTACTTAATGACTTGCTTACTTTCATGTAGAACTGCGGCTATGTGTCGATTCATGGAGAACAGTAACTATTTGAATAATTTAAGGGAAACGCACACGGTGAACATGAACAGGTTTGCAGACTCACCTGTCGGTGCTTCCATTTGTGCAGCTGAGCCAGCGTCAGCAGTGTGTGTGGTGCTAAGCTGGACTGTGGGAACTGGAGGACCTACAATTACCACATCTCTGACTAAAACAGAGAAACAAAAAAAAACAAAACAAATAAAAACAAAACTAAAACATATATATTGAAATTTGACTCAGATTAAAATCCGATTTTGAACTCTTTCGTCTACCTCTCTCATAGATGCTGACAAATCCTCCCTGGCAGACCTCCTGCAATAGTCCTTTAAAATCGGACACAGCTGTCATAACTGGGCCAAAGGTGAGATTAGGATCAACGGTGACTGAGGGCAACGCTGACAGCACAGGTGAAACAGCGACAGACTGAGAACTCTGGAGTCATAAACACAGAGAGCAAGATGAACAACGTTTGACAGGTAGATTTAAGTTGGAGAGATCAGAGGGCGTTCGGATAAATCCGAGTGGTATTACCTGAAGGAAATGGACGTGATGCTCTGTGTGAGAGAGTCTGTCCAGTTCAGCCTCGTTCTTCTTCAGCTCGGTGATCTCCTTCTGGATCTTGTCCAGCAGCTGTTCGGCCTGACTGACGGCCGTCTTCTCCTGGGCCTTGATCAGCTCCCTCACCTCGAAACGCTTCAGCTCGATCGAGCGGATCAGCTCGGTGAAGACGGCATCGCTCTCTTCAGCTGCCGCCCGAGCGGAGCGCTAGAGGGAGACACAAGGCAGGGAGGAGTTGAGAAAGCACAGCGACAGGTTCTTAGAAATAAGAAGTCGCTAGAGAAACTTTAGCACTTACAGTGAGAGAGAAGATGGCTTGTCTCAGCTCCTGGGCCTCTTTTTCTCTTTGCTGCATTCTCAGCTGAGAGCTCTGCTTCATGTCACCGAGCTGCCGCTGAGGAGAAAATGTTGAGAACATCTCAAAATAAAGTCGCTTTTACTTAATGGAAAGTGATATATTTAGCAGATATCGAATAAAGTCTTAAGACTGTTAACAGGAGACAGACACATCATCAACATCCAAACCATATTACACCAGGAATCACTGGACTTTTAAGATCTGTATTCATTAAAACTCTTGTTTGTCTGACACATTTATCAAGTGACTGAGAGCAAAGAGCAAAGTAAGAGCACTGATACCGTGATTAATCACATGTCTGCTTAGAGAAGACATCAACTGTATGTACAGACTCACTCTACATCTGCCATATTGTACAATTAAGGATGTGAATTTTCCATTATTGTTTCATTGCATCCTTGACAAATACAAGAAGAAAAAAAGTTGCTAGTGTTCAAATGCAAACAAAGTAAAAGTACTAAAGCAGCACTAATCTTCCTAAACTTACACAGCACTTGAGTACATGTCCTGCTCTGTTAGACAGTTTCACAGTGTCCATTTCTATTTTAAACACCTTCTCCTCATCACCTGGATTCATTGGGATCTTCTTATTTACCTGCCTCTGTTGGATTTCCGCCTCAGCCAGCACCGTGTCGTGCCCTTTGTGCTCATCTGCCAGACACAGGTAGCAGATGCACAGCCTGTCGGTGCGGCAGTAAACCTCCAGCAGCTTGTCGTGTCGGGGACAAATCGTCTCCTGGAGGTTTTTGGAGGCCGACACCAGCTTGTGCTTCCTGAAGGCGACGGACTCGTAGTGAGGCTGGACGTGGAGGTCGCAGTACGAGGCCAGACACACCAGACAGGACTTGACGGATTTGTTTTTCCTCCCGGTGCAGACGTCGCACTCCACGTCGTCGGCCTCGGCGAAGCTGGGACCAACCTGAGGCGTCACGCTATCGTGGAGTCCAGTCTTTTTGAATCTCTCCACCACGTCGGTCAACATGGTGTTTCTGGCGAGCACCGGCCTCGGGTTGAAGGTCTGCCTGCACTGCGGGCACACGAACACCCCCAGGTAGTCGTCCTGGTCCCAGTAGTTCTCGATGCAGTCGGAGCAGTAGCTGTGGCCGCAGGGGATGGTCACGGGGTCCCTCAGCACGTCCAGACATATCGAGCAGTTGAACTGGTCCTTGTCCAGCACTACTCCAGCCTGAGCCATCGTCCAAACACTGTGGAGGAGACAGAAACCGAGCGAAATCACAGGAACCTGACAGACAGCTGCTGCTTTGTTTACAGGAAGTGACGTGGGGGGGCGTTACTGCTAAACGGAAGTAGGGTCTTTTAATTTTTTAAATGGCCGAATTTATAAAATAAAAGCACTTAAAGGTAATCTGGTATTTAATCAAGAAATGTGGAAATAAGTTATATACATTTTTATTTTATGTCTTAGTTCGTCTTTGTGTTTGTTTATATTTAGTGTTACTATACTGTAAGTACTAATACTACAAAATAAGTGCATTAGGAGTTTAAAGTAACCTAAACTGGACAGGCTCAATTAGAGTATACACAATACTAACAGATCAATGTACTAATTGTTGCAGGTCTATTTTCAATACAGAACAACAAGCTACAACACATAATTACCTCATGTTTTTGCTGAATAACAACAAGACAACATTCAAGCACAATTCCCAATGCATTTTTAATTTAAAATGCCATTAAATAGTTAAACAATAAATAATAGTTGGTACAATACAGTAAAACATTCCAATAAATCATATGTGGAAAATAAAAAGGACAACCAATGTTAAAGTAATTAAAAGGATTTTGTAGTCAGTGCATTAACAACATAAATAACAAGGTTAACATACATCTTTCTTTTCAAACGGAATAATACATTACTTTGGTCACAGACTAAAATTTGAATGCCTTAAAGCAAAGGATCAAGATTTCAAATGCTGCCTCAATAACATACAAACTTCATCCAAACATTCAGTGCTTATTGTGCGTTACCAGCTGCTTTGTAGCCAGTGTCAGCTTTTCCCTATTACGCCCGTCAAATTTGGATTTGAGCACTTTCACCTCAAACAACATGCAATTCCAATCAAGACAACCTACCTTTTAAATGCATGTATCAGAACGTTCATATCGCAATAATATTGCACTGATAAAACAATCCCTCAAAAACGATTTTAACATTTTGTTTACTCACTTTATCTTGTGCAAAGTGCTAATAGGGAGATTAAAACTACTATTACATATTCATGATGTACAGTATTTCATAACACTTACTGTACTTTTTTCCATAAAGATATAATTCTTTGAAATTGCAACTCTAAACTACAGCTAATCAAGAAAAAACAGGCACAAAAATATTCTGGTTGTTTCAAAACATGCATTCATGTCAGTGGAGGAATAACATTTGCTCTACATGCTTATCTAAAGTTAGAGGGTTTTGCTAAATGAGAATGAATGAAAAGCCAAATGAGCTGCATGTTTGCTTTCTTCTATTATGATCCCAGCGCCTAAGTGCATTTTAAAACATGGTATACCTTACAGTTCAAGTTTTTGTTTTCAGTGTTTGTATGTTCAGTATTTCAGTTCACATCGTACAAAAATACAGCAGGTAGGAATGATCCACAAACGAAAAATGGAATATTGTAAGTCAACTAAAACTCCCTAAGGAGGTGTAACTGTTTATGTGCATCTGTGTATGGATGTACATGGATGTTTATTTGTGTTCAATGCAAACGATATGATCTACGCTCATGATACATGGTGTCATGGTGTGGTTTCACTTGTTCTTCTGCTCCAGTCCACTCTCCGCTCTCAGGGCTTGACTGCTTGCAGAAATGAAGCTCATCCAGTGTTTGAGGTCTTCAGGAAACTCCGGACACTCAATCTGTGCACACAAACAAAAAAACAAAGTTAGCAAAGTGCTGATTCCTCAAACAATTATCTATTTTATTGCAACAATTGTGTGTCATTGATGATATGATTTTATGTCTTATTTCTCATAAATTAAAGAGATCTATGACAATTGTACCAATAACTCATTCTACATCCTGCTGTTCCTCACCTTCCTTTTGCAGACAAATTCAATGATCCTCTCTGGGCTGCTGTGCACCACATTCTGCCTGCAGAGCATAACTGCAGATACAAAGCCATCTTTCTTGGACACAAAACGCTGCTCCAAGTAAAATGCCTTCTCATCCCATCCTACTATTTTGGTCCGAATCTCAAAGGCCTCACGGAAGGCTAAAGAGCGCCGGTAGCGAATGGTGGAGGCCCCTACCACCATTTTGGCCCCTAGTTTGCGTGAGGCCAAGAACAGCCCGTTTCGCATGTAGTGGTGAAAACGGGCAAAGTCACACTCCCTCAGGTATCGGGAGTTGTTCATGTGGCCCATGTAGTCCAAATCATGGGGAAGCACCATGCCATCAACACTTTGTTCAGCTAGAATGTCCCATATTCTGGGTTGGAACCATGCCTGGACAAACACCTGTGCCCCCCGTAGGAAGTACCACACATCCAGACTGCAGAAGAGCAGGAGGAGGACTCCCAACACCAGCAGCATCATCTCTCTGGAACAACAGTACACAAATTACAGTTACTTACTATTTAACACATTAATTACATTTACAAATTTCCTCATGTACAGCAATTTCCTTAACATCTACATGATAACATCTTATTGATCCCACGAAAGGGAAATTCACATATCACAGCAGCAGAGTTAAACTGACATTAAAAAAATAAAACAATATATTAAATTATACTGTATTATATAATATATTCCACTGCACTTTAATTTTTATTCTTCTATTTCATTTATCTTTTTGTATTTCAGCTTATTTTATTTTACTAATTTCAGGTCCTATTTATTTGCATTTGTTTTTACATTTTCTCTTTAAATTACCATGTGTTGCTTTCACAACTTGTCTTATGATGGATTCTAAAACAATGAGCTTTTACATATCTATCGGATATGTAAAATGAGCCGCACCTTTTCTACACGGAAAGAGACAAAAACAACTACAAACAGTGAAGCCACATATCTCATCATCAGTCATTCTGTGTCTGGTTGTATTTTAGGAACATTATTAACAAGCAGAATTATTCGAAGTCATTTCCTATTATTTAATTTCTTATTTAATTTCTTAATTCAGTGCCCCTGCTGCCAGTTTGTGTATCGTTGTAATTGCTTTGTAACTTTTTCTAATCATTTCATGTCTCTCTGGCCTTTGGACTCCCAGGCCTGTGTATGGTAGGCCTCTCCAGTCATTATTCGTAGCATTAACACTGTTTATGTCTTATAACACTTTATACTGACATATTGATCAGTGATGCTGTGCGAGTAAACTTTGTCTTGCCTTTAAAAACTCTCTCGCGTTAATTCAGTTTAAATTGATGGAAGCTCTCAATGTTGAACTAGGTGAATATAGTCTTTTCTTTACTCATGCCAATTTAAATGTGCAGAAAAACACGAGGAGACATTTTTCCACTCGCTAGAATTATATTATGTCAATGAAAACAGATGATGGAGATTCCTATAATCACCCATTTCAACCTTGAGAGGACCAGGAAGCTAACGCTGCTCCATTGAAATCAACCTGCTGTCACAGCCAAATCTGTTAGCTTAGCTGCTAGCTGGCCTTGACAAAACAGACACATACACTCCTGAGCGTTAAGTTGCAAATGTCGTAATTCTAAAAAAAGCCATAAAGACAGCAGAAGTATATTTTTAATACTGTAAATCTTACCGTCCGTCCTGAACAGAACGCTAACATGGGATACGATGCAACAAGAAACCGGCAGAATTAATGACCACGACTTCCGGGTATGTGACGACACGTAATTCCATTGGTTGCCTTGTCGCCTTGGTTACATTGGTACGTTTTCAATGATTGACGTCATTCTTTTTACCTCACAGGTTAACAGTGAAGAATATTATTTAATTAATATTTTAGTTTTTTCCTAAGATAAAGATAAACCAGAGGCAAATATACTTTGACAGGTTACAGGATTTTATTATTGCAAGTGCTTATAAAAATATGATTTGTTAAACAGTGTTCACAAGTAGAACTGAAACAATGAGCCAACAAATCAGTCACTTATTACAGCGTTTCTTAGTATTTTATAACTAAACAATGAATTATTGAATATAGACAATAATTAACAGATATATTCATAGATATAATAATTAAGTATAATGTGTTATTTTAGATGAAATCATCAATAATCATAATCTCATAACAGTATATGAGCATATAGTATCCATAAAAGTCTCCTTTTTTCCCGTGTTATTTTCACTTTAAACACTATAAAGTACAGTACATTTTACCAGTTCACTTAGTTTTACTTAATGTCAATAAAGAACTACTTGAAATTGAGTATTTCTACAATGTCTACCTAACTAATACATTTAAATACTTCCTTATACAATTACAATTGGAGTTATTGCATCTGTCAGCACATTATCCACAAATACGTGATCAGATTTGTGTCCTGGTAAGTGCATAGTGTTTCTAACAATGTGCTCTTCATAATATACAGAGTTGCTGGTTTATTAGTTACACCTAGCTCAAATGAAGGTAGCCTAATATAACAGTGTTATGATAAATAAATTCATGATGGTGATGCTCCATTTCCCACTATCGGCAACTTTTGTTCAATGTCTTTGACTCACTCTATGATTGGTGGAAGACTGCTCTATCTTTTGACCCACTGCTGCCCTCTTCATTTAAACAACTAGTAAAAGAAAATCTGTACTATTTGTATAATGCAGCAAAAGTGTCAAACTATCTTCAATGAAGGTGTACTGCTCTCAGGAATAAAAATAAGTAAATCAAAGGCCAATTCCTATAATACTCTCTATTTTAAGTGTGTAAGGTTTTCTACACAGCTGTGCAGGCAGAAGAGTGGATAAATACGACATCAAAATTGTTAATTTTATTGCCACCATAGTAGAAGAACAAAGCATTTTCTCACTTTCTTATTACTGTGTAATTAAAAAATATTATTCAACCCTGTCTGCAATGTGCTCTGCTAATTTGTTTGCTGTAAGTAGATTTTAGGTAAGTAAAGGTTGTTTGAAGGCACAAGTGTATTTTAGTCCAGCAGCTGTAAACAGATGACAATATTGAATCTCTTGAGCTCAGAAAAAGCCAGTCCTAATACGTGTCCATATGATGCCTCATTTATTCTTGTCTTCTAGCCCACTCTCAGCTCTCAGGGCCTGGCTGCTGGCAGAGATGAAATCGACCCAATGCTTAAGATCCTCTGGGAACTCAGGGCACTCCACCTGCAATGGGTAAAGGATAAGCTTAACAATTATTAAACAGTTTTAATGACTGATGTACAATCTGCATCTATGCATGATTATCCCTCCATTACCTTTCGCTTGCACAGGTGCTGCATGATCTTGTCTGGGCTGCTACGTATGACACTCTGCTTGCAGTACATGACGGCACAAACCAGCCCGTCTTTTGTTGACACAAATCTCTGCTCCAGATAAAAGGCTTTGTCATCCCAGGTCACAATCCGACTCCGCAGCTCGTAGCCCTCACCTATACACAGAGCCCTGCGATAACGGATGGTGGTTGCCCCAACAACCATTGAAGCTCTGAGGGCCCTCAGAGCTTTAAACACACCATTACGGATGTAGAGAGAGAAGCGGGCAAAGTCACACTCCCGGAGGTAACGAGCATTGTTCATGTGGCACATGTCGATGTCATGGGGAGTGACCCGCCCTGTTACTATCTGCTCTGCTGTGATGTCCCTGACTGGAGGCTTGAACCAGGCCCGGAGGATCACAAACGCTACCCGGAGGAAGTACCACACATCCAGACTGCAAAAGAGAGCCAGCAAGGCAGCGAGCACCCACAGCACCCACCACATCTCTCTGAGGAAATAATAATAATAATAATAATAATAATAATAATAATAACAATAATAATAATAAAGAAAGAACACATGTAAGCAGAGGCGTTGGTATAGTGTGTAGAAGGGATGCAAGATTTAGCATATGTGTGGAAGCTGGTGAGGTGAAGTAGCTTAGAAAGAAAGAAATAGAATATATACATTTTTTATAAGAGAAGACGTAAAATTAATATTAATGAATAATTTTAGAGGTCATACTCTATATAAAATAAAACTTGCAATGCTGCATGTTTTAGCTTTATTCATTCCTCTGAGGTGAAGGTTTCTCTGTGAAACAAGCATTTCTGTTCTTTTCAGTTGTGAAGAAGATGGTGTAAACAGGTTTTACAGGACAGGCAGGTGGTGCCTAAACCTCTCATCAAAACGCCATGTGTGCAGTGAACAGGATTAGTTTGGAGTCAACAAAAAGATCACAACACTAACATTTCTTCATACATTTTGTAATTGTTGTTGACACCAGTTGTGTCATACAGAGTTACTGCATTTAGTCCCGTCAGTGGTAATAAGTTAACACAATGTCAGAATACCACCAGTGGGAAGTGATGACAGCTGCAGACTTAACCCTGACAGGTCTCAAGTAAAACTACCTGTTGACACATCTACAGTTTACAGTTTGAAATCAAAGTTGAACGGAAACATAGTGAGAGAAGTACAAATATTTTAATTGCTCGGTGTAAATCCAGTAACGCTCACCTGCTGTCTGATTTCTCCTGTATCAAATCAAACCGGCCGAGTCAACAACTCGGGACATGCTCCCTGTTCAACCTGAGTGAAGCTCAAAGCCCGACGAAAGACATTTAAAACCATCCGGCTACGGCCTTCAAAATAAAAGCACAATGGTGCAAGTGTTGTCGAAGTACAAGCCTACAAACATAGTCTAATATTATCAAAACTGCGGAAACATGTATTTATATTAAAAACACAAGTTGCTGAAGTGAAAGGCCGACAGCATGCTGTCATATTTTGTTTCAGATTTAATTTAAGTTTAATTCGAAGGTGACAGTGAGTCACTTCCTGTCATCCAAACGTGACGTGCAGCAGAATGAGGGACAGAGATTGGTTGTTCAGTCCGGAGCCTTTCAGATCTTTCCAAATTCAATCTGATCAAAAGACGGATCTGACACAGAAGTGCACAGTGATGATTGACGGGCATATACTTTGACAAATAAATATGAAAAAAATGAAAAATGGCACAGTTGTTCTCTGGTAAATATTGTGTTGCTCAGGAAAGATTACACAAGATGGCGCCCCCTTGTGGCCATGATCATTGGCAACCTTTCTTCAGCTACAGCGTTTGGAGCATGTCAAATCGTTCAATGTGCCGAATTTCCTACACTTAAATCCTTTTTAACACTTAGTGTCATTTCTATGTCAGCATCTTCAGTAGCGTTACATCTGATGAAGCATCAAAGGGCCATCCAACTAAAATGATCAGTTACGCCTGGGTCATGTCAAAATGTCTTATAAAGAGCGTATAAAGAGCTATTGTACATACTGGCTGAGTATTATGTCTTACTGGGACACATAAAAAGGACATGGCTATCACTAGTGTTTACTTGTAACACCTGTGGTTCCTGGTGGTATTTTATTCTTTGTCAAATCAGTTTTTTTTTTTAATTTATGTCAAGTAATGTTAACTATAAGAGTGTGGTAATATTAGCTCTGAGAGATAACAGTAATTTTATGATGTCTTATCACAATATACAGCAAAACAAATGTGTAGCAGATACCACATGTTTCACACAGTGTTAGCGGTTGACTTCAAGTTAACACTCTTGCAGGAGGGACTAGCTGGTAAAAGTTGCTGATAATTTCCTCTTGAACTCTTTCTGACTGTGTGATGCCCCCAAGTGGCCTTTTAGGGAAAGTAGAGAATTGTCCATTTATCTGTGCAGACACTGGCCGACTGCATTTGATCCGTCCATGTTCGCCACTATTTTCTGAATGATGCGAGGAGCAGCAATCTTTCACGCTATGCTGTTGGTTGATGTGCTCCCCAGGATGACCACTGTCAATTCCACTGTTGTTCTTTTTGCTGTAATTATGTGAAGTAGTGCTCCCAGTGTCTGACAGCACTAAAGAATAAAAACATTCAGAAGCAATCTTTATTCTGTCCTTATCTGTCTGCACTGCTGTTGACAATAAACTACCCCCACAGGTACTTTTCTGTTGTCCATTTGGTGCATTTAATTTCCCAGTTGTTGTCACAGAGGGTTTAGTACTGTTGTTGCTGTAACTGGTTGCATCACATAGGACAGGGAGTGATGGTTCATGTGGGGGGCTAATGTTTCCTGGCCTCTGCACAGATGCTTTTCTCTCCCCATGTGGTGATAACTCCCACTCCTTGCTTAGACTCTGAAGACTGTGACTGGATGATAGCTTGGCTTCATGGACAGGTGAGTTCCTTTGAGCTTTTATGGGAAATCTAGGACTAGAAGTTGGTTTCCTGAGATGGAGACCAGCACTATCTTCCTCAAAAGAAGAACTGCAGCAGTGTTCATCTCTAACCACTATCTGGTCAGTGGTGGTGTGGCTGTTCGCCTGCTCACAAGTGGTGATGTTGTTGCAGATAGGCATTTTGCTAGATTTGTTGATAGCTGATATGCTTCTGAGTTGACCATGAGTCATAGTCTGAAATGGTCTGACTGATGCAGACATCTTAGTGAGAGGAGGCCCAACTGGTGGCCTAGGATTATTGTGGCACAGAGGAGTAGGTGGATGTGGTCTTAGGATTGATGCAGCCTTTAATGCCTGCAGAGTCTCATCAGAAGCCTTTCGTCCTGTTGACAGTCTGGAGGAGAGAAATCAGAATGGGAATCAGATTGAGAAATATTTTCTTGCACAAAGACAGTGAACAGTAAAATGTACTGGTATTTATTTTATAAATCAGTAGTAACATCACTCTTACATTCAGAAAACTTTAATGGAGTAAGTACTCACAGGCCAAGGAGAAGCAGTTCTTTTATCTGCAGACTGTACAGTGTGAGTGGTTTGCTGGTCATAACGTCATATTGCATCACTTCTAGATCTAATGTTTTCCTTTAGGTGTATCCTTTCTCCACTGCTGGCTTCAGCAGCAGCAGCCACCTAGGTTTTTCTCCATCATTGGTTATATGTTTCAGGTCTGGTTGGCTTCTCTGTCTTTTTGTTTTAAAATGTTATTTTAATATTGACTAAATTTTGTTTTCTACTTTTTATGTGATCTGATCTTTACCAAAGTCGCAAATATCAATAAACACAACATTAAAAAAAAACCCCAAATGTGTTAACACAGCCATTAAACATATGATATAGTGATGGTAGAAAGAGTAATATCGGGAGTGTTTTAATAACTGACCTGCACAATGTCCACAAGGATTTTTTGTGTTATCAGCTTATACAAACTATGCTAGTTGATATTTGTAACTTTGATGAAGATCAGATCACACTTCATAACCATTCCTGTCAGCTCCCTGTCATCCTTTTGATGGCTTCCTATTGCTTTCACATTAAAGGTCAGCTTTTTATTTAACAATTACAAGGTGTGAATTGGATTTGCTACAAAATCTCTGACATGCTGAGCCCATATGTACAAACACTCACTTAGGTCAGCAGAACCAGCTCTCTTCACAGTACTTAGATTTGCAACCAAGGGTGACCATGCTGAAAGGATAACTTTATATTATCTGGACATTGTTATATTCATTATGTCATTTATATGATTCTACTTGTTACTGTATAATTTTATGACTATGCCATGCCCCTGTGTGGAAGCACTTGTTAAATCAACTGTATTAAGAGCCTTTCTGGTAGCTGTAACAGTGGGTATCAACAAAACAGACAAACCTGAACTTGTTTTTTAATTCCTTCACAGGATGAAGAGACAAGGCTGAGGATGAAGCAGCAAGTGAAGAGGAGTAGAGCTCCAAGTCCATCTGTACAGCTCCTCTTAGCTCTTTCAGTTCTACACATATGTAAACACACCATAGTCATTCATTCATGTAAATATGATTGAAACACACTCTTAAATACATCTCATCTCAGAATCACCTAACTCCCCCTGGTGTTTTCTAATTACTTTTATGTAATTTAGTCCTTTGTAGATTTTGCTGATTTGACCAGGGCTCAATCTTTCATTCTTCATTTATAAATATGTTAATGGTCTTCGCCAGCTAATAAAAATGATTGTCATTCAAATTTCAGATTTATTTAATGAAATATATTTAAATTGTACTTACTGTGCCACCAGATGGCAGCACAGTTCAAAATGTTGATCCATGGACTCACCTACAAGTGTTGGTTCTGATTTATGAAGACCCTTTTGTCTGTACTTCTGGTTAATACCCTCCTGCAAGAAACA
This sequence comes from Anabas testudineus, assembly GCF_900324465.2. Taxonomy (NCBI): domain Eukaryota; kingdom Metazoa; phylum Chordata; class Actinopteri; order Anabantiformes; family Anabantidae; genus Anabas; species Anabas testudineus. The sequence goes on along the minus strand of NC_046626.1, from coordinate 14,890,020 downwards.
CAAAAACACAAAGAAAGAACACGCACATGTTAATTTTGCAGTTTGAATGTACATGCTGTTTAACATAATACTGTGACACAAACTAGGGCAGCCACTATACTGAAAAAAAAAAAAAACACGGTAGAAGGTAAATGTATTAAACATGTTTAAATGAGCTAGAGCCTTAAATAGCAAAAGAAGAGGGAAAATGCATAAACATAACAGAGAGAGGAAGAGGAAAGGAATGTGTGTGTGTATATGTGTGTGTGTGTGAGACCACTAAATGATTGAGCAGCCGTGTTCCGTCATAATTTGGCCTCAAACATCTATATCCAGAGCAAATGAAAACCATATCACTCTGTGTGTGTGTGTCTATATCTCACAAAACTGCACATACACACAGGAAAACATACCCACATGCTTGGAGACTGACAGTTGAAACATATATTTTTGGTCTATTTTCCCAGTGGGATTCAAACCCAAACCTTCCAGTATTGTCTTTCAGGACTGAAGACAAAGTATGTGTGGTGTGTCTGACTGAAAAGTGAGGGAAATCCAAACCAATTCCAAAGCACACATATACCGAAAATAGGCTTTGTGGTCCATGTGGGGTTTGAGCCCATTACTGTGGCGCTTACTTGCTGATATTTTAGAAAAGCTCATATGTTATTGTCCTTACTCTTATAGAGGAGTCCCTAGAATCCAAATTCTCCCCCGCACAGAGTACATACAAGTATTCTTCCTCAACTCATATAAAATCAGGAACAGACAAACAAGGATGAACACTACTGCACTAAAGTTCAGCTGAAATCAGAGACTGACGGCTGCCATTTTCTCTTCACCTTAGAGGAAAACTCTGCTAAGTAATTGAAACATGCTGAAATCCTACAATAGTCTGGTTTCACCAGCCCTTCATACAAAATGCACCAACTTGACCAGAATAAAATAACATAGATGTTTCATTCAGTAGAATTTAATGTCTGGCTATTGATACTGGTTTAATGGTGAAAGTGTTTAGGTTATTTTTGCAGGGAAAAGAAAACCTAGAAGACCAGAATTGTCTGGTATGGAACACTGATGATCAGCTTGACAAAATAAACCTAACTCGTGGGAGGTAGAACATGTTGCCAAGTATAAGGAACAAAAGAGAAAGGTCATTGTGGGTCTAACCTTACCAGCAGTGTTTATTCCAATGGTCAGTTAGAAGAAATTAACAAGTAGTGCAGAACTGGTGCAGCCTATACTTTAATTTCCAGGTCATTTAAAAAAAAGATCTTCCACAGCTTGTGGGTTTTTGGCAGACTGAATTTTCTCAATTGACTGACTTTACTTCTCACTCAGTCTGTGCAAGTTACTCCTACTATAGACTTGGTTTCTGGCGCTGGGCCAACATCCTAAACACCCCTCCTGCTAACAGATGTACGGTCATTACAGTTGTGTTTAGGAACAAGTGAATGGCTACTAAAGAATCCAGTGCATAGAATAACACTGAATGTGATGATGGTGGATGACCACCTCTTTACTGTCTCCTTCGCCACTTTAAACCTTTAAACAAGTGTCTTGGTAAAACAGAGGTGAATTTGTCCATTAGGTAAAAGAAGAGTGAACTGAATGCTCTTGTTTAAAACAAAAACTAAAACATAAACATTCACAAACATTCAACACAAACTCAGGGCTGCTTCTACTGTCTCCCCTCCAGCACTGATGAGGTATCACAGTCAACGAATTAATGATTCCTTTTACAGCACAGTACCAAGATCATCTATCACTGAAGCATCTAAAAAGAGCGCACAATTAGTTTGTGACATAAGAAGCACAGATTGGCATCAACACATGAGTAACTAAGTAAGTATAATGCCAGACAAGCTTGACAGTATAGCCAGATTGTTAGCACACATGCATATGCGTATCTTTGTCTGTGTCTGTGTGTACGTATCTATGCAATAAGTCATTTGAGTGCTTGGAAGGAGATCGATCTTACTCAGCACTGCAAAGCTTTTGGCCAGACAGATGGAAAAACAAGCTTATGTTGAGCCTTTGCAGGTTTCCTGTGTGTACGTGCAAGTCTGTGTTTGTGTGTATGTGTGCATGTGGGAAAATGGATGCTCTGGCAAGGTTTCAGTATCAGCAGAGAGTGGCAATCCGAATAGGAATTGTATCAAACAATTCATCGTCAGTGACATTGTCATTTGGTTAAAAAAAAAAAAATATATATATATAATACTTGCCTGGTTTCCCATAAATAATCTGGTATTCATCCTGGTGTTCTTACCTTTAAATGCTGTACCAGTCTCTTCAACACTTCACATTCCTCCAACATCACAGACCTACACAGACAGACATATGAACTTATTTAATATTAAAATTGTAAAAGAATTTGAACAGTAGCACAGGGAATTTTGAAAACGTTATATGTTATACATTTTACAGTGTGATAAGTATACCATTTATACTCTACACTATTACATTTTTAGAATGCTGTAAAGGTTCACACAGTGGGTTTGTGAGCAAAAGTTTATCATCCAATCCCACCACTATTGCAGTGTCAATAAGGTATACTTAGTTTCTGCTCAGTAATTATCCTTTCAATTTTTACAAGGTACTGAGGAACAGTGCACTATTTTCCTTTTCCTTTCCTTTTTCCTCCGTACTCCAACCTTCTCTGGTTACACAAACATAGTAGACTTTATTCACAAATGAAAAAGAATCTTTTGCCCGCCCTGATCCTGTCTGGCATCCATTTTCTGACAATTGGGCCTTTTATTCTGGCCGAGTCATGAAATAGGAGAGAGATGAAGAGAAAGAGAGATGGAGACACAGAGAGGAGGACAAGGAGAGAGAGAGGGAGGCTCTCTTCCAAGGTAGCCCCAGTGACTATATTGCCCTGTGGGCCTCAAAGAGGGATAGAGGAAAGAAAGAAGAGATGGCGTGTGAAGGAGGCTGAGGGGAGGGGGGAAAAATGGTGGAATGGGGAAGGCCCCAAAAACCCAGCACATAGAGCACACTTCAGTTACTTTACTGTATGTCTTTTACAACAAATTAACCTATACTTGAATAAATGCTGACTATATATTTGATCTAGTAGTTGCAAATATACATATCACTAACTTGCTAAGCAACATTGTCATTCATGGGCCGGTGTCTGCCCAGCTAACATTAGTGAATAATGCTGTTTACAAAACAATCTGAGAAGAGGAATCTTTGTTAAACACACATTACTTAACTTATGATAAGGGGCTGCAGGTAGACATTGTTTTATTTGAGGATATCATAAAAAAAGTTGGAGAACCACTGCTCTGTACAACTTACTTGAGGCGGTCCACCACTTGGTCAATATCAGTGACATTTAACTTGTCTCTCACTGCCTCTATCTCATCTTCAGTGTTTGACTGGACTGAACACTGAGAGCTCGGCCTGAAGGAGAGGAGATGAAAAAAGAGATTAAAAGATAAATGCATTATGGAAAACACTGTATAATTTCAATAAAATATTGAGGTTCTGTTTTACCTGGTTTGGTTCTCTGTTTTACTTCCATTATCAATTTTTCCAAGGTTCGTACATGTAGTGTAAAAGCTGTGGTAGCCGAGTGCGTAATTTACGGTCTCAGGATTGTACCGAAGCAGGAGCTCCTCACCATCTCTGCAGCAACAACAGCATAGAAATGTTAGTTTACTGTGTGTGTAGCTCCCTCAGTGTCTGCAGTGCTGGAAGGTATTGCAAAAGTGAATATTGTAAATATAAACCTAAAACCTAGAATTTGTAATTTTGTATTTTTCCAGGTTTTAATTTTTACTAGTGTTGTAGGCAGCTGCAGGGGGTGTCAGACTAGTCAGTCCTGCTTAATTTAAGTCTTTTTGTAAGGGAAAATTCATGCTGTCTTTCTGCTCAGATAATGGCTTGGAGTTGTGTGTGAGCAGATGGCAAGGGCATGAGGACCACACAGGAGGAGGCCAATAAGATAAATCATTTGACATTTACAAGTTATACACTGACCACCACATCCTCATAGAAAATATTTAAATCAGAGGAAAATCTATTACAAGAAAAATAACTATTGACCCCTATAAAACATTCTGCAGTGCTGTTTGGTGTGACTTTAAATAAATCAGTTGTTAAACCTTTGCTACAAATACAAGAAATACAAGAAAGTGATCTTGAGAGCATGCACACCCACACACATATCCATATACAAACAAATTATAATGTTTGTTGGAGTACAAGGGAGAAATCTTAAAGTTGGCAGAACACAGAGTTGAGGAGCATTACTGAGAGGAAGTATTATTCCAGGGTTTTACTCCTGAAAACCATTCAGCTGACATACAGTAGAGACTTATCCTAATTGAATGATCAAAGGCCTAAACATGCACACATGCACGCACACACGCACGCACACACACACACACACACACACACACACACACACACACACACACACACACACACATTAACATGTATTATGGTCAACAAGTATAGTGAAACCAACTTCAAAGAGATACAATTATTTGAGCTGGCACAGTCTGTGTGGCACCACTACTTTTTTGGAACTTGAATGTTGTGGCAAATGCTCTTCTTTCTTGTTAGGTCACAGTATAAATGTGCCTAAGTGCAGCCTCACAGATCTGCTGGACTGCAGAAATTACAGAATAGGAAAGTGCATTTGCCATGACTCAACTTGCTGATCTTTTCCTCTAGCACCATCACAAAGTTCACATTTATACCTCTTGATGAAATGTTTCAACAACTGTTGAATTGACAGCCATTGTTTGGACAGCCTAAAAATTGAATCGGTCTTTTACTTTGGTTTATGTCAAAATATTAGCATTGTCACTCTAAGCATTTTAGCATTATGGGTGTTGTTAGCATACTGTTGTTAGCAGCATGTAGCTCAAAGTATGTCTGTGCCTACGTAAAGCCCCACAGAGCTGCTAGATAACAGATTTTACAGGATAGGTCGACATCGCACAAATCCACCCACACCAACTTAAGAGCTATGGATAATGGTTTACACAACGTAAGCACTAACATGCACAACAGAACTCCAAACGATACAGAGTTGCCTGCAACATTTAAGTTAACAACACAAGAAAAAGAAAATAGAAAGTCACAATAAAAAGGAAGTTGACAAATTGTGAGGCAATAAATAGTTTGTCACATAGACAGAGAACAATCCATCTAAGGATTCTGCAAAAAAGTGACAACATTCTTGGCAGCAGCAAACTAGTTGCTGGGATAGTCACTAGCCACACACACACACACACACACACACACACACACACACACACACACACACACACAATGAAATTGCAATCTAGGGATGTGTAAGAATGGCAGTTTTACCAAGTGATAGTATTCCAACAACAGGCTTTATAACATTCTTTTATGATAGTGCATGTCGTTAAACTGCAAGCACATCTCTGAACAAAGCTTTAAGATTAGCAGCAGAAATTAAATCTGAACAGCAATTAGAAGATTTTTATTAGTGGTTGTTAAAGACTTATCATTTCCTGATGACTAGGCTTCATGAAAACAAACTACATGTACATTGCTGTTTCCCTGTGAGCTTTTCGCTGACAAACAACTGACACCTAATTTTTACAAAACCTCTTTAAAGTTTGAAAATGAGTGTAGAATTAAATTAAATTAAATTAATTAAAAACTGTAAAGTGCCTTGAGATGACTTCTGTTGTGATTTGGCGCTATACAAATAAAACTAAACTGAATTGAATTTGATGAGAGATACATGGATGTTTCCCACCTATACTTGTCCTATTGTTCCATAATTCCCAGATCAGTTTGTAACAACCCTGTCCCAAAAACCTTTGTTCCCCTTTCACCACCCCATTTGTAACTGACATGGTGACACAATACAACATTTTATAGCACTCTTTGTTAAAGGAAAGCTGACGCAAAAAGGGTGAACAGGGTCTTTATTTACTTGGCTGTCCTATTTATTCTCTTGTGAAAAAGTCAAAGAGAAGTGTTGTGCAAGTTTGGAGCACTGAAAAAGAAAAGTCACACTAACAAATTAAGCCAATAGAGTAAATGCATTTTTTGAATTTTACAAAAACAAAACATGAAGATGTTTACTCTAAAAGTTATTTATGCATCTGTAACTGCTTTATTAAACCTGTAGCTTTCAGATATTTAGTCTGAATTTTAATTTAGATAACCAGAAAAATCCAATTTCAATTAGCTCAAGTAATGACTCGAAGCTGACCGAGTGTGTGAGAATATAAAGTTTGATAGTATAAGATATAAGATAAGATAGACAACATAAGACTTTTATTTTTGATCAAGGTCAGCACTTTTTCAAAAACTATTTAGTGCTGTCTGTATTTTAAGTTAATTAAACCTACACAGTAGTGTGGTTTTCATTATATATGAACAATAGCCTTTCTTTTCTCCTTTCTTCTTATTCATTTTTCCTTGTATGTTTTATGAGTCTGGGAATAATATTCAATTTTATTTTCAGTCCCTTCAGACAGTGCCAACTAACAATTACCAACCAAAAAGACATAATGTACTGTATATCAAAATCATATTACTATTTCTGGCATTTATAGTACTGTGTGGGTTTAAGTGTGTAAAAACGTGTGCACACCTCCCTCCTCTGCTTGCTCTCTCTCTGAGAGTCTGTAGTAACATCTTGACCTCAGCTCGCACCAGCTCTTTCACTGTTGGCGGGTCAGGCAACGGGGAGCCCTGTTGACATGGGAGTGTGGTCCCTGCCTTGCTGCCATAGTTTCCACCTGGCTGGCTCTCGCACCACATCTTGTGGCACATCTCTGCCTGCAAAAGTTCCCACTTCAGTTAAAAATGGTTCAAGATGCAGTTTAGAAACTTGGAATTTGATTAGAAAAAGTCTAAATGCAGGTTTATTAGGTACAGCTGGCCCAAACAAATGCAATCGCAAAAGAACAGCACATTAAATCAACTGTTAATTCAACTGCATGATAATTTTGAAAGAGGTAGTTTGTGCTAAAGTACTGCAGTATACAGGTAATTGATATAGCCTCTTTAATCTAAGTGGGATTAGCAACAAATGATTTAGAATATAATAGAATACTTACATAACACAATACAAAACAGAAAAACGATCATTGAAAACAGGGATACTAAATACTTTATGTAATGCAAGGCAACATTTTATACATAGAAAGTACTTAGTCTGACTCAAGTTGTGACATATAGTATACATTTTATATTTATCAAAAAAATCTGAAAATGTCATAACAACACCCACTTGTGGTGTTTAGACCATGTCATTTCACTGTTTGGATTTACTTAAGGGACTAAGCCTGCAATTTCTCTCCTTTATTTCTCAACGTTTTATTATTGAAAACATTATCAGGGCTATTCATGTTGCTAGAACACATGGTTTACTGTAAAGCTAGAAGGGACAAGCAGCTTCTTTTAGATGTGGGTGACAACTTCAACAACGTTCAATAAATTACTGGTGAAAAACTGAAAACAGAATACAATATCACACCATGTTAAGACGCTTTCACACTATGTCGTGTCTGCAACTGATGAAAACAAACTACATGCGGCAGACACTAACCTCAATGAATTTCTTTGTTGGCCATGTCATTAGAGAAACAGTCTGGTGTGCTGCATAACCAGGCAGCTTTTAATTTAGCTAGGATTATTACAGATGAAGGACTATCAGTCTTTATGTGTGACTCTTTCCGCACTTGAATAAACTTGTGCTGTCGAATTATTTCATCATAGTGTAACAGCCAGAGTAAGGTTTAAGAAAAAAAAGCATTGTTGGTAAAAAAAAAAAGAAAAGTGGTGTATGAATGCCTTTGCAAATTTGAGTCTGGATATCATTAACACCTCCACACCTGTTGCCTGCTGATCATTTCCGTCATGTTGCAGTGAAAGGCTTCACTTCAAAGGACTACACAGGAGGATACTAACACACTGTTTCTGTTCTTTGTGTTGGTCAGTGCGTGTGTATCCAGTCACATAATGCATTCTACACACACACATACACAAATACTTCTTCTCACTCACACTGGCTTCCTCTGTCTGTCACTTGGTGTTGAGGTGTTTATGTTACAGAATTCACGGCTTCAAGTTGTTTCTGGATTTTTTTCCCTCTCTCCCTCTGCTGTAAGAGTGTTGATCTCATCCAGGAGCTATTTAAAGGGAGCGCTGTTGAAGCCTGTCAGTAAAAAACCTAACTAGGAGCTATTATGTGGAATTATTTAAATTGGGTTAAAGAATACATTTAACCTAAAGAGCTCATTTTCATTCAGTAGAGAAAGAAAGAGTGAGAGTTTAGAGGGAGGTACAAAGAGACTGGCCTTGCGGAGAGACTTGAAAAGCGAGGCTAATATTCCCTCTGATCTAACCGCCACAGACAATGGAGACCTTGATGGAGAGTGGAATGGCGGTACTGAAGAACAGAGAAGTCGCCTGCAGATCAACTATTACTTTTTACAGTGCTTCACTGAGGAATGGAATTCATTACATGGGACAGAGAAAAGAAAAGAAAAAAAAAACACTAGAAAGGCACAGAAATAGCTGGACACAGATAGAAAAAAGAGAGAAATCTGCAAGCAGTTGTGTGAGAGTTGAGAGTTGAATAAGGCACTGTGTGCTTTGTTTTTTTCCAGCTTATGCCTGTCTTTCTGTCTGGGGACCTTTATACTCGGCTACTGCATACACTGACCTGTAGGTGAAAAAATAACAGGGCAATACTGAAAGTCAAACACACATATACACACAAACAAAGATACATTCAATCCTTCTAACTTATACACACTTGCACACATATTGTTGAGTCCAAGAAGTGTTGCTAATGGTCTTATCAACAGTTGAGGATTAGCTTTTTTAACCCTATTATACCGACCTCCTGACTCACTAAGCTTTCTGGGCCTCTTTCTGTGTGTGTGTGTGAGTGTGTTTGTGTGTGTGTGCATATAGGCGTATGTACTGAATCACTCTTTTTCTAGTTTGATTTTCGCTTTAATGCATTATTGAATTATGCTTTGAACCCAGTTTCCACAAGATATTCAAGTTGTAAATCGTATTTTAATCGTAGGCTTAATTGGTGAATTAAGTGAATTATGTATCCAGTCAGGTTCATAAGTAATGGAATAAAGAGTGTCCTCTGTACAGCACCACACTGAATTTGAAATTAAACACTCAAGGTGTGAGCAAATATAAGACTTTCAGCTAATCTTTTCAGCTTTTTTTTAAAGGGGTTTGACACAGGTGTACAGTATACAGCTTTCATTGTATGTTTAGGTCAAAGGCAAAGGAAAACATCCAGACTTATATTTGCATTACGTTACTTTGACAGTTACATTATGAAATAATTCCACAGCACAAGTGTATTCAAGTGCAGAAAGAGTCACACATAGCTGTAATAATCCTGGCTAAATTACAAGCGGCCTGGTTATGTAGCACACGAGACTGTTTCTCTAATGACAACAGTGTCTGTCACATGTAGTTTGTGTTAATCAGTTGCAGACATAACATAGTGTGAAAGAATCTTAACATGGTGTGACATTGTTTTCTGTATTCAGTTTTTCACCAGTAATTTATTGAACGTTGTTGAAGTTGTCAACCACATCTAAAAGAAGCTGTTTGTCCCTACTAGCTTTACAGTAAACCATGTGTTCTAGCAACATGAATAGCCCTGACAATGTTTTCAATAACAAAACCTTGAGAAAAAAAAGGAGAAAATGTGCAGCTTAGTCCCTTAAGTAAACTCAAACAGTGAAATGACATGGTCTCAAGAATAAAATGTATACATTATGTCACAACTTGAGTCAGACTAAGGAAAGTACTTTATACGTATAACATGTTGCATTGCATTAAGTATTTACCTTATGTTATTACATTAAGTAATTACTATTCCTGTTGAAGCTATTTTAGATGACTATTTTGCTGTTTTGTATTGTCTATTGCAATTTGTGTTTATTTTTGTAAATCCCACTTAGTTTAAAGAGGCTATACCAAATACTTGTATAATGAAGTACTGTAGCTCAAGTTGCATCTTTCAAAATGATCACACAGTTGAATTAACATTATCCTTGAGTCTGTGCAGGCCAGTATCTGCATAAAAGAGTGAATCTTGGCATGTTTCCGATCTAAAAAGTGTTTTGTATTTGCCAATGTGATTCTTACATGTTAGTTGTAACAAAAACAATATGTGCTCAGTGTCTGCACAGCGTGGCTTTAGAGTTGTTTTCCTGCAAACAGTGACTGGCCAAGGCTGCACTGCAGGCAGAGAGCAGATAACATCTACAGATGGAGAGATTTCAATATTGAAAAAACACACGACGAAGGAAAAGAAGAAAGGGAAGGGTGCAGGAGAACAGTACCAACTAAGATGTACAGAAAGACAAAGGCAAATATGGTTGATGAGAGATTGGTGTTGGAAGAAGATGAGGTGGGCATACACTGTGCAAGAAAAAAAAAACACATACAGAGATCTGTACATACTACAGAAAATGCTGATAAGAGGAATTATCTGAATCTTTTTAGTTATACTTGTCTTACATAATTTACTTTTCACAATAAAGCATCTGCTACCTTTATGATATTTTTTTCATAATTGTAGTGTACATTTGTATTAAATAAAAATGACAAACATGGATTTGGTGCTTCTCTTTATTCTATAAAGGTTTCTGTCTTCTGGGGTTTTATATGTTGGTTGGACAAAACAAGACACTAAATTACATGACTTGGGCTTTTAGAACATGTTATGGACATCTTTTACTATTATTATCATGGAACAAATGAATGAATGTGCACCAAAGTCTGGACGTTGATCATGACAACATGCAACATATGAACAATATTAATAAACTAAGGAAGATTATTGTGAGGTATCATTTCATTACTTTTCTGATTTGTCCCTCTTTTTTTCTTTCTTACTTTTTTTTTTTTTTACATCATCTTGCTTCTTCTCAAAATACTTGTCTCCATAAATTGAATTTAACACCTTAGTCTTGACCTTGAATCGCCCTGTTTACTAAGGTATGTGCCATTCTACCATAGCTGGGTATTTTTCTCATCGATCCTGAAAGTCTGTCTGAGGTGAGGTCACTTTGCCAGGGCTGAGTGCTTTCTGTACAAGTTGGTCCTGGGTAAATATTGATGTCTGTCTGGCTCACATTTGGTCTTAACAATATGGCATGATGCCAGTTAACTCTCACTTAACTTTTATCAGGGAGTCTAGGAAATTGCATTTAATGACTGTATAGAGCCAAATGCTCAATTTTTAAAATTTTAATTTATTTACATAACCTCAAACCACATTTCTGAAAACTGTTTATTCTGTACTGTGGTATTCTTGTAAAATCATTTTAGAAACAGACCCAGTCTGAGCTTTTAAAAGAATAAAACAGTAAGCTGGGGGGAAAAAAACATAAATGATAAAACACCTGAAGATGAATGCTCGGACTAAAAAGTCAGATTCAGAAAAACTCACCTCAGAGTGTACCTCTATGTACATGTCAACCAGAGAGTGTCCCAGTGCTGTACGGATCTTTGGCAGCTCTGAGCCATGAACATGTTCAGTGATCAACTTCCACAGAGATGGGCCAGGGCACCCGAGCTGGTTTCCATCTGGGGACTGCATAGGAATGTCTGTAGGTGTGTAAGAATGAAAAATAGCACAATTACAATGCATTTGTATTTATGTACTTTTAACTAAGTACATTTTTGAATGCAGGATTTTTCTATGTGCAGCCTAGGTTTGCTGCTTTGACTTAACAAGATATCTACCACTACTAAGTGAACCACAATGAATTGCAAGTGAGGAGCCATGAAAATGTCTGAAACCTGCTATAAAAAAAGCTAAAATATTACCAGGTACCAGGTAAAAGTTAACTCGCTAACTTTAAGCTTTGTCTGCAACTTCTAGATAACTAATGCTATCTGTTGTTAGCTAAAGTCAGCTAGCTAGCTAATAGAGAGATAAGTTAAGCATCGTTGTCTGGGGTAACAAACAAGCTCAGTATAACGTGTTCGCATACTTTAACTTTCTAACACTGATGATTAACAGATGTTAACCAATTAATTGTTGGTGTAAAGCAGTAAATGTTTATAAAAATGTGTTTACCGTCTTGCTAAAGAGACATAAACACTCACCTATGGAACTTAGCAAAGCTGTGGTATCCAAGGCAAACACTCCGGTTGCTAAGGGGAGATATCGCGAGATTTACGTCCAGAAACGTCGCAGAACTTTTTATTATTCATTAAATTAAATTAAACATTAAATTAAACATAAAAACACTATAAAATTATAGCATATTTAAACCTTCTTCGTGAGTTTGACTTGGTCTGTTTTTCACAGCACACACTGAACACAGGCCACATGTGCTTTTGTAAAAATCTGGGCTAATAATAAATAACTCGTGTTAAACGGAGGGACGCACAGACTCCAGCTGACTGACAGTCAAAACCCTCTCAGAGGAAGTGGATATAACTTTCTCTCTTCGTGCCCCGAACCACCCACCCCCTTCCGGGCTCTTTGCAGAAGGGTGCGCAGTCCCTGCAAAGCCCCCAGGAAGGTGTACGGGTGTCGCGTCCAGTCGAGGATTTTTTCATTAACAATGTGAGAAACTAAATATTTTTGTGAACAAACTTCAGCTGATCCACACTAACTGTTTAGTTTTGGACAAGGTGAATCAGCAGATCAATCATGGCAAAGGTTTTGAGGGAGCTACTGTCCAGAATACGCACGGCCGTTTTGGCACTTCTGCTTTGCGCACAGGCCGGTTTTGGCTTCTCCGTCGCCGGACACCAGGAAAGCACCTGCGAGGCCAACGGCAGCATTTACTATGTCGGGGAATGGTATTTTCTGGACTCGGACCACTGCACCCAGTGTGAGTGCACCGCTGAGGGCTCTGCGTGTGCCCGCACTGAGTGCACCACTCTGCCGGCTGCATGCATCCATGTCAGCCACTACCCCACTGACTGCTGCCCCAGGTGCGAGAAGATCGGTTGTGAGTACCGAGGAGTTGTGTATGAGCTGGGGCAGAGCTTCCAGGTAAGCCTGAGTGAGTGAGAGCCTGCAGATATAACAGTGGAGGGGAAACTGTACCCAAACCAGATTGTATGTTCTTATGGACCTATTGTGGTTATAGACATAATGCTGCTCTCTACATTCTACACATTATTATATCCATCCAGAGTTTCTTAATAAAGTGGATTCCTCAAGGGATCTCGAATAAAACACACAATCACACGTGTTATCTTACGTTATCTTTTAAGTTTAAGTTTTTTGGGGTATATCTAAAAATGCTTAAAGTTTAAAAGTCAGAAAATAAATCATCTTTGGTTAAACATCTCCAATTTCATGTGCAGACTAAAGTCAAAACCTGTGATTATAGACAGACATTGTGTACATTTCGGGGTCACAAGTAAAAAAAAGCGAGGAACTACTGGCATAGAGTGTAGTTTAAAATGAGGTATTATTGTGTTTTTTTTTTCCCAGGTTGACATTTATTAGGGGTCAAGAGCACAAATAGTTGGAGGCCCCCCTGGCTTGAAAAGACTAAATTGCAATTGATGATATACTGCAGTGAATTTTAAATGTGGGAATTAAGATTCTTTAGAAATGCTTTGCTGCAGGGCTACAAACTAATCTTGTCTAGAGTGTTTGTGCAGTGTAAGACAGTTCGGAGACACAAATTTACGTTTTTCAGAAAGCAGAGCTTCAGATACTGTGCATCAGGTCTGTAGAGAAATAATGTGTCTGTTAAACCGCATGATGATGGGTCAAAGTGGGCAGCAGCTCAGTGCTGTTGATGTGTAAACCTCACTTATTGTGTTCTGTTTCACAGGTTCTGTCCTGTTCTGAAGCTGTTTACTGTCATTAAATGCATAACTCTAGAAGCAGTACAAGTATACTTTTATAGCTAAACTCGTGCACAGGTTGAAATTCCCCTAAACGTGTTTATTAGAACCAACACAGGATACGTTTGTTTAAACTTTGTTCCTTCTAAAACCCTGAACTAATTAATTTGGTATGTTGGTATGCAACAGCAGGAGATTGGAGGTATATGGCGCCCCCTTTTGAGATGACATGAGGGATGGTTAGCTGTGCTGGTTAAACTTTCATACAATATGTGATACGTACTGTGTATCAGTATGAACAATTGACTTACATTTCTTTTATTCTAATATTTTCTAATCCATGTCCGTGTTGGGTCTCTGTGTATCTGTGTTCTTCCAGCCATCAGAATGTGAGCAGTGCACTTGTGACAGTGATGGCATCGCCCGCTGTCTGGTTGCAGACTGTGCCCCACCACCATGTGTCAACCCTGTTTACCAGCCTGGAAAATGCTGCCCTGAATGCAAGGAGGGTACGAAGGAATAACTAGACATTCGAAAGTAGCACTAAGTTGAACAACAATGGTTCACATGTAGAAAATGCTGTATTTTAAGCTCTACTCAGTGATCCTGCTCTGTTGATGATTTCTGGCTAATAGCACATTTTATGCTTGGCATACAGTGTGTACTGTATGCATAATAACAACCACTGGTGTGTTTGTTTGTAGCATCTCTTCAGCTGCAATAACACTTAACTCTGTTACTCTTCTCCCTCCAAGGTCCTAACTGCTATGTTGACACTTCACGCAGTCAGGTGATTCCTGCAGGAGAACCCGTCTGGGTCAATTCCTGCACCAAATGTCGCTGTCATGATGGTCAGGATGCTGGATACTGGGAGGGAAACCGTCTTGCCACCTGTTCCCACCTCAAAAGCTGCACGCCTGAACAGCCATCCACCCAGCAAAACTGATTCAACGTGTCAGCGGCGAACCAGCTGTCATCTTAAAATACAAATTCCTTGATGACTGACCAGCTGTACTCTATTCTCCAAGAACATGCTTTAAGAACAGATTAAATTTTCAGGAACAGAACTGAACAGCAACCAAAGATTTTATAACACAACAAATCAGAAATGATCAGCTGCCACTGCACAATTATAATGCTTCCAACATTTTAATGATACTGATGAGACAGAATTCAGTGGGTTTTAGCAGTTTGATTAGCTGCACATTAACTACAAATACAATAATCTGCAAAACTAAAGTAGAATATCAGAAAAAGCGGGTTTAGTACATTTTCTGTCCTGATTTGCCATCATTTAAATTTTTTTGTGCTCCCATGGAGCATATTCCTGAATAAAGTTGTGTTTACTGTTGTTAATGTAGTTACCACAAACTTACTGACACAGAGATGTGAATCCAGGTAGTGTTCTAGTTAGTACATTTTCAGAGATTGGGTGGTGGAGGATCAATAGCTTTACCCCTCTGAGCATCTGTCCAAGACAAAATTATGTAAACAACGAGACTTCATCTCATCAGATGAGGAGATTAACTGTAATCCTTGAAAACACATTTTCATTTTAAAACACTGTGCAGTGTTGTAAAAAATAAGATGCTTGAATTATTGAGATCTCAAACACAAAGGCAAAAAACAAAATCATAATTAAACAAATCAGATATGAGCTAGAAATAACAGTTCCTTCAAAAGGTTGACTACGACTAGATCAATATGTTTTTAGATGTTAGATAACAGTAGGCTTTTGTGCAACTTAAAAATGCACAAGGCATTTTTTTAATTTACCTTCTTTGGGAAACTACAACAAATGAGATTATTGAATAAGTAGAAATTTTAATTGACCTGTCACAGGTTGATGCAGCAGCAAAATGTATGCACAGCTGTGATGCAATTTAGACTAGGAAATGGCTTAGCAAAGCAAATGAACAATTTCTAACTATTCTATACATTTTGCATTCGAATTTCCAATTAGAATATAATGTATGAGACTATGGCCTTACATATGAACCATAGTTATAGACACTGGCAATATTTAAAAGCAGTGTTCATTTAATGGACTGTTATTTTTGCATGCACACTGTAGAGCAGAAAAAACAATGAATTTACTGCTTCATTAATTTTAACAAGTAAGAATGGTTAGTTTTTTAAAGAAACACCCTTTTTCCCCACAGTGTTTCCAAGTGTATACAGTTAACATTTACTGTTCACAATCAAAGTGCATGTATGATGAATTGTAACATGGTTTCATGTTAGTTTATCTGCAGTTCTTCCTTCAATTATTTGTCATTATCTACCAGTAACCATAAGGGATGTTTAAATTATTTTTTTTGTTATTTGTCTGCAGCTTTGGACCTTATAATTGTGTTTACTTTGCATATGACACCCAAGCTGCTGCTGTGTAAAAAAAAGTGAACAGGTGTATTTTCCGAATGTTCGGGCTGCCTAAAATTAAAGGGACTAACCTAAAATAAATCACTCAGCATCAATTATTACATAACAAGTCATGCTAAAAATGTACACTGGCTCTAAACAAACACATTGTTAAATATTCCATATTAAAAAACCTTTTCATATCCATTCATTACGCTGTGTTTGATTCCTTTTCCCACTTCATTTCACAGTAAGAAATCTTTAATGTCTAATATACCTTGCCCATACAAAACTACTGATAACATAATTTATATGGCTTTACCTCTTAAGAAAAATAAAACACCATCACACAATCTTTAACCATCAGATTTATTGATTGTATAGAAAAAGTAGGTTTGATATGACATAATGCATTCTATATAAGATATAACATTTTCAACATTCAATGTACAAAAAAACAAACAAATAAACAACAAAAAAAACATACCTAGAGATACAGTAAATTTTTAAAAATGCCCAAAGGCTTAAAAGTACTGCCTGCTCTCTGAGGCAGACAAGCAAAATATGTATTTGAAAAAGCGTTTCCAATACTTAACCACCTGTGGTGGTCGACAACTGGAACAGCTTCAAAAGAAAAAAAAATAGGTCTATTAAGAAACATCAAGCACTTCTCGTGGTTGTTCTTATTCTCTAGTAAAGGAAACGTTTCAAATACCAGTTTCTGTTGCTGATTTTTTACATCTGTATCCCATTTATACACACAAGGGCCCACGTCTGTGTTGCTATACCCATCACTTATTTCAATAAAGTGTCACTCCCCAGGTTATTCTTTCTTCATAACTGACCTAAATTTAACCAAACTGCTCTGAATTTATCAGAGAACCTTGTTGAAGGGGCACCTCATAGATTAGTTAGTCTGGGGTGTATAATGTTTTCTGATGTATCTGAATCAGTGTTTTTAGAATTTTACAAATATTAGGATGTAAAAGTAAGGACATCTCCGTCTGTGCTCCTTCAAATATGTCAATACACTTTTCTCAAGTGTATCTCAAAAGTACCACAACTTATAAAGGGATTAATGCTAGGTTGCTGGAGTGCCCCTTTTATAAAGTGAGAAAGAGAATTTCTAATTTCTGCATGTATAATCTAACCTACAAAATGTTATCACCTCAAATTCCACTTTGAAAAATGACTTTAAAGCAGGTAATGAGGTGTTGTTGAATGCATCTATAATATTGCACAGAGTAAGCTGCAAACAGGCTATAGAGGGGAATGTACTGACCTCTCCATGTGCATCCTGTCTGAGACTGAGGACACAGAAACGCTCCGTGAAAGTACTGCACTCTGACAAAAATGGATCAAAATACAGAAAAGAGGGAGCCTGAAAAAGGAGAGTCTGATGAAGCAGGGGTGAGGGAGTGATTCACAAATGGGGATGTGCTTTAAGAAAAATAAAGATACAGTAAGTGGCGCAGATTCAGACACACAAAGAGAGGTCCTGTCAATATCTATTGAAAGAAGAAGCACTCTTGTGAGACACAGCTGTGCCTGAAGTGGGTCCACCACAAAGCACAACAGTGTGCCACTGACACATACACCCTGGACTAGCAGAGCAAGAAAGAAAAGGCAATGTAAGAGGAAATAATGCACGGAAAAAAGAGACGATGGTGTGAATGCATGTGTTTGTCTGATAGTGTGTGCTAAAGAGAGGAACAATCATATGTTCCTACAGGCTAGAGGGGAAGATAAAGGAGAGCCAAACAGATGGGAACAGTTTTGCCTCAAGGCCGACCAAACACAAGGCCAAGAATACAATTCTCACCAGAATAAAAGCTCTGTCGTAACAGAAAAAAACAGTTACAGCATTGCGCACAAATCTTTTGTCTCTAATTTTTACATTTTCAAAGTTAGATGAGAATATTTTAATGTATGTGGCCATCTTGACATGTTTTTAAACATGAAATAAATGTGTTTACTCCCGTATTAACCAACTTAAAACACAGACAATTAAGTGATGCTACCCTAAAACAGAATTAGCTTAACAGAAGAAAACAAAAATTACCTTCCCTGCCTTGTATGTAACTAAAGGCATCAGTTCGGTGTTCAGGCGTCAACAGTAACAGCATCAACAGTAGATAAGAGGAAAAATAAAACCAAAGGGATAAGAGTAAAGTATCAAAGCACACGACACTCAAATGCTTCAGTATGTTGAGGAAATCATGAAACAATATGTCGTCTGTCCATCTGTCACACAGGGAAAGGTCTGACACGGAACAAGAAATGTTTAAAATGAAAACAGTCTCGATAAAAAATAGAAAATGTGAGCGAACAGATAACCACACAGAGCTGTCAGTTGATGAGGATAAAATCTAAAGCAGCAACAGATGTCACTCAAACCGTAACTTCTCATTACTGCTTTAAAATTTCCACCAGCAGAAGACCTTATACTCTCCTCCTCCAGATATGATCGTTGTTTTCTTTGAGATATAAAGAAAAAGGATAAATGGCATACTAATATTATCAGTAGAGTTTCCATTAATTGCAGTATTTTATGTAGACAAAAAAAGACCTTGAAAATTCATTAGGTTTCATTAAATCTGTCTCAGTGACAGTGTAAAAGCAACAGCAGTCAGCTTCTATATTCACAATATTTTTATTTCTCCTGTGAAACATGAACCATGATTCAATCCTGTCAACTCATTTCTGATGTTTGCTTCCCATAGATAATTATAAAATATGGCAAAGCATATTTTTATGTCTGTCTTATGAAATATCACTGTACCTCCACCCACTAGCATTTAGTAGCAACACAAATGGACGTTTAAAGTAAAGATGACCAAAATAACCCTCCGTTTTCTACAAGTGGGCGACAATGTTAAAATCACATCTACCCTGTTGTCGTTAGTTGATTTGATTCGATCTCAAAATGCATTTCCAAGGTACGTCCACCACATTGCATTCGGTATGAGAAACCATGTTCATATTTGTTGCAAAACTTCCAATAAGTCAGTTTCTGTTTCCAAAGATTTAGTTTATGTATAAAAAAAGAGAACAAAAAGAGAGTTCTCACGTGTTTGTTGCTGCTGACGAGCATGTTTGATCAGCACGTCCCGCACTTTTGGAGTCTTCTACTGTAGATGCAGGCACAATACACATTCATTAATTGATAGCAGAGGATTTGATTGAGTAATTAGATCCAAACAGGTGACTCCCTGACGAAAATGTCAATATGAAATAGTTCTTTAGCTTCACGTGTCAAGGTAAGAGTCAGCTGCACGGCTGACATATCTGATACGGTTCCATGGATCAACACTGCATATCATTATGTTATATTAATGTTACAGCTTGCTCCAAAGAGGATCCTTGCTCTATTAAACATCACTGTAAATGCTTGGAAAATGAATTCCTGGATGTCCTTTGTTGGTTATTTTGCTAGCCAGCAGTTAACACATGTGGGATCCACTTTTATCTCACACTGTCTTGATATCCATAAACTGCTCGTCAGCTGTCCATCTTCTCAAGGCTAGTCATTGGTTTATATCATCTCAAATAAAATGTTCCAAAAACCCCTCTGGATGCAATCCAACATTTCCAGAACAGCATAAAAAAACAAATTGTGTCATATTTAATCTCCAAACAATAGTTACTGTCAGTGTTCTCTGTTGATATGCCACTGGATGTCGTCCAGTTTCCAAAGGATTGATAATGAAAAAAAGAATCCAAGTTTCAATTTCAAGTCTGATGTCAATCTTGAGACAGTCAGCGAAGCTGAGCTTTGGTCCACACTCATTAATTCTGTAGTCACTAATTGGTAAAGGTAGGAGGTGTGATGCCTGCTTGAAAAAGGTGTAAAGAGTCTGAGTCCTGGATACAGAAATGGCAAGCGGAAATCTCAACTAAACAGAGGGAAGTAAGGGCGAGAAAGAGTCATGTTTGTGACTTCTTTTCACCTCCTCTCCCACGTCTTTCCAGATATGTTTTGATCTTTGTGTCCTTCTTCACGTCCCCTCTTTTTGCATTTTCCCCCAGTAAATGTGCATCATTATCCTCTTCTTCCTCTCCGTCTCTCTCTCTCTAGCCTTTAAACGGCCGGGGCGGTGGTTTGCCAATCTCCACAGAGATGTTTGTGTACAGAGGATACCTCTTGACCTGAACCAGTCTGTAGGTCAGTGAGCTGATGCCGTCCTTCTTCATCGTGTTCTTCGTATTTTGTATTTTATTAAATCTGGTGGTTGAGAAAAAAGAAAGAAAGAAAGGAAGACAAGGGGAAGGGGAAGACAACAAATAAAATTAGATTCTCTTTAGTGAAAAGAACCTGAGAAACAGTCAACTGTGGAATAATTCAGGAAACAAAAACAGAAAAAAAGTGGACAAACATGCGAAAGTCATTATGAATTTCTGTAGCTACAACCATCAAACACCTCTAGTTGACAGGGCATTAATGCTAAAATCAAAGTACACACTTAAACCTGCCAGATATATACAGCCTGATGTGTGTATTGATTAATGTTCTGGGTTATTACAGTAGTTACATGTTCAATAACCTGAAACAAAAAAAAAAAAAAAAAAAAAAAAATTAATTAAAAAAACCCAAAACAAATCCTGTTTCCTTCTCAGTGTGGATCTTGACCAACAGGTGGTGCTATGGCACTGCCCTGGGACTCCAGTGGACCGGTATTATGTATCATATCCGCCCGTGTTTGTTTGAATGGTGCTGGAATATCCTTCCCCACTGGCTGTGATTCAGCAGTTACATCAGCATCTGCTCTTACGCTGGAATTGGCTCTGATTTTAGTATTAAAAAATGGCAAAAAATAATTCACACACTGTGTCAGACAGTTACACAGCGCTGCTTTGCTTTGCGTGATGCAACCTCTGGCATTAAAACGGATTCATAGCACAAACCCCTCCTGTCACCCTGGTAGTTGTAACAGTCAGAACTGAAATGAGGCCACGGTGTGTGAGTGTCTAACAGCATGTTTACAACACTCTTGTCTTAAAAGTGCATCTGAGAAAGAGCTGATGTGCGCGAGCACCCAGTCCTGCACGTTCACTTCTCAAAAAAAAAAAATGGCAGTGACTGACTCCAACAAAAGATGTCTTTGTAATGATATGCTTGGACATACAACTGGAGTTGACACTTCAGTCCGACATGGACCAGTGAGTCTACAGATCCTTGTCAGAACTGACTAGTAAAGATCTCTCTGACTTGCTCTCTCCTCTTGTCTCTCTCAAATCAAATGAAAAGGAGCTTCGCTGGCATGAGTGTGAGTAGAAAAAAATGTTGTCAAACATCTTTTTCCCTTGAAGATTATAATAACATAAGATATATTTAGAATAATGTGCTCTGGCTTCTGTATCTCAAATGAAGAGAGATTAGTTTAAGAGAAGAAAGAATAAAGAAAGGAAGGAGATGGCAGGAGAAAGCAGGCAGATTCAATTGAAGTAAGTGCTGGATGACAGAGGAGAAAAGGGGAAGGAGAGACAGACAGAGAGATTAATCTATATCAGAAAAAGAGTGACAGATGGAGCAAGAATGATATACTGATATTAAAAATACAGTGAATGAGAACTGAGGAGAAAGTAAAACCTCTGGATAAATCTAGCAGATAGTGGAGATTAAGCTGAATGAACTAATCCCCATACTGTATGCACATGGTCATAGTGATGCACATTCAACCTGCAGGCTCCTGTTTGTGTCTTTTTAAACCTATTAGTCTGAACCTAAAGGGCGAGAAAAAGACAGCCCTCCTTACATATTCATTAGCCTGATTTCCAGAGTGATTTCCTAACTGGGCTAAGTAAAGCTCTATTTTAATTCCAGTGAGGGTCTCACAGGAAAACATTTCTGGTTTAGGATCTCAACAATAGCTTGTGTCAGCTACTGGGACTGTTTTTGCTCTAGAGTCATATTTTGAGCTACTTGACCTGTAAAATGGCAATTTTTAAGAAAATACACTTAGGGGACAAGAGCGTGCAGGCGTTTCGTTTAGCATAACACAAAAAGTTCACAAATTAATTAACAATAAAATGTGTTTTTTTTTCTTACGCTGCACAAAAAAACCTTAACGACAAATATTAGATTCTGAAATTACGCCAGTTTCCATTCTTAGCTAAGGTATGCTAGGAGTCCCCCGGCCTGTGTATCACATTTAGCGTAGAGATATAAAAGGTGCATTAATCTCTTATAAATAATAATAAGCACGTTGCATGTTGTCAAACTAATTCTTTAAGCAGTTCTCAATAAGGCAGTAAACTTAAGATCATATAGACAAGACACACACACACACACACACACACACACACACACACACACACACACACACACACACACACACACACTGTTCAGGGATGATAACATTTGAAAGGGATACTGAATAATGTTACCCTGCGACTCATTCATTTGCAATACATGAAGCAATGCTTACCAGACAGATAGAGTTTGTGTGTGTGTGTGTGTTTGTGTGTGTGTGTGTGTGCGTGCTCACTGATACTTGAGGCTGGTGATGAATGTGCCTCTTTCTTACTTCCACTGCCCCAATGTCTCATTGCTATGCCTAAAGAGCATCTCCGAAAGGGCTGAGAGAATGGACTCCTGTGTGAGCCAGTGTGCATCTTTGAGTGAATGTGTGTGTATATATATTTGTGTGTGTACGTGCGTGAGTGTGCATGCAGAGGAGATAGTAAGCATTCATCAGTCGAGACAATGCTTCCCTCGGTAAACGCTGGACATTACGCAGGTACTCCAGATAAACTCTCCCGAAAGGCTCAATCGTTAATCTGAATCTAAACAGAAAGGCAACGCTGCACCTGAAGACAAAGAGTGGAAACAGCAGCTCAGTTTATCTGTGCAATTGAGTGACAGGCTTCTGTGTGAACAGCCTGACAAGTCCAACTGGGAAAAGGCAAGTTGATGTTATACAGTACAGTAAGTCGTTTCTGTAGATGTGTGTGGGGAAATGAATAATTTCAGGTTTCATTTGACACGTTTGCACTGTGAGGATTTGGTTGAGTTCCGTGTATTATATTTCTTGACCAAGTCACAGCAAGATTTGACTCTGTGATGGCCCGATCTGTCAACAGACAGAGAAAAACCCATAATATACTCTTTATATAAGGAGTGTTGGTCGGTCAGTCTATCAGCCCACCACTTTGATACAGCCTAAATGATCTTAACAGCTATCTGATGGATTGGAATACAAACATTCAAGGTCCACAGAGGATAAATCTTGTTTTAATGGTCCCAAGATGATGTTGATGATTTCCTTTAACTTCACATTTCAGTGACATTGCTTAACAACTATTGCATTCATTGCCATGAACTCACAAACACTCTTGTCCCTCAGAAGATAAGCTGTACTTTGGTTTAAATTTGGTTATGTCCAAATATCTGCAAAACAAGCAGCATTCCCATTGTTCTCCGCTACTCTGCCCTCACATTACACCTGCTAAATATCAGCCTCTTACTAATGTTATTGTGAGCATGTTAGTGTGCACATTAACATTTTGCCCCCAAGCACCACTGCACTTTATTAGAGGCTGTTTGGTGCTTCCCATTCTGAGATGGCTCACTCAGATAACTTTGGTAACCGAAAAAGCTTTAAGCCCTTTGTAAGTTACAGAAAAGAACCAGATTTATTATTTTTAACACTCTTTTAGAGTTAGAATAAATGTAAATCTATAAAAGTGAAAGTTAAATCTCATGTCAGAGGAGAGATACAGTTCACCAGGAGTAAGGGCAAGAAAAGCTCTCTCCTCCACCCATACTGCCTGAATATGTGGTGGCTGTTCCTCCTTTCACAAGCTCCTGGTTATTCTGAGTCACCATGCTTTATTTAAGTCAAAATCAGACTTCTTTTCAAGAGACCCTTTAAGCCAGAACATTATAATGAGTGTCCAAAAAGGCTGGACGTTTGTGTCAACTAATAGGCCCATTATTTTCTGCCCCTACATCTATGAATAATGTATCGGGCCCAAATAAATAGCGTCCCTGTCGCTGCCACCTCTTATTGAGGAAATCTGGTCGAAGGTCTAGAGAGAGAATGCAGACCCATGAGCAAGAAGAAAAGGAAGCAGGGACACACACACACACACACACACACACACACACAAACTCTCTTTCAGTCTAGTGGCTGATTTATTGATTTTGATAAAGGCAACTGGACTAGTCTGACCTAGTAGGCTCACATCTCTATTGGTGTCATTTCAGAAGGCAATTACCAAGGGATTGTTGAATCTCTCTAACACACACACACATACACACTCATACACTTGCAAAACAATGATGGATGGCACATTACGCAGTCCTGAAATCTTCACATTTAAATTATTGCTGCCATTTTGCCGTATAGATTGTTAGCTTTAAAGTTGAACCCCTTCTAGATGAAAGTCTGACATATCACTTGTTTCAGCAGATTGCTGCACGTAAAAAATGTTGATGTCACAGGCTCCACTTCTGGTTATATTTGCAGACCTCCCACATCTGAATAAAAAGTGTGTCTTTATGTTTTTATGTTAGCATGGAGGAAGGCTTGTGCCCGTTTGTCTAAATAAGAAGCAATATCAAATCAATAAAAACACCACGAAATGAGTTACAGATGTAAAGCCAGGAGGTCTTAAACGTACTGAACACACGTATATTCTCAGATGAATAAAGTCACAAACTGCTCTCTATAGTACAAAGCCATAAGGTGGGATTTGTCTTGACTACATCTATTAAATATACACTAAAATGTGACAGAGGAAATGTAAATAAACCTAAACACACAAATTAACTTAACTAATATTTTAAATTCAAGAGATTACCGGTAAATTAAAACTGTAATTGGCAGAAATAAGGTTTCTGTGCTGTGCAGAGACTTCAAACTTGTGTTGAATGCAAAAAAGACAAAATATGTTTTGATTGTAACAGTATTTAGATCTGTTTCCCGTGTTAAAACTACAGTTCAACACTAACCTCAGGAGGACTCAAAATCCTTTGATATAATAATGCCAACTCAAACTAAAATAATATTATAATAGGAAACAGATTTCACTATATCTTCATTCTGCCCAGCTACAGCAGCTATTGATTTTTTGTGTTGCGAAGCATCATTGCTTGGCCTATCCAGACATGAAAACAAGGGCTCTTAGAGGAGAATAAACAGTGATAATCCACATTTAAGCAGCTTAATGTGAGGTGCTATACTCCTGGTGATTAATATGTCTAGAAGGGCTCACCTCTCCATATTGGGTCTCGTTCATCAAAGCATAAAATAACACATTTACACGGAAAGCATTTTTACACATTTGACTGAGAAGCTATTTAAATCGGTGTAGCCAAAAGAACTACATCTGAGCCCCTGGGCTGTAGCTACAGTATGAAAAGCAATTTTTGGTTTACTGAAAATGTGTTTTGCTCTGCATTGTAAAATCTTTCAATGGCCACAGCGATTAGGTATTCTCTAGTTTCAGTATTTTATTAACTTACTTTATACTGTGACAACCAGAAATTAGTATGGTATCTCTGAAGTGTGTGTATTTTATTGATGTGACCTCATGTCATAGTGGAACATTTAGAAAAAAAAAACTATATCTTAGGATGATCTGCAGCTCCTCAACAATAAAAATGCCAATCTTCAAATTTAGTATTTTCTTTGTCTACATTGTAGAAATCCATACAAGTTGTGGTTGTGTTGTATTCAAGGCTTTAGCTACAATGGAGGACACTAAGGTTATGGCTTCAGTATTTCATACGGACATTTTTGCAGTTTTAACAACCTCGGAAAGGGAAGGGAATTTCTATTTTTCTTTTAATACAAACTTGACTATAGGTATCATTGTTTTTAAATGTACAATAGAATGGGACAGAAGAAATGCAAATTAGCATAACATTTCAAAAGGGTTGCTTTAAAAATTGCAACAAAATTGAGATCGAGAGAAAAAGAAATTGCATGATCAGAAGTGAAATTAACTATGTTCTTTCATTTCATTGCATTACTACTGACTGCCCCAAGGTATAATAGACTATCCTTAGTCTATTATACCTTAGACAGGAAGATATCAGATATTTATTATGGAACAGTTGCTATTCAGTGAAATGTCCAGACCATTATTATTACAACTTTCTCAGCAAGTAGCATCTTCTCCCTCCACTTCTGCAGCATGTTGCCTTGTGGGTTTATGGGCATATAAATCTTGTCAGCTAGTGAAGCAGAATAAAAATAAGTCTATAATAATATACTTTAAAGCTGTATTATAGGGAGGATTTTTCCTTTACCGTGCAATTTCTTATAAGGGGCTGCTCATTGAGCAACCTCAGGAGTGCTGTAATAACAGTGGGCTGTGAATGTGAGCAATGTGAGGGTGAAACAAAAACAAAAAAAAAAGAAAAAAGTAAACTGAAAAGAATTAAATCAGATAACGTGGACAGTAACAAACAGAGGAACCCTTATGACATCTCTGTGCTGGTTATAAAGTCGCCTTTTTTGTGCATGTGTCTATGTGTGCATGTGATTATGAGGGTAGCTTAATGATACTGTGCCATTTGCAGCAACACATAATAATAATTTTCTTTAATGTAGATGGAAAAGTTGGAAAGAAACATCTGTAGCCGTGAAACAAAAGCAGCACAATCGATCCAAATCTGAAGCTGGAGAACAAGTTTGGACAATGATGCAGTACCTCTGTGGGTTGGGCTCGTTGTGTTTGTCTCTCTCGTGTTTAATCATCCTGTAGCGGCCGATGCGAACGTCTGGCCTGGAAACCTTCATCCCATTCAGTGTGATCCTGCAACACATAAAGATACAATATGTCTTAAAGAAAGGAAGGGAAACAAACAAAAAGACAGAGACGAAGAAAAGACAACGAACTGAGACGAAAGAGGAGGTTTCATAGAGAAAAAGATACAAAACATAAAAATTCTTAATAGATCAAGAAACATAACCCAAATATTAATGTCTTATAGTCCCAAAGTCACTTCTAAATATTCAGGTCCTGGTTATCCCAACTGGACATTATGACACACATGAGTTTAATAACACACGGTTATAGGTTTGTCTTTCCACAGGCACACTGCACTGATTTTCAGTCAAGTTCAACTGTCAATATTCAACAAAACCTTGATTTCAAGAAATGATCCACATGTGACCTCACAAATCCAAGAGAAAAGGATGGAAAAGTTCATTTTGATTAAGAACTCTTCAACCCTTTTAGGGCCTAAGTAGAAAAATGTCATGTGCTGAAGAAAGAATAAAAAGAAAAGAAAATAACACAATATTAGAAAATGCATGTGTTCATTCTTTACACCTCATTAGCTGCTTTAAAATAAAATGATGTGTATCTTTATTTCGTATTCAGGTTCACGCACATTTTTGGTCTAAAACTGAAAATTCAGATAAACATATCTCAGTAAGATAAATAAAAAAGGGTGAATTTAACACTGAAATATGCTCATTTGACTTCTACAGCTTGGTGTTGGAGCTCCTGCTGCAGTCCTTCACACAGGGCTCCTGGGGCCTGTGTTTGCTCCAAAGGCTGCACATCATAACTACCTTTAACACAGAACATTGCACTGTTCAGTGAAACCAACAAGAAAATTAACCAACAAACAGAGATCCCTTGGCTCTTCCTGCAAAACTGCGGCCAAATAACTTTATAACAAACTATTCAACTTTGGGAGCTGTAAAGTATGCGAACACCAGCTGGGGGGGGAAAAAAAGGATTTGCAGGGTGTTTCAGTTAAAACAAAACATGATCCCAAAACTTTGAGACAAGGGTGGTAATGTTGTATTACCGCTAAGATGAAATACAAGGACAAACCTGCACTGAGATTTATATCTAATGCAACTACAAATGGGGTTTGCACAACACAAACAACAGACCTGCTCTGTTTAAGCCCAGCTTAAACCCAGGGGTCGGCAGAGGCATTGATATTCATACCTGAAGTCATAGCATTGTGTACGTGTGCACTGAATGAGCAATTGTTATTTGTCGCAATGCTCTGATTCGTGCCTTTAAAACCACTAATGTCTGATTTTGCTCTTCAATACATTCTCATCTATTCACTTTCAATTGCTCCTCTTGTCTCTTAACTCTGTCTTCTGTTTTTCTTTC
Source organism: Anabas testudineus (assembly GCF_900324465.2). NCBI lineage: Eukaryota > Metazoa > Chordata > Actinopteri > Anabantiformes > Anabantidae > Anabas > Anabas testudineus. The sequence continues at coordinate 14,861,763 of NC_046626.1, read as the reverse complement.
CCTTCCCTGTTCTTTAAGATCTTCTTTTCCCCCTCAAACTGCCCATTTCCTGTCTCTTTATTTCCTTATTTATTATTTATTTCATTTCCCTCTTGCTTTTTCCCACCCCTCTGCCATTTAGTTTTAATTTTCTCATTTACATCTACAGGTTTATGAGGACCAATACCAAATGTGGCTTTAAATGCCTTTGAAACACCAATTTAATAGTTTTAGATGTAGGCATGAAGCAAGTTGAATAGTCCAGTGTGTTGCATACCAGCATTATATAAAAATTGCATACAAGCACCTCTAAAGCTCAATTATTATGACATCCTTTTATTTTATTGGTCTAACGCTGTCCTCTCTAATCTGCTTCTCCTCCTAACCTTCTTCGTGCTTTCCCTCCTGTCCTCCTTTTCTCTTTTCACTTCCTCACTCCTGCTCCATGCTTTTCTCTTCATGACTTGCTTATTTCACCTTCCTCCTCTCAACTCATCTACTTCTTTCTCTGTCCTGCTCTCCTCATTTCATTTCTTTCCTCTCCTCTCATCTTCTTTACAGCAAAATGTAAATAACCCAGAATGCAGCCTTGTGCCATCAAAAGCACATCAACCCGTATGAGAGGCAAAACCCATCAAAGCAGCCCTCGCGTAAAAAAAAATCACTGGAAAGCTAAATAGCAAATCTATGCCTCTTTTTCTCTCTCTCTCAAGTCTCAATGACTTTGCTGACTTGGCACACATGCATAGATTGTCAGCGTGTGTCTGTGCATGCACATGTAAGCATGAATTTGCATAATTTTGAGATTTATTTTGGTGCAAATAAAGTGAGAGTGAGCAACAAAGCCCCTCTCCTTCTTTACTGTGTCTTACATTTGGTAAAACCTTCGAAGGGGAAAAAGTACCATTATCATGGTCTAGAAATACTCAATTACATATATACAGGTACAGAGTAGGTGGAAGTCCAAAAGAATGATCAGTTCAATTTAGAAGAAAAACCTCCCACCTAACACATATTACATTATTTATGCTGATGCATCAATGTGCAAACAGCAATTCAATGTTCCAGTTGGTCGAGGTAGCAGATTCTAAATAATCCAGTGGTTCTCAAAATAGGACCATTAACTTTTAAAACCAAAAATGGTTATTTAAATTAAACTAGGAGACAAAATAACACAAACACATTTGAAATTTGATAAAAACACCTTCCTCTGCACTTAAAACCTTAAAATAATAAACTAACTAATACCCCATGAAACTGAAACAGGTCTTTCTGGAGCACTTTACCTTAAAGTTTGTCTCCTTGGCTTAGATATTTGCTTCCTTTGTACTTTACTTATAAGTCGCTTTGGATAAAAGAGTCTGTCAAATAACTAAATGTAAATGTAAATGTATGTCATCTCAATACTACACAGTGGCATGGTCTCAAAATTAGTATTGTACTTTTTAAAGTTCAACTACTTCTCCTAACTTTGTATTTATATCAAGTTAATAATATGACTATACTTGTTACATATTGAAGTAAAAGGTACAGTAGGGTCTTCTGAACTGTGATAGAGTATATTTAAAAACTAGCAAATAATAGAAATATCTTAAAAATATGTGAACCTTTGAAATAATGACCTCAAAAAAGCTAACTGGAGTCAGGTGCTAGCATACCTGGAGTCTTGTTAAGAAAATTAGTTTGGAGGTTCAAAGAGTTCACATAATATTTCCACTAGCACTATGAAGTTTTTATGGTTGTTCTCTATAAAGACATAAAAGATCAGATTAGTTTTTGTATTATTATGTTAGATACATTACATTTGTTAATACTCTTAACTTAGATACAGATCTAGTGAGATTCAAACTACTCTTTATAATATCGTTATTTAAAACTGCTCTAAATGACGACCTGACTAACTATACTCCACCTCAACACCATCGACAGTTTCAGGTGAAAAAAGTTCAAAAGTTCAAAAGTTTAATTTGAAGCCCACTAAGTTAATGTTCGCGGTCAGTCTTGGTAAAGTTTGCAACCGGCTTGTGAAGAGAGTGAAACATTTAGCGTGGTGGGTATACAAAGAGAGTAAAAGTTTAGTTGGAGTTAAGCAAGACAATGCAAAAAAGAAACTATTTATTTGTGACCTTGAAGGGTTGTGCGCTCATGTGTGGGGATACATGTGTTGTTATTAACTAATCATCTAGATTCTCTTCATTCTTGTAGACAGTAGAGAAATGTGTCCTTGACCAAAAGTGAAACTTCAGCTGGAGCACAAAGGCACACACACACACACACACACACACACACACACACACACACACACACACACACACACACACACACACACACACACACACACACACACACATATTCAGGACCCATACACTCCAAGAACACATCAGTTGAGTTATTATTTTTCACTGCACTGACAGGCAGTAGGCAGTAAAATAGCGTGACAATGTAGTGTGAATATTATGTAATGACAGGACACAGAGGACACAGTGGCGCTGCAGGATGGGATGCTTCATTGTCCCCTGTGTGATGTATATAATCCAGAACCCACACATTTGACAGCCACCTCTACAGAAACATAACAGGTGGGTGGCTGCTGTAAAATTCCCCTCTGTGGGGGACCTTTAAGTACTTTTTTGGGGGGAGTCAAATGAAACCAACTGGGATCTGTGTTTGAAAAAGAAAAAGTGGGGACAGGAGTACTGTAGACCATCATATTCAAAAGTAAGAATAAAAAAAGTGGATCCCAGAATCTATGGGACATAAAAATAAAAGAAAGGCATGTCAATATAACACGCAGCACTTCTGTTTATTAGTCTTGAACTTGTCCTACAGTTTTATCAAAGCTGTGCTCAAGGTAAGCGCAATGCCTTCATCAGTAGTAAAATCTTTACAGTCAAAACTCGAGGTCAAATGAATGCTCTGGTTACCAGAGAATAAAACGTGTATAATGTTGTAACGTTGTATTTTGTAATAACAGCTACTCTTGGACTTGTTTAGCGAATCCAATGAACACTAAAGCCAAATTAACTTTTTGTGAAGTGAAATGGACTGTCCGGCACTTCTCTCTCCTTAGAAAATGTCTGCCTGTTAATATGATCATGACCATGAAAAGTTTAATTTGCAGCCTGGGGCTGCAGAGGACAGTGTGTGTGTGTGTGTGTGTGTGTGTGTGTGTGTGCGCAGGCATTCTTATCACAGCCTGGACTGTGGTCTGGACACACGCATACACACAGATTCTATCCTATTTGACTGGATTAATCAGGAATTTCTCCAGCTCTCCTCTCCTATTCCCACCAGTGGAGTTAATTGCATTAGCGCAATGGAGTGGAGGAGAATTGGGAGCTAAGTGCGATGCCCTGCCTCAGTTCCCTCTGCCTGCAAAAATGAGTTGAAGAGAGAGGAAGAGGAAGAGTAGGTGGGGGTGGTGTTTCATGCAGGGTTGGATAATGCACAACAGAAAAAAAAAACAAGTAATAGAGAAGTGAATTGTGTGGGTGTGAACAGGAGAAAGAGCAAAGATCACCCAGGTAATGCAATAGTGAAAAACTTTAAATGACCTTTTGCTTTTCTTTTTCATGTAAAAACTAAAAGAAACACCATATCCTTCCAGAATGACATAAATATAAGCAACCTTACGTCTGTTAAGCAGTTTATTTCCAGAGGCGGAGCCAGGAATGCGAGGTAAATAAACTACGACCTCCAGGCAATCTGACTTCTAAGTTTCTAAGTTTGTTTTTCTTTTTTCAACCACGTTCTGCTTGTGATTCCACCGGGTGCGCTACAACAAGTAGGAGAAACCCTGCTTTTCCTAATGTTAACATGCACCGTACGTGAAAATGGCTACAGTAGATATGAATTATGAGGACAAATTCATTAATTTCTTGCAACTGAAACACAGCCACAAGTTTTATATAACGACTTAACTAGACTTTGTCTGCAGGCTAAACACAGCAAACTGGGAAGTAACAACAATAAATACACAATAGATAAAAAAGAAAGGCCCTTTATCTACGTAGAAAACAAATGAAAGGAAGATTCAGAGCCACAACAAGCTGCTTTGCTTCTGAAACGCTCCCAGTGGGCCGTTACCAACAGTGTCGCAGCCAGAGCGCAGTGTGGCTGGTCTCCGTGGAGTTACGGGATTGGTCCAAACCAAAATCAAGGCAACGGCAAAGTCCAAAACAAAGTGTACTGGAGACCAGAGAGACAGGAGACACTCTGAAGCTCAAAGGACTATCTGGAAAAGTGCGGCTGAGAGGCAACCTAACGGCCACTTACCCTGAGTGGATATGGTGTAGTTATTTATACATCCAGGAGTGATGAAATAACATTATCATTCAGAGTCATAATGGATGGTCACTTGACAAATACTCGACCAATATTAAACAACCAGCTTCTGAGAAAAATATCTGCCTATGAATGCTCCACACCATGTAGGGTACTATGAGTTCTACAGAGGCTTTTTAATGAAACTAGCAGCGAATGGAAATTAGAAAAACAGTAATGTTAAAGTGTAAAATGGTTAAAAGGTGTCAAAAGTCTGTGAACTCATCACTTCTGTGTTCAGGATATTTTGATTGGGGAAGAAGGAATGATGTGAACCTGAACCATTAATAGTAAAACCCCAGTGTTTGAACCCAGCATTTTTCAACAGTATGTTGTGTAGTAAGCTGGTGTATTAAGATAAGTATGGTAGGTTTCTGAAAAATGATCTAATAGGATTGTTACAATATGTTGTTTTATTGCTGCCTTTAAAGAACAACATTTACCATGAGCCTTCACAGCAGGGAAGTTATTACAGCTAGTACATTGAAATAATAGCTCTGGAGGAGTTTGGTGAGTTTTATGAATGTGGACAAAACCACGTTACGATATTAAGTACCCGCTCTGCCGCTCTCTTCGCTGCCCACACACAAGTTCCTGTGGTGTAACAAACTCAGGTCACATACAGTATTTATTACAGCTTTAGCCAGACTTTAGAATTACTGACCTACACAGTATAAAGATGTATGCCTCTACATACATTCTTCTGCAAATAAAAAGCAGAGGAGCTGGGTTTTGGTCAGTTTCTGCTCTGCTGCTTCTTTACATGTGGACTTACTGTACCGGCAGCTGCTGACTGTGCCTGTTCTGTCTGATCACCTTCTGCTCAGTGCTTCATTTCTCTCCTTCTTCACGCTCCTCTCCCTCCTTCCCGTGCTTCCACGACTCCAGTCCCTGCTCTTGCTTCGCATTTTCTTCCTGTGCAAGCCTTTCCTCACCCTGTATTGGCTGTTTCTATTAGTGCAAGCCTCATTATTGCACCCTCTGATGTAGTTTGACAGCGAGTAGGTGTGAGCGAGCTGTATGTGCCCAGTTTTAAATCTTAAAAAAAACGTCTGAGCCTTCACTGGGAAGGTCAGATGTTGTAACTCTATGTAACAGTATAAACTTCGAATCACTGGTTATGTTCAATAGAGCTGCAATAGAGGTGTAAGGGTCCCACAGAGCCCATACCTTTCTAATATGAGACAGACTGCTTCATTAACAAAACAGTAGTTTAAATTATCCCCAATCCACTACAGCAGTCACTCCCTGGCTTTCAAAAACATATATCCACAGTATACAAACCTCACTCTGTTCCCGACTTAACACATTATACACAATCTATGGAAGAATTTTATTTTATGACCACTAATTGTCATTAATTATTATATAATTATTTTTATTTTGTAAAAAATGATGCCTGTCAGTTACATACAGTAAATACTAGCACACTGTTCACAAGACAAAGAAGAAGAAGAAGTCAGTCAAACCAGAATGTATCTGGATTTTACCCGGATCAGCAAAACTAAACCGATTTAAACTACAGACTGTATTGTCAGCTTTCTTAGCAGTGTAATAATTTAATTCAACCAACTGTTCAACTCTGTAATTGGAATCGTTTTCAGGAGGCTGGGTTGCAAAGACAGGTTCCCCTGTCTCCAGATTTCCAAACCTTTAACCCTATACTTAGTCAGTGATCTGGTCTATGATTGGCTGTACTCTATGCCTTTGCACCAGCACTAGGATTTCAAACCTTTGGTGAGGCCGTGAGAAGCACCACCTTCACGCTTCAACAGATGACAAGACAGCTTTTGTTTTCCATAATGACCAATTTAAGTTAATGGACCTTGCCTGAGATCATGCAGGACAGTCACTGAGATACATAAATGACAACCACAGGAGCAGCAGTAAGACACTTTGCTGACCTGCTCTCATCCAAGCTAGCTCTATCTGTCTGATACTGCTGCTTCCTTCCATCACCTCATCTGATATCAAGGAGGTTCTGTCTACTGTGTCATGTTGACTTGAGTCCTGTGACCGTCATGTTGAAAGTTTCATATGATAAAAAAAAAAGTGCCTTCTTGCTTTTGGTTTACTTGTTTGTCCTGTTAACTACCTGGCAATTACTACATTTTGTCTCAAAAAGATCACAAAACCTATGGAGACTATTCTTCAGACTCTATGGTTGGGGTGTATACAGGGCGTATGAAGCGATTGTATGAGAGCTAGGAAAAGCCAAGATGAGTGGAGTACATAGATTTTTATTGTATCAAACAGCCTCAGCAGTGAGCGCTCATAGTAAGGACTGACGGAAAAACGCATGACAGTCAAAACCAGAACCTGCATTACTTAAAGCTTTACTTTATGCTCCTTTAAACTACTGTATACTTCATAAAAGGCACATTGGCTTCTGTCACATCAGGACTTTGGACTATGTGGCTCTTTCCTGGAGGCAGAATGTACAAGTATGAACTTGTATTGATCTCACAAAAGCATCTATAAAAAAGATTTGCTTGTTGATATGTTCGATGAAGCAAAGAAGAACCGATAGCTGGAGAGGTGGGCACATCAACAGAAGGAATTGGTCTGAAGATGAGATGAGACAAACACTTGACAGATTGCTGACTTGACCTGACCAGGAAAGTGTGACTGAACAAATTCTTGACATTTTCAAAGTGTTAAATCCAAAATATCCTGATTCTCACACCACTGTCAGGGCTTACACACCTCTCTGCCTTTTCCCTACAGCCATCACACCCCATAACTATAAAAACACCATAGAGACAGCATTCGCTGCACAACTACTTAAATTATATAGACTGACACATAAGTAGTTATTCATAAGAACATCTAAATCCCTGTTGATAGATAACTTGATAACTGATCATCAATTAGATTTATTTTGTCTGACCTAGCGGAAACAGGAAGTGTGCATTTACTGGTCCTGATCCTGCGCATTGCTGCAATATATAAATAAACTAAATTGACTTAAATTCATAGAAAGACAAAAGTCCTTGCTGTGGCTGTGTAGATGGTGCTGGCTCAAGCTCGACTGAATGCTGCAGCTGGAAGTAGATGGAGGAAGGGGAAAGGCCAAGGAAAGAAGTAAATGTGTATGTTAAAGACTTGTCTTGCACTAAAGCCCTAGGGAGATGTCCAGTTCAGTCCTTGCCCAAGGCTACTGCTACTCAGAGAGGGTGAGATATGAGAAAGAAAACCCAGTCTCTCTCTCTGTGCTATATTCACCAACTTTTTAGAGGTGGAGGGTGGGCGAGAGGCAAGAGGCACTGGCTTTTGTTTAAGTGGCATGGGCCAGTGTGCTCAGAGAAGCAGAGACAACCAGTTCCCCCAGGCTGACATTAAGCTAGCAGGACCCATTTCAGGCTTTGGCCATGCCAAGGTTTGTGGCATCAAAACCGGCATAAAAAAGGAAATTGCTGGGGGGAAGTAAAAGAAAGGGATAAGCAAAAATGCAAGGCGAGTTCGAGGGTGAGAGAGGAGGAAAAATAGAATGAGAGAGTGAAGCTGAAGAAGAGTAAAAAAGAGCAATTTCATCGTTTAGCTGATGCTCATTTTTCCAGTACTGCTTTCAAAGAATGAGCAGATGGAGGTTCAGTGTCAGGTTCAAGGACTCTTTGACTGGACTCCAAGCTGATGGACACATCGGCTGCTCGCAGAGTTCAAACCCATAAACCCACATACCTTATAATGACCGAGGAAAAAACAACGGGCAGATTTCATGGACACCACACACTTTGATCTATACGGCTGCTCTTTTTTCTCTTCCTCCCATATACAATCCTCCTCTAGTCATTTAGTGGGTGAGACTGAGCCAGATTGCTTGTTTGTCCTCTCAACTGGAGTCTCCATCCCATCCTCTGCAAAATATTACAACTTATTGTTGTACAGGTGCAAAAACGATGTCTGGATTTTTCTTTATTAATGCCTGAAGGGGAAATATGTTTGGATGTCTGCTATGCAGAACCATGCAAATGTCATTCTTTACAGCCCCATGAAACATATTTTTGGAATTTATGTTTCATAGACATTAACCAGGAGGAGCTATAGGTGAGAACACGAACGTCCCATTCAGCTGGTCCGGACTCTAAATAGATATAACCCTACCAGCTCCCAAATCCAAACTCTGAATAATGTCTGATTGAGCCCATGATGTATGAAAAGAGCAGGTAATTGTCTGGTGAATTCACAGCGAGTGAGTGGGCGTTCGTCTCCAGAAAGTGGGAAATTTTCACCCTGCTGTCTTGTGTTGTATCATGTTTTTTTCCTTCAGGAAACTGGGGTTATATACATAACACATAATTTCGAATCATAAGGTTCCATGTGCTACAAATGAAAACCAGTGATTCCCTCAGTGTACTTTTTGTGTCACATCTTGCCTTCTGCATGCTTAAACCAGGGATCAGGCCTTGACAAAACCCAATGTGAGGATGTGTCTTTTAGGGACAATCTCCTGTTGTGTGCTGCGTGTGTGAAAGAGCAACTTCGGACTATGTCCAGACCTGATTCTCCGGACAGTAGTAAAAATGGCTTGATGCTAGACAGAGGCACAGCACTGCTTTAAGCTACATAAATGATGTTAACATCCTGACTTGCATGTGTTAGCATGCTAACATTTCCTAAGGAGCACGAAACACAAGAAAAGGCTAAGGTTTAAAGGACATGGTATTGCACAGTTCTGCAGAATTTGGTTATAAGTTGTGCCAATTCAGTGTAGAGATATTTTACAGTGCACTTCGATTGCACTTTTCTGTTGGTGAGATCGCCTGCACAGTCAGTAAGTGTTCCACATACCTGTGGAGTATGACTATATGTGCTAAATTTCACAGTAATCCGTTGAATAATTAGTTGAGATATTTTAGTTCGGACATAGGAAGCACTTGATATACGTATAGAGAGTGAACAGGGGGCAATTTTGCTTGCTTCAATCCCCTACATTCAAGCACGGCCTGATCCACTGCGTTCTAACAACAGCTTGTCCAAGTATGTTTTCAAGGGCACTTCCTTCAGATTGCACTGTGAATGGCTTTAAAAGAAGCCAGGCCTGAAATGCAGTGTAAATGGAGAGAGTGCGTGTACAGCAAGACCCAACCTTCATGCTCAGCCTTACCTGCTTGTTTCTGCCAATGTTTTTTTGTTTAATTTAGTTTATAAGAGTTTTACAGTCTTAGGTTTCAAAAATCAAGAAAGGAACACGGAATTAGGAGAGAAAAAGCGATGTGAACTAAAAACTATTACTGTCCAGTCCATCCTCTTTCTAATATTGCTTCAATCTAACCACAAAATCCTCCACAAAATTCAACTCAACATATCTCAGTGCTTTGTCACTGTCACTTGAGAATAAATGTACTATAAATACATATGAAGAAATCAGATAAACTACATTGCACATACAGTCAGCCATTTCCTCATTGTACTTTCTCCTAACACTGAGGAAAGATAGTTGTCAATATATCTCAAGACAAACCAGAACAATAAAGTGTAGAGAAATAGAGTTGATTCATGTTTTAGGATTAGAATCCATGTAAAGCCTCTGAAGATGATTCACTAAACCGATCACTGTGGCTTATGCAAACTCCTCTCTTCTTGTTATAACAATGCTGCCTTCAGCAGAGGCTTTGAATCCGCTGCTATAGTGCTGCTCAAGGTGCATTAAACAATTTTTCACCACGAGTGGGCAAATGGGGGGGGAAATTGTTAGCAAATAATTGCCCACTTAAACATCCAGCTGACACTGAACAACATGAACATCCTACTGGGATTCATGTTTCTAGGCACCTGATGAAAGTATGCCCAACATTTATTTTAGCTCTGGTCTGGTCTTGTAGAAAATGACACTCGGCACCAAAGACCTGAAGGACCTGAGTGTCCTTAGAAAATACATGAGCCTTTTTGTACAGTGTTTTTAGTGCTTTCTTTCTCCAGTCCAGTTTGTTGTCCAAGTACACTCCCAGGTATTTGTACTGAGATACGACCTCCACCTCCTCCCCCTGCATAGAGAGACGTTTCACAGAACTCCCAGATTTTCATTCCTTTGTTTTACTAATGTTGAAGATGGTTAAATCCACAGCAGTCCACAAACCTGTCCACTACTCCCTGGTATTCTGTGATGACTCCACCATAAATACATCCTACAACTGCAGAGTCATCAGAAAACTTCTGAAGATGGCAGGACTCTGAGTTTTACCTGAAATCTGAGGTATACAGAGTGAAGAGGAAGGAAGACAGTGGAGCACCGATGCCACAGACCACAGTGTCAGACACACAGTGCTGCAGGCAACAGTACTGGGGATGGTCAGTGAGGTAGTTCATGATCCACTAAATCAGGGAAGTGTCAACCTGCATGTTTTTAAATTTCTCTCCCAGCAGTGCAGGCTGGATGGTGTTAAATGCACTGGAGAAATCAAAAAACATACTCCTCACTAAGCCCCCAGGCTTGTCCAGGTGGGTGTAGGTGCGATGGAACACATGTATGATGGCATCACCCACTCCAAGCTAGGGTTGATAGGCAAATTGGAGGGGGTTAAGTGAGAGTATGACCAGAGGTTGGATGGATGGGCTGCTATTACAGTTTAATGATAGCAGTGGACGTCCATGTTGTATATTTTTGTCCTGAAATTGGCTAAATGCTAAGAACTAATGTTTAGTGCTATGACCACATACATTCAAATATCAGAAAATGTTTTACTTTTCAACATCACTTACTGCCTGAGGGCTTTAAAATGTGGTGTTTTTAAGTTTGTAGCTTGCTCCTTCCAGAGACAGCAGTCTACAAATATTCTGCTTGGATTCACAACTACAATGGAGTCCAACGTTGACCCAGATTCAATGAAAAAAAAAAATCTCTAGAGAAACTTTGCAAAAAGTATAGCATGCCTCTCCACTGTCCACCTGTATTTGCAGCTGCAGAAGTAACTTGGCTGATATTGGTTAGAAAAATACAACTTTTTTTTTTGGTCTACTCGCTTTTCATCAATAAGCAATAGCTACTGGATTTCTACCCTGGTACGTGATTTCCTTCCTTATGACACAACCAAAAAGATGTCATGTTTCATTCACAGGAAGGGAGAGACAGTGAGAGGTGATGACATGCAACAAAAGTCCCCAAATGGAGTCAACCTGGGACACACTGTAGGGATGACATTGGATGGCATCTCGAACCTCTATGCCAATTGGATGCCCCACTGATATCATTAAAGCAACTGACCCCAGATAATCTTGGACAATGAAGGAAAAATCAATTAGCCATTATACTATAAATGCCACTTGTGACCAGATTCTCCACAATACATCTCACATTAATTAAGACTACTAAAAAAAGAAAAGCTACAAGGAAATTCATAATAAAGATATACTTATTTATATATTTTAGAGGTGTTTACGTGTTCATTTTATGAAATCTCAGTATGGATGTTTAAAAGTGCACTGTATGCATTAACACTATGCTTTGAGGTAAATTAAAATTTTAGACATCAGTGTCTACAATTATTTTTTAAGAGGGATTTTAATGATATTCCCACATGTCACTTCACATCTCACAACAGCTGAAACAGCTCAGTTGGAGTGCAGAAAATATCTTGAGGGGAATCTACAGAGTCTAACAGCCGAGTGCAGCTATCATGCAAAAAAAAAAAATTAGAGGTTTAACTTTATCTGTCATCCTTAGGCACATAATTGAACACACACAGGCACCCACACATGCACTTGCACACAAACCTTTATCACATCTTCCCAGATGCGGACAAACAACTGTAATCTCCTGAACATTGTGTTGACTGACACAGTCCATTCTCAAAAACACACATTTTCAAATGCTCTATTTTTAGTTTTCTTATAATGCTGTTACACTGAGAGGAGAAAGATAAGCTTAACAGTGCGACAGTAACAGCAGGACACAGTCGGAAGAGAAGAAAAATAATCTGTGAAAAATAGAGGCCCCATTTTGTCCATGGAGAACTGTCGTGCTGTGTCGGTCTATGTAGCTGTGTTTGTGTTCGTAATTAGTGTACACAAGCCCGAGTCTATGAATGCAAATGTATCTATTTATGTGACTGAAATAAAAGTTCTTGTGAAGCTTATCTCACGTGACAATGAATCATTTCTTCAACTTCAAAAGTCTTTATTTTAATTGATGATTTTAGTTTTACAGTATTATGAAGCTGATAGTTGAAGTTTGCTGATGAGACTGATGGAGCCTTACTGTATAGACAAGCAGGGCTTAAGGTAGAATACAAAGTTAATTATTGCAGTGATACATCTTTCACTGTTCAATCAGTTTAGCTTCATGATTCTTTACTTTATATAACATAATTAGGTTAATAGTAAAATCATTAGTTCACTGTGGTCATTAACCATTTTCAGTCCAAACAATGACCTGAGCACACTAATGGCTAACGGCCCTCTACGTGGTTCATTGCATTTAAGTAGTCTTAAGTCATCTTTCTGTATTTCTTTTAAACAGATATTCTTTCAAACAGATTAATCCCACATTTGATTTCAGCACACTTCCACAGTAATATCATTAGCAAATGTGAGTAAGTCATTAAAAGCTGACTAAAGCGATTTAAAAGGTTAATTTATTTCCTAATCATTCTCCTTCTCTGAGCAATTATAATAAATCACCATCTTTATGAAGAACTTTCATGTCACCTTCAGTTCAGAGACTTGATTTCACCACATTTTACAGCCACAATCTGCAGTTAAGGCTGAAATCATTTGCATATTTGCATGCAGATTAATGTGAGTGACTGTGTGTGTGTGTGTGTGTCTTGCAGTTGGTGGTCTGACAAGCATATTTTTACAAACAGACTTCTCAGCATAACCCCGACAGATGGTATATTCTCTCTGCAATACTCACTGCTAATGTTGACAAGCAGTTTTAGTTTTAGTTTTAATTTATCAAACTTTAGTTTTAAGATTAAAAAGCTCACACTACCGCACAGTACGCCTTTCCTGTCTTACCTGTTGTAGATATCGTCGTCCTCCCCTCCCCAGCCCCAGTACTCGTTTGGAAAGCCGTTGATCTTCAGGAACTGTTTTTTACTGAGGCCTGAAACTCCTCCAAAGTAACCTGCATATGGCAGCCTGCAGAAGAGGCAATGGCAGAGAAGGGACAGATGAAGGAAGGAGAAGAAAGAAAGAAGAGATAAATTATTTCAAATCACCTCAGAACGTTCCATGACATCAACTAAATTCACATAGGTTATATTTAATAATAACAAAGATGCAGGCTACTGAGGAGTCAAGCTACTACTGTCCTCAGTGCTTGTTAATTTGAGTTTGCTTGCGGAGCCTGGACAGGACATGAAATTTTGGTTTTCAGACACTGCTTGAAGAGATCAAAATTTACATTTGAATAACCTCTCCAAGTGTTTTAGGCAATCAGATCTTTTCCTAATGTGTCTTGTTTTGGATGCGTTTTTAAGTGGGTAATTCATGGGAGCCTTTTTTGCAGTAAGTGGATAATCCTTATCCATATATAATCCACTCAAGACACATGAAATGCCCGAGTGTAGAGAAGAGCAAAGCATTTCTGCTTGGACCTCTTGTGTTTACTCAGTAAACAGAAAGGAAACAAACACTCGCCGTCCATGTTCTTCTCACTGCGCTAGATTGATAAATGCAAAGTTTAATTACACAGTTTGTACTGTATGACCCTACATGGAAAACACAGAAAAAAAGTGAAATTAAACCTTTAAAGGAGTAAATAAATAAGGAAATGAGGAGATGGGAGCATGAGAAGAAACAGAAGACAGATAGTCAGAAAGGATGATACAGCACAAATAAATAATAAATTAAAACGTTGACGATGGACAATTTTTTATTTTTTACCATTGTGGTGAGAAAATTTGGACAGTACAGTTTGACAGCCTGTTTGGGGGATAAGAGCGTCTAAATGGCATACACTTCAGGTTCCTCAAAACCATTGGGGGATGGGGTGAATGTCTGCACGTGGAGTGCACCGACTGCATGCGTCAGACAAATAAACTTGATGTTCATTTAATGCATCAAAGGTAATGTTTATTTCAACATCCTTGACATCGTTCTTGTGAAGCACTTAAGCTGTATGCATCTGTGTGCTATACAGAGCCTACGCAACTGCTCCACACCTGAGCAGACCATGCTGAAGATCAAAACTAACAGATGATAACAGTCAAGTTTTGACTGCATGTGCACACCCATAGTGCGAGTACGTGTCTGTCACATGAGCTGTAATCATAAACTGGCCTTAAGATTTGGGGAAAAGCAACTAGTTGTGATGGTTAAATATAGGATAAAGGGTTAGGATACGCTTTATGTCAACAAGTGTCAAGTGTGCTTGTGTCTGTAGACGTGGGCCAAGGAAGACATTTTATCTTCGCCTAAAAAGTCATGAGACTAGTGGAGTGGGACAGACGTCAGCTGGGAGTGCTATGACAGTCGCCTGGACTCTAACCAGGGAGAGATGCATATGTGTATGTGTGTGTGAGTGAGTGCATGTGTGTTAATTCTGTGCCGTATGTGTTGTCAAACATATGACAGCTCCCTGTTTAAAGATGACAAGCAGAAACTAATGAGACCATATGCTTCTGCACAAGTTCTCCCAGCAACAATATGGTGAGGAGTTTGTGTTTACGCGTGTGTGTGTGTGTGCTTAAAAAGGACACAAAAAAAAAAAGACAAGAGAAACAGAGAGAGCAATAGAGAGACGTGAAATCTGATAAACTGCATGAGTTTAAATTTTTGATTAGAGACTCTTATATAATAGGCTATAATATAATCCATCTGATTATTTCCTAGGAAATATGTGATATTTATCCATCATATAAAAACCTTTAAACACTACTCAGACACAGATACAGTATAGGACTGACAGAAATTAGCCAATAATGTGATTATATCCATTTAGCAACAAGACGTATAAGTACTTTTATTTATAAATGTGAGTACTTTAACTTGTAATAATTTAAACAGTTGGTTAAATAAACACTGTTGAAAACATAATATCGGGTTGATCTATAATGACAATATTTCTTATTTAGATCCTTAGCTTAAATGAGTATTTGCGTATTAAACTTGATCACATTACTTATTCCTTATTTAGTAGTGATTATTACAGAGAAACACTTTAGCTGTGACTCCAGGTTTTCAGGCACTTTTAACAAGTGACGATGCGAAGAAACACTTTATTTTCACGTTGACTTCCTTAATCTACATCAAACACGCTGAACACATTTTCTCCATAATGCTGCACTTTACTCCTCTTTTTTTAAATAGAGCATTATTAACTTTTACAAGTTCAATAAATTGACATATTACTTCACTCTTTGTTGACCCATGTCACTGAATAGAGTGATAACATTGCAAAAATTAGGTCATAACCTATTCTCAAGCTACAGCCCATAAATGTGTAAATGGGCTGTAGCACCCTCATAGCACACCTACGCAGGGAACAAGTACTTAAATATCCACTAAATGTTGTATAATATATTGGTAATATCATTTATACATTGCATAAGGTCCTCTGAGAGACTGTAGTTTGTGGTGAGTCATGTTGTCAAATGGTCTTATAGGTGACACTTCCTGCTCAGAGAACTGGAGGTGTTGCGGTGCTAAGGTAATGGAGTAGCACTTAATGTGACCTGACTTTCACTCACAGTGTTTTCACCATGTATCAGATGATGCTTTTACATTTGGTAGCAGCTAAGATTATTGTCCTGAAATGACACGGCCAATGTACAAAGACACAGAAACAGCGACGTGAAGCCCAAACCAAATATTCCATTAGGTTTTAGTGTATTTCTTTCATTGTTTAGTAACTTTCTTTGATTAAATCTAGAAGCCTCCTGACACCTCCTGTTATTCTTTTTAAAGCTAGAGAGACTTGAACTGTGCTGACCTTGGGAACCAATTTTCTGCAATGATCTGATTTTCTCATCAGCAATTAACTACAATCACTTCTGTGACCTTCACTCACTCTATCCACAGGACTTGTACTTTAATTCTCCTTTTCTTCACTTTCTAGGGGCAAAAAAAGTCTGACGAAAACATTCTAAGTCTTTATTGATCCATTGCAAATAAGAACTGTTTGTTACAACATTGCCTAAAACCTGGTGTTGTGTTTGTTGCCAGAGAGCATTAGCTTATTGAGCACTACATCGAGGAGCTGCTGAGGGTTTTCAGTGGGATAACTCTTGTGGACTGACAGCTCTTGGATAGGTAGGTCACATTCACTGGCCATGTTTAGACCATTAATCAATGTATCCAATGCTTTTAGGTAATTGAGGCCAGATGTGTTATCATTATGCAAATCAGCACGACTAAATCAGCACTCGACCATTAGGCGTTGGCTGTGACGATGCAGTTAACTGTGGTCCTCTTCTAGTAAAAAGCTCAATATTTGATCTTACTAATGATAACTATTATTTTTAGGTTTCATGTCATAAAATGATGTTTGGTCCAACACACAAGACATATAAATCCTCATTAATGAATGGAACTAGTTTTCATTCAGCCTGTAATGTTTCCTCAGCTGTTTCAGTTTTAAAATGTACTGTATTTAATAGTTCTAGTCTGTGTGTGCTGTATTTTTGCTTGTGATGGATGGAAGTTTTTTTTTTTTCTGCAACAACGAAGCTCTGCCAACCACGTCAGGACCTCAGTGGTGAAAATATGGAAAACACACAGAATCCTTATATAACAGCTTAATGCTCCAGAAACATAAGCTACAGTAGATATTTCAGCGTCTCCCTTCACACAGGCAAGTATGTGTAGCGTTCAAATGCAATTGTTCAAAGTTAAGGATCCTGCTGTAGTCTCGACTGGTTATACTTTATATTGTGTGCTGTTGTTAGGACTACTTAACTATGACCAAATCACAACAGCAGCAGTGAACTGTTGCTCATTTCAATGCTAATTCAGACTACATACAATGATTGCCAAGTATAATGAGATTTAATGCTCTGTTTATTGTCTGCCAGAACAAAGACTGTGGGCTATCTCTAAAGTAGTGTGTTAGGCTGCTAGTTAGATATTTAAATTTTGCACATTTATATTCTACAAACTAAGTGCAACAAGCTGTGATAGTACGTGTGTGTGTGTGTGTGGCTTCATTTAAGTGGGATCACTGATCATGTTGATTTTCATTAAGCATCACAACTTATTAAAGTTAATGCAAGCAAAAACCAGCACTAAGAGGTTGGGTACTATTCTTCCCCGTCTGCTCTAACACCACGTTCTGAACATCACTGCCACACCTGAAGCCAAACTTGTCCATAGCGATGGCGAAGTGTCTCGGCTGGTCGTAGCAGTGGTAGAGGTTGCGGTCGTCCATCGGGATCAGGTCCACATCACTAAAGATGAAGCAGTCGTAGTCTGCTTCCTTCAGAGCCTCCGTGTAGCCAACATTCAACAGCTTGGCACGGTTGAAAGTGTCTTCACCCAACTGCAAGAAAAAAAAAAATATATATATATATAAAATGTTTTGAATTATAAATAAAATAGCATGTTCTAAAAGCCAGAGAAAACAAATATAAACAAAGAGAAAATGAGACAAGCTAAATGAGGTCAGGCTCAAGTCGAGGGTGTTTATTCCATCAATCCAGTGTCAAGGGATGTGTTCATTGACGCAAAGAAAAGATCAGTTGTCTGAAACAGTGAAACACATAAAAAAGTAGCCATCAAATCTTGAATGTTTTTATTTGTGAAGTAAATTAAAGTAAATAAAAAAACAAACAAACATTATTTTGTATTGTATTAAAAACTGTAATTCAGAGATAAATCCAGTGTTTAATTACTTGAACTCGGACATAAGAAATAATAAGAAAAACTTATATATATTTATAGTTTTAATTTAATAGAAAAAAGTGATTATGCTAACCGGACTGACATAATAAATAATATTTTGCAACAGAATGGATCCATGGTATCACAACTAAAGCAGTACTAGAGCATCACTGAACATCAGTATTATGCGTCTGTTGTGCTGGTGTGTATTTACACTGATCAGCCACAACAGTTAATCCAACTGGTGGTTTTAACACACTGGTGTACAGGCGTCAGCGTAGATACTTAGATGTAGTATGCGCGCAGGATGAACTGATGTATATATTGACCCCAAGGGCACCAGCTGCTGCGGTGAATTACATCTGTTCTTCCGTGGCTCAGTTTTAGATGAGATAGATGCATTCTTGTCAAGCAGCACAGGAGCATAAAAAAGTTGAGGTTAATATATACTGTACGTTAACTCAATAATGCACAGGATACTGTTTATCTCTTTCCAATAAGGTACCTGTGCACCAGCTTGGTTTGGAGAAATCCAAGTCCTTGTCAAGCTGAAGGAGGTCAGTGAGGAAAGAGTAAACACATCTTTAGTGGACAATTTTCTAAAGCACGCTGAAGGTCCATGCTCCTCTGTGTTTATTTCACTTGACAGTTTTGAGGCCCAGGAAATGTAAAGAGAAGCAGTAATGTGCCATTCAGGAGTGACCTGAAAATCAGTCTGAATATGCATTTACAGACTGAGTCATCAAGACAATTTCCCATCAGGAAATACTTATGGCACATCTCGTTCTTTTATCTCAGCACAAATAGCCTCAGGTCCCTTAAAGTACATTGTAGAATCAGTCACTCCAACAACTCCAGCTCTAGTTGCGTCACATACTTTCTCTGCTTATTAAAAAGTGACAGGAAACTATTTATATGTCAATTTAGTTAGAACAAGAACCAAAAGAACCAGGGAGAAGAGGGGAAAACCCTTTGCATTTGAGCTGAAACAAAGGGTCAATTCATCAATTTGTTGATTAATGGAGGCTTCAAATTATGAAGTGTACTGTATAATTAAGTATTACAAGGCAAAAATGGCAAACATTGCCTAGATTAACTCTCTAAAATATACAATCAGGGATTGGCCAGCTTGCAGTGATTGAGGGGGAAGATGAATTCCTCAGTGTATCAAAGCATTCTTCAGGTTAATGTGAGACTGTCTGTACGTCAGCTGAAACTCTGTAGAAGTCGGGTGATGCAACAGGACAATGACCCAAAAACACACAAAAGAATGGCTTCAGAAACAAAATCGATCGTCTGGAGTGGCCAAGTCCGAGTCCAGACCTCAACCCAATAGAGATGCTATGGAGCCATAGCAGAAGAAAGCCACACACGAGACGTCAAAAGAATACGACAGAGCTGAAGCAGTTCTGCAGGAAGAATGGGCTCAAATTCCTCTTGAACAATGTGCAGGTCTGATCCACAACTACATGACACACTTGGTTGAAGTTCTTGCTGCCAAGAGGGGTCAACCAGTTATTCATTCCAAGGGTTCACATATGTTTTCCACTAGCACTATGAGGTTTTTATGGATGTTCTCAATAGAGAAGACATGAAAGATATTTTAGGCACATTATGTTTGTTAGTACTCTTGACTTGAAGATCAAGATCAGATCAGATCAGTTTTTATAACAAATTAATGCAGAAAACCATGAAATTAAAAAAGGGTTCACATACTTTTGCCTTGCCACTGTATAGATTTTGACAGATGAATTGATAAAAAAAAAAGGATTTCCCCTTTGTCGAATAATTACTGCAAACATCAATATTAATACTGGGCTTGTTATTATGTTATATGTTGCAGGCTTAGCATAGAGCTACATACATCACACAATCAAAATACTAATTATTTCAATTCATTTATGAAAGATACTTTTCTTGACACGCTGTACAGCCACAGTAACATTAGATACTTACAAATGCACTTTGGAGTTTCCTGACTGTAATATAGACTTTCGTGCAGATCCGACCAGTGTAGTACTGTTAAGTCATTATGCAAAATGTCTAAGATGTAAGGAGCCCCACATGACAAGATTACATGTTTATGTTAATGAGACTGGGTAGAAACTTAAAGCTTAATTTTTCATATCAAAAGGGACTTCCTAGTTGATGTATGCCTGGCTATCTGAAGCAGAACAATGCAGCAGTGTTGAAAATTGCTACAGTCACATATTCCTTGGCCATTAGGGAAAACCACCCACTTCTGACAACACAGAGAATCTCCAAGATGATTAATGCATCTGCTGCTTATCCTCACTGCTGTTAAGGATACAGTGTCTTTTTTTTTTCCTTTTGCTTCCATACTCGTGCATTATCTGTTGACTGACCGTGAATCATGCACAATGTGTAATCCCCCTGGTAAAGCCACTAATACCTGAGATTTGAGAGCATAATCCCTTGTGTAGGTAATAAATATTCCATTGTGTCACCCAACATCAGTTAAAATACTTTTTTTTGAATGGTTGGTTAATTAGGTTGCAACGACATCATATGAGGTTAGGCGGGCAAAACAGCACCGAGCAACCAGAGCAGCAACACCAGCAAAAACACAGGAGAAATGTATAATATATGTATATCACAGTACTATGTTTAGTTTGGTCTACTACTTTTCAATTTAAACATAAAATGAACATTATCGTTGTTATAAATGTGTCATCTGTTGCAGACCTGTTCATTGGTTTAAAATAAATTGTGTAGGAATATTAAAAAGTGAAAAGCAACAATAAGACTCCTCCCTCATACTTCACAGTATATATTTTATACATATTTCATTCATCTCAACAACTACTTGCGCAAAACGTTTCTCAAAAGAGTACGTTAGTGCTGCAACCTACAATCAATATGTGCTCCCATTCCAATTTTCCTAAAACATGTTGGCATTTGTGAATGTCTGTGTGTGAGAGACAGCCAGCAATAAGATGAAAAGGCAAAGGAGGAAGACGGACATAAACAAACAGTCTGAAAGAGTTTTGCTGCTGTGCTGTCTACTCGTAGCAGTTGAGCTTATATATATTTAAAATAACTGAACCCTCTTTGTACACTCCTAACCTCATTAAGCATCACTGTGATCAATGTTTATTATTTTAATAAGACGTCCGTTTGTGAACTT
Organism: Anabas testudineus; assembly: GCF_900324465.2. NCBI lineage: Eukaryota > Metazoa > Chordata > Actinopteri > Anabantiformes > Anabantidae > Anabas > Anabas testudineus. The sequence continues at coordinate 14,840,552 of NC_046626.1, read as the reverse complement.
GCCAGTATCTCGACTTTATGGCACTCTACACCTTATTACTTCCGGCCATAAGCAAGTTCACATCTCTTGCAGGATGTGTGGTAAACCGACACCATTATATTGGACATGCTATTTAAGTAGTGTGCATACACAGTGGCAATGGAATTGATGGACAGTGGTTTTCAGTCTTTTAAGTGATGAGGTGCACTTTCAGGACGTAATCTACTTGACTTTAATGTATATAGAAAAGTGTAAGGTCTATCAAATTTTAATTAAAATTTTGTGTCATAACATAAACGGTCATAAAGACTATGTTTTTGTCTGCTGCCTGTTGCAACAGGTTTTTTTCCACTACTACTTCAGGCTGTTGTTTTCTGACCAAAACCAGAGTCGATTGCTTCTTTCCCAAAATGCACTGGAATAAACTGCTCAGCTACAATTTTGCCTACAATGGCCCACAGGGGACAGTAAAACTGGTCATGTGTGAATATTTGACAAATCAACAAACTACATCTTGACAGGGTGAATTGCAGAAAGAGTTCTCCAATTTGTCCAATAGATGATTTTTGGATCCCCGTTTGCAATTTCATAGGAGTCTTTAAACTTTCAAGGATATTTCTGCTCCATTAATTTTTGATCAGGCTGTACATAATGCAGTGTGCATATGCATGTGAGCATGCAGCCTCAGCCTTGTGTGATTGTGTTTACTGACAAGTATCAAAAATGTGGTTTCTCTCTGTTAGTGAAGACCTCTGCTCCTGCAGGCTCAGTTATCAGGAGCAATATCATCACAAATCCAGTGTGTTGCACAGGTCTTTACTTTGTTCATGCTAATTCTTTGCATTTCTCACATTATTTATTTAAAAACTTTCCCCCCTGCAGGAATTTTCTTTAAATTTATAATGTAGGCCAAGACAGACAAACTATAGCTTAGTTCTTGGGACAGGATCCCACATTTAAAAATGTCCACATGGTAAAACACTTTCCCACATGCAGTCATATTTTCTACTCTAGACAAATATTAAATATTCAGTCTCCTTTTCGATTTGTTCTCTCTTCTGACTTATGAAGCAAATATCTGGCTCTTTAACTACTTTATACTCCACTATGTTCACCCCTGAGTCTCTATGTTTGTCAGTGTACAGTGGGTTTATCGGAGTTGCTAAACTGCTGCAACTGAAGTAGCCCTAAAACCAAAACGAGCCCAAAGACTCTAAAATGCACCATAAAGCCATGGGGACCAACATGGGCCCCCAGTTCATTATGCAGTAGTGTAATGGGTATTTTACATTATACAGTTGTAACTTCACCTATTGATTAAATTCAAATTCAAATGCTTTAACATTAAGCATTTTTTGCCAAACATGCATCAGCACATATGACCGAGTATGTTGTTAAAGCTGGGATGAACTGCAGACAGCGAGTGGGAAAGCCAACCTCTGAAGTGGGTCAGAGGCTGATATTTGAATGATAATTGAATGGAAAACATCATCTGCTATCAAGGTGTCTAGTTGTTCCACTGCAGCAGCTTAGTGACTGTCAACAGGAAACTGTGGTTGTAACGCTCCCTGTTGAGGTTTTTGGCAGCTCCCTGCAATTTGTGCAACACTGAGTGTGAGGCAGGACACGGCAGAAAGAAACGTTTAGTCAGTCCTGACGGGAAAGAACTCCAAACAAAAGGAACCGTGAGGCCATAAGGAACAACGTGAAATGATACCAACAAGTGATGAATATTCCAACAACTTGTGACACTGTCTCCAACTTTGTATGAAAGCCTTTGGCAATGAGATTTGGGCCATCTGGAGCTGGTTAACAACTCACTGAAGTTGATAATTAACCATCTCAGATGAAGATAAAACAGAAAAAAGGCTTCTTTTGAAATATTCATGCTGCCGGTATCTCAGCTTTCTTGAAAGCTCAATATGCTGTTGAAACTTTTTCAAAAGCATTTCCTGAGCTTTAGAAATCCCTGTGCACACACCTGTCGAATGTGACTGAAAGTGTCTACTCTCAGCATTTTCACACTAAAGCAAAAATGTTTAAATTCCAGTAACACTGTCAAGAAAACCTGTTGCACATTTATCCTCAGGGAAACAGAAGCATAAATCTGAAATATCTCCTTCTAACATTCTCGCTATCATTATGCAGGAAGCTTGGGGGGGTCTCAAGGGAGAGTTACTGCTAAATTAGAAAAACAAAATCTAACACCTTTATTAAAATGACAATAAAATGCAAAATATTTTTTCTATAAATGCCATTATTTTAATGGTCATGTTTTTGAACAACCACAATTTAAAGTTCTTGATTTTCACCCGTTTGTATGAGCAGTGGGGCGACATTGAAAGTAACACTGATCCAAAACCTACGCAGACTGAGCCACTCCGGTCCTGGTTGATAAAAGGGCAGCTTTTACACTGTTATATCATTCAAACTGTCATTTATCATGCCCTCGTTGATCTTCCCTCATTGTAGCGGGAATCCCTACTCACAAACTAAGTGCTTTTTTTGTTATTTTAAAAAAGCATCGAGACAAAAATCATTATCGACTCGATAACATAGACTAAATGGTTAAATGAACCAGTGCAGCCATTTACAAACATTATGTGTATATAGGTGATAACATGTAGAAGAATGTAGAACTTAGAAAAAACATTAAATTAAATTCATTTCTATTTATCTTTTTGTCAAAACTTTCAGTTGAAATGTGGCAACACAGCTTTTCTTTTTGTCCTATGTTGTTTGTTGAACAAAAGGCTTGGTCATCAATGATATACTTTCAATTCTGTGTAACCCCCTCTGACTGTTCGACTGCCGGGGTACATCTTCTCCCCTTCTCCCTGCACCTCCTGCTCTCACGCCGCTGACTTTCATGTATTTTCTCTCTGCTCCTCATGTTCTTCCTGCTCTTTCGGCGTCTGGCACTACTTCCCTGGCGTCTCTGCAGTAATCTGGTCAGTGTCAGCCTCTCTGTCTCTACATGCCCTTTGAAAACCAATTAATCCTATCAGCCATATCTGAGTATCACCAGATAAACCACTGCTGCTCCCTCTGTGAGGGTGTGTGAGCGTGTGAAGAAACCAACAAATAACCTTCTTCCAGATGTGGTCACACACACATTGTCACAACATCTCTGGGCTGTTGCCATGGTGATGGATTTAACCCCAGTGCTCTGCCTGAACTATTGTCACCAGACAATCAGTCTTTGTTTAATTTGAATGCATTTAGGTGTGTGGATTGTGTGTATGTGACAGGATTCATTAGTCTTCTGCAGACAGGGGTGGGGTTTCTCATCCTATCATATGGGTGGTCAGTGAGCTGAAAGAGAGACCACATAAGATGCTCAGAGATTTCCCCTTATCTCACTTAATGGTGATTGGGTTGAATGCATGTGAGTAGGTGATTTCCTGTAGAGGTCCTGTTTTCCAAACAGTAATTGTGCAGTTTGTAAGTGGGTCTGTCCAATCTTACCATCTCTATTACTATATATCATTATCATATTATATAATATAAACAGGCTGCATTATCAAGTGTATAAAGTTGGTAACTGCGGAGGTGGCTACATGTTTATGACATATCTTTCAGGTTTGCAGATTTGATGAATCTTATATTCACACCACTGAAGTCCAGTAGTAATTATGACTTGTACCCCAGCCTTCATATCTTAGTACTGAAATCATTTATTATAAAAAAGCATTTTTAATTAATTAATTTTAATCTGTGTGAAGTAATTAACACATAAAAAAAACCTTGGGCAAGGTCGTATTGCTCCATCACAGAATCACTTAGGCTACGACCAACAGTTATTTTCATTACCAACACATCTGGCAATGGCTTTCTTTAATAATTAATGGATTTATCACTGCAGAAAATGCCAGAAATAGTAGAAAGTGGAGCAAGATCTCTTTTTCCATCAATTGAAACGTCTAAATGTTTAACTTACTATTAGAAAATTGTGAGTCTGGTAAATATTCAGCAGAAGAATCTGCTACAAATTTTTCTTTTTATTTTCAATAAGTTTCAGAACTATTAATAATAATTATTGCCTATTCACGTTTGGAAAATGAAAAAAGTATTTTTAATGATAAGGGTTGGTTTTGAGTGCCAGGGTGGGTACTCCCTACAGGTTAATCTGGCTCCGAAAGTACTTAAAAAAAAACAAAACAAAATTTTTTTTCCGTGAAGTCAAGAAGGCGATGTCAGTGTAATTAACGTGCTCCAGCTAATAAACTCTGCTAGCAAAACTCATTATAATTATCATGATAGCCAGTTAGAAATGAGAAGCTGGTTTTGTCTACCTTTGTCTACCTTTGTCTGAAATCAAAAACACATTATTACAGTAAATTTCTATTATTAAATCCGCCTCTGTTATCACTGTGAACTGATAATGTGGCAGACAGAAAACTTGACTAGATAACAGTAACTATGATATGGAACAAAAAAAAAAAAAAAAAAGACAAAAGAAGAAAGAGCTGTACGAACATTTGTGACTAAATGCAGTCGACCATGCATCTCAATAAAAGATGATGATTCCCTCATTCCACTAACACCTGGGAAACAGGAGGCTCATCAAAGCTCGATTAGATACTGCAGTCACCGATGCACACTTGCTCATCGGGTTGTGTATACCTAATTCATAACCTTACAGTCTTCAATCATGTTCACAGCAGCATGTTTCCTGCTTTATCAAAGCTTGGCACCAAGCACAAAGAGTGAGGAAGGAAAAGTGTGACAGAGTCGGCGTGGGGCCAGAATTACTAATTTGCTGTAATGACTTTCTGGCAGTGTGGACACAGAGGAGCTCCCACATAAAGCAAAAGGCCGAGCCACGAAGGACAATTGAATTACTATTCCGCCTCAGCATAGTCGATAGCCGGAGATCAGGGCAACATCACCACAACAGCCGGCGATGATACGCTTCTCTGCTGCACTGAAACAATGAAGCAAGTGATTTGTTGTGAGTAAATAAGTACAGGACTTTTATTATAAACCGGACGGGAAATTTTGTTTTTATTGCAGGAATCTAGACTGAGATGTCCATATGGAAATAACAGGTGAAACTACAGTATAGTCTGCTATGTTGTTTTTTTGTTTTTTTTAATTTCTTGGTTATTGTGTGGAGGATTCAGCGCCAAATTAAAATGTTGGAAAAGATCATATTATACTGCTCTGTGTTATTTTTTATATTAGGTGCAAAAGCAGATGGGGAATAACACTTATTCTGCCCTCTTTAAATTACACTGACACAGCAAATGTAATGTTTTTATTCCTAATTGAAGGTTATAGTGATTTGAAAGGTTTGCTGAAAAGGCCAAATATTCTCAAGAGGCCACTTCTGAAATAACACTGGAAATTAAAGTCTCAACATATTGTAGGATTCTTTGTGCAGCTTTAATTTGCAATGTGCAAAGAGTTCAAACCCCGTGGAAAAGATTAAATGCATTTTGAATGCATTTGATTCTATGTGTAAAGTCCTGCTCCTGCAATAATTTAAAACCCCACAATTGATGTTTTACCCATCCAAATGTCTCCTATTTTAAAACTTAAATGTATTCCTACATAACAGTTTGTTTTGTGAAAGTATGTGAAGACAAAAGTACATTACAGGGCAAACAAAACTTTAAGTTATTCTGTAATATTACTTTGAAGATGTTCTACCAATTTGCAGTGGCCAGGGTCATTTTATACGTAGTGTGGTTTGTTGCGGCAGAAGGCAGAGAGCATCTGTTGAACAGGATTTTTGAAATCATCAATTATGAATAAAGTAGAACCTTATTACTGTACTTTCCCACTTTTTGTCCTTCAAGTGCCTTCAGTTTAAAGTTGCTCAGTTTCGTTAAATTAAAAATGGATGAAATTACTATTTATAATACAGTATGGAATCTGTAGTGATGACCCCAAATTCAGATAATGTAACAAATGTCTGGCAAATATTGTAGCGCCTCCAGCAGATTTTGCTCTTGCAAAGTCAAGAAAACAAGCTGAGACATGTGAATCACCACAAAAACAGTAAAGCAACTGATGCACTGTATGCAGCACAGACACAGGCCATGAAAGATACATAAACAATAATGCGTGGTGTTAGAGCAGACAGTGGCAAACCAGAATACACACAATACTGGCATTGAATGACTAGAATTGAACTATCAACACTGAAACATCAACATGACAGCATAGACCAGAGAGGAAGAACGTCAGAGAAAGAATAAAAAAGGAAAACAGACAGGCAGAACAAAGGACACATGGACATAAATAAATGGCGATCGAAAGAGGACGGAAAGATGCTGATGATGATAATGACAGAGTAGCTGCCAAGAGAAATGACAGCAAAGGTTAGAGCTGCCCTGTAGGAGTTGGCCGACATGTGCCACTCAGAGAAAAAGCAGACTCATCCAGAAAACAAAACCCACACATGTACACACACTAACACAGGAGCTGCTAACTGACATGCGCAGACAGAAAGGCTTCCCATGCCGAAGAAGGAGCGTCAGGGAGGTGAAGGGCAGAGAATCAAACCCACCTGACATTTTGACAAATACGAGGCCAGATGGTTGCTATGGCTTGTTGCTTTGACCTGCTGTGCCAGACCTGCTCTCACAGACATATGGGGCTCTGGATGTGACAAAAACAACTGTGATGCTGTAAAAACCAAAACAGGGGTGATCTCCAGAGAGAGAAGTCATTCCCTCTCTCTCCCTCTCTCTCTCGGGCATCACAGCCTTCATGTGCCTCATCATATCTAACCTCTATAGCATCAAGGACACTCAATATGCATAAACACATCCAGCTGGAAACTGTATTCCTGCAAACGACCCAGCAACACTGACAATCAAGTCATATATATATATAATATCGACAAAGAGAATACAATAGATGTAGCAGCTACTAGTTTCAACAATTTAAAATGCTGCTGAAAATGCTTTTGAGCGTAATGTAGTACATCTTTGTGTATCAACAAAGAGATGAAACCATCAACGCTGATGGATAACAGACATCTTGAAGATACATGCAGGGCTGTAAATCACAATAAATGATTCTATTGATTATTTGTTTGATGGATAGTTTAGTCTATACAATGTCAGAAAACTATGAAAGTGGAATGAAGACCCATTACAAGGTCCCAGAACCAAAGGCAAAGGCATCAGATTGAGGTTTTGTACGGTCAAAACCACAAAAAGCACCTTTATGTTTTTCAACAGTTCTTCTCTAAAAGTTGCGATAACATGGTCCAAAATGGCACAAAGTTCAAATGTGTCAGAGTTTGACTCCTTTATTTGCTTTACAGCATTGGTCAGTTGTGTGATGACTAGAGTCTAATAGTTGATTGTGCATCTAATAACATGAGTATTTACTGTAGGTAAAGTCTTTCTACTCTATATCACCAATAGGGAGCGACTGTACAAAGTAAAGTCGTTAGTTAAAAAAGAACAGAAATACCATCTTAAGTCAAAGATGAAACAATAATAATAGGTCACATGCTATGATGATGAGGGTACTTTATTAACGATTTGAGACACAAACATTGGTTTAGTTTTTATTTTTCTGAAATCTAAATGGATACGTGCCTAAAACTTTTATTTTCACATTATACTTCTTTTGACCTACTGAAGACTCTGTCCCGCTCCTGTTTCCACCTCATTTTTAGATCAGGTAAAACACAAACAAAAGAACGAGCACACGGAGGTTGGGTTACATACCGCACAGCCTTCAAACTTCAGCTCGATACAGTAAGATGACTCATCCTTCCCAATTTCCCATCAGGAGCAATATGGGACACCATCTGCCTCACCCTAATAATGGCAGAGCCTTCTCCAATTTCCCCATCACTTTGAGATATTGCCTGAGCCTGTGTGTGTTATAGACTGTGTGAGTTTGAGCAAATGAAGAATGAGTTATTCCCCAATCTCGCTGGAAGAATCCGGAAACATTCCTCTGCTAGTGTATGGACCAAGAGACAGCAATATGACAAGCTAATAATGTTATCATGATTCTTTTCCTGACAGTCCATTTCTGGGAGTGAAAGCTAGACACATGGATTTTCTTGTAGCAACAAGAAGCATCCATGTTTTTTAAACCGTTCACTGTGGTTTGAAACTCAATGAATTTCACTGTGAAGTAAGTTTCAAGACATTAAAATTGGGCTCAGAGGACGTTAAAGGGTTCAATAGATAAAAGGACCGGTTTGAGATTTTTGAAGCTTGTTTTTCATACAAAACTGAGGAGTTTATAGATACGTGACACAGTGTTGTGTTTTACCTAGAACCGAACTACAGTGACGTGAATCTCAAATTCAACTAAGCTAAGCAACTGTGCAATTTTATTAGAATTAGGCACAAAAGCATCAGGGTTAGGTTCTTACAATAAATTAACATGGTTAGGGTTAGCAAAATTGACCCTTCTCCCACACCTCCACTCCTCCAGTCCACCATCATAGGTTAGAGCTAAAACATTTTTATAACACAGATTCTTTAATGGTGGTAATGCTTCCTCAAACAATCAATGTTCTCTGTTTTATCAGCAAACATATATTTGCATATGATTGTTGTCCTCACACTGATTAACAGTCAGTAGTCTTAGAAAGTTGCCTCTACAGACTCTATCTGAGCGTTTGACAGCCAACCTATGACATCTTTCAAAAACAATTAAGAGTTTTTCTTTTTTTACTTGAAGCTGGTGCAATTTGCAGCACTTCTAGACAATTAAATTAAGCCTACATCAGCTGCTCTTGCCATCATGAGGGTGTAAGGACAAGTATGAGGATCTAATCAGAGCCGAAAGCTGTCCAAGGAGAATTTATTAATTAGCATGTTGGTGTGAAAGGAGGGAAGCACAGAGCGCTTGGGAGTTGTCAAGGTTTTGGGTAACATGGCTGCAGTGTGATATAGTATGAATACCAATCAGCTCTAATTAAAATAATTTACAGTAAGTCCGATCAGCCATCAGCACATTTCTCACATGTCTGCTCTCTACTTTCTTTCTGATTCCAATCAGGCCAGTGATAAGAAAAACTTTACTTCACTTGTTATAGGACGTCACTGGATGCAGATAAACCCCTCATGGGTGAATGAACATAAATCAGATTTTCAAAACAACTGTGCAGTAGAGGCACATTGCAGAGACTGACAGTGTGATCTATCGGGATATTCAAGCTGCTCCATATTATTCATGGACTTGTACAGCTGGGGTCAACAGCATGGTTGCGCTGGGAATGAGAGGTCTAAAAGCCCTGTATCATTCTAGATAACTTTTACAGCCTTCAGCTAAATCTCTTCTAAGTGAATTATGTGGCATATATTAACTCAATGTCTATAGAAGACCAAAAGGGTCATAAACTTAGTTTGATATGGATCTGTAGCCCTAGCTGGAAAACACTGCTTAGCTGAATATTGCTTGTGGTATGGCCAAAGTCGTTTTCCAGGAGATCTAGGTGATACAAACATCACTCATCTTCAAAAGGTGATTGAGATTTAACATCCAGAAATGAGATTTTATATAAAATCTCATTTCTTTTTTATAAAATTTATATAAAATCTCATTTCTGACTTTCTCTTCAGTGATTACAGATACACTGGGGGTCACCAGTACCATAACTGCTTCTCGATTAATAGTGATGCCTGTCCTCCCATTGTCGACTTTCACAGATTACAACAACACTGGCCTTATTTGTGTTTTAGGTTTTGCTTTCACAAAAAAGAAGTGGCCAAAGGGAGAATAATAATGTGTGGTGAAGTGTTCGAAACTGAATCACAGGCCATAACCTTTGGCTCATAACTGGATAGAAGCATATTGTTCCGTTCATCCAATAAAGTATTATGCTCAAAGTTTGCGCTTGCCAATGCTGAGCGCAAAGCTGAGATAGGAAACAGAGTGGAGATAGGGAATTTTCAGACTAAGCACTGGAAGAATGGAGCCCCAAGGGGCAAGTAAGCCCAAAATGTGGCTGGTCAGCTTACTGCACAGCAAGAGCGGTGTGTGTTTAATGTGTGTGTGTGTGTGTGTGTATCTCGGGTAATGATGCAGTAAGAAGAGGGAGTTCCGTCATCACAGAGCAGTAGTATCAGCACACCATAAACCACTACATCAAACTATAAGAAACAGATAGAAAAACAAATAAAGGAGGCTGCTCCTTTTAAACGGCTTCTGTGTCCAATCAACAATCAGTGTCTGGACGGACATTTATGTAAATGGTGTGTGACAGATGCTCAATGCCAAGCCAATCGAACAGCACACTGGATAGTTCCTTGTGATGTCTAAAGAGGATAGTAGTTGAGATGGATATTCCCTCTCTTCCTTTTGTAAATTCACTTATGACTCAACATTTGTGCACATTCGCACAGTGTGTGCTTCTGTTAACAACTGATCAATATATTAGTATAATTTTGTTTAATTTTTTTTTTCAACATACCCTTATATTTATGAAGTACTGAAACAACAAGAGGCAATTTATTATTTTGACTGGTAATAACTATGTTTCCCTGTTATTTTTTTTTTTTTTGTGTACCAGCCACCTTGGCTGGGAGGCCAAGAAAGTTACTCTTGGACTGTGCTTGTAGCCTTAACAGAAGTACAGTATGAAATTTAGAAATGAACAATTATCTTTTGGGAATACCACCACTACAAATATGAATAGTTGTTCCAACAATGAAAGAAAGCGAGGAGAGTGTGACTGAAATAAATATTGCTGGCAGCACTGAAAACTTTCATTAAGCTGTTTAATTCACATTACTCTCCCTGTGAGCCTATTTATATTTTATAGGACATAACGCTTGAAACTCATGTTCATGGAATAACTTTGACAAATACAACTTTGAGAAGTCTATATTGAAATGGAGAGTCTGAATACATTAAATTATTTTTATGCATAAAACAACCAGAGAAGTCTTCTTAACATACACGTGAAGATATTAGTTGCACTCACGTGCCTTTGAAGTACCTTAATGCACTTAATAAGTATGCAGACTTACACTTCTCAAGTCAAAATACACCCACTATATTTTAAACACTCACTAAGCAGTCTGTTGAACACATTACCCACTTTTCATATGCTTAGAGAAATTTAGATATTTTACTTTCAGCCTTACATAATCAGCTCAAACCATCCTCCGTTTAGACTGCAGTAATTTAACGATGGAGACGATGGAAACCAACTTTTTTGACTGGCTCATGATCAAACAAGCAAAGATGAGAGAGAAAGACGATTACTGACGTGGTGTGAAATGCAAATAACCAGTGTATGTTAAATTAATCATTGGGTTTATAGGATCATTTAGCACACTACTGATCACAGAATGCCGACCACATATTCTTAAAGCAGTTTTCACCCAGGAAGGCAGATGTTCAAGCATGGAATCAGAAGGAGGACAGCATCACATCAAAACATGTTTTGATGGTTTAAAACTATTAGTGAGGTTAAAACAAGCTCCAGTTAATACTATGAAATATGATTGCAATTAAATCTACTCAACTCAGAGCTGACAGGCTCAACATGCAGAGCTTCTACCAAAAATTCTGACTCGTGTGAATGATAAAACACTTCTCAATAACACCTAAATATGTTGTGATCATGACATTTAAAAGTAATGCTATATGCACAGCTACTTAATTAGCAAATTGTGTTGATCATGACAAAGTGTGGCTGTTATGTTTTATGATGATATGGCCAAATGATCTTTTCAGCTTCTTCATTATTTTAAGACACAGTTACCAAAATGCCAAAACTTAAAACTGCAGCTTCAATATAAAAACGCAGAGTTGTTCAAATTACACAGGTACTAGTACTGGTGGAATAAAACCCCAAATGACTACAATTGATACTGTTAAGTCATTAGCTATTAGTTGGTTTGCTTTTGGGTTTCTTCACTCTTTCTTGCATTTTTCATCTTTTTTCAGTCCTTTTGTGATTTTTTTTTGGTTGTTTTGTGTTTTTATCTTCTCTATTTGGCTATGTTGTGTCTCTATGTTTATATTTTGGTGATTTCTTTTTTAATAATTTTGTTTGTCCCTTGAGCCGTATTGTTATTTCTTCTTCTTCTTCTTATTATTATTGTTATAGCAAATGTTATTTTATCATGGACCACGTACAAATGCATTAGTTTCATACAATAAGAACAGATACTTTGTACTAGATTTAGCTATTAGCTGATTTCCATCTGCAGTCCCTATATATTTCACATGAAGGTGTGAGGTCTGATAATAAAGTATAAAGAAGCATTCACACATTGCTCACATTGAGCTTCTGTAAGTAAACATTTACTATGACGACATCTTGCTCTTGATGTAAATACCTGTATATTTTAACTTTGTACCCTTGTAAAGCTTACATACTTTATGCTTTTATTACAATGTAATTGTTCTACTTTGTCTTTCTGTTCTTTTTTGTACAGCTATAACAGTTACTAACCCTGGCACATTATTTATCATCCTATCATCATGTTTTCACATTTTTCAGTGGTGTATGAAAGTGGGGGTGTATATCTTACTTGTCAGATAAAGTATTCAGTTTGTTAACTTTCTTGGGTTTTAAAGGTAAACACAGACTCAATGGAAGATAATTACATAGGAACTAAATGCTCATCAGTTTCATTTGGTCCAACACTGGAGCGTGAAGGCTTGATTACAATGTCTATAATGATACACTGATCATTTATTCCTAAAATGCTGCACAGATACAGTGTTATGCGAGAGAAATACACTAACAGGAGCTAAACAGCTCAATAACAAACACTATTATGACAATCAGAGTCGTCTCTGAGTGTTTGGAGGCTATAATGAAAGACACACTGCTGTGTTAGAACATTAACCAAAAAAAGAACAACATCACTGTTACTTATTTTAAAAACAAAATAAGTATTAAATGCCTGCAGCAATGCTTCTTTTGTATTTTTGCATTTTAAGAACTGTGCTGAAATAGAAACAGAAACTGCTGAACTGGGCCACTCATTGCTGTACGGAGAAAAGAAAAACAACAACAGGGAAAAAATTCATTCAACAAGCAACCAAGTTCAACCAAGATCAACACGTGTCCACCACTGTCTTTACACAAATGAGTCACTGCAGGGTGACTGTCTTAGACTGTGTTATATTATGCAGGTGTTGGTGTCATTGTGACAACCTCCCACAGATGGAGTAAGGCACAGAGGAAAGTCATGTTGGCAGCAGCGTAGGTTGCTGTGTGAGCTTCACCTTCACTCATGGACAGATAATCAACCCATTGGAGTGTTTAATCTCAGATATGTCCTCTGAACCATACACCACTCCGTATAGTTGCTCTATACAGCACATAGGCTGGGTTGGACATATTTCAGTCCCTGACAGGTGAGCACACCTCCTTTGTTCTGGACTAATGTCCTCTTGCTCCAAATGGAGTGAACCTTTCTGATCCAATGTGTTTCAGGAGGTCTGTGCAACAACTTGTTCTGTAATGTATTAGATTTCAGTTATGACTCTCAAAATGGCATGGTATTGTTTCAGAAGATTGTACAGTGAAGTGCCTTGGTTGGAGTTCGAACTCCAGCTGCCAGCACAAGTATACCGACTCAATGGTGGAGACTATGGTGGAAGCAAATGTTATCTATGCAGAGGCGAAAGAAAATCTTAGCAAGAAGTGCAGTAATAGGGGATATAAAGGAGAAGATAGAGAAAGAGAAATAATGAATTAGGGGGTAAACATTCAGAGAGCATAGCTGTTTATTCATTAAATGGTAAATGTTCAGAATATATTACAGAATTTACTCTACATAATGAGGTTATGCCTTACAATACATATTGCGAAATACATATGGGGAACGTGAGCCTAGTGTGTAAGTTGGTATAAGTAGGTTGTGTGTTTTCTGTAATTCATTAGAAAAATTGTATTAGGAAGTGATTAGGATTAGTTTAAAATACTACTGATTTCAATTAAAAGAAGGAGAGGGAGAAAATCTCTCCTCTGGCATAGACTAGCAAAAGTTAGATGATCGTCAATGTAACACTAAACAAAGACAAAGAAGAATAATAGAAATGATAGAAAAGCTAAATAATTGACACAACATTGACACTGACACTGACACTGACAATGGAAACCATGGCAAGTGATTCCCAAAATAGTTTTTATATAACATTGCAAATCTCTTACAAATAAGGGTTTGAGTAAAATAAGCTCCTTGATTGGAATGCATATGAAAATACAGCGATCTGCCCCTTGGTTGATGACTGAAATTTACTCTTCAAGAGAGTCACGGTATCGTCACTGAGATATATCCTCTCCACAGCATCAATGTCTGTGCCAAATTTAAAATGCAATCCATTTGAAAGACAAGATATTTCAGTGGTGAGTCATTCACTGAGCCATGCTGCTAGTACGGTTTGTGGCTTTTATGGTGCCTCCTTAAGCCTTCTCCTGTCCCTATTAAACCTTCTCTATGTAATGAGCCAAACAAAACTGAGCCGCCACTGCGAGGAACCGAAGCCCGTTTGACTAAAGGTTATTTTAAGATAAATGTCCCTATTACTTGTTAGTAGTAGACTTTGAAAATCTGGCTCACATTTCCTGGTTTAAAGCACTGACAAAAGTATCTTTTATACTGCACATTCAAGTTGGGTATACTGCGCCAATACACTGCCTCGTTTTGCTTTATAAAAGGTACTAAACTGGGATGGGGGTCTGTGTTGGTCTTCCTTTAAACCGCCTCAAGAGGTAGTGACAGAGGCAAGGCAAGTTTACCCCATTGCATATCCCCCATGTATGTCCTATGTGCATGTTATACATCACATGGGACCCCGTATTAAATGTTGCATGGCAAATGTTGGGGTGCCGGTATCCGTGTGAAATAAACATTTGTCTTTAGGGCGGCTTCTTAAAGTTCAGAGTAAATAAATAAAGGCGGCTTTAACACGGAGATACCTTATCACTAATACGGCAGCGTTTCTGAATAAAAAGGGCTACAGAAAGTCAGAAGGTGTTCAGGCTGCAGATCATAAACCTTCTATAATGTTAATTATAAAAACAGAGCTAAGGTTAGTAAATAGCAGGAAAGCAAAAAGTGGAACACAACAGAGATAACTGGTTTGGAGATTAATTTTGAAGGTAATCAATACAAATAAAAAGCTCTGAGTGAAATCTACAGCATTTACTTCTTCTCACTGCCCTGCCCTGCACTCAGATAAAACTATATGTTACTGTACTTTGCCGGTTTATATGTAAATCCACCAAATGTGATTCAATTAATAATTCACAAGCATGTCATTTAGGTCAATCGTCCCTATGTTTTCCAGTCCGTTTTACACCTGGTAAGTGGTTGTTGAGAAAGCTCATGTTATTAAGCTCGATGTAGGAAATTAGAGCACTGGTCCCAGTAGGGTTGGAGCCTTGGAATGTGATCAGGATGCCATAAGAAATTAGTTTGCAACCATCTGCCAGTTCTTGTCTCAATATGTTCATCAGTGTGCAGAGGAAATAATTCCCATTTATAGTCAAAGAATGACAAAACAATAACAGACTGGTGGATATAGCACGTCTTTAATTACTAGCAGTGTGTTTGTCTTCTTCAATGTGAGTTGATATTATAATGGCTTACATCATACAATATAAACCGAGTATTAAGGCCAGCATATAATTAGCTAACTGTGTGTTGCCTTATAGGTTTATATTAAATGTATATATCACCAATCACCATCAACATCTGCTCATGCTAGCAAACTACTGCAGATAAAATGAGCCAACCACAGAGGTTGCCTATGCAAGCAGATTATTATTATTAAATAATTTCCTTGTTTTCCATAAAAAACACATTTTTTCAGATCTGCTAACATAGAGCAAAAATGATTTATTGATTCTAACCTTAAGGAAGTTAGCAATCAACCAACAATTATTCCAACTTCAACGCTGATATAAATCATTTGTACCACTCCCATAAGACCAAAATGACTGACACCTAACACATGGAGGCAGGCATATTTTGAAATTGCACCACTTTTGACGTCAGTAACATGACACAAGTCATGACGCAAGCAAAAATAATACCACTAGACACAAGAAAATCTGTTCAGTAAAAAACTGACCCACACAGGCCATACTTGCCATCTGTTGCAGGCTGAAGT
Organism: Anabas testudineus; assembly: GCF_900324465.2. NCBI lineage: Eukaryota > Metazoa > Chordata > Actinopteri > Anabantiformes > Anabantidae > Anabas > Anabas testudineus. The sequence continues at coordinate 14,824,499 of NC_046626.1, read as the reverse complement.
TGTATTGCACATTCAAGGAAATCAGTTTATCTCATGTTAAGTACTGTCTAAACTGTGCACAAATTACCGCTTTAATCTATGTATTAACAATTGGCTATTTCTTCCCATTTAAATAGTGTAGACTGGAGCTAAGGTGTTTTACATCAGTAGACATCTCTACTTCTAATTAACAATTCATTTAGCTTTACCCATGGTATTATAATGACAATTCTCCAAGAAATGTAATCAAAACTAAGTCAAAATCCTTTTGACACTGATGTTTCATTTGCAGAAAGTTTGCAATAGTGGATTATAGTGGATTTGATTTAATATATTTGTTTTGGATTTAGAGGAATTGGTTTGATCATAAGAGGATTAGTGTGTTTTAGTTCATCTTTGTAGTAAAACCTTTTCAGAAAGTCTATGGATATCAATATTGGGCAAAAGTTTGAACCCAATATAGAGCACATTGTTATATTTAATATATTGGCCAGATTTGATGCTGCTTTGAGTAGTCATCTGTCCCCTCACAGCAGGCTGGCATTGGTCTGAAATCCCTGAATAATATGCAGAGATATGATGTGACCTCAGGTCAGTTTATAATTAAACCCCAACAAAAGCTGCCCTCCACTGTGCAAGGTTTTAAAGGTCATACATATGATGGGAGAAAAAATAAAATGGTGGTGGAAAATGGCATTACAGTAATACAGTATCTCAGTGGGCAGGCTAACAGCCTGTGACCTTCTTTTCCCCAGAGCATATTTACCACGAATTATGATCTTTCAAAGAAATGTACAGTACATGGCAGTAATAGCTCAGGGAAATGGGAGCACTGTAGCACTACATAAAGCACTGTAAATCTTAAATTAACTTCATTTTTCTATTTTTATTTTTAACTGCTCTTTGATTTTTTCCCCCTCACATTCAGCACTGAATGTTGCTAAAGCTTAATGTTAAAACTTGAAAGGAGGATAAACAACAGTTTGGAAAAATGTGCTAAACTATAATTACCTAAGTCTTAATATTTTTTTAATTTCATATTTACTTATCTCTAAACACTATCCACTCTCTTCTCAGCCATGTCTGTTTTAAAGTGTATCAGGACCTTGAAATTACCATGAAATGTGGAGTTTGTGAAAGGTTTTTCCTGTAAAACATGCCATCTTCAATGGTCTGTCATTAAAACTTGTGTACAACTTATAAGTTCAACCAATCAAGTCATAAAAAACCTTTTTGATGTTCTACCTAGGACATTCGGAGAGAAGAGACTACACAACGTTTGGTTATACTATAGAAAACAATAAGTATATGGCTGAAACTTACATGGAACAACATTTTATAAAGAATCTAGTGTAATCAACAGGATCTTTGTGTCCTTATGCTGTCCTGACCACTTATAACTTATAACCAGAAAAAGGTTCAAGCATGAAATATTATATGGATATATTATTTTTTCCTTAACAATTACTGAAAATTCTGCTAACATGGCAATAGTGCAAGATTTCTTTGGGATGATGCAACAGTGAACTCACATATTGTATAAGCTTGTACGCTAGTTAACAAGCTAACAAACAGTATACAGATAGTCTGAAAAATCTGAAAAAAGGCGAATCTAATAGTCATAGTACTGTAAGGGATTCAGGATTCAGGCCTTGTGAGGTCTCTCCCCAGTCTGGCAATCCATCATGTGGGAGGAAAACAGCCATGATTCCCTGAATTACCTCCTTTACCACATCTCTCTCTCTCTCTCACACACACACACACACACACACACACACACACACACACACACACACACACACACACACACACACACACACACACACAGACATTCCCCTGAGTCATCACTGACCACCACACTCTCTTTGGGAGATGCCAGGTACAGGAGAGAGAGGTGAAATATGAGGGAACATGGAGATAGTGTACACAGAAAAAGAAATGTACAAAAAAAGAGAGGCAGGCAGTGGGAATAGAAAAAACAAGGACGAGACGCAGGATGCAAGGCTAGACAGAGATACCCCAGCCTATTACACACAGCAGGGTTGAATGTTTGCTTCCTTGGCAACAGACAAACTGTCTCAAATAGTTTCAAACCGTCGAAATAAACGTCCACCCACAAATGCACACTGACACACAAACACAAAGGAGCTTATGCTTCTTATGCAAGTTGTTTTTCTTTGCTGATGTGAATGTCTCTATGAACATTACAGTTCAGTTGTAGCTATATGTGCTAGCAGGTGAATGAAATGATGTCAGTGAGGTCAAGGTGTGCACCCAGACCTGTCATACTTCCACTCCTCTTACTCAATCAATGTCAAGGAGCTGTAGTGTTTGTAATCATTATGCATTTGTGTTTTTGGAGGCAAACATGTTGAAATCCTCAATCTCTAAATTAGAATAAAAAGCCAAAAATGCTTTGAACATTGTATGAACAATGTCTATAAAAAACTTTTCACTCTGGGCCCTTTTAATTTTTCTACAACAGTAACCAAATTACTGATTACTGTAATTTGTCTTTGTTTGAAAAAAAAAATTTAATAAATGTCAAAGTGGTAACTGATTACCACAATGTAGTATAAATTCATTAAAAATATACTACAACTGAAAATAATTGCATGAAAATTCACCTATTTTAGACTATCTCACGTAGTAAATCACTGCTGCATCTGACGCAATTAGTTAAATGAAAATCACCTAAGAGCAGTGAATGTCTTTCACGGGCTGTAGAAAAAATAAATCTGTATCTGGAAGGACTAATTATTGGTGAATTGGTGTCTAGGCCAAAATCTCCACTATGAAGACAAAAGAACACCCCAAGCAACTCCACAGCCATTAGAGACTGGATACAAGAAGATTTCACTGAAAGTCACTGAATATCCCTTGGAGTACAGTTAAATCCATAATTAAAAATGGAAGGAATATGGAACATGTGCAAACCTGCCTTCAACAGGGCGTCCTCAAACACTGAGCAGGAAGGGAACTAGTGAAGGAGGCCATCAAAACACCTTTGACTCCTCTGAGGGGATTTCAAGCTTCCACAGGTGAAATGGAAAAGACTATTGGCTTGGGTCTTCACAGACCATAGAGGCTTGAATTTTGTCTCATCAGATTATAGAGCCTTCTTCCAGCTGACTTCAGTCTCCCACACACCTTCTGGGAGACTCTATTAGAGACTATCAGTTTGTTTTTTGTTATTCCTCTCTTTTTTATCCACTTGCCCATAAAGCTTTGGCTGGTGAAGAACAGTTGCTGTACGTACAGTCTCTCCTATCTCAGCCACTGAAGCTTTTAACTCCTCACCTGTAACTGGACCTTCCAGATACCAATATATCTGAACTCCAGTCCTTGAAACACAATCACTGCAGTTATATATGTTTACTCGTAACTCTTCTAGTCCAATACCTTCTATTTAAAACCATACCACTGAGAAACAAAGATGCAGAATAACTAGAAAAAGAGACAGATTGGTATCTTTTCAAGAGCGAAGGTCATGTCTGATGTCTTGACAGCATGCTCCTTCCTCTTCCCCCCTTTGTTTAATTTTTTAAGGGAAGCTTTTGCTGTGCTGCATTTCTAACAGGCTTATCCTGCTGAAACCTTAATAAGAACAATATCAGATCAATTTTGCTGAATCAAGATATGCTATTTCGTAAGATTTGTTGGCTGCTATTGACAGATTTGCTTTTCTCACAGATTTAATATGGTGCGCTATCACTGTTTATGTCCTCCTGAGTTTCCTCATCTCACAGAGTTTCTCTGGCTGCTGGGCTGCTGACACAAAGGCAAAAATAAACAAGTTGAAGGTCAGTTTGCTTATAGCATAGTGCTATATGGCCCAACATAACACCTGCTATCACAGTACAGCCTATGGTCCATCATGTGGAAGTATTATTGACCAACTAAACATCTGGCATCAACACTGAAGGCAGCCCTGTCCTTGATGAGAAAATATGGCCTCAAGCTGTCAAATCTCAAGTGTAAATCATTTACAACTGATTGATAAGCATTGCGGTTGTATCCAATTTACCAGGGTATCCAGTACATTTGCCAAATAAACTGCACTCCTTCTCAGATTGAGTCAAAATTCAGTTAAATATGAACATGTAGCTATGACCTATGAGAGGAATGGGACTTCATCACAATAACACACAAAACAATATTACATTAAAATATTATGAACTATGTTTCTCTGTAGAGTAGACACATTGTCGTTATCTAACACACATGATCTGCAGCAGGTAACTGTACTTTCTCATATTTCTGTTGTGTTGTGTTTCTTATAATCCTGAAGCATGCTGAAGTAAAACACTGTCACAGAGACGAGATGCTGTGATGTGCAGAAATTAATATGCTGCAGCTCACACACACACAACCTTTCAGTTTTAAGAAAGGTTTGTCTGGAAGCACAAGAGAAAAACAAAACGACAGAGAATTGAAAGTAACAGGATGTCTCACTCATCCTTATGTTTCTTTGAAATCACACTCTCCAGCCATTAGGAAGAAATGACAATAAATGGGAGCCATTTTGGAACAATTTTCTCAACAATTACGACTAACTGTATTTTTTTTTTTTTCATTTCACTTTTGTGTGGCGCAGTATGTTTTACACAATGATCTTGTCCCCGCAGGTAATCTCTAATACTGCTGACATTATTATAAACTATCTTCAGTGCAGCTTCTTTCTTGTTGCTGGTGCTAAGCTCAACTGATAAAAGACAGAAACAGGGCAAGAGGGGACAGTGAGGGGAGACAGAGAGACAAAAATGGTTGTTCGCCTTTGTAACAAAGTGCATTATGTGTGGGTTGTTTATAATCGCTTTAAAAATACAAAGCATAGCCCTCATTGAAAGGTTTTCTCTGTATCCATCTGTTTGTATCTAAGGTCGTCTACCTAAGATTAGCATGAGAGGCATATTCACAGTGGTCTGGCCATTATTACATTCACTCTCTACATTAATATTGATTTCCTGTGCCAGGAAATCAGATTGCTGTTCATGTCTGTTTGACAATAACAGCATAGTATAAAACCTTAACAGAGATGTCCTGCACTCAGGAAATTCAGTACATAAAACATAGTCTGTGACAGAGCTGATTAATGCAGGATGTTACTGTCAAAGACCTAATAAAGCAGATATAGTTTATAAATCTGAGGCCATGTTTAGACAGATATCAGCACTGCATTATAAAAACAGCCTCCCCATAAATAACAATCAGGCCAATGTGCTGAAGCAGTGAGGCTGTAAATGCAATTAGCCCTGACGAAAAAGAAGAACGTCATCTGCAAAAAAGCTAAACCTGGCTCTTCAGTGTCATCTGGCAAGGTACTGCACAAGGCAAATAAATAGATGTACTTTTTATATTTGTTACTTCACTTGAATGGGATGAGACTTGGCAACACTCTTTAGACAGGGTGAAAACTATGACTATAATACATTTATAGAGTTGTTAAAACCTACCTGCCTCATAGCATTTTACAAGCACTGAACAGCCTTCTGGCATGTACTACTCGAAGATGTATTCATGGATCATATTTCATTGTACTGCTGGTACCTGGAACAAAAGTGCAGGGTCTTGTGTTTTTCTACTGCGATTTTGTTTGAGACACAGGAAAAAACTTGCAAAGAAAGGCCCTCGATCCAAGACCATCATTCTGCAGTGCACAACTGTATATCCCTGTCAAGCCAAGAAGTTATTGTAGAAGTGCATCTGCTTTTCAGATGGGTGCAAATGCTATTTTCTGCTGATTATCAGCTATGTTCAAGCAACCACTGAGGCCACCTACAGTCACACTAAAATATATACAATCACGAGTAAAGCAGGGACGCGTGTTCTGTTGTAGCCTTTATGATCAAGAAAGGAAGAAAACATTCATTTTCTGCCAAATCAGTGTGTAGGAGGGAACCAGAGCAGAGCTACAGCCAAACAGCTTCAGTGTGAGACTGGAGGTGAGCACTGGGGGGGAAACAGTGGAGGAACGAATGGGTTTGAATCAGAGTGACATTTCCAGGCCATTTTAATGAGAGCTTGTCAAGGTGGTTAGAAGGTTTCATACAGCTGTTCTCAGCTCTCTGAATAGCAAGGTCGTCAAGTTTGGCTGTTTGGCTGACAGCAAAAGAGGAAAGTGTGAACAATGAAGGGCTGCTGTCCAAATATCACAACACTGTGGTCCCAAGTGAAGGTGGGAGAAAAGCCAAAAAAAAAAAAAAAAGGTACTTTTGAGGTACTAAAAACCTAACATGTTAATGTTAGATTTTACACATTATATAATAATAATTTGACATATTACTTGATTATCACAAACACAATGACTGATAATTTCAGAGCTATTATATTGTTTTATATTCTGTAAAAGCGTAAAACTTCAAACTCAAACGTTGAGCCAAATGTCTTCTCTAATATTTGATTTAAAGTTATGTAGCTTATATTTCATCACTATTATTATATGTATAAGCATATCAGGAAGACATAAAAATGTACACACACACACATATATATATATACACACACACACACACACACATATATATATATATATATATATATATATATATATGTGTGTGTGTGTGTGTGTTGTTGTGTGTATATATATATATATATATACACACACATATATATACATATATATATATATATATGTATATATATATATATATATATATATATATATGCTCTATACTCACATGATAGCATTCTCAGATGTCTAACATCTACAGAATTTATTTCCTGTTAATGACGTGTCTGAACTAGCCCTGGACACTTACCAATAGTCTAGGGCTTATGGGAAATAGCTGCAAAAAAGAGAAGCATTAAATAAACACTATAATTATCATATAACACATCGGACGAAAGCCTGGACTTTGTTTTGGTCTTAGCACCATTATCAGTTTCAGTGTGATTCAAGAAACAATTTTCATAGCTCTGAAAGAGGACCTGGAACCTGCAGTTTCCCTTTGACTGTTATCCAAGTCAATTCAATTGCCAAATCACAACAGAAGTCATCTCAGGGCACTTTACAGTGTTTAGGGTTTAAGACCTTACAAAATATAACTGTATACAGAATTATATAGAAAACCAAACAAAAACCTAATAACCTTATTTGAGCAAGCCCTAGGCTAGTGAAGAAAAACTCCCTTTAGAGGAAGAAACCTCCAGCAGAACCAGCCTCAGGGTGGGCGGCCATCTGCCTTGACCGGTAATACAAGCAAGAAGAACGATTAATCACTTTGGGCTAATTTGAGTGTTACATTGTTTCTACTAGGTCAGGAAAGTGATCTTCCATGTTTTGCAAAAAATAAATACTTTAATAAGTATTTTATTACTTGTATTACTTGTATATACATATGCAGTAACACCAGAGGTTTTTTAACGTCAGATTTTGTGAGTTAAAATGATTTAATGTTGACAGTAGTGCCTCAGTGTGTATGTTTACATTTACTGTTAAATGTGTGTACCTTTATACCGATATCCAAACCTGCCTCAGAAAAGCTGTTCTATACGCTAAATATTAGTTGGAGTCACTTCCTCCACATTTTATGTTTGTACATCTTGCACTGTTCACTCTTGGGTGTATGTGAAATGTTGTGTATTTATTTTTTATGCTTACTGCAGCTCCTGTTGCCCATCTGGGAAAATGAAGTTGACTTGAACATGAACAAAGTATAACACTGAGACAAAACATCTGAAGTAAAATAACAGCCTCACATACTGAATCATTTTGTTGTATTATGTGTGAATAGGAAGAACTGCTAGGTGTTAATAGGCACTTGATTAAAGGGGAAGCTGAGGGAAGGAAGGGATGTTAAATTATGCATCACTAAAATGCTGAAATGTCAGTTTGCTGCACCCTGCTTCAGATTATGTCAGTGCACTTTATCCAAGTAAACATGCAGCTAAAGTTTTGCATTTTTATTGCATGGAAAACCAACTCTTTAAAATGATGCATGGTGTGCAAGTTTTGTCAAATGACCAACAGGCCTTTAATGATCATTGTTATTGTTAGCTTAGTAACTTTCAGCTACTTTCTTTTAGGATTTTAATCTATAAATAATGACATTTGACAGAAGAAACCCTGCTAAATTTTACTCTGGCCTTTAACAATAATCAGGAGGTAAACTGTAACTATGATGATTTAAGGGAGACTGTCAGTGAAATTGTTCACCATTGTTGACCTGATACACCCCATCAATTAATAAAGTGCCAGGCTGTTAATTTATTAGATCATGGTCATACATACTATTCAAGAACAGAAATGTGTCATGATTTTTTATATAGTTACCTTAGTTCACATTCGGAGTTAAAAGTTACTAGCCATGCAATTAAAAGCTGCGAGTAGAAAGTGACAAAATAGATGTTTGTGTTAAAGGGAAAAGAGAGGAGAGGAGGAGTTTGCAGCTAAATCTATAATTCATCACAGCACAGATTAAAGCACTTTGCACCTGGGATTCAGTGGGGTCTAAGAATACAGAGCAAATGAGAGCATTATTTTTCTGTTCAGTTCCTTTACAAAACCGTAACAATGCTCCAGCAAACACTGAAATATAAAGTTGCAGAGAGGCGAGGTGGAGGAGGAGAAGGAGGACGAAGGAAACAGAGTTGTTGCTCATCAGATCAATATCCTATCCCATGGTCAACTGCACAAAAACTCCCTCATTGTCAGTTCTTATTCTGTTTTTCACCTGGATAAAACACTGCTAATACCATCTAAAGATAAGGAGTAGTATAAATTGAATATTCTTTGTTAGTGCCTGGATTTTCCCTTCATGCTCCGTCTGTATATCAAATGGAACCTGCTTACCATATTCACATAATACAAAAATGGACACATGGTGGTATTTTTCTCAGGTCACCAATTTTACATAGCATGGCAGTCTTGTTCCTAAAGTGACCTCCAAATTTTATTATTTAATATTTTAATATTCATCTTTACTAGAATAATAATGTGATTATATGACAATTTCATTATGTTTTATTCAGGTGCCGACTGTTTTACATGCAAAGCAATCAATTGTGGCACAACTTCACCTACTGCCAAGGTGCATAATTGAGAGAAAACTAACAGAAAGGATCAATAAAAGGATTTATTATGATTATTTTTTTTTTAAAATAAGTTTTGAAATCCTGAAATAATTAGATAAGAAGTCTGTTTGACTGCCTCTCTGGACATTGCTTGACCACTGAACAGCCTGATTCACCTTAAAGCCCAAACGTTCACAGACAGAAACACGCAGAGTTTAATCCCTCCTGATCCTTTAGTGTCCACTTAGTGTTGGACACTGCTGGAGTTGAAGTGCAGACATGAATAAGAAAAATAAACTATGTGAAGGCTGACTGGCTTCTTCGTCCTCTACAGCACAACCTCAGACTCTAGACAGCTGCGGAGGAGTTATTGGAAAGTCAGAGAGAGAGAGAGTGTGTGTGTGTGAGTGAGTTTGAGGGGTGGCAGAAGGAGAAAGGGGGTAGTGGGTCATAACGTGGAGGATTAGTAAGCACCAGGCAGAAGCTTAGAGTAGCGTTGGTTGTGTTAAAACCACATGTCAGCATGTTGAATTTTATTTTGCTTTCCTTTTTGTACTCTCGATTTTCTGCTGGTGCTAAAATGCCACAACAATAGAGATTAGGACTACTTTAGACTCAATGGCACCTCTGAATATTCGAGTTACAGCCTAAGCAGCATATCTTTTCTTAGGTAAATGGGAATATGCACATTTTGTGCTTGTACAGCTTCATGGCGTGTACAGTACCGCACTGGAAAGAGGTGTGGATGTTTCCAAGGATCAAACATATCTGATACCCCAGACATCCAGTGGTGAAAAGTTTAATTACATTTACTCAGGTAAGGTACTGGGAAGGTACTTTTCATTTTATGCTACCTTATACTTTTACTTCACTGCATTTCAACAAGAAAATATTGTAACCTTGTCTCCCCTACATTGAGCTGACACTTGTAGTTACTTGTTACTCATACATAAAAAAGCTTATAAAACACAAAGTGTTGCTAAAGATAAAACCAGGAGTTCCCAACCTGTTTGTCTTGCTATCCCTTACAGAAAAAGGTTTAGAAGCCTTTCTAATATTTCAGATGTCTCTGAAATACCCCACCAGATTAGTCGCATGACATTTTGGAGAGGACAAACCCTGTAGTAGAGTAAATATATTTGTATACTTCCTGGATGTAAGTGTCCCAGACAGATGTAAAATATGACTCCAATAAAACTAAAACAACTTCAATACAGTTTAATGAATCTCTGGACAGCAGCCATGTGGGAAATCACAGTGGAACAGACAAAACTGCAAGGCATTACTCGTTCAGGTGATCAATCAGCTGTTCTGAAAGCTCTCAAACTGCACATCAGATGAGAACTGCTCTGGCAAAAATTCAGCCTGACTCTAAACATTAAAATTAGGCTTAATGAGCACAGTGTCTGTCACAGCTAAACTAAAGCAACGGAGCCCCAGCTTCACCAGCTACAAAAGTAAAACGCTGCTTATGTCATATGTCATATGAAGTATTATGTCAGTCACAGGCCCACTGTAGTGCACAGGGATTATAATTTCCATTGACACTTTATGTACTTTTACTTTTGTAGGATGTGTTTTTTAAAGCAGGACTTTGTTAGGTTAGGTAGTATTATTTTGTTGCACTGACACTTGTTCTGATCTGTGGACTTCCACCACAGAAGAAACAAGAAAAGGTACAATATTGTGCGACTTTCTCCTCGTCCACTTCACCTATGGCTGCAGACTATTACTTGGTATAAATCAATGATGATTTCCAGCGTGGAACAACCCTGAGCTCCCATAAAAACCACAACAGCAGATGGTACTTCTTTCTTCATCACGCCTGTCACTCACCTCCCCCCCCCCATGCTCTCTTTATCACCAGCTTTTCTTTTTGTTTTTGTTCTGTCCCTTTCACTGATCTTTCTCTCTCTCTCTTTTCTATCTGGGCTTTCCTCCAGTTTACATGATGAGCTGATGGCCAACAAACAAACATTGGCCCCGGTTTTCAGCAGGCTGAGAGGACACGGAGCAGCAGGACAGAACAGCAAGGTTGCTATATCACTTTCCGCATGATCCCTCTGCAACGCCTACTCACCACACTTTACCAGCAGCAACACCGCTTTTGAGAGCGAGATGATAGCTGCTTAAAGGTGTCCGGCTGAGGGAAAACAAGGGCAGCGAGATGGTGCAACAAGCAGCAAACCACCCTCAGCTTTGATGTAATTTTTACATTAATTCAGACAGTTTAACAATAAAGAAAAGCAGTTGATGTCAAGACAGAGTATTAAAAACTAGGAAAATATTGGATTTTTAAAGCTGATATTATTATTTGCCTGTTTTGACTCTAAGGACATGGCGGACATTATCCAGTTGCAACACTGACAATGGAGGAAAGCTAACCCCCCACCTCGTCAATCCTACCACTGCTCTGTGTTAAAAGGTTCCAGACTTCCAGTCATTTAACACTTGAGCGGGCGTGATCGAAAAGTGCTCTCCGCCGTCCTCTTGGAAAGTGACACTGGGTGTAAAGGTTTAATCGTCCATCGTGTCAGACACATCAGGGCTTCTTGTCATCAAAATCCCTCCTGTGTCGCTTTGATTTCTCTCAACCTGCCTGCCTCTCCGTGCTGTTTGTGCATCCACCTGCTAAACTGTCTGTTTTGGGGACTTGCTGCCAGTGTGTCTGGACATTTTAGTATCCACGTGTCCTGACTGACCTTTGCTAAGAAAATACAGAGAGGTCTGCAGATTTGAAACAAAGTAACAGGGAAAATATAATATCAAATTGTAAACATCAAGAAATATGATCAACTTTGTCAAAACGAGTTAGGGATGCCTTAGGGTAGAATTAGAAAGAAATGAAATATATTAATAGAATATAGTAATTTGGGGTCACATCTATTACCCTTCTAAAAACAAAGTTATGATCCATTTACCTACAACAAATTACCTACTGTATGTGCACATTAGTGTAAAGGGCGCACATGCACCTGCTCTTTAAATAAATCCTAGACTTATACAGTAGAAGCAGTAGCATTGCTCAAATTTGAAGGTAACTTCATCATCATACTATTTAAATGCACTAAAGCTTTAAAGATGGACTAAGTAGTAATTTTATTGTCTATTAATTGTACTTTAGACGACACTTCATTTACAAAGGTGGTTGTGTGTATCTCAGTGAGTCCACATGTATCTTAAAAATGTACATGAGAATAAAATCCACTTCAAATAAAGTCCTGGTGGTTATAGAGATAATTACGGTCAGGTGGTGGTTCAGTGTCTCTTTGACTAGAGATGTCAATGATAAAAAACATATTATGTAATGCAACATCACATGAGGACCTTTGTTGGTAGAAGTGTGATACAAGATTCATAATCTGAGGCTCCCTGCACTATGTCAACACTCTGAACTGCGAAACTGTTCTTGATCAAGGCCCTGAATCAATTTTGGCTCCAGGATTGATGCTTTGTAGATAAAGTTGATGTTGTGATAGAAAGAAGAAGACACAGCTGAATGAAAGATTCAATGTAACTCCAGTTTCAAGTCAGATGCTATGAACTCTAGTAGGCTATTTAGCCTTGAGATGATGCTTAAGATTGTATTCAACATATCGTAGCAGTGATGGGAATCAATGAAAAATCACATTCTTCAAGTAAAAGATAGGCGAAGGGAATGTTAGGTTGAAAATGTTCTGAATGCTGTGCCCACTCTCCCACTCCAAACACACCATTGCTTAGAAAATCAAGCTCCTTGTGTTTCTGCTGAACTGAATGTGGTAAAAGCCAGTATATTGATTTATTCTGCAAATAATTTGTTGTCAGGAGAAGACATTTATCTGAATCCAGCTAGGGACAGGAGTTGTCAGGGCTTAAAATAACTGGAAATGTATTTGTTCTTAATTTCAACATGACGTACCATTCTGTCTTGTTAAACTGTCACTGTGGTTTTATGTGTTTCGGCATCTGAACGCATAATGACCTACTATCTGTGCTGTCCCTGAACGCATCAAATGCATGATGAGAGGCTGCTAATGCTGCTATGGCTAGTGCTGATTGTAAACACAAAAAATCTGCTTACAACTTGCACTAGAAAACACCGTTGCCATAGGATCGTGTAGCCTCGATTACTGTCAGGCACTGACACCAACCATCAATCACACAAAACTCACTGTAATAAATATTTACACTGTTGTCTCATTATTTTCAGGTGGGGGAGCCCCAGGATGTTTGAGATATTTGCGCATAGCAGTTGTGCTGCTGTGGTAACATTTCAGGTGTAAACAGTATGATACATTGATGTATTCCCTGCATGTATTGACGTAACTAACATAATCAATTAGGTCACAGCTGTGTTTCCGCCCTGGCTAAGATGCTGTACCTAATTTGTGTTGTCTTAAATCTTGTTACCAAGGATGCAACACTGTTTATTATAAAACAAAGGTCTTGGCAACAATGAGATGGATGCAGACAATAATCATTATCTGCAGGCTAGGTGTGGGATTACTGTACTGTGTCTGCAGTTGACTTACCTGGTTGATGATGTAGATGCCATAGTCAATCCTCTGCCGTCTGAGGATAGGGTGGAGGTAGTGAAGCCAGTACTTGAGGTGGTTTTCTCTGTGACGAAATGGAATGATGATGGCCACCTAAACAACAAAGATAGTCATAGTTGACAATTTATTTTTAATGGAAACATTTGCTACAGTAGTTTTCACAAGAGAGACCGACTTGAGGCTGTTCTGTAGCTCCACTGTACAGACCTTCCATCTAGGCCGACAGTCAGGAGGGGTGTAGTGGCCTCCGTCTGTCACGTTGGGATTTTCCTTCTGCACTCGTTCCATTGTCATCTGGGAGCTGAACTCAATCAACAAACGCCCCACTGAGAAAAGAAGGAAAGAGGGCAGAGAGTTAGCAAGATGACGAAGATAGAAAAGGATAAGAAAGAACAAAAAAAAAAAAAAAACTGTTGGGAAGTTATATACTGTGTAGTGAGTGAGAGACACAGAGACAGCAATTAGCTTCAAAGCAATACTGTACATTTATTAAAGAACTGTGCAGGAATAATGGTTTCAAGGGATATGCTTTGCATAACGCAGCATTTAATAAGATGCACAAGCTTTGGAAAACTTATTTTCCTAAAAAATAAACAAAGACTTTGAAGTCAGTCAGTAAAAACACAACATGAAAGGTAATTACGCTGCTCAGCGATAAAGCCACACCATATGTTATATCACTGTGAATCTATCCATCACTTCAGATCAAATGCTGTTTAAGAATTCGTTTCTGTGCATGAGATTGCACTGGGTTCAGACTAATTTAAAGGAAGTGTTGGCTTTAAATCTCTGGTGCGGACGATAAATACAGCTCCTCATTCTGGGAGCCAGGATCATTAAAATATATGAGAAACCCAAAGGCTCATTTTAACAAACCAGACTTTGATTGTAAAAAAAAAATGCAATGCAGTATGTGATTCATTAGTGCATGTTTTCTCCAATATCAGTGTCAGACAAAGAACTCGGTCAATTTACAAAGCAGCATGTGTTCGAAAGAAAGAAAAACATTGCATGATTTCTGATGTATCATGTAAAATCCTTGCAAAATTATAAAGTATAGAAGATCATGTCTGATTGGCTGGGGCTGTCGTCTTAGAGCGATGAGACATGATAATTGGTCAAATCAGAATAAGCATTAACAAAAACATGACTTTGAGAGAAGAGAGTTTCAAAAATTAAGGTCCTTTAACTGCAAGGACGTACTTATTTTAACCCATCTACTATATTTTCCTAAACTTAACTATATTGTTTTTGTGCAAAATTGTATATGAGGGTTCTGACAAACAACCCCTATAGTACAACTAAAGATGTAAATATACCCACCCAATACTTTTCCACAGTGGTGTGCTTGCAGAGCCCCTCACAGGGTAGCAATTTTTTTAACACTGGTCAGTTGGTGTGTTTTTCTTTGTGTGTATTTTTATATTCTCTGTATATTCGTAGCATGAGTGAAAGCAATGTCTGCAAACCAATTACTTGTGAGCACTGGCCAATAAAGCTGATTCTGGCCAAATTGATGGTGCTGAAAGTTCCTCAAAGTAGCGAGATGTGACACCACGTCAGCCACAGGGCTGTAATGGATGTACATGGTACCTGTGAAAAGTGTGTAAGCTGAGAGCCAGCTACAAACATTGTGATGTAACACATGCTGTGCTGCTACACAAATACACGACAGCTGCAGTAAATGTGGGTCATTGTCATGAATATTTACCACTGTACAGTCCAGAAGGGGTGTAGAATGGCAAGTCCTCCAACCTAAATAGGGTGGTGAGAAAGTTTTCAGTAACTGATCTTTGTTTTTGTTTATTTCTTGGCACTTATTTTATTTGAAATGTGATGCCTCTTGAGTAGTGCATGATGTGTTTATGACCACACAGTATTTAGTGCACCGCAGAAAAGAGTGGAAGAGAGAGAAGGGGCTCATACATGTATGAGCTAATAATCAACTTAGCATTGACTCATGAGCCTTGTGTTGAGAAGTCTCCTCCAATCGATGTTGCACAGGCAAAAAGAGTGATCAATTCCAACAAGGTTACATGTTCATAACACCTCTCTTTATCATACCCCGAGAGCTGAATGCAAATGGTCCCCACAGCCCTCTCTCCCTGACCACATCTGTCCATCACCCACACTCACGTCTGTTTCCTTTTCCTATTTCTGTCTCGCACTAATGAAAATAGAACACGGTGTTTTGATTTCATGACAGCAAAATACCAACACAATAACCCAAATACAACTTCCATCACAAAGACATGCTTGTGGACATAAGTGATAATGATTATTACAGTTATCTTTGAGAAAGCGACCAGGTAGACATTGCATGTGCATTGACATCTTCTGTAAAGCCATACATTAAATATAAATTTCTGCCCACCATGTCTTTTATTTTTAAACACATCCCGCTTCAGAGGCCTATATTATGCTTTATTTAGGCCAATTCTTAAATCCAGCACAAGCCACTGAGAGCACTGTGTGTTTTTAGTGCAATGTGTCTCTGCAGCTGCCAAGACTCCTTGACTATGTGTGTCTTCCTCGCCTTCTTGCGACCCTTTCTCATGTTCGTCTACTTCCTGAACCACCACCGGTTTGTATAGAGAGTTAGGGATCTTAAACAATTTACTGATCACAATCACAGTATCCTAGGCAAGTGCAAGCTAGAACTGTTCCTTGACAAACACTAATCAGGCACAGGATTGTCATTACCACAATGCTCCAAAACGAGATATGGGATTATTAGTGAGCCTTACAGGTGCTAATGAGCAAATTATATCTTATAAAAATCCATCTAGACGTTTGACCTGCTGCCGATCTTTGAGCTAAGCTAAGCTGGTCTGGTTGTACCATTTTGTCGTCTCATCTAAATCTCCTCAACAAACTGAACAAGCAAATTTACGGAAATGTTTAACAACACATTAATGAAGAGAAATCAGATTTACATTATCCTTTTAACCTCGTAACAATATA